>NC_085931.1:30798458-31410791 GCF_028885625.2 Pongo pygmaeus | reverse complement strand
TGAGCTCAGTTCACCCTCTTAGGAACACCATCTGAAGAATGCATCCCCAGCAAGCATATTCCCTATAGCAAAGGCCAGGCCTGTGATGGGTGCCCTGCTCCTCACCACACACCTCCCTGTCAAGTCACCACTCCTTCACCCCTAGCAGAGCCAGGCACCTTGAGCCCAAGGGAGGCCACTCATGGAACTGTCATTCAACCAACAGATGCTGACAGCAATGATGAGGTGGGCACTGGGCTAGTGAACAGCACAGATGTGTTCCCTGGCCTCAGAAGCCCACAGACTAAGGAGAAGATGACAGAATACTCACAAGGGTGCTGGGGCTGGGCAAAAAGGTGCAGGCTGCTTTGTCTGGTCATAAGAGGGGAACTGACTTCCCTGGTCTGAGGAGCCAAGGAAGGGGCTGTGCCCTTGCCATGCCCTCTGCCTGCCATGCCATGCTGTTCTTCAGTGCCTGCTCTAAGGTCACTCCTAGTGTGGTTTTCTCTGGCTGCTCTTTTTTGTTGTTGTTTTTTTTGAGACAGAGTCTTGCTTTGTCGCCCAGGCTGGAGTGCAGTGGCACCATCTTGGCTCACAGCAACCTCCGCCTCCTGGGTTCAAGTGATTCTCCTGTCTCAGCCTCCCGAGTAGCTGGGACTACAGGTGTACACCACTACGCCCAGCTAGTTTGTGTATTTTTAGTAGAGACGGGATTTCACCATATTGGTTGGCCAGGATGGTCTCGATCTCTTGACCTCTGGATCAACCCCCCTTGGCCTCCCAAAGTGCTGGGATTACAGGCGTGAGCCACCGCACCCGGCCACTTTTTTTTTCGGAGCCTTGCTTTGTCCCCCAGGCTGGAGTGCAGTGGCGCAATCTCGGCTCACTGCCAGCTCCGCCTCCTGGGTTTACGTCATTCTCCTACCTCAGCCTCCCGAGTAGCTGGGACTACAGGCGCCTGCCACCACGCCGGACTAATTTTTTGTATTTTTAGTAGAGACGGGGTTTCACCGTGTTAGCCAGGATGATCTTGATCTCCTGACCTCGTGATCTGCCCGCCTCAGCCTTCCAGAGTGCTGGGATTACAGGCTTGAGCCACCACGCCCGGCCCTCTTTTTTTTTGTTTGTTTTTTTTTGAGACAGATTCTCACTCTGTCGCCCCCAGGCTGGAGTGCAATGGCGCAATCTTGGCTCATTGCAACCTTTGCCTCCTGGTTTCAAGCAATTCTCTGCCTCAGCCTCCCGAGTAGCTGAGATTACAGGCGCCCACCACCACTCCCAGCTCATTTTTGTGTTTTTAGCAGAGACAGGGTTTCACCGTCTTGGCCAGACTGGTCTTGAACTCCTGACTTCGTGATCCACCAGCCTCGGCCTCCCAAAGTGCTGGGATTACAGGCTTGAGCCACGGCACCTGGCCATGCTCTTTCCTTTTTATTTGTATTTTTATCTGTTTTTTAGAGACAGGTTCTCACTCTGTCTTCCAGGCTGGAGTGCAGTGGTGCAATCATAACTCACTGCAGCCTCAAACTCATGGGCTCAAGGGATCCTCCTGCCTCAGTCTCCCAAGCAGCTGGGACTACAGGTGTGCACCACTATGCCCAGCTTTTTTTTTTTTTTTTTTGAGACAGAGTTATGCTCTGTCGCCCAGGCTGGAGTGCAGTGGCACCATCTCGGCTCACTGCAACCTCTGCCTCCCGGGTTCGAGTGATTCTCTGCTTCAACCTCCTGAGTAGCTGGATTACAGGTACCCACCACCATGCCAAGCTAATTTTTGATTTTTTTTTTTTTTTTGAGACGGAGTCTTGCTCTGTCACCCAGGCTGGAGTGCAGTGGCGCAATCTCGGCTCATTGCAAGCTCCATCTCCCAGGTTCACGCCATTCTCCTGCCTCAGCCTCCCGAGTAGCTGGGACTACAAGTGTCCGCCACCACGCCTGGCTAATTTTTTGTATTTTTAGTAGAGACGGGGTTTCACCATGTTAGCCAGGATGGTCTCGATCTCCTGACCTCGTGATCTGCCTGCCTCGGCCTCCGAAAGTGCTGGGATTACAGGCGTGAGCCACCGCGCCCGGCCTAATTTTTGTATTTTCAGTAGAGACACGGTTTCACCATCTTGGCCAAGCTGGTCTTGAACTCTTGACCTCATGATCCACCGGCCTCGGCCTCCCAAAGTGTTGGGGTTATAGGCGTGAGCCACCGTGTGTGGCCTGGCTCCACTTTCTTAGGGAGCTTTGCTTGCCCTCTGCTTGGGGTAGTTTGTGAATTCTCTGCTCTGTCTCCCCCAGGTCCTGGGTCTCCTGCTCCTGATCAGTCTGCCATGTGCCATTTGATCTCGGAGTTGTCTCCACCATTAGACTGGCGGGGTCTGTTTTCTGGGGTCTGTGTAGGATACAATGGCCCCAGGATGGGTAAAGGAGGGGACCCAGTTGTTCTTCTGTGATGGGTGGAGACAAGGGCCAGCAGGGCCAGCAGGCCTGTTTCTCGGTGAAACCCGTGGGGAGACAGTCGAACCAGGAACCAAATCCGGCCGGGCGCGGTGGCTCAAGCCTGTAATCCCAGCACTTTAGGAGGCCGAGGTGGGCGGATCACCTGAGTTCGGGAGTTGGAGACCAGCCTGACCAATATGGTGAAACCCCATCTGTACTAAAAAAAAATATACATATATATACAAAATTAGCCTGACGTGGTGGCACATGCCTGTAATCCCAGCTACTCGGGAGGCTGAGGCAGGAGAATCACTTGAAACTGGGAGGCGGAGGTTGCAGTGAGCCAAGATCACACCATTGCACTCCAGCCTGGGTGACAGAGACTCAGTCTCCAAAAAAAAAGTTGAAAAATTAAAAAAAAAAAAAAAAAATGCCGAACTCAGTGGCTCACACCTGTAATCCTACCACTTTCAGAGGCCGAGGCGGGCACGGTGGTGCGTACCTGTAATCCCAGCTACTCAGGAGGCTGAGGCAGAAGAATCACTTGAACCCGGGAGGCAGAGGTTGCAGTGAGGCGAGATCGTGCCACTACACTCCAGTGTGGTGACAGAGCGAGACTTGGTCTCAAAAAAAAAAAAAAAAAAAAAAATCCTGGCTGTGCCACTAGGCCAGATGCCCTAGAACTGACTTCTATGGACCTTAGTTTTCGTACCTGTGAAATGGAACTCAGAGCCATATCTGCTTCATTGGGTTGTGTGAATGTGAGGTAGTTACAGGATGGAGCAGGCAGAAGGTCAGCACAGCCTCGGTGGTTGGAGGAGTGGGGGTCAAGTGGACAGAGAGGGTACCCCAGCGCCAAAGGTAGAGGCAAGGTGAAGCAATGCTTCATTTCCCTGCTGAGATTCCTCTCTAGCAGTTTGCAGGTGGGGCAGGAGTGGAGAAAACACATCCCCTCCTCCATCTGGGCTGAGGAACAGGGTTCTTGAGGCACCAAGAACCTCTTTGGGGCTCTGGCTTCTGTAGTGAAAGGGATGGGCTGTGTGCAATTAACTCACACCTGTAATCCCAACACTTTGGGAGACAGAGTCAGGAGGTCCAGAACAGCCTAGGCAACATAGCAAGACCCTGTTTCTACAAAAAAACTTTTTAAAAAATTAGCCAGGCGTGGTGGTGGCACCTGTAGTCCCAGCTACTTGGGAGGCTGAGGTGGGAGGATTGCTTGAGCCTGGAGAGGTTGAGGCTGAAGTAAGCTATGATAGCACCACTGTACTCCAGCCTGGGCAACAGAGTGAGACCCTGTGTCTAAAATAAAAAGAGGGCCTGGTGTGGTGGCTCACGCCTGTAATCCCAGCACTTTAGGAGGCCGAGGCAGGCAGATCACTCGAGGTCAGGAGTTCAAGACCAGCCTGGCCAACATGGTGAAACCCTGTCTCTACAGAAGTACAAAAATTAGTCGGGCGTGGTGTCAGGCGCCTGTAATCCCAGCTACTTGGGAAGCTGAGGTGGGAGAATCTCTTGAACCTGGGAGGCAGAGGTTGCAGTGAGCTGAGATCACACCATTGCACTCCAGCCTGGGCAACAAGAGCAAAACTCCATCTCAAAAAAAAAACTAATAATAATAATAACAATAATAAGAGGGTGGAAGTGGACCAAGGCCTAATGGCATAGAATTTCCAAATTCTATCTTCCTAGTTTTCTTTGGGGAGCCTTCCTCCATCACCAGGGCCCAGCAGGGCCTCAGATGGCAGGGGATGGGGGAGGCTACACATATCCCTCATGGCCAAGATGCTAGGAAGCCCCTGAGCTGGGGCAACAGCCTCTGCTCACAGTCACGAGGGAGGCTGGGTGCAGCAGCGCTTATCTCGCCTGACCTTGTGGAGACTGACCACTCCCTCCTTCTGGAAAATGTTGCCCCCTGCCCTCTCCACGGCGTCCTCCTTCTTACATCCCCTGGTCCTGGTTGGGGCCTCAGCACCCAATTCTACTCCTTGACCCACCATCCTGGGGTGCTTTTGCCAGGCCCCAGCCCACAGCCATCTGCCAAACGCCTCCCCCTGGAGTCCCTGCGGCGTCTCTGACTCAGCAGGTCTGTGCCTGCCCCTGCTATTCCCCCCACCCAGTGACTCTGCAGAGCACCCTGTTGCCCAAGCCCTGAGTGCTGGCCACTCCCAGGGCCTCACCCTCCCCCACCACCAGCACCACCAATTTGAATTCCTATCTCTCCCTCTGGCCTCCTCCCTAGACCCAGGCCCTGCCCCAGGGTGGGGGAAGGAATCCTACAGATAAGGGCATTGGTCAAAGGGACACACCTGGTTTCAGGCCCCCAGCTCTGCCCCCAACCTGCTAATGACGGTAACAAATGACCACACCCCTCTCCAAATCTGAGTTATTCCCTATGTAAAAGGGGGAAATAATTAAACTAGCTGGGTATGCTGTGCTGAGCAATATGTGAGCTCAGGAAAGGTCAGTTTTCCAGGGGAAGTATGGCTGCTGAGAGCCTCAGTCTAGTGCTTCTCATTCACGAGCCGGTTGGTGCCTTTCCTAAGTTGGAAATGGGTTGGTCCACAAATCCCGTTGCCTGGTCCACGCCACGTCCACGTACCTGCATTCAGGGTGCAGGGTGGAGTAAGACAGTCTGAAGGGAGAGGTGGCAGGATGAATGAGTAATTCCTGGGTGCATTTTGGGATTATGCCTAAGGGCTGTCCGAGCACGTGGGAGGGGTAGCTAAATCCTGTAAGGGAGGTGAGAATGGGGAAGGCTGCCTGCAAGAGGTGGTGGAGGGTGCTTTCAAAGGATACCTGGGAGTGAGCTGGCTGTAGGCACAGGGCAGCTGGAAGGCCAATTTTAGGGAAGAGGAAATTGAGGCTGAAAGTCAAAAAACAAAGGAACTGCCTGAGGTCTCTCAACTGAGAAGTGAGTGGGCCAGGGTTCGGATTCAGCCCCCACTCCATTCTCAGGCTGGGCAGGAAGGTACCTTGCCCTCGGGAGGGCACCTTCGACCCAAAGCACCCTGACCAAGAGGCTGTGCACCGTGGCAACCCTAAGACTGAGGCTCAGGTCCTGGAATTCCACCAAGGTAGGTACAACCAGCCAGGCCGTCAGTGACAGGAGGATTTACTGGGGCTTCTAGGAACCCCATGAAAGGGCAAAAAGATGGCACAAAAGCCTGTGGTTATCAGATATAGATAGTGAGGGCTAGGGCTTTATGGGGAGGGTGGATGGGCCCTGTGGGCGGGGGATGTTTAGGAGATCTTCCAAACAGAGCATTCCAGCCTGGGGGAACAACCCATTATGGACCCCACCCAGCACCTAAGACAGGGACAGGTGGGGCTGAGCCTGGAGGCTGGCAGGACCTGTGCGGCCGGCTGCGGTGTCAGCAGTGCCACCGTGTGTGGAACCTTCTGTGCCTAGGTTCCTGGAGCCGGCTCCACCTGGCAATATGCTTGGTTTCACAAGATTAGAGTTGGCCCATCTTGTTCCACCTCAGATGGAACACCTGACCTCCTGCACACCCCACCCAGCCTCCAAATTCAACCACCCCAGTAGTGAGACAGGGAGAGTAGGGTGTGACCAGAAGGTGGAATGAGCTTAAAATAGGCTGCAGAGATATCTCTGAGCTTTTAAAAAGTCATATCTTTCCTATCGTGTTCTTGTGAAATCTTCTCCAGATTTTTTACAATGACTCTGAAATTGATCAGTTAGCCTCATGCTTTCAAAATCCACAGCCGCAATGAGCGAGAGGGGGCAGGTCAGCTAGAGGTGGAGGGGACAGATGGGCCAGAGGCACCTGGGCAGGGGTGGATGGGGCCTGGACAGGCTTAGTGACCCTTGCACCAGAACTCTCTGGACACCGCCCCTTCGCCCACTCGTTAGGCTCCTCTGCCTTCGGGCCGGCTGGGCTGCCCATCCCCCCTTGTTCCCCTCCTGGGCAGGTCTGGACTGGACAGGTTTTGGGCCTCCAGGTCGTGCAGTCAGTCAGGGAAGGGGCCTGGTGCAGGCCACAGCCAGGCATCCACCTCTTTCCCAGCCTACCCCTACCCCCCAGCAGCCTGCCAATTTGCTAGACCTGTGCGGCCTTCCCTTCTGCTGAAAGTCTCCAGATTCTCAGGGCTCTGCACGGGGAGCCAAGCTGGGGCTTAGAACTGTGCTCCCTTGCCCCCACCCCTGACCGACCTGTGCCCTCATCAGCTTTCTTTTTTTTCTTTGAGACAGAGTCTCGCTCTGTCGCCCAGGCTGGAGTGCAGTGGTGCGATCTCAGCTCACTGCAACCTCTGCTTCCCGGGTTCAAGCAATTCTCCTGCCTCAGCCTCCTGAGTAGCTGGGAGTATAGGTGCGTGCCACCACGCCCTGCTAATTTTTTGTATTTTTAGTGGAGATGGGGTTTCACCATGTTGGCCAGGATGGTCTCAATCTCCTGACTTCGTGATCCACCTGCCTCGGCCTCCCAAAGTGCTGGGATTACAGGCATGAGCCACCGTGCCTGGCCTATTTTAAATTTTTTTTGTAGAGACAGAGTCTCACCATGTTGCCTAGGCTTTTCTTGAACTCCTGGTTGCAAGTGATCCTCCTGCCTCTGCCTCCCCCATAGCTGGGATTGCAGGCATAAGCCACGACGCCCCCCTTCTCATCAGCTGTCTGGGTCTTTCTCTGGGTCCTGACACCAGGCCAAGCGTTCTGCACACCTGACCTGCTCAAAACAAAACCAGTTCTGCCACAGTCTGGGAAAATGAGGCTCAGAGAGGCCTTGCAGCTGTCTGTGAGCAGGCTGGCATTTGGATCCAGTGACTGGGTTCTGGAGTCTCCAGTGGCTCTGTGGCCCTGCCTCTCTAGCCTTATGCTTCTTTTTTTTTTTTTTTTTTTGAGACAGAGTCTCACTCTGTTTCCCAGGCTGGAGTGCAGTGGCGCAATCTCAGCTCACTGCAAGCTCTGCCTCCTGGGTTCACGCCAATCTCCTGCCTCAGCTTCCCGGGTAGCTGGGACTACAGGTGCCTGCCACCATGCCGGGCTAATTTTTTTGTATTTTTAGTAGAGACGGGGTTTCACCGTGTTAGCCAGGATGGTCTCGATCTCTTGACCTTGTGATCCGCCCGCCTTGGCCTCCCAAACTGTTGGGATTACAGGCGTGAGCCACGGCGCCGGGCCCCTTATGCTTCTTTAAAACTGCCCATGGCCTCTGAAGTTGAGGATTTAGGGGAGCAGGGCTGCCAGAGGGGTGAAGAAGGAGATCTTTCTGTGGGTGGGTGTCAGAATGACCGGGCCTGACACTGGTCCCTGCTCCCCTGGAAGGACAGCCCCTCTCAGTATGTGGGGGGTGGCTGCCTAGGGTGCTCTGGGGAGAAAGGAGGGAGAGAATAGGGCTGGTCGGGTGGGGTGTGGATTCCAGGCCTGCTCGGTCAAAAAGATACAGTATTTCCTATTCCCCCTTACACTGGGCAGGCAGGTGTGGCCCAGGCAGCTCTGTCAGGTGTGCAGTCCCTGGAGAATGACCCTTAAGTGCACCTAGGCTGCCCCCTGGCGGAGGCATGAGGTCCTCCTCCCGGGACTTGTAACCCTCCCAGGGGGCGGAGGTCCACACCAGCTGATGGGTTGGCACCTGTCCCCAGTCCCTTTCTTCTTTCATGTGCCACTGCTCCCAGAGTTGCCCGAAACACACGATCAGGTGCAGTGGCTTGCACGAAACCCTGTCTCTACGGAAAATACAAAAATTAGCCAGGCATGGTGGCTCATGCCTACAGTCCCAGCTACTTGGGAGGTTTAGGTGGGAGGATCAACAGCCCAGGAAGTCAAGGCTGCAGTGAGCAGTGAGCTGTGGTTGCTCCACTGTATTCCATACTCTAGCCTGGGTGACAGAGTGAGACCTTGTCTTTTTTTTTTTTTTTTTTTTTTTTTTTTTGAGACGGAGTCTCGCTGTCTCGCCCAGGCTGAAGTGCAGTGGTGCGATCGGCTCACTGCAAGCTCCGCCTCCCGGGTTCACGCCATTCTCCTGCCTCAGCCTCCGGAGTAGCTGGGACTACAGGCGCCCGCTACCACACCTGGCTAATTTTTTTGTATTTTTAGTAGAGACGGCGTTTCACTGTGTTAGCCAGGATGGTCTCGATCTGCTGACTTCCGTGATCCACCCGCCTCGGCCTCCCAAAGTGCTAGGATTACAGGCTTGAGCCACTGCGCCTGGCCGAGACCTTGTCTTAATTTAAAAAAAAAAAGATAAAAACCTAGGTAACATGCTGGGGGGTGATGAGAGTTATGGAGGAAAATAAAACAGGTGGGGGCTGGAGTGAAGACTGGGGGTGCCCCTTCATAACTCTGACAAAGACTACAATGCAGCTGTCAGAAAAAAAAGCTGATTTGAGGCAATGGTCAGGGAAAGTTGTGAAATTAAGTAAAAAGTGATGGAACAGGCTAGGTGGGAAGTGGTGGCTCACACCAATAATCCGAGTGCTTTGAAAGGCCAAGCAGGAGGATCTCTTGAGGCCAGGTGTTTGAGATCAGCCTGGACAACATAGCAAGACCCTGTCTTTACAAAAAATGTAAAAATTAGCTGGGGGCTAGGCTCAGTGGCTCATGCCTGTAGGGAGGCCGAGGTAGGTGGATTGCTTGAGCCCAGGAATTTGAGACCAGCTTGGGCAACATGGCAAAATTCCATCTCTACAAAAAAATTGCCAGGCATGGTGGCTCACGCCTGTAATCCTAACACTTTGGGAGGCCAAGGTGGGCAGATTACCTGAGGTCAGGAGTTTTAGACCACCCTGACCAACATGGTGAAACCTCCTCTCTACTAAAAATACAAAAATTAGCTGGGCGTGGTGGCGCATGCCTGTAACCCCAGCTACTCGGGAGGCTGAAGCAGGAGAATTGCTTGAGCCTGGGAGACAGAGGTTGCAGTGAGCCTAGATCGTGCTACTGCACTCCAGCCTGTCTGAAAGAGCAAGACTATGTTTCCAAAAAAAAAAAATTAGCTAGGCGTGGTGACATGCACCTGTAGTCCCAGTTACTCAGGAGGCTGAGGTGAAAGGATCACTTGAGCTCAGAAAGTTGAGGCTATGATCGTGCTACTGCATTCCAGCCTGGGTGACAGCAAGATTCTGTCTCAAAAAACAAAACACAACAGGGCACAGTGGCTCACTTTGGCCTTCCAAAGTGCTGGGATTACAGGTCTGCACCACCATGGCTGGCCTGAGAGTGCATGAATTAAAGTTTCTATTCCCTTGCTAGTCTGTCATTGCTTCCCTAGTGTGTGGGAACCATACTTGTCCCCACTTCTCAGTCAGAGAGCAGCCTGCCAACCTCCAAGTCTGTTGCCCCTGACCAGAAAGGTCCCAGGCTGTCCTCTCGGCAGAAGCAGCTGTCTTGTGGCTTACTGTGCTCAGACTCCATTTCTAGGCTGTGGGCTCATCAGGGATCTAGTATTTGAAAAGTGTAAAGGAGAGCAGCAGTGTTATTCACAATAGCTAAAAGGTAGAAACAAACGAAGTGTCCATTGACAGATGAATGGATAAACAAAATGCATTACATACACACAATGGACTATTATTCAGCCTTAAAAAGGAAGGAGGCCAGGTGTGGTGGCTCACACCTATAATCCCAGCACTTTGGGAGACTGAGGCAGGCGAATCACTTGAAGCCAGGGGTTTGAAACCAGCATAGACAGCATGGGGAAACCCCCTCTCTACTAAAAATACAAAAGTTAGCCAGGTGTGGTGGCACATGCCTATAATCCCAGCTACTCTGGAGGCCAAGGCATGAGAATTGCTTGAACCTAGGAGGTGGAGGTTGCAGTGACCAAGATCATGCCACTGCACTCCAGCCCGGGTGACGGAGTGAGACACTGTCTCAAAAAAAAAAAAAAAAAAAAAGGTGGGGTGGAAGAAGGGAAGAAAATTGGCCAGGCACACTCTGGTAGGGGATGGTTGGATGACGAAACACAGACAATAGAAAAACCTAGATAAAGACCTGGTGCAATGGCTCATGCCTGTAATCCCAGCACTTTGGGAGGCCAAGGCGGGCGGATCACCTGAGGTCGGGAGTTAGATACCAGTCTGGCCAACATGGAGAAACCCCATCGCTACTAAAAATACAAAATTAGCTGGGTGTGGTGATGCGTGCCTGTAATCCCAACTACTCGGGAGGCTGAGGCAGGAGAATCGCTTGAACCCGGAGGGTGAGGTTGCAGTGAGCTGAGATTGTGCCATTGCACTCCAGCCCAGGCAACAAGAGTGAAACTCCGTCTCAAAAAAATAAAAATAAAAATAAAAAAGAAATAGACCGGGTGCAGTGGCTCACGCCTGTAATCCTAGCAATTTGGGAGGCCAAGGTGGGTGGATCACTTGAGGTCAGAAGTTCGAGACCAACCTGGCCAACATGGTGAAATCCCATCTCCACTAAAAACACAAAAAATTAGCTGAGCATGGTGGCGGGCACCTGTAATCCCAGCTACTCGAGAGGCTGAGGCAGGAGAATGGCTTGAACCTGGGAGGCGGAGGTTGCAGTGAGCCGAGATCACCCCACTGTACTCCAGCCTGGGCGACAGATTGAAGCTCTGTCTCAGAAAATAAATAAATAAATAAATAAATAAATAAGTAAATAAATAAATAAAATTTTTAAAAAGTAACAAGAAGAAAAAGAAAAAATATGAAAATAAAAAAAAAGGAAAAAAATAGGCCAGGCTCAGTGGCTCATGCCTGTAATCCCAGCACTTTGAGAGGCCGAGGCGGGCGGATCATGATGTCAGGAGTTCAAGACCAGCCTGGCCAACATAGTGAAACCTCGTTGCTACTAAAAATAGAAAGAAATTAGCTGGGCGTGGTGGGGGGCACCTGTAATCCCAGCTACTTGGGAGGCTGAGGCAGGAGAATCACTTGAACCCATGAGGCAGAGGTTGCAGTGAGGGGAGATTACGCCACTGCACTCCATTCCGGGTGACAATGCAAGACTCCATCAAAAAGAATATAAATAAATAAAATAAATAAATATTAATAATAATTTTAAACAATTAAAAACTATGGGTTTTTTTTGAGATGGAGTCTCGCTCTGTCACCCAGGCTGGAGTGCAGTGGCATGATCTCGGCTCACTGCAACCTCCGCCTCCTGGGTTCAAGTGATTCTTCTGCCTCAGCCTCCCAAGTAGCTGGGACTACAGGCACGTGCCACCACGCCCGGCTAATTTTTGTATTTTTAGTAGAGACGGGGTTTCACCATATTGGCCAGGCTGGTCTCGAACTCCTGACCTTGTGATCCACCTGCCTTGGCCTCCCAAACTGCTGGGACTATAGGTGTGAGCTGCTGCACTCAGCCAAAAAATATGTTTTTTGAAATAATAGAGATGAGGCCAGGTGTGGTGGCTCACACCTGTAATCTCAGCACGTTGGGATGCCAAGGTGGGCAGATCACTTGAGGTCAGGAGTTCGAGACCAGTCTTGGCAACATGGTGAAACCCTGCCTCTACTAAAAATACAAACCTTAGCTGGGCATGGTGACACATGCCTCTAGTCCCAGCTACTCGAGAGGCTGAGGCAAGAGAATCGCTTGAACCCGGGAGGTGGAGACTGCAGTGAGCCAAGATTGCGCCACTGCACTCCAGCCTAGAAGACAGAGCAAGACCCTGTCTCGAAAAATAAAATAAAATAAAATAAAAATAGAGATGAAGGCCAGGTACAGTGGCTCACGCCTGTAATCCCAACACTTTGGGAGGCCAAGGCAGGCAGATCACCTGAGGTCAGGAGTTAGAGAGCATCCTGGCCAACATGGTGAAACCCTGTTTGTACTAAAAATACAAAAAAATTAGCCAGGCGTTGTGGTGGGCGGCCAATAATCCTGGCTACTTGGGAGGCTGAGGCAGGAGAATCACTTGAACCTGGGAGGCGGAGGTTGCAGTGAGCCAAGATGGTGTTACTGCACTCCAGCTTGGGTGACAGAGCAAGACTCTGTCTCAAAATAATAATAATGGGTCGGGCACGGTGGCTCATGTCTGTAATCCCAGCACTTTGGGAGGCCGAGGCGGGTGGATCACAAGGTCAGGCAATCAAGACCATCCTGGCTAACATGGTGAAACCCTGTCTCTACTAAAAATACAAAAAATTAGCCAGGCGTGGTGGCAGGCGCCTGTAGTCCCAGCTACTTGGGAGGCTGAGGCAGGACAATGGCGTGAACCCGGGAGGTGAAGCTTGCAGTGAGCCAAGATCGCGCCATTGCACTCCAGCCTGGGCAACAGAGCGAAACTCCATCTCAAAAAATAATAATAAAATAAAATAAAATAAAAATAAAAAAATAATAATAGAGATGAGGTTTCGCCATGTTACCCAGGCTGGTCTCCAACTCCTTGGCTCAAGTGATCTGTCCACCTTGGCCTTCCAAAGTGCTGGAACTACAGGCTTGTGCCACCACCCTGGCCTTAAACAATTATTCATGAAAGGAAGGAAATTCTGACACATGCTACAAAATGGATGAAGCTCAAGGACATTATGCTAAGGGAAGGAAGCCAAGGACTTGCCAGCCGAGGTCCCAGGCCATCAAGGGCTCCGGTGAGCGAGCAGGATTGAGCAGGTCCCTGGGCTGAGCAGTGGGGACTCTGCTTTGCTGTGAGTGTGGCACGGGTGGTGGCAGCCTGTGGAGTCCAGGCTCTGTGGAGCAACTGGACACTCTGTTGAACGAAGTACAAGGTGGTAGGTTTTTGCTTTTTTTTTTTTTTCTGAGATGGAGTCTCACTCTGTCTCCCAGGCTGGAGTGCAGTGGCGTGATCTCGACTCATTGCAACCTCTGCCTCCCGGGTTCAAGCAATTCTCTGCCTCAGCCTCCTGAGTAGCTGGGATTACAGGCGCAAGCCACCATGCCCAGATAATTTTTTTTGTATTTTTGGAAGAGACGGGGTTTTACCATCTTGGCCAGGCTGGTCTCGGACTCCTGACCTCGTGATCCACCTGCCTCGGCCTCCCAAAGTGCTGGGATTACAGGTGTGAGCCACCGCGCCCGGCCACAAGGTGGTAGTCTTTCTCAAGGACGCTGGGGCAACCCCATTGCATCTTCACCAACACCCTGGTACGGATCCTGCAGCTGCAGTCTACCCCACATACAACATGTTCAATGATCCCTAGCTAGACAGGCATTGAAAACTTCCATAGGCCGGGTGCAGTGGCTCCCACCTGTAATCCCAGCAGTTTGGGAGCAAGGTGGGTAGATCATCTGAGGTCAGGAGTTCGAGACCAGTCTGGCCAACATAGTGAAACACCGTCTCTACTAAAATACAAAAAATTAGCTGGGTGTGGTGGTGCATGCCTGTAATCCCAGCTACTTGGGAGGCTGAGACATGAGAATCACTTGCACCAGAAGGCGGAGGTTGCAATGAGCCGAGATCACACTACTGTACTCCAGCCTGGGTGACAGAGTGAGAATCTGTCTCAAAAAAAAAAAAAAAAAAAAATTAACTGGGCATGGTGGCATGCACCTGCAGGCCCAGCTACTCAGGAGGCTGAGGCAGGAGAATCGCTTGAACCCGGAAGGCTGCAGTGAGCCAAGATCGAATCACTGCACTGCAGCCTGAGTGACAGAGTGAGACTCCATCTCAAAAAAACAACAAAAAAAATCGACTATTCCATGGGAGGCAGAGGCAGGAGGATGGCTTCAGGCCAGGAGTTGGAGCCAAGCTAGGCAACATAGCGAGAACTCCTCATCTCTGCACACACACATTAATTAGCTGGATGTGGTGGTGCATGCCTCCAGATACTCAGGAGGCTGAGTGGAAAGGATGGTTTGAGCCCTGGAGGTTGAGGCTGCAGTGAGCTATCATCACACCATGACAGAATGGGGACCAGGTGGAGGAACTGAAAACATTGGGGATCCACTCATCCACTCCACCCTTTCAAATGGAAAGAAATACCAAGACTCAAAATGAGGGTGCCCAGGTCTTCACTGAGCAGAGACTCACTGCTAAAAAAAAAGCCTTACCTATTTGGGTTTTCACTAATAAGCTAACAACTCCTAATACTGATCTTTATGGTTTGTAAGCAGTTGGTGATTTTAGTTTGTCTGGGTTTCAGCCAAGAATATTCTATTGTAAACTTAATTATAACAACTGCACTGTAATAATTCAATCCTATTATGATATTGTTATAGACAAAATTTGCCTTTACATTGTCATTTATTTTATTTTTCTTTTGAGACAGGGTCTCACTCTGTCACCCAGGCTGGAGTGCAGTAGCTCGATCTTGGCTCACTGAAACCACTGCTTCCCAGGCTCAAGCGATTCTCCCACCTCAGCTTCTCGAGTAGTTGGGACCATAGGTGTGAACCACCATACCAGGCCAATTTTTGTATTTTTAGTAGATACGGGGTTTCGACATGTTGCCCAGGCTGGTCTTGAATTCCTGTGCTCAAGCGATCCACTTGCCTCGCCTCCCAAAGTGCTGAGATTACAAGTATGAGCCATTGACATTTAATCTTCCTTCCTTCCTTCCCTCCCTCCCTCCCTCCCTCCTTGCTTTCTTTTTTTTTTGAGACGGAGTCTCGCTCTGTCGCCCAGGCTGGAGTGCAGTGGTGCGATCTCGGCTCACTGCAAGCTCCACCTCCCGGGTTCAAGCGTTTCTCCTGTCTCAGCCTCCCAAGTAGCTGGGACTATAGGCGCGGGCCACCACGCCCAGTTATTTTTTATTTTTATTTTTTTTGAGACGGAGTCTTGCTCTGTCACCAGGCTGGAGTGCAGTGGCGCATTCTTGGCTCACTGCAACCCTTGAACCTCCACCTCCAGGGTTCAAGCAATTCTCTGTCTCAGCCTCCCGAGTAGCTGGGATTACAGGCACCCGCCACCACACCCAGCTAATTTTTGTATTTTTAGTAGGGATGGGGTTTCACCATGTTGGTCAGGCTGGTCTTGAACTCCTGACCTCGTGATCCATCCACCTCGGCCTCCCAAAGTTCTGGGATTACAGGCGTGAGCCACCACACCCGGCCTACTTTTTTAAACTTAAATTTAAAAAAAAAAAAAGTTTATTTTTAATGTTATTTATTTATTTATTTAATTTTTAGATGGAGTCTTGCTCTGTCACCCAGGCTGGGGTGTAGTGGCGCTATCTTGGCTCACTGCAACCTCTGCCTCCCGGGTTCAAGTGATTCTTCTGCCTAGCCTCCCGAGTAGCTGGGGCTACAGCTGTGTGCCACCACGTCCAGCTAATTTTTTTGTGTTTTTAGTAGAGACAGTGTTTCACTGTATTGGTCAGGCTCGTCTTGAACTCTTGACCTTGTGATCCGCCTGCCTCGGCCTTCCAAAGTGCTGGGATTACAGGTGTGAGCCATGGCACCAGGCCTATTTATTTATTTATTTATTTATTTTATTTTTTTTGAGATGGAGTTTTGCTCTCTCACCCAGGCTGGAGTGCAGTGGCGCAATCTCGGCTCACTGCAAGCTCCGCCTCCCGGGTTCATGCCATTCTCCTGCCTCAGTCTCCCGAGTATCTGGGACTACAGGCGCCCACCACCACGCCTGGCTAATTTTTTTGTATTTTTAGGAGAGATGGGGTTTCACCATGTTAGCCAGGATGGTCTCGATCTCTTGACCTCGTGATCCACCCACCTTGGCCTCCCAAAGTGCTGGGATTATAGGCGTAAGCCACGGCACCTGGCCCTATTTATTTATTTTTAAAGAGATGGGGTCTCACTATGTTGCTCAGGCTGGAGTGCTGTGGAGCTATCTTGGCTCACTGCAACTTCTGCTTCCCGGGTTCAAGTGATTCTCCTGCGTCAGCCTTCCGAGTAGCTGGGACTACAGGAATGCACCACCATGTCTGGCTAATTTTTGTGTTTTTAGTAGAGATGGGGTTTCAACATGTTGCCCAGGCTGGTCTCAAACTCCTTACCTCAGGTGATCTGCCCGCCTTGGCCTCTCAAAGTGCTGGGATTACAGGCATGAGCCACCGCACTCGGCCATCTCCTGTGTTCTTTGAGGATAAGGCAGCAGTAAGTGTGTTAGGTTGAGATAGACCTCAGGCCTGCACCTTCCCTGTCCCCACCTTTAGCCCCAGGGACAGCGTGGTAGAACCCAGTGGCCTCAGTTCATGAACTTGCCATGGAACCAGTTGGTGGCTCTGGTCCTTCTGCACCAGGGTGCTTTCGGTCATTTCTGATGACACCGGAGAAGGCAGTGTCCTTTCCTTATTGTCTCTTTTTTTTTTTTTTTTTACCTGGGTATTCTGGAAGTGTCTTTCCTCTGACAGTGTTGTTGGACATGGGGAAACAAAAGGGTATCAAAGAGAAGGAGAGAAGGATAAAGACCACCCCTCATTCCCGCCCTCCCAGAGGGGCAGCCTGGGAAGTCTATGGAGGAGGTGACTTTGAGCCATGATGTGAGCTTAGATGAGGGGGCCCCTCTGAGCCTCAGGAAGCTCTTCTGCAAAATGGGGCAAATAAAGAAATACCCTCTGTGTGCAGTGGCTCAGGGCCTGTAATCCCAGCACTTCGGGAGGCCAAAGCAGGAGAATCACTTGAGCGCAGGAGTTCCAGACCAACCTGGGCAACATAGTGGGACCCTATCTCTACCAAAAAATTTAAAAATTAGCCAGGCATCAGGTGTGGTGGCTCAGGCCTGTAATCCCAACACTTTGGGAGGTTGAGGCAGGCGAATTGCTTGAGCCCAGGAATTTGAGACCAGCCTGGGCAACACAGTGAGACCCCTGCTTCTATGCACACACCAAATTAGCTAGGTGTGGTGGTGCACATCTGTAGTCCCAGCTACTTGGGAGGCTGAGGTGAGAGAATAATTTGAGCCCTGAAGCTCAAGACTGCAGTGAGCTGTGATTGTGCCACTGCCCTCCAGCCTGGGCAACAGACCAAGACTCTGTCTCAAAAAAAGGAAAGGGCCGGGCGCAGTGGCTCACGCCTGTAATCCCAGCACTTTGGGAGGCTGAAGTGGGCAGATAATGAGGTCAGGAGATCGAGACCATCCTGGCTAACACAGTGAAACCCCGTCTCTACTAAAAATACAAAAAATTAGCCAGGCGTGGTGGCGGGCGCCTGTAGTCCCAGCTACTCAGGAGGCTGAGGCAGGAGAATGGCGTGAACCCGGGAGGCAGAGCTTGCAGTGAACTAAGATCGCACCACTGCACTCCAGCCTGGGCAACAGAGCAAGACTCCAACTCAAAAAGAAAAAAAAAAAACAGAAAAGAAGAAAAGAAGGCCGGACGTGGTGGCTCATGCCTGTAATCCCAGCACTTTGGGAGGCTGAGGCGGGCGGATCACGAGGTCAGGAGTTTGAGACTAGTCTGGCCAACATAGTGAAACCCCGTCTCTACTAAAAAATGCAAAAAATTAGCCAGGTGTAATGCTGTGCACCTGTAATCCCAGCTACTCGGGAGGCTAAGGCCGGATAATCGTGTGAACCTGGGAGACAGAGGTTGTGGTGAGCCAAGATTGTGCCATTGCACCTCAGCCTGGGTGACAGTGTGAGACTCTGTCACCAAAGAAAAAAAAAAAGGAAAAGAAATGCCATCCCAAGGTGATCCCTCACAGGAAGTGACTCAGACAAGCGGTGAGCTACGAAAGCTATCTGAATGAAGCAAGATCGTCATCTGGGAGACACTGACTACCCACTTAGCAAAGGGCTCAGCAGCACACGGCCTCCCTGCGGGGATGCCCTCAGGGAAGATGTGGCCCAGAGGAGTTTTTTGGGCCTTGCTCCTCAGTCCTGGCTCTTAGTAGGACCCTCTGCAGCCAAACTAGCACATCCTGAGCTAGGCTGACCTTAAAAAGTAAGTATTCAGGGCCTAGGGACCTTGGGCAAAGCAGAGAAGCTGGTGTCAGATGAGGTGCAGCAGGTATAGTGGGATAAGGTGTTCTCAGGTCCCCAGTGCAGCCCCAAGATGAGCCTGCAGTATTTTCCTTATATGATCTGGTCCTACCGTGGGCAGCGCTGCTGCCCAGAGCCTGAGAGGATTATGAAAACATGGCAACGGAAGTGAGGCCAGGGGACCCAGCATGGGGGCATGAGGAGCAGGCAGGGGACAGCGGGTGGGGCTAGAGGAGAGGGAGGTTTAGGGAGGCCTCTGCTGCTGTGACTGTGAGCCCCAGCCAATGATGACGTGGCCACTGCACAATCTGAGTTCTGGGAACCATGTGATGGAATGTGTTCTGGGAATAGACTGCAGCCAGGAAAAAAAAAGCAGAAGGGTGCACCCTCCCTTCCCTGGCCAGGAAAACATTTCTGTAGCCCTTGCGGACCCAATGCACAGAAGTGAGAGGGAGGAAAGCCAGGCTCATGTTTCCTTGGTTGTGCTTCAACTTCTAAAATATGTTTTTTCTATGAACATTTTAATGAGGGGTTGGACATAAGACATAAAAATAACATTCTGAGAGCTCATTTGGAGGTTCTAGCAGGGGAGCACAGCTACTCTTATACTCTTGACTGAAGACCGATCGTCCTCTATTGGGGATGGTCATCCTCTTCCACTGAGCGCACAGCTTCTGGAGGGACATACTTGGAGTGGTGAGGGAGGAAGGGATACCCGCCTAGTCAGCCAGATCAGCCGAATCAACCCTGGTGATCAATGGGGTGACACATGTCGCAGCCAGATCACCCTCACATCCCAAAAATAACATTCAGATTGCTTTTTTCTTTTTAAGATGTAGACTTTTCTTGAGACTTTCGTACAAGGCAATGGATAGATAATCTTAACCTCCTAGAGAAAACACACATTGGCCACAGAAAAAGGCGCTTCTCCATATACCTGCCATAGTTATCAGCAACTTTGAAATGGCCTCTCAAACTCTCAGGGGTTGGCTTGTTGTGTTTGCTTTCGCAAATAACTCAGGCTTAAGTCCTGCTACTTACAGAGCCTAGGGGACGCTTAAGGACTACCATCAGTTTAAGGACTACCATCAGTTTAACACAGTGGCAGTTGGAGCACATGCTACTTATGGTGGTGAGGAGGGGTGCTGGTGTGAGGGTCTGAAAGCTTGTTTCTCCTCTGGCAGGGTGTGAGCAGCCAGAGGCCACTACCTGGGCAAGAATGCTTGCTCAGTGTCCATGGAGGGACATGTGATCCAGCAGGTGGGCAGGAACCAGGCCCCTGTGGCCGCCCAACTCTCCATAATAGAATCCTTGGTCATCCCTAGGCCCATAAACCATGACCACGTCCCCTGCCCTCAGCGCCAGCCTGCCCTTCGCATGGCCCCCCATTTGCCCATCCCCAGGATCGTAGTCCAGAGCTGCTATCATGATCTTTGGAGTCCACAGTGGGAGTCTCTCGGAGTTCCCTTGGAGCACTAGGGAGGAACCCTGGGGGATGGTGAGCCCCTGAAAATCTTCAAGGTGGGCCACAGAAGGCAGGTGCCCTTGGGCCGGCAAATGCCGCCTCCTATCAGTCTGCTCTGTGCCCACCTCCATCTCAGCCACTAGGTGCCCAGGGATATTGCCCACTTGCCTGTTGCACTTGCTGAGGTAGAAGTCGTGGGTGTCCTGAGAGCCCCACACTCTTAGCAACTGCCTTTTCTGGAAGACCAGCTCCTCCTCTGCAGCCTTGGGGTTGGCAGACATCACCAGGGGGTTGTAATCAGAGAGGGCCACAAAGACCCTTGCTGGAGTGTTGGCACCCGTCCCCAGCTGTTGGGGGCCACCCCTGGGCGTCTTGATGACTTTGGCGGATGGAGCTGGACACAGTGCTGAGCTGGGCTCATGGAGCTGGCACTCTCTCTTGACCCCCAGAGCTTGTCCTTGACTGCTGTGGGGCTTGGGCTCCCTCCTCTCCTCTCGCCTCTCTGTGCCCCACAGATCCAAGCACAGTGCCTCCTGCTTCTCCTCCAAAATGTTATGGAAGTCAGATGCATACTGTTGGCTGGCGCCCAGCTGGGGAGGTGTGAACCCTTGGGCATCTTGCTTTTGCCAAAGTACCCTCTCAAGGGCAGCCTTTTCCTGACACGGTTCCTTCCTGGGCCCACACTCGGTATGTAGACAGATGAATCCTGCAGCAGGGCTTTTGCTGGTGCCCATGTGCCCGTAGCAATTTTCCTTCTCCCCAGGCTGGTCACTGACCAAAGGTGGCCTGTGGTTCTGGGGACTCTTCTGAAAGAGCAGGTCCTTTCTACAGCCCTCCCAGCCCTCTGCAAGCTCCTGGGCTTGGCTGCCAGCCCCTGAACTCAGACATTCTCCTTCTGAGCCCAGGTTGGACACTGGGGATTGCCTCCTTGGGGGTTCTTCAAAGAATGCTTCTAGGAACTTGGCCTGGGGCTCCCCGCAGCTTCCAGGGTTGTGGGGGCTGGCCTTGGCACTCAGAGGAGCCAGTGCCAGCTTCTGGGGGCAGACGGGGAAGGTGACTCTGTAGGTGGATGGGTCGCCACAAGTGTAGCTAAAAGGTGGAGTCTCTGGCCATCGGTGACACATGAAGCAGTCCTCGGGGATCTGAGCCGGCACTGAATCCAGGGACTCACCACAGAGTGACATGGTTCTCACTGAGACCTTCTGCCACGTGAGGGGCACCTGTAGCTGGGAGAATTCCAATAGGGTGCTCCCAGCAGTGGCATCGGCGACCTCACAAACCTTAAGCCCATCTGCATACACAGCATAACCGGTGACCTGGACTCCATTGGAGGACCCAGCTGAGTCAATGGTCACAGGGAGCCAGCTGACCACCAGGACACCTGGCGAGGCATGGTGCTCCACCAGCACATCCAGCGGCGGGTGGGGAGGTCCTGCCAAGAGTGTGTCAAAGGTGATGGTGGAGGACATAGTTCCCCAATACACCTGCAGCAAGTCCCATGGCAGCCGCACCTCCACCCACGCCCGGTAGTGCGTGCCGGGGCACAGGCCCTGGAAGGTGTAGCAGCTCACGCCTGCTGGGGTCAGGGCATGCTCTCGGTCATCAAGATATACCACATGAGGGTGGCAGTGGCTGCTGTAGACCCAGGTGATCTTGGCCGATGTGGCTGTGACATTCTGCAGGTGCAGCTGCATGGGAGCCATACGGAGCACCCCTTTGGACCCCAGAAGGGGTCTGGAGAGGCCCTGCTTCCCCATGCTCTGCAGCAAGCCCAGCTGGCAGGCTTCCATCTTGGTATCCAGGATCTCTGTTGCTACTTCTGTCCTGGAGCCCACCCTGACCATCTGGCACAGCCCTCTGTCCACCACTCCCTGGGCTTCCCCAGGTAATAAGCTGTCTTCCTCCAGAGCTTCGTCCTGCCCAGCTGGGAGTTGATTGGGGCCAAGGTCAGGGGATTTGGCAGGCAGGCAGCCTGGGATGTAGCTGTCTGGAATCTGCTCCACGAAGTTGGAGGGCACCAGCCCCCGCCGGCCATCCTCAAGCTCCCCCTCATAGAAGCCATCCTCATCCATGTCCCCAAAGATATATATGTAGTCCCCAGCTGTGAGGGGCAGCTCACCCTCAGGGTGATCATTGGGCCCCTCAAATGGGTTGTAGTTATACTGAGCCATGAAGATCTTGAGCTTGGGAGCAGCAGGAGCCGCCGAGCCCCCCATTTCCAGGGCCAGGGACACGCTGTCAGGCTCCAGCTCATCCACCTCACTGGCTGTGTCCGTGTCCAGAGTAGGGCAGGATGGCACGGTGGCCCACATCGACCCCTCAGAGGAGGAGTTTGACCGGGAGCTGGTTTTCCTGGACAGAGGTTGGCTGGCAGGGACTGTCTCTGAAACTTGGGGGACACTGGCTGGCTCCCCAAGGGCAACTGGGCTCTCCTCGAGGGAGGCTTCTCTTTTCTCCTGTATGTCTCTGTTGGGCTGTGACACTGCGTAGTCTTCAGGCCGTGCCTGGAACTTGGGCCTTCTGCTACCTTTAACTTGGGACTCCGGCATTTGACTGGTCTCCCAGGGCTCTTCGGGAGGGTGACCAGGCCGACACTGGAGCGCCTGTATCTCCTTCCGGGAAGCATGGAGGTCACACAGGGCCTTCTGCGGGTCGCGTTGCAGCTGCTGCTGCCTGTCCTGCCCGCACGCCGCCTGCTGCAGCAGCTGTTCGGCGATCAAGCCGGCGGCATCGCGCTCTTGACACACGCGGCCCAGGTGGCCGCGCACTTCGCTATTCTCAGCCTCCACCTTCCTCACCCAGTCGGTCTTGGCCTGCAGCCGCCCATTCTCCTCCGTCAGCCAGGCGTTTTTGAGAAGCGCCGCCTGCAGCTGTGTCTCGGCCTCCTCGCCTCGTCGCCGCGCCGCCGCCGCCTGCGCGCCCAGCTCCTGGCACTCGCGCCGCCGCTGGTCCAGCTCGCGCTCCAGCGCCAGCATCTGCCGTCGCACCTCCTCGCAGGTTGCGCTCTGGCCGCCCGCCTCGGGCCGGGCGCCACCGTTTCCCTGCTGAAGCGTCAACTGCCTCTGCAGGCGCAGCACTTCCCTCTGGGACTCGCGCTGCAGGCGGTCTAAGTCTCTGACGTTGAGCCACTGGGTGCAGGGGCCGCCCCTTCCAGTATGCAGGTCGCTGCAGGGACCCGAGGCGAGACGCGCCTGCAGGAGGTGGCACTCCTGCCGCAGCTCTTCGATCTGCTTGTCCTTGGCCAGCAGCGCGCTCGCCTGTTCCGACAGGTCCCGAACGCGCTGGCGGGCAAAGACTTGGCATAGCTCCAGGCCGGCGCAACTCTCGCTGGGCACAGGTGCGCTCACGGCCCAGAGACTGGTCTCCTGCAGCTTGCGGGCGCGGTCAGCTAGGCGCCGCGCGAGCCCCGTCAGCTCCGCGCGCTTTACCTTGAGCCGCTTCACCTTCTCGTCTGCCTGGTAGGGGCAGCCTGCACGCCGCAGCTGCTTGTTCTCCTCTTGCAGGGTAGAACAGCGGCGCGCCAGCACCCACAACGCCTTGGCCAGCAGCCAGTTCAGCTTTATCAGCTCTTGGTGGCCCAGGCCCGGGGGTGAGGGAGTAAGGACTTCGCAGGGCCGGCTCTCAGAGCCTTCTTCTCCCCGCGGGTTGCTGAGTTTCCTGTGGACTGATGGTGGTGGTGGCGGCGGGAGTGGCGATGGTGGCGGCGGGAGTGGCGATGGTGGCGGCGGGAGCCTCCGGGAGCCAGGGGTGGAGGTGTCTGGTGAGGAGGGCCGCTCCTCGGATTTGGAGGCCTTGGGGAGGCTCCGGGTGCTGTCAAGCGAGCGGGAACGCGCAGGTGCGAAGCAATCAAGGGAGCTGGCGTGCGTGGAGAGCAGACTGTCTAGGGAGCTGGAGCACTCAGAGGACACCAGGTCTAGCGAGCCGGAGCGCACACCGACTTCAGCACTCAGGCTGTCTAGAGATCCGAGTTGACAGGCGGGTTTGGGGGCGTGGCAAGAGCCGCTGGAGGTCTGGGGCAGCAGTTCTTCCAAGGAATGCACAGCTTGGGGGTCCGGTGATCCCGATGAAACCGGGTGCCCGCGGAAGTGCGCCAGGATGTACTTGAGGAAGAGCTGGCGCTCCACCTCCAGCGCCGCCTGCAGATAGCGGATGCGCGCCGCCTGCTCGCCGTCAGTCTGCCAGCGAAGCTGCGCCAACACTTCCTGCAGGCGACAGCGGCACTGCGCCGCGGAGACCTCGGACGCCCCCGGGCGGCTACAGTGGCCGCGGTTCACCAGCTCCTCGGCCAGCTGGCGCTGCAGCTCCCGGGCTTGGCGCATCACGCCATCGCGCTCCCGGTGCAGCAGCTGCTGCAGCTGCCGCTGCTCGGCCTCCTTCCAGCGCAGCAGCTGCCGGATCTCGGCCTCGCGTTCCCGCTGCATCTCCTCTTGCAGCTGCCGCAACTCCCGGCCGAGCTGTGCCTCCCACTTGGAGCGCAGATGGTCAGCCAGCTGCCGCCGCTCCCGCTCGGCCTCCTCACGCAGCTGGCGCTCCTGGGCAGCGAAGCGCCGCCGTTCAGCCCGCCAGCCTGCCCGCTCCGCCTCCAGCTCTGCCCGTAGCTTCTCCAGCTCCCGCCTCTGGTTCTCTAGCATTGCCGCCGCCGGGCTGGAGCAGCCTGGCTTCTTGGGCGACGCGCCTAAGGGGCTGGGCGAGTCCTTGGCCATTGCGGCCGCGGCCCGGCTAGTCTCCAGACTTCGCCTGGCAGGCCTCAGCTCGCCAACGGCCGCCGCCCCGGCAGCGGCCAACCGCCCGGCGCGCCCCTTCCGGCGCCCCCTGGGGGTCTCCGCGTGCCCCTTCCGCCTCTTGGCATGTTCCCCCGCCTCCTGCCGCGGATGTCTGGTCCACGCACCTCTCCACCTGGCAAGGCCAGGGCTGGACTCTCACGCCCCTGCTCAAACTGGCCCATGTCCCTTCCAGGATGCATGGGGGCTTTTCCGGTCCCTACACTTTTCCTGCTTCTAGCACCATGTCCCTTGTGACCCTCCCCAGGCACCCTCCCAGGCACTGTGCAGTCCCAAGCAGGCCGCGGTGCCCTGAGGGAAGACTGGGCTGCTCCTGGACTTGGAGAAAAGCGCAGGGTGTGTGTGTCAAGGCCACCCATGGGGTGTGGGAATACCTGGTGGTGGGTTCAGGTGGTGTATTTGGGCCAGGTGGCTGGAAAATGCAGCAGGATATGCCTCAACTTGGCTAGACCTGGACTCCCCAGGACCCTTCAGCCCCCTAACAGCCCTGATCACCCAACTGGTCATCCACCTTTTGGGGAAAGCATGTGCCTGATACACATTTGTGTTACTGCACAGAGTCGGCTCAGAGGAGGTGTAAGCGAAAAGACCCTCCCCAGCAAGGTGGCATAGGGACCCAGGGCCAGATAGGCATGAGGGGCACTGCCCAAACTGGCCATCTGACCTGTCTACCTCCCACATCCAGGTACCACCTGGTGACAAACGCTGGAGCCCCAGTGTCTGGGCTACTCATTGGCATCTTAGGTAGAGGCCTCAGGATGGGCCAGGAGTGAGGGTGAGGCTTCAGCAGAAATGTTGGAGGCATCCTGAGCTGCAGAAGAAACACACACACACACACAGAGCTGCAGAAGAAACATACATACACACACACACACACTGAGCTGAAGGAATACACACACACACACTGAGCTGAAGGAATACACACACACACACACACACACACTGAGCTGCAGAAGAAACATACATACACACACACACACTGAGCTGAAGGAATACACACACACACACTGAGCTGAAGTAATACACACACACACACACTGAGCTGCAGAAGAAACATACATACACACACACTGAACTGAAGAAATACACATACACACACACACACACACACACACACACACACAGCCTCTCTGACTTGTGGCCACCTGTGTGGCTTGGGAGCTAAGAAGCTCTGCTTCAGTCTGGCTCCTCTTTGCCTTTCCTGTCTGCTCCTGGTGCCAAGTGGCTTTTGGGAGACATGGATGGACACCTGATACCTGGCCGTCTGCATTGAGACATTGATTTTTTTTTTTTTTTTTTTGAGATGGAGCCTCACTCTGTCGCCAGGCTGGAGTGCAGTGGCGCAATCTTGGCTCATTGCAACCTCTGCCTTCCAGGTTCAAGAGATTCTCCTGCCTCAGCCTCCCAAGTAGCTGGGATTACAGGCTCCAGCCACCATGTCCAGCTAATTTTTTGTACTTTTTAGTAGAGACAGGGTTTCAGCATGTTGGCCAGGATGGTCTTGAACTTCTGATCTCAAGTGATCCACCCGCCTCGGCATCTTAAAATGCTGCAATTACAGGCATGAGCCACTGTGCCCGACAAGACCTTGATATTGAAGTCACATCAGAGGCCCCTTTGCTTCTTGGTCTGTCTGTCGTGTCTCCCTGTCCCCAGGAAGCACCTGGGATCTCTCACAACTGCTGTGTTCACTCAGCTTATGGCCCTCTGGCTCCGCTCCTTTACAACACTCAAGTTTTTCAAATCAGTTTCCCCGGAACCCACAGAACATGCCTTTAGGCAGTGTCAAGTAACAAGAACAACGGGAATTATGGCTCCAGATGTTCTTTTTTTTTTTTTTTTTTTGAGAGATGGGAGTCTCGCTCTGTTGCCCAGGCTGGAGTGCAGTGGTGCGATCTGCTCACTGCAAGCTCTGCCTCCCGAGTTCACGCCATTCTCCTGCCTCAGCCTCTTGAGTAGCTGGGACTACAGGCGCCCGCCACTATGCCTGGCTAATTTTTTTGTATTTTCAGTAGAGATGGGGTTTCACCGTGTTAACCAGGATGGTCTCAATCTCCTGACCTTGTGATCCGCCTGCCTCGCCCTCCCAAAGTGCTGGGATTACAGATGTGAGCCACCACGCATGGCCCTTTATTTTTTTTATTTTTATCTGTCACCAGGCTGGCATGAAGTGGCACGATTTCGGCTCACTGCAACCTCCGACTCCCTCATTCAAGTGATTCTCCTGCCTCAGCCTCCCAAGTAGCTGGGATTACAGGCATGCGCCACCACGCCCAGCTAATTTTTGTATTTTTAATAGAGACAGGGTTTCATCATGTTGGCCAGGATGGTTTCGATCTCCTGACCTTGTGATCTGCCCGCTTTGGCCTCCCAAAATGCTGGGATTACAGGTGTGAGCCACCGTGGCCAGCCCAGATGTTCTTTATGAGAGGTGAGGCAGATGTAGTGTGTGTGTCAGAGGGAGGGGAGGTGAGATACAGGGATGGCCTTAGCCTTGAACTGGTGCTGGGCTCCTGGACATGGTAGCCACAGGGAGGACTATCTTCAGAGAATCTTCATCACAGCCCTGTTTTATGGAAGAGAACCTGAGGCTCAGTGGGAGCCACTGGCTTGCCAGGGCACATGGGCAACTGAGGCAGAGCTGGTGGGTGGGGCTCCATAGCCTGGATGCCCTGCTGCAGTCTCCAGTAGGGCCTCAACTGTCAGGTCAGGAGGGCAGATTGGGCTGGGCATGGTGGCACAGACCTGTAATCCCAGCCCTTTGGGTGACCAGAGTGGGATGATCACTTGAGCCCAGGAGCTCAAGACCTGCCTAAGCATCACAGGGAGACCCTGTCTCTACAAAAAAATATTTTAGCTGGGCATGCTAGTGCATGCCTGTAGTGCCAGCTACCCAGGAGGCTGAGACGGGAGGGTCACTTGAGCCCGGGAGTTTGAGACTAGCCTGGGCAACAGAGTGAGTGAGACCCAGTCTGTAGTTCCAGCTGAGATGAAATGATTGCTTTAGCCGACAAGGTGAGGTCAAAGTCACAATGAGCTGTGATGGCACCACTGCACTCCAGCCTGGGCAACAGAGCAAGACTGTCACAAAAAAAAAAAAAAAAGGCTGGGTGCGGTGGCTCACTCCTGTAATCCCAGCACTTTGGGAGGCCAAGGCAGGCGGATCATGAGGTCAGGAGATAGAGACCATCCTGGCTAACATGGTGAAACCCCGTCTCTACTAAAAATACAGAAAATTAGCCGTTAGCCAGGCGTGGTGGCGGCCACCTGTAGTCTCACTTACTTGGGAGGCTGAGGCAGGAGAATGGCATGAACTCGGGAGGTGGAGCTTACAGTGGGCCGAGATCTCGCCACTGCACTCCAGCCTGGGCGACAGAGCGAGAATCCATCTCAAAAAAAAAATAAAAATAAAAGTAAAAAAAAGAGAGTAGGCTGTCATCAAGAAAAAGGACACTGGGGTGGATGGGTCTCTGGGAACCCCACAGTTACCATCCGGCAGCTGCCCCAAAGTATGTCAAAAGCGTTCGGGAATGTTGGTTGAGTGGATGAGCAAAGCCAGGCTTCCCCAGGACTGGGTTTCTGCCATCCCTGTTCTCATCATGTTGTGCAGTGATTGTCCAGTGACCTGCCTGTCACCCCCATCAACTCTGATCTTAGGGAGAGCAGAAGCCATGTTTTCCCTTGTCCCTATTGCATCCCTGCATGTGACTTAGCACATACATCATTGGTGCCCAAGACATATGAGAATGAGTTGCAGACTGAGAGGCAGGAGTCCCAGCATGAGCTCACCATGCTGCTGCCTTCTCCAGGTTCAACTTTCTCACCTATTAAATGAAAGAGATGGTTTCTTTTTTTTTTTCTTTGAGATGGAGTCTCACTCTGTCACCCAGGCTGGAGTGCAGTGGCATGATCTCAGCTCACTGCAACCTTCATCTCCTGGGTTCACGTAATTCTCCTGCTTCAGCCTCTCAAATAGCTGGGATTACAAATACCTGCCACCATGCCTAGCTGATTTTCATAGTTTTAGTAGAGACAAGGTTTCGCCATGTTGGCCAGGCTGGTCTTGAACTCCTGACCTCAAGTGATCCACAGGCCTCAGCCTCCCAAAGTGCTAGGATTACAGGCATGAGCCACCATGCCCAGCCTGAAAGTAGTGGTTTCAAACTGGGTTCTTTAGGACTCCAGGGTTCCTTGGAAATATAGAACTGCTGGGCACACGCCTATACTCCCAGCTACTTGGGAGGCTGAGGCAGGAGGCGTGCTTGGATCCAGGACTTCTGGATTGTAATGTACTATACTGATGGGATGTCTGCACTAAATTTGGCATAAATTGGTGACTTCCTGGGAGCAGGAAACCACCAGCTTGTCTAAGGAGAGGTGAACTGTCCCAGGTTAGAAAAGGAGCACGTTGGCCGGGCTTGGTGGCTCACACCTGTAATCCCAGCACTTTGGGAGGCCAAGGCGGGCAGGTCACCTGAGGTCAGGAGTTCGAGACCCGCCTGGCCAACACGGTGAAAACCCATCTCTACTAAAAATGCAAAAATTAGCTAGGCATTGTGGCGCACGCACGCCTAATCCCAGCTACTCGGCAGGCTGAGGCAGGAGAATTGCTTGAATCTGGGAGGTGGAGGTTGCAGCAAGCTGAGATTGCACCACTGCACTCCAGCCTGGGCGACAGAGTGAGATTCCATCTCAAAAAAAAAAAAAAAAAAAGAAAGAAAGAAAGAAAAAGGAAAATGAAAAGGAGCAGGTCAAAACTTCTGTGCTGGCCGGGCGCAGTGGCTCACGCCTGTAATCCCAGCACTTTGGGGAGTTCAAGACCAGCCTGACCAACATAGTGAAACCCCATCTCTACTAAAAATACAAAAAATTAGCTGGGCGTGGTGGCGAGTGCCTGTAATCTCAGCTTCTCGGGAGGCTGAGGCAGAAGAATCGCTTGAACCCGCAAGGCAGAGGTTGCAGTGAGCCGAAATCATGCCATTGCACTCTAGCCTGGGTGACAGTGCAAGACTCCATCTCAAAAAAAAAAAATTTTTTTTTTGTAGGCTGGGTGCCGTGACTCATGCCTGTAATCCCAGCACTTTAGGAGGCCAAGGCGGGTGGATCACTTGAGATCAGGAGTTCAAGACCAGCTTGGCCAACATGGTGAAACCCTGTCTCTATTAAAAATACAAAACTTAGCCAGGCATGGTGGCACGCGCCTGTAATCCCAGCTACTTGAGAGGCTGAGGCAGGAGAATCACTTGAACGCAGGAGGTGGAGGTTACAATGGGCTGAGATCGTGCCATTGCACTCCAGCCTGGGCAACAGAATGAGACTCCATCTCAAAAAGAAATAAAAAAATTGTGGCCCAGAATGGTGTCTTAAGCCTGTATTCCCAGCACTTTGGGAGGCGGGGATGGGTGGATTACTTGAGCTCTGAAGTTTGAGACCAGCCTGGGCAACATGACACACACCTCTACAAAAAACACAAAAATTAACTGGGCATGGTGTTGCATGCCTGTAGTCCTAGATACTTGGGAGGCTGAGGTGGGAAGATTGCTTGAGCCTGGGACGTCAAGACTGAAGTGAGCCATGAGTGAGTCACCGCACTCCTGCCAAGGAGACACGGTGACACTCTGTTTCTAAAACAAACAAAAAAAAGCCAGGCATAGTGGCGTGTGCCTGTAGCCCCAGCTACTTGGGAGGCTGAAGTGGGAGAATAGTTTGAGCCCAAGAATTCAAAGCTGCAGTGAGCAATGATCATGCCACTGCACTCCAGCCTGGGCTACAGAGAGAGACTCCATCTCTAAAAAAAAGTAAAATAAAATAAATTTTAAAGTTGTTTTATTATTTATTTTTTGGAGGCAGGGTCTTGCTCTGTCATCCAGGCTGGAGTGCAGTGGCGTGATCTCGGCATACTGCAACGTTCGCCTCCCAGACTCAAGCAATCCTCTCACTTCAGCCTCCCGAGTAGCTGTGACTACAGGCTAGCACCACCATGCCCGGCTAATTTTTCTTTTCTTTCTTTCTTTTTTTTTTTTCGTTTTTTTTTTTTTTTGTAGAGATAGGGTCTTACCATGTTGCCCAGGCTGGTCTTAAACTCCTGACCTCGAGCAATCCACCTGCCTCAGCCTCCCAAAGTACTGAGATTACAGGCATGAGCCACCACACCCGGCCAATAAAAAAATTAACAGGCTGGGCTCAGTGGCTCATGCCTGTAATCCCAGTAAGGAGGCCGAGGTGGGCAGATTGCGAGGTCAGGAGTTTGAGACCAGCCTGGCCAATATGGTGAAACACTGTCTCTACTAAAAATAAAAAAATTAGCTGGGCATGGTGGCAGGTGCCTGTAATCCCAGCTACTCGGGAGGCTGAGGCAGGAGAATTGCTTGAACCCGGGAGGTGGAGGTTGCAGTGAGCTGAGATCACGCCATTGCACTCCAGCCTGGGCAACAGATCGAGAGTCTGAGTCAAAAAAAAAAAAAGAAAAAAAAATTAACAACAGGCCAGATGTGATGGCTCATGCCTGTAATCCCACCACTATGGGAGGCTGAGACGGGCAGATCACTTGAGCTAGGAGTCCAAGACCAGCCTAGGCAACATGGCAAGGCTGAATCTCTATTAAAAAAATACAAAATTTAGCCGGGCATGGCGGTGCACGCCTGTAGTTCCAGCTATTTGGGAGGCTGAGATGGAAGGATACCTTGAGCCTGGGAGGCAGAGATTACAGTGGACTGAGATTGTGCCACTCCACTTCCACCTGGACAAAAGAGCCAGACCCTGTTTCAAACAACCAAAAAAACAAAAAAACCAACCCCCAAAATAAAAACAATAATAATAAATAAAACAGAAATACCATAGGCCTGTTGGGAGGAGATATGCAGGAAGCGGATGGGGAGAGACACTGCCCCTACTTGCTTCAATGGGCAGATCTACTCTTTTTTTTTTGAGACAGGGTCTCACTCTGTCACCAGGCTGGAGTGCAGTGGCGCTATCTTGGCTCACTGCAACCTCCGCCTCACGGGTTCATGCCATTCTCCTGCCTCAGCCTCCCGAGTAGCTGGGACTACAGGCGCCCGCCACCGAGCCCAGCTAATTTTTTGTATTTTTAGTAGAGATGGGGTTTCACCGTGCCAGCCAAGATGTTCTCGATCTCCTGACCTCGTGATCCACCCTCTTCGGCCTTCCAAAGTGCTGGGATTACAGGTGTGAGCCACTGCGCCCGGCCGGCAGATCTACTCTTAAGTGTCATTTATCAGATTCGAAGAAGGGTTTTGGTTTAATAAAGGGTTATGCTCCTTGAAACAAGTTTGAGAACCCCTGGGTTAGAGGACCTCTTGCCCATTGTGTGCTCACACACACACGACACACACATACGCCATCCCAGTACGTAATGACCTCCCTGACCCAGAGAGAAGGTGATATGTCCCCCTTACATCTCAGTTGGCTCCACATTGCCAGCTCTGTATTCCACTTTCCCTCTCTCTACAACCCTAGTCTATGAATTTTGGGCCATGGAGTCTGGGTTTCTGGGCAACCTGATTCACATCCTTCTCCTGACGGCATGGCCTGGCTCCATTTCTGTTTGTCTACCAAAGCCCCAGGCTTTGTAGAGCCTGCCTGGCCTTGAGGAGGGGAATGGGCTCCATCCTGAGAGACTGCAGGAGGGTTTAAGCTTCCCATCCCCCATTGCTACAGTAGCTCCCCCAGCTTATAATTGCATATCCTTTATTTTTATTTATTAAAAACTTAATTTTTGGCCAGGCGCAGTGGCTCACATCTGTAATCCCAACACTTTGGGAGGCTGAGGCGGGTGGATCACGGGGTCAGGAGATCAAGATAATCCTGGCTAACACGGTGAAAACCCGTCTCCACTAAAAATACAAAAAATAGCCGGGTGTGGTGGCGGGCGCCTGTAGTCCCAGCTACTTGGGAGACTGAGGCAGGAGAATGGTGTGAACCCGGGAGGTGGAGCTTGTAGTGAGTCGAGATAGCACCACTGCACTCCAGCCTGGTGACAGAGTGAGACTCTGTCTCAAAAAAAAAAAAAAAAAACCAACAGCAACACTTAATTTTTTTTTTTTTTTTTTTTGTAGAGACAGGGTCTCCCTATGTTGCCTGGGCTGGTCTCAAACTCTTAATCTCGAGTGATCCTCCCACCTCAGCCTCCCAGAGTGCTGGGATTACAGGCATGAGCCACCACACCCAGCTGCATATTTTTTATTTTTGTTTCTATGTGTTTTCTGTCTGTTCTTTGCTGTCTCCTCCATGTCTAGAACAGTGCCTGGCACATGATAGGTGCTCAGTAAATACAGGACTGAAGAAGACAGAGGCAGACAGGCCAGATGTGGCTGCTGTCCTCAGGGAATTGACAGTCCATGATCTATGAGAATGAGCTGCAGACTGGGAGGCAGGTGTCCCAGCATGGGCTCACCAAGCTCCTGCCCTCTCCCGGTCCAGCTTTCTCACCTATTAAATAAAAGTGAAGCTGGACATGGTGGCCCACGCCTGTAATCTCAGCACTTTGGGAGGCCAAGGTGGGTGGATCGCTTGAGATCAGGAGATTGAGACCAGCCTGGCTAACATGGTGAAACCCCATCTCTACTAAAAAACACAAAAATTAGCAGGGCATGGTGGCAGGTGCCTGTAATCCCAGCTACTCGGGAGGCTGAGGCAGGAGAATTGCTTTAACCTGGGAAGTGGAGGTTACAGTGAGCTGAGGTTGTGCCACTGCACTTCAGCCTGGGTGACAGAGCAAGACTCTGTGTCAAAATAAATAAATAAATAAACAAACAAACAATAAATGAAAGTGATGGATTACATGAATGGTTTTCAAACTGGGTTCCTCAGGGCTCAGTTTGGGGGAGAATGCAAAGGTTAAATACAAATAACAATGGAATGTAGTAACATTGGCGCTTGGGCGAGTGCTCTGGGTGAGGAATATGGTGCTCATGGGGAGAAGAGCCGCATCAGAGCAGGCTTCCTGGATGAGGCAAGGAGGAAACACAAGAGCTGAGAGCTGAAGGAGAGGGAGTGAGGGCTGCCAGAAGAACTGAGAGGCGATTTCAGGCAGTGGGAACTGGAGCTGCAAACCCCCAGCCTCCCGCAGTCTGGCTGTCTGTACCAGCCCTCACCCATGCCCACCACCCTCAGGGCACGCACATCCCTTCTTGCACTGATATTTTCCTGTCCTATTATGACCCTCCTTTGAGGGTGCAGGGAGGACTGGAGCTCAGAGAGGGAGGGTCATCTGGCCGGACTCTAACCAGCTGAGTTCCAGTGGAGTTCCTTCTATCCCCCAGCACTGGATGGGGCTGGATACCTGGAGAGGGACCGTGCTGCTCTTCCTGGGCCCTGCAGCCTGCCCGGCTGGTCCACATCTTCCTGGGCCAGGAGGGCAGCATTGTGCCAGCTTCTAGCTCTCTGGCTGGGGCCCCCTGGCCTGCTGGGCTGGCTTCCTGCCCTGGTGGCCCTGGCCCAGCTCCCCAGCTCATGTGCCTCTGCAGCAAGTGGTCAGCCCCTTCCCATCTGCACTTTATAAGCCTCATCCCTGAATCCTCCCCATAGCCAGGGAGCCTGGCACTATCCTCTCCAGAGAAGGAAACTGTCCAGGGTCACACAGGGAATTATGTGCAGGTCTGTGTGACCTGAGTCTGGGCTCTGAACTGGTGCTCGCAGGGTCTTGCCCACTGGCTCTGGCAGCCTGAGTGTTACTGTAATCCCCGAGCCTTTGGACAAGCAGGCACTGCTTCCTGAGATCCCCATTGCTGCTGTCAGCGTCTCTGTTTCCCAGCTCCACACTGCTGCCAGGACAGACGTATCTTCTGTCTTCTAGCATCTCCATTTCTCTTCCCTTTAGATCTATTTTTCTTTTTTTTTTTTTGAGATGGAGTCTCGTTCTGTCATCCAGGCTGGAGTGCAGTGGCGCGATCTTGGCTCACTGTAAACTCTGTCTCCTGGATTCAAGCGATTCTTCTGCCTCAGCCACCCAAGTAGCTGGGATTACAGGCGCGTGCCACCATGCCTGGCTAATTTTTGTATTTTTAGCAGAGACGAGGTTTCACCACGTTGGCCAGGCTGGTCTCAAACTCCTGACCTCAGGTGATCTGCCCACCTCAGCCTCCCAAAGTGCTGAGATTACAGGCATGAGCCACCGCTCCCAGCCTGGATCTATTTCAATCACCCTCCTTACTCTGCAGCCTGAAACTTGAGGCTTTGCCCACTTCCCAAAGGCACGAGTAGCAATGACCATTTGTTCTGTCATTTGGCCATAGCTCTAGGTCAGAGGACAGTCCTTCATCAAATGTTTGTTGAGCATCCAATCTAGCCAGGGGATGACAAGCGTCAAGTAATGTGTTAATTTCTTCATTCACTAAGCACAGAGAATGGAGTAGAAGGAAGGTGGAAAGAAGGAAGGAAAAGAGAGAAGAAGGAGGATAGAAAGGAAGGAAGGTGGGAGGGAGAAAGGAAAGAAAGAGGGAGTCCTTTAGGTTATCTAAGCCCCGTCAGGACTTGGTCTGGTCCTCACAGTGCAAGAACAGACTTGGGCTTGAGCCTCTGACCAGCCAGATGACTGAGAAGCTGAGGAACAGCTTGAGCCTCAGTTTTTTCCACTGTAAATGGGGTTGATAGCAGTTCTGACCCAGAGGGCTGTTGGGGGAGTCACAGAGATGCTGGGTGCTGCCTTTGCACTCAAAAGGGTCCAGGCTAGGTGTGGTGGCTAACACCTGTAATCCCAGTACTTTGGGATGCTGAGGTGGCAGAATCTCTTCAGTCCATGAGTTACAGACCAGCCTGGATAATACAGAGACAACCTGTCTCTACAAAATTTTTTTTTCCAAAAATTAACCAGGCATGGAGGTGTGCACCTGTAGTTCTAGCTAGTTGAGAGTCTGAAGTGGGAGGATAACTTGAGTACAGGAGGTTGAGGCTGCACTGAGCCATGATCACACCACTATACTCCAGCCTGGGTGACAGAGCCAGACCCTATCCCCAAAAAAAAAAAAAAAAAAAAATTCAAAGGGGTCCAGCATGCATCTTACTGTCAGCTTACCTAAGGGAGCATGATAAATTGAGTCCCTGCCATGATGGACATGGGGAGTGTAGGGGGAGGGAATGGCAAAGGCACCACAGGCAGAGGGAACAGCACGGGCACAGTGGGGGGTGTGATGTGGCACACCACTGATTGTGGGAAGCGAGAGATGTGGGAGATGAGGCTTCAGGTAGTCAGAGGGAGGTTGAGGCAAAGCCTCACCTGCATGCTCTAGATGAGGTCCAATTCCTGGTACCCAGCTTCTTAGCCCAATGATGGGCCACTTCTCCCAGGGCCACAGTTTTCTCTCCTATCAAATAGAACATCTTAGCACTGCTTTATGCTGCCAATGAAGGGTATAAGTGTCCAGTGCCCATTTCCTGCCCCAGCAGAGGCACTTTCTTTTCCTTGTCCTCTTGCTTAATGGGGAACTCCTTCCATCCCTGGTTCCTCACCCAGCTTCTGCGAGGCCCCTCCTCTGAGCCCCCACACCTCATCAAACCCTCAACACTCTCTGGTGTTTTCCTTGGTACCTCCTCAAGATGCTGTGAGCTCCTTGGGGGCAGGTGGTGCCTGTGTACCTCTTTTTTTTTTTTTTTTTTTTTGAGACGGAGTCTCGCTCTGTCGCCCAGGCTGGAGTGCAGTGGCGCGATCTCGGCTCACTGCAAGCTCCACCTCCCGGGTTCACGCCATTCTCCTGCCTCAGTTTCTTGAGTAGCTGGTACTACAGGGGCCCGCCACCGCGCCCGGCTAATTTTTTCTTTTTTTTTGAGACGGAGTCTCGCTCTGTCGCCCAGGCTGGAGTGCAGTGGCACAATCTCCACTCACTGCAAACTCCGCCTCCTGGGTTCACGCCATTCTCCTGCCTCAGCCTCCTGAGTAGCTGGGACCACAAGCACCCGCCACCACACCCAGCTAATTTTTTGTGTTTTTAGTAGAGACGGGGTTTCACCGTGTTAGCCAGGATGGTCTCGATCTCCTGACCTCGTGATCTGCCTGCCTCGGCCTCCCAAAGTGCTAGGATTACAGGTGTGAGCCACGATGCCTGGCCTTTTTTTTTTTGTATTTTTAGTAGAGATGGGCTTTCCCCGTGGTCTCGATCTCCTGACCTCTTGATCCATCCGCCTCGGCCTCCCAAGGTGCTGGGATTCCAGGCGTGAGCCACCGCGCCCGGCACTGTGTATCTCTTTTTCTGGACCTGGGCCCAAGGCCTAATAGGTGAGTGCCCAAGACTCCATGCTGACTGGAGTGGTCAATGTGAGCAGAAGGGCCTGGTAGTCCAGGAGGAGGAAGAAGCCACTTCTTTTCAAAAAAATTTATTGCCAGGCGCAGCAGCTCACGCCTGTAATCCCAGCACTTTGGGAGGCTGAAGCGGGCGGATCACTAGGTCAGAAGTTCGAGACCAGCCTGACCAACATGGTGAAACCCCGTCTCTACTAAAAATGCAAAAATTAGCTGGGCATAGAGGCGCGCACATGTAATCCCAGCTACTCGGGAGGCTGGGGCAGGAAAATCGCTTGAACCCAGGAGGCGGAGGTTGCAGTGAGCTGAGATTGCGCCACTGCACTCCAGCCTGGGCAACAGGGCAAGACTCCGTCTCAAAAAAAAAAAAAAAAAAAAAATTTATTACTGGCTGGGCGTGGTGGCTCACGCCTATAATCCTAGCACTTTGGGAGGCCAAGGCGGGCAGATCACGAGGTCAGGAGATCGAGATCATCCTGCCTAACACAGTGAAACCCCATCTCTACTAAAAATACCAAAAAAAAAAAAAAAAAAAATTAGCTGGGCGTGGTGGCGGGCTCCTGTAGTTCCAGCCACTCAGGAGGCTGAGGCAGGAGAATGGCGTGAACCCGGGAGGCGGAGGTTGCAGTGAGCCGAGATCGCGCCACAGCACTCCAGCCTGGGCGAAGCGCGAGACTCCGTCTCAAAAAAAGAAAAAATTATTACTTTTTTTAAAATTTTGAGATGGACTCTCACTCTGTCACCCAGGTTGGAGTGCAATGGCGTGATCTCGGCTCACTGCAACCTCCACCTCCCAGGTTCGAGCGATTCTCCCACCTCAGCCTCCTAAGTAGCTGGGACTATAGGCGCCCGCCACCACACCCAGCTAATTTTTGTATTTTTAGTAGAGACAGCATTTCACTATGTTGGCCAGGCTGGTCTCGAACTACTGACCTCGTGATCCGCCTGCCTCAGCTTCCCAAAGTGCTGGGATTACAGGTGTGAGCCACCGTACCTGGCCTATTTATTTTTGTAGATATGGTGGTCTTACTATGTTGCCCAGGCCGGTCTTGAACTCCGGGCCTCAAGTAATTCTCCCGGCTCAGCCTCCTAAAGTGCTGGGATTATAGGTGTGAGACTGTGCCCAGACAAAAAAGTCTACTTCTTTTTTTCTTTTCTTTCTTTCTTTCTTTTTTTTTTTTTTTGAGACATGGTCTCACTCTTTCACACAGGCTTGAGTGCAGTGGCACGATCACGGCTCACTGTAGCGTCAATCTCCCGGGCTCAAGTGATCCTCTCACTTCAGCCTCCCAAGTAGCTAGAATTACTTGGCCATCACACCTGGCTAATTCTTTTTTTATTTTTTGTAGAGACGGGGTCTCCCTATGTTGCCCAGGATGGTCTCAAACTCTTGGGCTCAAGCAATCCTCCTGCCTTGGCCTCCCCAAGTGCTAGGATTACAGGCCTGAGTCACCACAAGGTTACTTCTGATGGGAGGCTTGGGGAGATGGCACAGAAAGGATAGGTCTGTATGAACAAGGTTTGGCTGAGTGGACGGGATCGGGTATGACTAGAAGCCAGGCCTGCTAGAGGGAGCAATGAAGGTTTAGAGCAGGAAAGGGGCCCCAAAGGCCAGGCAGCCCTTCCACTGGGACTGGGTACATTTCCTGAGTGCTTGTTTAGTAAAAGCACTTTGTAGCTCAGTGGCTTGACTCCCCACCTGCAAAGTGCAAGGGAGTCATCTTGTAGGCAGTGGTAAGGATGCAAGAAGATGCCATGGCAAAGGCTAGTCCTTGACATTGAGCCTCTGATGATCCCACTCTGTATTCTCAGCTTAACACATCCGGTCAAAGATATGAATCATGCTTCCTCAACTGGCTTGGAATTTCTCAGCGTAAGGGTCCTTTTCCTCTGTAATTCTCCACAGAGGAAAGCAGTTCCCAATAAAGCTATGTTTTTTCTTTGTCCTGGGCCCAGTCAGGGCAGGTCCTGTGCTCACAGTAGACCTGAGTCAGTCCCAGGCTTCTAAGTCCCACCATGACCTTAGAGAGCTGATGGGGTCCCTCATACATATGCTGAATGTGTATTGAACACCCAGTGTACTGGCCTTGGGGGAGGTAAAAGGCAGGCAGAATCGCTGACCACATGAGACTTGTCATCTAGTTTCTCCCTCCTTTACTGTGTGAAGCCTGGGCTCCCAAGATGAGTGTGAGGCCAGCCTCATTCCAGGATATGTATATCTATATATATATTTTTTGAGACGGAGTCTCGCTGTGTTACCCAGGCTGGAGTGCAGTGGCGCGATCTCGGCTCACTGCAAGCTCCACCTCCCGGGTTCACGCCATTCTCCTGCCTCAGCCTCTCGAGTAGCTGGGACTACAGGCGCCCGCCACCACGCCCGGCTCATATTTTGTATTTTTAGTAGAGACGGGCTTTCACCGTGTTAGCCAGGATGGTCTCGATCTCCTGACCTCGTGATCCACCCACCTCGGCCTCCCAAAGTGCTGGGATTACAGGCGTGAGCCACTGCGCCCGGCCCCAGGATATATTATTTCCAGTTCCCTTTCCTTCTCGCCTTTCAGGAGAAACCCACTGTTCTTAGAAATGGAGAAAAATGTCCAGCCCCAGTGACTCACACCCATAATCCCAGCACTTCGGGAGGCCAAGGTGGGTGGATCACTTGAGGTCAGGAGTTCGAGACCATCCTGGCCAAAAACGCTAAAACCCTGTCTCTACTAAAAATACAAAAATTAGCTGGGCATGGTGGCAGGTGCCTATAATCTATGCTACTCAGGAGGCTGAGGCAGGAGAATCACTTGAACCCGGGAGGCGGAGGTTACAGTGAGCTGAGATCATGCCATTGCACTCCACCCTGGGTGACAGAGTTAAACTGTGTCTCAAAAAAAAAAAAAAAAAAAAGAGAGAGAAAAACTCCTTAAGAAGGTCTGAGTATATTCTGAAGCTATGTTCTTCTCTCTGCATTGCTACCTGAGGTCCAAACCACTGTCACCTCTTTGCCTGAATGATTGCAACCGGTTTCCAAGTGGCCCCTGCTCCCCTTCTTATCCTCTTACTCACCTCCATTCCCCATTTTCCAATCAGAGTACTCTTTTTTTTTTTTTAAGACGGAGTCTTACTCTGCTGCCCAGGCTGGAGTGCAGTGGCGCGGTATTGGCTCACTGCAACCTCTGCCTCCCAGGTTCAAGCGATTCTCCTGCCTCAGCCTCCTGAGTAGCTGGGATTACGGTCGCCTGCCACCACACCTGGCTAATTTTTGTATTTTTAGTAGAGACAGAGTTTCAGCATGTTGGTCAGGCTGGCCTCAAACTCCTGACCTCAAGTGATCCACCCGTCTCAGCCTCCCAAAGTGCTGGGATTACAGGCATTAGCCACTGCGCTGAACCCCAAATTACTCTTTAAAACACGCATCTCAGCCCAGGTGTGGTCGCTCATGCCTGTAATCCCACCACTTTGGGAGGTTGAGGCGGGAGGACTGCTCAGGAGTTTGAGACCAGCCTGGGCAAGACAGTGAGACTTCATTTCTACAAAAAATAAAAAAAAACTTAGCAGGGTGTGGTGGAATGTGCCTGTAGTCCCAGTTAATTGGGAGGCGAAGCAGGAGGATCCCTTGAGCCTAGGAGGTCGAGGCAGCAGTGAGCTGTTATTGTGCCACTGTACTTCAGCGTGGGTGACAGATCAAGACTCTGTCTCAAAAAAAAAAAAAATCATCTGACCATGGGGTCGATACTCATATCTATCAAAGACCTCTCACAGAACATGGAATAGAAACCAACTCTTCCCCTTTCTACAAGACCCTCCATGGTCTGTCCCCTGCCTCCCTCCCACCCTATAATCCTTTTACTCCATTCTGGACACTGAGACAGCCTCATGGTCTTTGCCAGTGCTGCTTCCTCTGCTCGAAACGTTCTCCTCCAGTCCTCCCAGCTGTTTCTTCCCATTTTCCAGGTCCCAGCATTGGCTTTGGAGCCAGCAGCCCACCTGTGACAGGAGCCTGACTCTGCTCCTAGCTGACCGTGTGACCTTGGGCAAGTCACTGGCTTCTTCTATGCTTCTGTTTATTGTGAAATGAGGATGTTAATGCTAATGTATCCCAGAGGATGGTTCCAAGGATTAAAGAAAATAAAGCACTAGAGAGAGGTCTGGCACTTAATAGGGCCATTTCCTCTATTTGGCTTCCTTGACCTCTCAAAGTATGTCCCCACTGTCACTTTCCTATCACCGAGTTTTCTTCACAGAGCTTGGCAGTGCCTGTAGTGCCTGAAATAACCTTGGTTATTCAACTTTTTTTTTTCCCCCAAGACGGAGTCTTCCTCTGTCACCCAGGCTGGAGCGTAGTGGCAAGATCTTGGCTCACTGCAACCTCTGCCTCCCGGGTTCAAGCGATTCTCCTGCCTCAGCCTCCTGAGTAGCAGAGATTACAGGCGCCCGCCATCACGCCTGGCTAATTTTTTGTATTTTTAGTAGAGACCAGGTTTCACCACGTTGGCCAGGCTGGTCTCGAACTCCTGACCTCGTGATCCACCCGCCTCGGTTTCCCAAAGTGCTGGGATTACAGGCGTGAGCCCCCGCGCCCGGCCAACTATTTTATGCAATCAATATTTATTATGCTCCTACTATGTGCCAGGCACTGGTTGTAACTGCCATCTGATTGGATGATCCGTAAACGCTGCGGCGGCCCAGTCTGTGCGGTTCACTCGTATTCCTCCACGCGCCCCCCCAGCACGGTGGGAAGCACACAGTAGGTGCTCCGCTCTGCTCCTGTGCCCCGCCCCGCGGCCCCTCCCCCGCTCCAGGAAGTGCGGGGGCTCCAGCCGCCCGGCCGGCCGCAATGCATTCTGGGGAAGGAGCAGCACCAAATCCAAGATGGCGGCCAGCAGGAGGCTGATGAAGGTAAAAGCCATTCTCTGGCAGCGGCCGGGCGTGGGGCGGCGTCCCAGGCTCCGGATCCCCGAGGCAGGCGGCGGCTTCTCAGGGCGCTGCCGTCTGGCTTCCTGCCCTACACGGCCTCGTCGGTTCCCTGGGCCGCGCGCAGGCTCAAGGCGCTAACGGGGCTGGCCTAGGCCGCAGCCTGGGCGGGAGCGCAAGGCCGCGCTGGGAGCCGCTGTCGGCCCCTCAGCCCGGCCCGGGGCGTTCACGCCACTCTCCGCCCGGAGCTTGGCCGCGTCCCCCTGTCGCGGAGGCCGCGGTCCGATCCGAGGGCGTCGTTAATGTGAGAGCCCGGTTGGGAGGCTCCAAACCGGGCGCCTTCGGGGAAGGCCCGAGCGCCGGAGCCCCTGCCCGGAGCCCGCGCCGCGGAACCGCCCCGCCCTGGGCCGCAGTGCGCTGGGCTTGCAGCTCCGCTTGGCCCGGCCACAGCTCGGGAGTCTGGGAGGTTCGGGTTAGGAAAGAGAGGAGGAGGCCAGGCGGCCAAAGTTAGGTCAGTTTGTTGGTGGGTCGTTTGGAATTGCGCTGGGTCCTAGCAAACTGTCGCCTTGTGACTGCAGAGTCACACAGCGGGTAAGTTCCAACTCCAGGAAGGCCTGAGGTCGGCCCCGATCGCGGCGCGGTTCTGCTTCCCTCTCCTCCACGCAGTCATCCCGATCTCCCTTCCCTGATAAAGCAAAGTGCCATTTCTTGGCGGGGAGAACGGTTGATTTCAGTCGTTCGAATCAAAACGGGCCAAAGTTTATAATAATAACTTGGTACTTTGGATCTTGAATGCAGCAGGGTGCTTTCTTGCTAATTGGCACCTTTTGGTGAGGAACACATGCTAAATTGGCTTAGTTCTTTTGCCAGTGGATTTGCCAAGGTCCTCCGTAGCCCACCCCGCTAGCATCTGTGAGTCGGCGGCTGGGTAGTGCTGCCGGCCTGCAACGGGCCGGAAATTTAAAAAAGGCCCGGGAGCCGGTTTCCTGAGGGGAGATAAAGAGCTGGGGTTCGTTCTGGGCAGAGCAGTGCTTGGTAGAGCTAGGCATTGAACTTGGAGCCACAGTCTCTGAGCCTTCCCTCCCTCCCTGGGAACGTTTTCTTTCTTTTGTTCCCTAAGGGCTAGAGAGGACATTAACTTTATAAAACTGGAGTGGAAGTGGGCACAAAAGAACAGTCAGAGGACTTCAGACCTCTCCTCATCTCTTAAGCTAGTCACACCACCATTCACCAGATAAGGGGTCGGTTAATGGTTTTCTTTCCTACCCTACTCCCAGGTGCAGTCGTCCATTAACCCTTGTGGATTTAAACTTAGAAAGATTTCGGGAGTGCAGGCCGGGCGCGATGGCTCACGCCTGTAATCCCAGCACTCCTGGGAGACCGAGGCGGGCGCATCACTTGAGGTCAGGAGTTCAAGACCAGCCTGGCCAACATGGTGAAACCCTGTCTCTACTAAAAATATAAAAATTAGCTGGGCGTGGTTGCATTCGCCTGTAATCTCAGCTACCCGGGAGGCTGAGGTGGAAGAGTCGCTTGAACCCGGGAGGTGGAGGTTGCAGTGAGCCAAGTTTGCACCACTGCACTCCAGCCAGGGCGACAGAGTGAGACTCCATCTCAAAAAAAAAAAAAAAAAAAAGATTTCTGGAGTGCATGCCTTGCTTTCTAATGTTACTGAAATTACTCTGAATCTGTATCCTCATCTCTCAGGTGCCCTCCCAAGTGCTCTCCTCCCCAGACTACCCCTGACGGACACCAGAGTTCTTTTAAAGCAGATAACTCAATTCTTTCACTCCTGTTAAAAACCTCTATGGTCTTATTGTCCTCAGCAGTTAATCCTAACCTCTTACTTGGCATGCAGGACCTTTCTTAGACTGGCTGAAAGCAATCTGTTGAGCCTCATCTCCTGCCCTTTGGTTTCCCACAATTCTTGCACCTAATCACAGTAGCTACTATTTTTCCAGCTTTTACTTCGTGCTTTATATGCATGACCATGTTTAATCCTTCCTGTGAAGTAGACATTGTGATTTCCATTTTATCGATGAGAAAAGATTCTTTGGCTTGCTCAGGGTTACCTAGCTAGGGAGAGTGAGTTGTGATCGAACTTGGTTCTTTCTCCAAAGCAAAGTCTCCTGCTCTTACTTGCTGTCTGGTGTCCCTTTGCACGTGTTGTTTGCTCTACCCAAGAAAAGCTGCCTTCTCCTCACTTCTCCCTTCCAGAGAAGTCCCAGGTTCAACTCCAGTGCCAACTACTCTGTGAGCCCCTGCTCCCACATCCCCCTTCAGAGTGAGTTGTTTCCTCCTTTGTGTGACCACAGCGCTTTCTTTATATTTCTCTTTGAGCACTTGTCACAATCTCTTTGTGTTACAGACTTGTCTTTCCTATACTGGGTTCTGAGATCCCGAAGGGCAGGGATCTTGACCTAATTCATCCTGGTAGCCCCCTAGCCTATCCCAGTTGACCCAGTTTGGAATCTCCAGGCTCTCAGTGGTCTAAGAGGGGACTTATTATGGTTTTAAAATTATTACTCTGTTTCTAAAAAAAAAAACAGACCTTGGGAAAAAATTGTAACATTAACTATTTATTAAATATTAGGTTATTTACGTAAGTTATCTTTTCAACACTGAAAGTTAGTGTATTGTCATTTGTATTTTTTATAAATGAGGACATTGTGAGGTTAAATAGGTTAAGGGAGTTACCTAAGGTAGAATTGTAGAACATGGTGGGGAGAGAGAAGACGCTGACTCTTCCTGGCTCCAGGACCCAAATTCCATGCCTCTTGTCAGGCTGTCTTTCTTACTCAAAGGCTGCATGGAGCGGTGTGTTGTTTCTTAAGTTGAGGATGGAAAGGCTTTCAGTTCACTAGGGGAACACCAGTTATGTAATGCTGATCATTGGCTGTGAGAATCAATGTTTAAGACTGGTTTTTTTTTTTTTTAAAGGAAGAAAAATTAGTGATACAAGTTGATAAACAGAGTCTTTTCGGTACATAGGGTGGAAATAAAGTGATTTTCGTTGGTGAAAAATTGGGGCTTAGTGCATGGAACAGTGCCTTAGGCATAGCAATCTAGCAAATGTTGAATGATCAAATTAATTACATCTTAAAAGAACTTTAGATTTCTGTTAAAAATGTTTTCTAGGACATTCCGCAGCAAAGATTTCTTTGTAACAATGGACTGTCTGCAGATAGTGTAAAACACATTATTAAAAGTAGAGTGATTTGCATATACTACACTGAGAAGTTATTTTAGGCAAAGTGAGTATGATAGTCTTTTATTTCAAAAGCACTTGCCAGGAGGATTAACCTCTTTTAGAAACCTTTTTAGGGATTACAGTGTTAATAAAACATTAAGTACATTTTAATTTGCAAGCAGCTAATTTAGCATTGTTGGCCACAACCAGATTGTAACCATTGCTTCAATCAGGATGGGGAAATTGCTACAAAAGCCAAAAGTGAAACCTTTATGTGTGGCTTAGGCAACTGATTGCCATCTGATCATTTCTTTGCAGCTTCACACTGCACACATTTCCCCTAAGGGCCCTCCTGTTGAGTAGCTTCCCAGAAGGGCTTTTCTCAGAGGGGAAATCTGTGGATTTAGAGGGGTGTGTGTGTAATGTCTTGTTACTTATCATGACATAACTGTTGAGTTAAGGAGTTTCGCTCTTGTTGCCCAGGCTGGAATGCGATGGCACGATCTCTGTGCACTACAACCTCTGCCTCCCAGGTTCAAGCGATTCTCCTGCCTCAGCCTCCCAAGTAGCTGGTACTATAGGTGTGCACCACCACTCCCTGCTAATTTTGTGTAGAGAGGAGGTTTCACCATGTTTGCCACACTGGTCTCGAACTCCTAACCTCAGGTGATCTGCCCGCCGAGGCCTCCCAAAGTGCTGGGTTTACAGGTGTGAGCCACTGCGCCCAGCATAATGCTATTTAAAAATGTTCACTCAGAACTTCATATTGTTATATTTTCTCCCGGTCCATAGTCATAGTAGGAGGAACCTCTAAAAGTTCATTCCTTGGGTTTCGTTGTATTAAGCAGTGAGGTAGTTTGCTTTTGAGTGTAGGTTTAGATTCTGAGGTTGGGTGATTAAGGAGATAGAGCAATAAGTATGTCACATGTTTCAGGAGGTGAGGGGAGTTGTATATGTGATGTTATGCCAGTATAAATGTCCTGAATCCACTGAGGCTTTGTGAATTGAGAAAAACGTTGCATCTTTTTTTCTAAATTCATGCATTCCAGTAAGTTGGGACTGTTTCTGCCTGCCTTAATGGTATTCTTTGTAAATGTTTGGGACAGGTGATGGGAAGGAGTATACTCAATTATTGCAACATTTGGGACCTTTTAAGGTATTTACTAGAAAACTCTGAGGCAGGCTAGGCGCGGTGGCTCACACCTGTAATCCCAGCACTTTGGGAGGCCGAGGCAGGCGGATCATGAGATCAGGAGTTCGAGGCCAGCCAGGCCAACATAGTGAAACCCCGTCTCTACTAAAAATACAAAAAATTAGCCGGGCGTGGTGGTGGGTGCCTGTAATCCCAGCTACTTGGGAGGCTGAGGCAGGAGAATTGCTTGAACCCGGGAGGCAGAGGTTGCAGTGAGCCGAGATTGTGCCATTGCATTCCAGTGCGAGACTCCGTCTCAAAAAAAAAAAGGAAACCCTGAGACAAAAACTCTTGTCTCAGGGTACTGGGGCCTTTTCTGATCTTGTTAAAACTCTAAATTAGGAGACTGTTGCTTTAACATTTTATTGTAAGAGGACACTTGAAAGTATTCTCATTTTATTGGAACGTTTGTTACGTTTGAGATATTTCTATATTCTTTGCTACAGCAGTAAATGTGAGAGCCACATTTCTTTGCAGCTTCACACTGCACACACTTCACACTGCACACACTGTGCTCATTAGAGAGCCACAGAGACGTTCCTCCTGAGCCAGACTCCAACCACTTCCAGAGTTTTCTTGGGAACGGCGCATAGATCTGTAGGCATCTAAGTCTTAGCTCCTCCTGTGACTCTCTCCCTCTGGCCCCATGCATCTCCTGCTGTCCCACCTTAGTTCATGGTTCACTTGTTTACTCAGTTGCTCAAGGAAAAAATGCCAGCGGAGCCCTTCTCGGCTCTTCCTTCCTTGTCTGGTCACCTGGTGGATTCTGCTGAACTATGCCTTCAGTCTCTGTTCTCTGCCTGTCTTCTCTCCATCCCCCCTCCCACTCCCACTCCCAATGCCACTGCCACTCCCACTGCCTCAGTTCAGGCCATCCCTGTTTGTGGTAGACACCTGCATCGAGTTCCTTAATGGTTCGTCTAAACTCCTTACTGGTCAGCGCACTCTCTGTCCCACACTATTCCTAACCAGCAGTGCATCAGAGTAGTGTGTGGTGTGTTGTGCAGTAGAGAAATGCACATGACCAGGCCCTGCTCTCAGAGATTGGAGCAGAATTTAGTAGGGTGAGGATGAGGCTGGGACTCTGGAATACAAGTGCACATTCCTTAGCTTTTTCCTTCAAGGTCTTGTCTCACCAGCCTTGTCTCGCCCCACTTGCCCGTTGAGTCCCCTAAAAACAGCATGCTTTGCACACTCTGGATCTCGTGATTGGCATCCCTGTCTCTTCTTTGTACCAGGGTAACTTTTTGACCTTTGAGACTCAGCTCAAGGGGCAATTCCTCTGCCCTTGAGCTCAACAGAGGAGAAAAATGGCATGTACCTGGAACAAATAAATCCTGGGCTGGCCACTCTGTGCTAGATGTCTGCCACCTGACTAATGGCTTGCAGGAGAGGGAAAGACCCCCTCTGACACTGAGGAGGAGGTCGAACTTGGCCTGGCCCTTTAAGCACGAGTAGGGTTTCAGCAGTTGAAGAAGAGGGACCGGGTGGCCAGTGAGGTTGAGTCTCTCTCATCCCTCAGGAGGGCTGTGGGCAGTGCCTATGGGAAATGCCTTGAGGAGCCCCAGAGACCATCTGCCTACTCCCCAGTGCTGCTTGCATCTGACCTTGTGCTGTCCCACTTTGGGTTTTTGTTAGGCTAGCCCCTGAGATGCTTTCCAGAAGTGTTGAGGCATTGGCTTGATTTTGCCCCAGATTGGCATGTCTAGCGCACCTGGTTCCTCCAGAGCTAGGAGACCTCCCTCTGCCAGGCCAGCCTTGGAGGGTGAGCTACCTCTCTATAGGGGGGGTCACTGAGGGCAGTGCTGATGGATTTAAGGACAGGTGGCAGAGACGCCATAGCCTTTAGGTTGAGGGGCCAGATCTACATATCTCCTGGATGCTACAGCTATCCAGGGGAAGTGGCATGCCACTCACTCGGGAAGGGCTTTGCATGTATCTCCTGTGGCGAGCTTCATCATGTCTGTTCTTGGGGGACATAAATAAGCCTAATCTCCCCAAGCCCCCCACCCATATAAGAAAGGGAGGAAGGGGCTTTTGCTCAGAGCAAAGCTGTTTAGAGGAAGACTACAGCATAGCAGTTAAAAGCTCAGGTTCTGGAGTTTCAATCCTGGGCCTGCCATGTCTTAGCTGAGTGACCCTGGGCAAGTTACTTTACTTCTCTGTGCCTTAGTTACTTCGTCTGTGTGTGAAGGTTAAATGAGTTAATATATACCAACTGCTTAGAAGAGTGCCTGGCATATAGTTAAGTGTGGGCTACTTGTAGATATTATTATTGGGAATAACCAAGACATGTTCCAGGGCAGGGAGATGACCAGCCTGACAGGAGGGGAGGATTTGGAGGAGTGATAGGAGATGGTACTGCAAAGGTGTTTTTGGGCCAGGTTGTGGCCAGCCTGCCTGGACATACCCTCATCACTGAGAGCCCATTCTCTTACCTGTGGTACTCTCTTATTCTGTAGGTTGGAGAAAGAGTTACTGAGACAGCTGTGTGAATGTTTGTTTAAAAATGTTGGCTGGGGGCCAGGCGTGGTGGCTCACACCTGTAATCCTAGCACTTTGGGAGGCCAAGGCGGGCGGATCATGAGGTCAGGAGATTGAGACCATCCTGGCCAACATGGTGAAACCCCATCTCTACCAAAAATACAAAAACTAACCAGGCCTGGTGGTGCGTGCCTGTAATCCCAGCTACTAGGGAGGGGGAGGCACAAGAATTGCTTGAACCTGAGAGGCAGAGGTTGCAGTGAGCTGAGATCGTGCCACTGCACTCCAGCCTGGGCGACAGAGTGAGACTCTGTCTCAAAAAATGTTGGCCTGGCACAGTGGCTCACACCTGTAATCCCAGCACTTTGGGAGGCTGAGGCAGGTGGATCACTTGAGGTCAGGAGTTCGAGACCAGCCTGGTCAACATGGTGAAACCCCAACTCTACTAGAATCACAGAAAAATTAGCTGGGTGTGGTGGCACGTGCCTGTAATCCCAGCTACTTGGGAGGCTGAGGCAGGAGAATCGCTTGAACCCGGGAGGCAGAGGTTGCAGTGAGCCAAGATCATGCCACTGCACTCTGGCCTGGGCAACAGGGTAAGACTCCATCCCAAAAAAAAAAAAAAAAAATGAAAAGAAAAAAGAAAAATGTTTACTTGGCTGGGCGTGATGGCTCACGCCCGAATCCCAGCACTCTGAGAGGTCAAGGCGGGTGGATCACTTGAGGAGACCAGCCATGGGAAACATGGCGAAACCCCATCTCTACTTAAAAAAAAAAAAAACAAAAACAAAAATCAGCCGAGTGTGGTGGTGCATGCCTGTAATCCCGGCAGCTACTCTGGAGGCTGAGGCAGGAGAATCACTTGAATCCAGAAGGCAGAGGTTGCAGTGAGCTGAGATGGCGCCACTGCTCTCCAGCCTGGGTGATAGAGTGAGACTCTCAAAAAAAGAGAAAAGTTTACTTTTCCCAACAAAGTTGAATAGCTTTTTTTTTTTTTTTGGAGACGGAGTCTCACTCTATCACCCAGGCTGGAGTGCAGTGGCGCCATCTCAGCTCACTGCAACCTCTGCCTCCCATGTTCAAGCCATTCCTCCTGCCTCAGCGTCCCGAGTAGCTGGAACTACAGGCATGTGCCACCATACCCGGCTGATTTTGTATTTTTAATAGAGACGGGGTTTCGCTGATCTCGAACTCCTGCCCTCAGGCGATCCACCCACCTTAGCCTCCCAAAGGATTACAGGCATGAGCCACTGTGCCCAGCTTAAAATTGAATAGCTCTTGAACTCAAAAATTTGTCTTCCTAATATCTCAGAAATTTACCTTGCATATTGTAAACATCCAGTGTAGTGTGACAGTCACCGTGTCCAAAGATGAGCATAGGTGCTATGGAAGGCTCCCATAGGTGCTGAACTGGGGCAGGGGTGGAGGTTTGAAAGCAACTTTTTTTTTTTTTTTGAGGCAGAGTCTCGCTCTTTCACCCAGGCTGAAGTACAGTGGTGTGATCTTGGTTCACTGCAACCTCCGCCTCCCGGGTTCAAGCAATTCTTCTGCCTCAGCCTCCTGAATAGCTGGGATTACAGGCGCACGCCACCACGCCTGGCTAATTTTTGCGTTTTTGTATTTTTTTTTTTTTTTGAGATGGAATCTTGCTCTGGCGCCCATGCTGGAGTGCAGTGGTGTGATCTCGGCTCACTGTATGCTCCGCCTCCCAGGTTCACGCCGTTCTCCTGTCTCAGCCTCCCGAGTAGCCAGGACTACAGGTGCCCGCCACCACGCCTGGCTAATTTTTTTGTATTTTTAGTAGAGACAGGGTTTCACCATGTTAGTCAGGATGGTCTCGATCTCCTGACTTTATGATCCTCCCTCCTCGGTCTCCCAAAGTGCTGGGATTACAGGCGTGAGCCACTGCGCCTGGCCCCCAATTTTTGTATTTTTAGTAGAGATGGGGTTTCACCATGTTGGTTAGGCTGGTCTCAAACTCCTGACCTTGTGATCCGCCCACCTTGGCCTCCCAAAATTCTGGCATTACAGATGTGAGCCACTGCGCCTGGCCAAAAGCAACTCTTGATTGAGAAGTTGAGGTCTCAGATGTAATATTCTTGCTTCTTGTCTTCTCTTTCCATTTTTTTTTTTTTTTTTTTGAGACGCAGTCTCGCTGTCGCCCAAGCTGGAGTGCAGTGGCACTATCTTGGCTCACTGCAACCTTCACCTCTGGGTTTGAGCAATTCTCCCTGCCTCAGTCTCCTGAGTAGCTGTAATTACAGGCATGTGCCACCATGCCTGGCTAATTTTTTTTTTTTTTGAGATGGAGTCTCGCTGTGCTGCCCAGGCTGGAGTGCAGTGGCGCAATCTTGGCTCACTGCAAGCTCCGCCTCCTGGGTTCACGCCATTCTTCTGCTTCACCCTCTCGAGTAGCTGGGACTACAGGCGCTCGCCACTACACCCAGCTAATCTTTTGTATTTTTAGTAGAAACGGGGTTTCACCATGTTAGCCAGGATGGTCTCGATCTCCTGACTTCATGATCCACCCACCTTGGCCTCCTGAAGTGCTGGTATTACAGGCGTGAGCCACCGTGCCTGGCCTAATTTTTGTATTTTTTAGTAGAGATGGGGTTTCGCCGTGTTGGCCAGGCTGGTCGTGAACTCCTAACCTCAGGTGATCCGCCTGCCTCAGCTTCCCAAATAGCTGGGATTACAGGCGTGAGCTGCCGCGCCCAGCCCTTGTCTTCTCTTTCAACCTTGAAGCAGAAAGTTAAGAAAGTTGCTTCTGGTGGCTGTGTAGTTTCTCCTTCTGACCCTTGCTGCACACATACTCTAGAATTCCAGAGCTGTGTGAGGGATCTTGGAAAGCAGACACCAGTGGCCTCTGTTTACAGATGAGGAGGCTGAAGTCAGTGGTGGAGCCAGGCCCAGTGTCAAGGTCCCCTGCTCTCTGGGCCTTGCTCTTGCTTTTTAGATGGTTGCTTTTGGTCTTGAGGAAGGGACAAGATGGAGAGGAAGAGGGTTCATTTCAGAATTCGGTGGCTGTTTGGGTTTTGTTTGTTTTGGTTGTTAACACTTCCAGGGCTGTGTTGATTATAGTTTTCTGTATTTCATTTTCTTGTCAGATTTTGTCCCCACTTTCCTAGCATAGGTAGGCAGAGCGGGGAACATTCTCTTTTGACAGCCCTTAGCCCAGCAGGCACATCTGCAACCAAAGCAGGTGCTAATGTCAAAGGGCTCATGGGCTAATGTCAGGGCTCATGTGGTGCTCCATCTTTCTGAGAGGGGACCCACCTGACTCACGGTGAGGGAGAGGGTGTAACTCAGAGGTTGAATAGCCTCTGAACCCATCTGAGATGGCTTGTAAAAAAAAGTGTTTCACACCAGCATGCCTCTCATTAAGAACAGTCAGCGGCCGGGCACGGTGGCTCAGGCCTGTAATCCCAGCACTTTGGGAGGCTGAGGCGGGAGGATCACGAGGTCAAGAGATCGAGACCATCCTGGCTAACACAGTGAAACCCTGTTTCTACTAAAAATACAAAAAAAATTAGCTGGGCATGGTGGTGGGCACCTGTAGTCCCAGCTACTCAGGAGGCTGAGGCAGGAGAATGGCGTGAAGCCGGGAGGCGGAGCTTATAGTGAGCCGGGATTGCGCCACTGCACTCCAGCCTGGGCGACAGAGCAAGACTCTGTCTCAAAAGAAAAAAAAAAAAGAACAGTCAGCATAAGAAAACCTAAGCTTCCTGAAGGATTCTCCACGAGTTTTACACAGGCAGTTCCCGTCGTGCCCATTTGTCCTGTGTCAGGCTTTGTGTGGTTGAGTCTGTTGTGGACAGACTTGAAGAGGTCGGTGTCCCAGCCCTCAAGGAGCTGTCAGTCTGGTAGAGGGGTGCTGGACTCTGGAGTTTGTAATGGAGGTCAGGAATGCCAGGCACACCCATGTACAGATGGACACGGAAACACCTTCCAGGAATGAGGCCCGGCAGCCAGAAGCTGGGGTCAAGGCCTGCTGAGTTGGAGCTTTGGCCATGCTTCCCCCATGCTTACTGTGGAGGTTGTGGGCAGTGCGTTCCTCTAAGCCTCTGTTGAGTGTTTTCTTTGTCATGTCCTCTTAGAATGACCGCCCGAGAAGGAGTGTGCTGTAACCTCTGAGAAGCAGTGTGCTGTGATAGAGTAAGAGTTCAGATGTAGATTTCTGCCTTTGACTCCTTAGTGTTGTGCCTTTGAGTCTCAGTGCCCTGATTTGTCCAGCGGATGATGAGATGACTTCATAAAGTTATGATCATAGCTAAGTGTATTATTTATTTATTTATTTTTTGAGATGGAGTTTCACTTTTGTCACCCAGGCTGGAGTGCAATGGTGTGATCTCGGCTCACTGCAACGTCTGCCTCCCAGGTTCACTCAATTCTCCTGCCTCAGCCTCCCGAGTAGCTGGGACTACAGGTGCCCGCCACCATGCCTGGCTAATTTTTGTATTTTTAGTAGAGATGGGGTTTCACCATGTGAAATTTTGTATTTTTAGTAGAGACGGGGTTTAGTAGAGACGGGGTTTCACCATGTTGGCCAGGATGGTCTCGAACTTCTGACCTCAGGTGATCCACCTGCCTTGGCCTCCCAGAGTGCTGGGATTACAGGCGTGAGCCACCATGCCTAGCCCAGGTGTAATTAGTTATGATGATAACTAAATGTAAGATAGCTACCATACTGCTGACCTATGGAAGGGATGATGTCTTGGCATGGGTCCTGCCCCCTTAGCTAAATGTTAGTTGAAATGAGAGAATTGCATTAGAAGGCCATGAGGCTTATGTTTAGATTTTCAGTATATTGAATTACATTTAAGTCATGATTCAGTGGCCAGGCACAGTGGCTCATGCCTATAATCCCAGCACTTAGGAAGGCTGAGGCAGGAGGATCACTTGAGCCTAGAAATTTGAGACCAGTCTGCCCAACAGTGAGACCCTGTCTCTACAAAAAATAAAATGATTAACTGGGCACATTGGCACATGCCTGTAGTTGCAGCTTCTCAGAAGGCTGAGGTGGGAGGATCGCTTGAGCTCTGGAGGTTGAGACTGCAGTGAGCCGTGATCATGCCACTGCACTCCAGCCTGGGCAACAAAGCAAGGCCCTGTCTCAGGGGGGAAAAAAAAGTCATGATTTTAGTGTCATTGCTAACGGTTGCCTTATGCAAGCTTGGAAAGTTTGCATTTCTGTTACAATTATTTACTTTGATAGACCAGTTATACTGGAATTTGGTAGATTTAAGGCAGGTTTATGTAACTTTCCTCAGATGTCCAGCTCCATCTGCCAGGTTTTGTTTTGCCTGAGCAGTAGGAGCCTAGAAATATTCCTTGCACAACACAGGCACATAATGACTAGCTGTGCAGGACTAGGGAAAATACTGAATATGTTCGTGTTTTTGTTGATGTAAATATTGGTCAATACTATTCCAGAGCAAGCTAAGCACTCCTGGGATCCCACAGAGTAAACAGGAACACCTGCTCTGTCCGTTTCTAATGGGAGCATTAACTCACTGCTTTGGGTGGCTGAGATAGTCAAAAAAGAGCAATTTCAGTGCAGGTTCTAGTCCTGGGCGTGCTCTATACAAGTTCTTTGACTTGGACATCTCTGAGCCTTGGCCTTACCATCTGTGAAATGGGGCTAATATGCCCCACTTGCCCATCTCAGGACTGTGAATTGTAAACAGTGCAGAATGGCCTCATAATTGACCACTTCCTCTCAAGCCATGGCTACCCCTTTCCCAGCATCTCTCTGTTTTCTGTTCTTGTTAGAATTACTTTTCTTTTCTTTCTCTTTTTTATTTTCTTTGAGATGGACTCTCACTCTGTTGCCCAGGCTGGAGTGCAGTGGCGCGATCTCGGCTTACTGCAACCTCTGCCTCCTGAGTTCAAGCAGTTCTCCTGCCTTAGCCTCCCGAGTAGTTGGGACTACAGGCACACGCCATCATGCCTGGCTAAGTTTTTTGTATTTTTAGTAGAGACAGGGTTTTACCATGTTGTTCAGGCTGGTCTCAAACTCCTGACCTTGTGATCCCCCAACCTCAGCCTCCCAAAATGAGGGATTACGGGTGTGAGCCATCGTACTCGACCTAATTTTTGTATTTTTAGTAGAGACGAGGTTTCACCATGTTGGCCAGGCTGGCCTCGAACTCCTGACCTCATATGATCTGCCGGCCTCAGCCTCCCAAAGTGCTGGGATTACAGACATGAGCCACCATGCCTGGCCTCTTTTCTTTAAGAGACAAGGTCTTGCTCTGTTGCCCAGGCTGGAGTGCAGTGGCATGATCATAACTCATTATAACCTTGAATTCCTGGGCTCAAAGGATCATCCTGCCTCAGCCTCTTGGGTAGCTGGGACTACAGGTGTGTGCCACCATGCTCGGCTAATTATTTTATTTTATTTTTTTTTGAGATGGAGTCTCACCCTGTTGCCCAGGCTGGAGTGCAGTGGTGCAATCTTGGCTTATTGCAACCTCCGCCTCCCAGGTTCAAACAATTCTCCCACCTCAGCCCCCCAAGTAGCTGAAGACTATGGGTGAACACTACCATACACAGCTAATTTTTGCATTTTTTGGTAGAGATGGGGTTTTGCCATGTTGTCCAGGCTAGTCTGAAACCCCTGGGCTCAAGCAGTCCACCCACCTTGGCTTCCCAAAGTGCTGGGATTATATGTGTGAGCAACCATGCCTGGCCATTTTGTTATTCTTATTATTTGTAGAGATGGGATCTTGCTATGTTGCCTAGACTGGTCTTGAACTCCTGGCCTCAAACGATCCTCCTACCTTGACTTCCCAAAATGCTGGGATTATAGGTGTGAGCCACTGTGCTGGCTGGTGTTCACTTAAAGGAAAAAAAAATTCAGGCTGGGCGCGGTGGCTCACGCTTGTAATCCCAGCACTTTAGGAGGCCTAGATGGGCAGATCACCTGAGGTCGGGAGTTCGAGACCAGCCTGACCAACATGAAGAAACCCTCGACTCTACTGAAAATACAAAATTAGCCGGGCATGGTGGCGGGTGCCTGTAATCCCAGCTACTCGGGAGTCTGAGGCAGGAGAATCACTTGAACCTGGGAGGCGGAGGTTGTGGTTAGCTGAGATCATAACACTGCACTCCAGCCTGGGCAACAATAGTGAAACTGTCTCAAAAAAAAAAAGAAAAAAAAAAATTCAGAGCAAGCTGTGCCCAGTAGCTCATGCCTATAATCCCAGCACTTTGGGAGGCTGAGGCAGGTTTATCACCTGAGGTCAGGAGTTCCAGACCATCCTGGCCAACATGGCAAAACCCCATGTCTACTAAAAAAAAAAAAAGCAAAAAAAATTAGCCAGGCATGGTGGCACCTGCCTGTAGTCCCAGCTACTTAGGAGGCTGAGGCAGGAGAATCTCTTAAACCTGGGAGGCGGAGGTTGCAGCAAGCCAAGATCGCACTACTGCACTCCAGTCTGGGTGACGGAGTGAGACTTCATCTCAAAAAAAAAAAAAAAAAAGGTTCAGAACAATGTCTGGGTTTTGGTGCTTATAGATTTGTAGTCAGAGGGATTTTTTTCCATGTGCTTAGCTCAGTGGGAGGTTTTATTCCCTTTAGGAGCTTGTTTCTAGCTGTAGAAATGACACTGCATTCATCAAGGCTCCAGTTTTTTCCTTGCCAAGAGACTGGGTGGTATGAATGTGGTGTTTTTTTTTGGTTTTTTTTTTTTTTTTTTTTTTGCTATGGAGTCTCGCTGTGTCACCCAGGCTGGAGTGCAGTGGTGCGATCTCCGTCCACTGCAACCTCTGCCTCCCAGGTTCAGGCTATTCTCCTACCTCAGCCTCCCAAGTAGCTGGGATTACAGGCATGCACCACGACTCCTGGCTAATTTTTGTAGTTTTTTGTTTTTTGAGACGGAGTTTCACTATTGTTGCCCAGCCTGGAGTGCGATGGCGCGATCTCGGCTCACTGCAACCTCTGCCTCCCGGGTTCAAGCAGTTCTCCTGCCTCAGCCACCCGAGTAGCTGGGATTATAGGCGCTCGCCACCACGCCCAGTGAATTTATGTATTTTTAGTAGAGACGAGGTTTCACCATGTTGGCCAGGCTGCTGTTGAACTCCTGACCTCAGGTTCCACCTGCCTCAGCCTCCCAAAGTGCTGGGATTACAGGCGTGAGCCACCGTGCCCGGCCCTCAATGTGGTAATTCTTAAGCAGAGCAGGGGTTGCACATCACAGTCATCTGGGAGCACTCCCCTCACAAAGGTACCCATCTTGTACTGGAGGCTGATGCAATAAGCAGGTCCTAGATGGCGCCTAGGCACAGTCAGCTCTCCTTCCTTCTCCTCTGTACCCCTCTAACCCCTTCCCCTGCCTCTCTGCATAGGAGTATTAAACAGCCCCCAGGGGCTTGGCCATGCACCCTGGCTGAAAGTTCTGGCCCTGATGATGACTGCCCTGAGTTGGTAAACACTGCAGCTAAAGTGGCTTCCTTTCTGCTTCCCTAACGCCCCCGCTGATTTCTGCCCTCTCTGTCTCTGCATACACATTTCCCACACATGGACACCTGTTCTCTAGCAGTTCTGTCTTCCCCCGTCTTTCAAGGCCCATCTCAGAGCCTGTCTTCCACAAAGCTGTTCCCTCCACTGGTGTCTGCTAGACTTTCCTCACTGTGACCTAAAGGTTCCTAGAGCAGCGTTTCTCAGTTCTTTTAACCCACCCTCAACAGCCAATAAAAGTGGCCTTAAGCTTTACTTTTCTTTAGGGATACTACAGGCCTTTTGCCATTTAACAGATATAAAATGATACAGTGGTATGGAATATGCTTGTTTACATTGTACCAGTGTGCTTGCATCGAGACTTGCTGCCCATAGTACTGCTGTGACATCTGAAGCATCCCTGACTGGCCCCACTGGTTATTCTTCTGCACGTCTGTTCACCTGCTCCTGGCACTGACTTCAGAGGAGACTCAAGAGGGTGTATAGTACAGTCCTGCCCAGTGCAGATGGCTTCTTTCTGACAGCCCTGGCCGCTGGCAGCCCTGTCTGCCCCACCCATTTGAGTATCTATAATGACATGACGACTGCTGCCCCAAGTCAAGGGGGCGTAGACCACGTGGAGGTGGCATTAAAGAGTTTGGCACTGAGTCAAAAGCTGCCTGGGATAGTGAACGCTTACTGGCCCCAATTCTTTCTTCTTTACTCATATAGAAGGTTGAATCCTTTGCAGGTGAACTTTTTAAATTTAAATTTTTTTTTTCTTTTGAGGTGGAGTTTTACTCGTTGCCCAGGCTGGAGTTCAGTGGCGTGATCTTGGCTCACTGCAACCTCCTGCCTCCTGGGTTCAAGCGATTCTCCTGCCTCAGCCTCCTGAGTAGCTAGGATTACAGGCGCACGCCACCATGCTGGGCTAATTTTGTATTTTTAGTAGAGACGGGGTTTCTCCATGTAGGTCAGGCTGGTCTCGAACTCCCAACCTCAGGTGATCCATCTGCCTCGGCCTCCCAAAGTGCTGGGATTACAGGCATGAGCCACCGTGCCTGGCCTAAATTTTTTTTTTTTTTTTTTTTTGAGACAGTCTCGCTCTGTCACCCAGACTGGAGTGCAGTGGCGTGATCTCAGCTCACTGCAACCTCCACCTCCCGGGTTCAAGCGATTCTTCTGCCTCAGCCTCCTGAGTAGCTGGGACTACAGGTGTCACCACCACGCCTGGCTAAGTTTTGTATTTTTAGTAGAGATGGGGTTTCACCATATTGGCCAGGCTGGTGTTGAACTCTAGACCTTGTGATCTGCCTGCCTTGGCCTCCCAAAGTGCTGGAATTACAGGCATGAGCCACCGCACCCGGCCCCGGCCTAAATTTTAAATTTTAAGTTTTATTTGATTTTTATTTTTTTGAGACAAGGTCTTACTCTGTCACCCAGACTAAAGTGCAGTGGCATGATCATGGCTCACTGCAGCCTGAGCCTCCTGGGCTCAGGCAGTCCTTCTGCTTCATTTTTTGATTTTTTTGTAGAGATGAGGTCTTACTCTGTTGCCCAGGCTGGTCTCCAACTCCTGGCCTCAAGTGATTTTCCTGCTTCGGCATCCCATGGGATTACAGGAGCACTTTGGGAGGCCGAGGCGGGTGGATCCCTTGAGGTTAGGAGTTGGAGACCAGCCTGGCCAACATGGCAAAACCCTATCTCTACTAAAAATACAAAAATGAGCTGGGCGTGGTGGTGCGTGCCTGTAGTCTCAGCTACTCAGGAGGCTGAGGCATAAGAAGCACTTGAGCCTGGGAGGTGGAGGTTGGAGTGAGCTGAGATCACGCCTCCACACTCCAGCCTGGAGAGCGAGACTCTGTCTCAAAACAAACAAACAAAAAACAACAAAATGTGGAATTACTGGCATAAGCCGCTTCGTCCAGCCAGCAGGTGAACTTTTTAACGTTTGAAGACAGATGTGTGTCATCTTCACATCTCTTTAGGCCGTAGGTTTCTGGACCTTTTGATTGTTCCTGGTAGGACATGGTCCTTGCTGTTCTTGTCCTGAGCAGCGCTTATTTGATGTGGTCTTCTAAAGTATGGTGTCCAGAACTGGACACAGCATTTGGCTCTGAATAGTTCAGGGTGGCCTGGACGCTAAACACGGCACAAACGATTGGTCAGCTAAACCAGTCAGTTTTTCACACTGCTGCTAAGGTTCATGCCTTGTGCTTGGTGAAAAATTAAGTGTTTGGAACCAAGTCCAGGTCTTTACTGGATCTCTAAAATATTTCATTTTGTGACTTGGGGTGTTGTTTTGCTATCAAGGACCCTTAGAAGTTTGGTCTTTAAGCCTGTATTCATTCCTTCCCTGATATGTGGTACCTAACTACATCTCTCAGCCCACTTCCCACCAGGGTGACTTCAGGCCACCAGTTCTAAAGCCATTCGATTCTCCTCAGCTCTTCTTGATCCAGCCTCTGTTTATCCATTTTGTACAGAAACATTGCAGTGGCTGTTGAGAGAAAGGAGCATCACTTTTAGCCAGGGCTTGGGGAGCTCCTTAGAGGAACAGGCATTTGAGAGAGGCTTTCAATGATGAGCATGTTGGGGATGTGGGGCTGGTGATAGGCAGGACAGTTAGGGACATCCTTCCAGGAGACATCCTGGGGAAAGACATAGAGGGGGGAAATCACCAGGCTGACTTGGTAGGATTCTGCACACTGCTCATTTGGGTTGCACCAAAGAGCTTTAGTTGGAATTACTGGGTTGCATCAAAGAGTTTTAGCTGGAAATATTGGATGGAAGGATTCCTACATATTTTGCAGGGGGAAGGGTCGTCTAGTGCTGTTGGATTTCTTTTCTTGTTTTTCTTTTTTGAGACAGGGTCTCGCTCTGTTGACCAGGCTGGAGTGTAGTGGCGCCATCATAGCTCACTGCAGCCTCAACCTTTTGGACTCAACTGGTCATCCCAAGTCAGCCTCCTGAGTAGCTGGGACCACAGGCATACATCAGCACACCTGGCTAATTTTTTAATTTTTTTATTTTTGTAGAGATAGGGTCTTGCTATATTGCCCAGGCTGGTCTTGAGTTCCTGAGCTTAAGTGATCCTCCTGCCTTGACCACCCAGTGTTGGGATTACAGGTGTGAGCCACCGCCCCTGGCTCCTGGCCTAGATTTATTTTATTTATTTTATTTTTTTGAGACGGAGTCTCACTCTGGGAGTCTGCACCCAGGCTGGAGTGCAGTGGCGTGATCTCAGCTCACTGCAACCTCCACTTCCCGGGTTCAAGCAATTCTCCTGCCTCAGCCTCCTGAGTAACTGAGACTATAGGTGCATGCCGCCACGCCCAGCTAATTTTTGTATTTTTAGTAGAGACGAGGTTTCATCTTGTTGGCCAGGCTGGTTCTCAAACTCCTGACCTCAAGTGATCCACCCACCTCGGACTCCCAAAGTGCTGGGATTACAGGCTTGAGCTACTGCACCCAGCCTTTTTTTTTTTTTTGAGACGGAGTCTTGCTCTGTCACCCAGGCTCAAGTGCAGTGGCGTGATCGCAGCTCACCACAACCTCCACCTCCCGGGTTCCAGTGATTCTCCAGCCTCACCCTCCCAAGTAGCTGGGAATACAGGAGTCTACCACCATGCCCGGATAATTTTTGTATTTTTAGTAGAGACAGGGTTTTACCATGTTGGCCAGGCTGCTCTCAAACTCCTGTCCTCAAGTGATCCACCCGCCTCAGCCTCCCAAAGTGTTGAAGTGTTGGGATTACAGGCGTGAGCCACTGCGCCCAGCCTTTTTTTTTTTTTTTTTTTTTTTTAAGATAGGGTCTCGCTCTGTCGCCCAGGCTGGAGTTGGAGTACAGTGGTGTGATCTTGGCTCACGGCAACCTCTGTCTCACTGGTTCAAGCAATTCTCATGCCTCAGCCTCCCGAGTAGCTGGAACTACAGGCATGCACCCCTCGGCCCGGCTAATTTTTGTATTTTTAGTAGAGACGGGGTTTCACCATGTCAGCCAGGCTGGTCTCAAACTCCTGGGCTCAAGTGATCCACCTGCTTTGGCCTCCCAAAATGCTGGGATTACAGGCATGAACCACCACGCCTGGCGCTGGCATAGATTCCTTTTTTTTTTTTTTAAGACTAAGTCTTGCTCTGTCACCAGGCTGGAGTGCAGTGGCGCGATCTCGGCTCACTGCAAGCTCCGCCTCCCTGGTTCAAGCTATTCTCCTGCCTCAGCCTCCCGAGTAGCCGGGACTATAGGCACCCGCCACCATGTCCAGCTAATTTTTGTATTTTTAGTAGAGACGGGGTTTCACCATGTGGTCTCGATCTCCTGACCTCGTGATCCACCTGCCTCGGCCTCCCAAAGTGCTGGGATTACAGGCGTGAGCCACCGCACCTGGCCTAGATTTCTTGATTAGTGGCTCCTGAGGGATTCTGAAACCTGGCCTTATGTGAGGGTTACCTGGGGAGATTTTGAACAGTTTTCTAGGCCTCATTGTAGACCCCAAAAACAAGCAAAAGAGGAACTTTGTTAACTGCTTTGCCAAGACGCAGGTGTGTACATCTGAGCTGTGTGACTGAGCGCGGGCTATACACAGCAGTCTCCTGTTCTCCCATCTCCTCTCAGGACTTGAGTCCATGGCCTTCTGCTGGGGCCTAGGGCCCATCTCTCCTGTTAGTGCTTGCAAAGCTGTTAAGTAACCATCCCTCTCTGCCATGCTCCATACTTTGCCCTGGAGTGGGCATCAAGCTCTCTGGGCTTGAGTTTGGGGCATGGGTGTTTTCCATTTTCAGGAGCTGGGTGGCACCACTGAGATCTTTCAGTTCCCCTCTATACACTGAAGTCTATTTGGGCTCCGAAGTGGACCTCATTCTGAGAAGCATTGCCCTCTTTCTCCTGCACCACCTGCCCTGGTTGGGAAGCCTGCTGTCCCCATCAAGAGAAGGAACGTGTGAGCTGCCTGGTGCTTTCCCTTGAACTCTTTCTCCATTTGTCAGCACTGCACCATCAGCCCTGAGCAGCTGACTTGGGTTGCTTCTTGCTCTGAGCAGAACTGAAACAAACCTTTGTGGGAGTGTTATTTGTAAGCGTCTGTCATTCTTGGCTTTGGTCTTCCTAACTCTGTTCTAGAGCTGGGCTGCTCTTGCGGTTTTTATCAGGTCCTTTCTTCTGTCATTTGTAACATCCTTTTGAATTCCACTTCTTGGAATTTACATTGGTTTCCTTCAATTCCTTCCCTATTTCTTCACTGTCAGGACCATTCTCAGTTATCGGGGCACAGTTTTGCTTGAGGGTTTACAACCATCTTGAGGTTTTGAGTCATCTGGCCTTTTGAGTCTCAGATATTCAGATGGAACTGATCTCTGAATGATTCCAATTTTACTTCTTCTTTCTTTTTTTTTTTTTTTTTTTTTTTGAGATAGGGTCTCACTCCAGTTGCCCTGGCTGGAGTGCAGTGGTTGTAATCTTGACTCACTGCGCAGCCTTGACTGCCAGGGCTCAGGTGATTCTTCCACTTCACCTCTCAGCCTCCTAAGTAGCTGGGACCACAGGCGTGCACCACCATGCCTGGCTACTTTTTTTTATTTTTTATTTTTATTTATTTATTTTTGAGACAGAGTCTTGCTCTGTCACTCAGGCTGTAGTGCAATGGCGCAATCTTGGCTCACTACAACTTCCGCCTCCTGGGTTCAAGCAGTTCTCTGCCTCAGCCTCCCGAGTAGCTGGGATTATAGGTGCCTGCCACCACACCCAGTTAATTTTTTGTATTTTTATTAGAGATGGGGTTTCACCATCTTGGCCAGGCTGGTCTTGAACTCCTGACCTCGTGATCTACCTGCCTTGGCCTCCTAAAGTGTTGGGATTACAGGCGTGAGCCACTGCACCCGGGCTGTATTTTTTTTAGTATAGACAGTGTTTTGCCATGTTGGCCAGGCTGATCTTGAATTCCTGGGCTCAAGCAGTCTGCCCGCCTTGGCCTCCCAAAATGCTGGGATTACAGGTGTGAACCACTGTGCCTGGCCTGAATTTATCTTCTTGAAGTTGTTTTCCTCAGTGGAGGCATGATTGGAATTTTTTTTTTTTTTTTTTTTTTTGAGACGGAATCTTGCTCTGTCACCCAGGCTGGAGTGCAGTGGCGCAATCTCGGCTGACTGCAAGCTCTGCCTCCTGGGTTCACGCCTTTCTCCTGCCTCAGCCTCTCGAGTAGCTTGGACTACAGGCGCCCGCCACCACGCCCAGCTAATTTTTTTTGTATTTTTAGTAGAGACGGGGTTTCACCGTGTTAGCCAGGATGGTCTTGATCTCCTGACCTTGTGATCTGCCCGCCTCGGCCTCCCGAAGTGCTGGGATTACAGGCGTGAGCCACTGCGCCAGGCATGATTGGCATTTTGGGCTAAATAGTTTCTGTCCACAGGACCGTCTTGTGCAATGCAGGTCTTTTAGCATCCTGGCCACTCATAGTGCCTGTGGTTCTCAGTGGAAGCTGTAGAGGACGTTGGGAAATTGGGGTGGGTTGATCACAGTGCCTGGCATCTGTCTCAGGGTAAGAGCTTGGGAGGCTCAAGTGCAGAGTTGTATCTGGATGCCAGCAACACCCTGTTGAGAAACTTTCTACTATGGGATGCTCATCATTCTCTGAAGATGTCAGGGCCTGTTTGTTTGTTTGCCTGTTTCTCTCACTTCTGCCTTATAATCAGTTCTTCCTTGTTGGTTAGAATTATGTAAAGGAGGTTGCCTCTTCTGGCTTTGGAGAGCTTAACTTGACGGCAAGGTAAGTTGGGAGTTTATCTGATAACCCTACTTTGGAGTCTCTGAGCTTCCCAACCCTGCTGTCATTAGCATCCTCAGGGTTGCCCATTCTTCTTTCTGGCCAGGTGTGTGGCTCACTCCCATGGCAGTATTACTTTTATCTTTGTCTGTGGCTTCCCTGGATCTCCTTGATACCAAAGCACCAGTAAGTGTCCTTTCTGCACCCCCTGCCCTTAGTGCTCCTCACTGACTGCTTCCTCTCCTTTTTCTTGAGCAAGATACAGTTTTTCACTCTTATGTTACAGTTGAGTTCCATCTTGCCATATTTTTGTAATTCTTGTGAAATTTACCTTGTGTTTATCATCCCTACTTTATTTTTTTATTTTTTTGAGACTGAGTTTTTCTCTCGTCGCCCAAGCTGGAGTGCAGTGGTGCGATCTTAGTTCACTGCAACCTCTGCCTCCCGGGGTTGAGCGATTCTCCTGCCTCAGCCTCCCGAGTAACTAGGATTACAAGCACCCACCACCACACCCGGCTAATTTTTGTGTTTTTAGTGGAGATGGGGTTTCGCCATGTTGGCCAGGCTTGTCTCGAACTCCTGACCTCAGGTGATCCACCCACCTTGGCCTCCCAAAGTGTTGGGATTACAGGCGTGAGCCAACGCACCCAGCCATCACCCATGCTTTATACTGTTGGAGTGTGGATTTCTGAAACCATAAAGTATATTTACAGATGATTTTAAAATTTGTTTTCTCCCATAAATGTTAGATATCTTCACTGTTGTTTCTTCTTTTTTTAGTTGTCTAGTTTCAAAGTTCTGTCTGGCATGTTTTTTTCCTATCTGTATTTGGTTTAAAACATTTTGTTTGCTAGGACTCCAGCCTTAAGGGACATGCATGGTATATCCTGTCCTTAGCCAAGAATCTTACTCTAGTATCTTGAGCCAAGGTCAAAAAAGCCAAACACAGCATTGGAACTGTATTTATAGAAAATCCTTCCCACCCCAGATTCTTTTTTCCTCCCAAAGCCCCAGCTTCCCATCCACCCACCAGCCTGGTCATTAAGCACATGTTTGAGCACCACTGTGAGCCAGGCCCTGGCAGGACCGGGGCTTCCTGATCCCTGCCCTCGTTGAGCTTACATTCTATTTGGAGAGTGGAAGGAGGTGGCAGTGTGGGTGTGAGATATCTTCCCCTTTCTGAGTCTGCCCAGGCTTCATAATCCCCAGGGGAGCATTTCTTATGCGTCCTGTGAGCAGGAAGACCAGGTGGCAGTTGGCAGGTTGGAGTGGTCCCTCAGGTTCCATACCTCCTTATGCAGGGAAAGAGGGGCCTCATGCAGGTGGAGAGGGGCCAGGCCACCCCATTCCTCACTGCAGGAGGTTGCAGCCCATGCCACTAACGCCTCCTCAGGGAGAAATGGATCCGTCATCGCTCCCAGCAGTGCCTCTTCTCTCACCACAGGTATAGCCTGTGAGAAATCCCTATGTTCAGGCTCCACCCACATTTGCTGGACCAGAATTTCTGGGGCTGGGCCCGGGCCCAAGTCCAGGTGATTGTGGTGGGCAGATGAGGGTGACAGGCAGGAGCACCCTATGGGGGGAAACTTGTGCCTGTTGCCTGCTATGAAGCACCAGTGTGTTCCACCTCTTCCGTGTGTTCATTCACTGCACTCTCCCTCTCTGCTGCTCTGGGCCGGGCGCCCAGCACATCTTCCTACTCAGAACCAGTAACCTGGGCTCCGTCCAGTTCCCCCTTCCTGCAAATTGTTTCCTTCCCTGCCTGTGTAGCCTCAGGGTGCCTTTTAAACTACCACTGTGTGATGGAAGTATGAGGTGCAAGGATCTTTTGGGCTTGATGTGGGGGCTGATAGGGAGCCCCCAAGCCACTGTGAGTTGAAGTACCATATAAGGAGGTTCTGGAGGGTGCTGGAGCTGGGCCAGAGGAAGCAGCCTGGCAAAGGAGGCAGGGCTCAGCTGGATGGTGCTCGGGCTGCAGAAGAGAAGGTGCCTGACAGGTGTGGAGGCGGCTTTTGTGCCACTGGATGGGAGGCCGGGCTGAGGTGGGTAGAGTGGCACTTCATGTGTCAGAGTGGAGGAATGTTGGCGAGGCTGGTGTTCTGGCGGGAGGACATTGCTGGGTGGTTTGGGTTATAGCGCCTGCCAGGCATTCACTGAGGTGTTGGAGGCAATGGAAAATGTCAGGCTGGTGCACAGTTGAAAAACAGGTGACAGATAGTTCTGAAGACATCTCAGGCAGGACCCTGAAGTCGTAAAGTTGTGCTTTCTGGGTGAAATGGCACTTGCTGCATTGACTGTTTATATAACAATAACCCCACATATTTGCAAGGGGTCCTGTTGCCCACAACATGGCTTCCCTTTCCTTTTCTGCAGTCTGGGTCTGTTTTGCAGCTGAGGAAACAGGCCCAGTGAAGGTTTCCCGTCCCCACCCCCCCACTCCCACCCCAGTCCCAGACTGGATGGTTCTCTTTGCTGTGTGCCCATGTTGAGGTGGAGTCCTTCTGAAATCACACTTATAGCACTGGGTAGAAAACTGGATATGCGTTTGTGTCTGGTTTGTTCCCAGTCCCCAGTTTTATTCATCTTTAGCTTCTCAGCATCTGATGCATAATCAGTGCTTAATGAATCTTGATTGGAAGGTATTAGGTGTACAGCACCTCAGTATAGCTCCTGCCACGTGTCTGCCCTATGCAGGGTGCTGAGGGATTTAAACAGCCATGGTGACCAACCCAAAGAGGAGATGGTACCTCCGCAGAAGCATGGTTCCCCCTGTCCTATTCAGGGGGGTTCACTGAGGTGGGGGCTTGTCTTGGTCTGGGGCATGGGTAGAGGCAACGACCTTGCAGAGGGGACCGCCATGGCAGCTCCATGCCTCCTTAACCACTCCAAGCACAATTTAGTCCTCGCTCTCCAATTTTGTCATTGGCGTTGTTGGCACTTGGTTTAATTTGAGGGCATCAGGAGGGATCTTAATATGTGGTGCTTTCCCCTATTTGACACCCCTTTATGCTTTGTCAATCAACAGGAGCTTGAAGAAATCCGCAAATGTGGGATGAAAAACTTCCGTAACATCCAGGTTGATGAAGCTAATTTATTGACTTGGCAAGGGCTTATTGTTCCTGTGAGTATTGAACACTTCCACTTCCTACCAGATTATTCTTTAAGGTGATGTGTGTGCTGTTGGGCTTGTTTTTCTGCTCCTTAGTAGGCTCTTAGTCTAGGCAGCCAGCAGCTGCACAGAAGTGGCTGTCGCTCTAGGGTGATAAGGTAGGGAGTGTAGCCTTGGGTCCTGAGTAGAGTCACATCTTGGCACTGGTTTTGTCAAATTCAGGGGGTCCTGAGCTTTGCAGATCTGTAGACACAGAGAAAAGGAGTGTGTCTGTGCTCCTGCTCTTTCCTGACTTCCCTGCTCCTGGCCTGATGGATCAGCAGGACCTTCTTCTCTGAGCTCCTCAGGAGGGGACAAGCATTCCCCTCTAGATATTTTGCTTTCTCTCTTGGTTTTGCATTCATGTCTCTAACCCTTTGGATACCTGTATTTCAGGCTTTATTCCTGGTCCCCTCCAACCTGTGCCTTCCATTTGTCTCAAGTCCCTTTTCCTAATTGTCCACATGTTCCCCTCACCCCATGTCTTTTCTGGGGCTTATGCCTCCAGTGTCTGCCCCCACAGCCCGGCTTCCCCATCTGACAGACTTCTGCCTTCTGATGGGCTCAAGCCCCTCCTAACAATGGCTTTCCCTGGACCTTAGCACCCTCTTAGTGCCTACTCTTTTCTGCATCCTTTGATCCCCTCCCCTTCAAGAGACTTGTCTTACAATTAACTCCAGTTTGCAATCCCCCTTCCTCTCACTCTCCTAAAACCACGTCATACCCAGCCCACAGGCTGCCCCCGCTTTTGTCACACCTCTAGCTCGGCAGTGCTGGCATCATGGCCCTTGCTTGCCTCCTGAGCTTTTGGAGCACGGGCAACGTTCCAGCCCCCAGTCCTGTGACCAGCCTGCCACTCGCTCCTGTTCTGCCACTCCTTCCTCCTCACTCTTAAACATGACTCTTGTTGGTCTCCTGCTGTTCTCCTGTTCTGTTTTGTCTCTGGGGACCCTACTACTTTCAGCATCATAGATGATTATGCCGGACATGAAGGATTCCCACACCTGTCTCCATTCCTGCCTTCTCCCCGGAAGCTGCACCATCTGTCCACCAGGCGGCCTCCCTTGGTCGTTGTATAGCCTTCAGCTATCCCAGCTCACACCCTTATCCTGCGTGAGTGCCCTCCTTTCCTGTTCTTCCTCATCCACTCACCTTCTCTCTTCCTTTTCTTTCCCACTTTGCACATCTGAGCCTCTGGCCCTTGCCCTGTGCCTGCCCCTGTCCTGTATATAATTTGTTCTCATGGATGGATTGGCTGCTTTGCCAAAGCAGAGCATGGAGCATACGTCCTCCTGTAGATGCTTCTTCCTGATGCTGGTTATAAGGTCATGAGCATGGAGCATGCTTCCTCCTGTAGATGCTTCCTCCTGTAGATGTTTTCTTCCTGTAGATGCTTTCTTCCTGATGCTGGTTATAAGGTGAGCATGGAGCATGCTTCCTCCTGTAGATGCTTTCTTCTTGATGCTGGTTATAAGGTGAGCATGGAGCATGCTCCCTCATAGATGCTTTCTTCTTGATGCTGGTTATAAAGTCATGCTTTTTTTTTTTTTTTTAAGTCCCTGAATTTGATCAGCAGTTATTGGATTTGTAGTTTATTTCCATAATCATTTGGATAACTAAGGAAAGATATGCTTTGTAATGATTTAGTATGCTCAGAATGTTTAAATCTGGGAGCTTCCAGTCTGATTTTGAAGATGAGTCCTTTAGATTTCTTTAGGCTTGATGGTGTTAGAGACACCTCTGCATGGGAGGGGTTGGCCTGTGAGTGCAGCCCTTGCCTACTCTAGGAACATGAAGATGGCCGGGACCATCTGACCTCTTGTCCCTTTTCTAATTGAGATTGTGTAGTTTACTGAGCAAAGAAATGAACAGTTAATCTGTGGCTCTTTGGAAAATGATAAAAATGAATGGAATGGTTTTAAGTGGTAAGGCTTGGGCAGTCTGGCCCTGAGAATTTAGTGGCCTGAGAGCCTGCTAGCTGGCTCCAAGGGTAGATTGCTGCTGGGCATGCTCTGCCCTAACTCATGCAAAGGCCTCCCTCTGGTTTCATGCTGGCAGGGGCTATGGAGCAGTGGGCTAAGATCTTACTAGGGCAAAGGTGGAGGCTGGCTGGTAGAATCCCAGTGTGCTTGGGCTGAGGCTCTGGGGAGCTATCCAGGCCAAAGTTTCGCCTTGGAGACAGTAAGCAACAGCCAGGGCTGCTCTTGTCCCTGTGTATACCACTTCTTCTCGGTCCTCTCCCTTGCTTTCTTCCAGGGCCCCTGGGTTTGTATGAGGAATGTTTCAATGAAGTCTTCTTCCTTCTTCAGAGCAGTTAAGGCATTCTTGACATCTGACATCCCCAGGGTCCACACTTGTACCCCAGCCTGGGCCTTAGGTCTTCCTGCATTGGACGGGCTGGGCCAGCATGGGAATTTACTATATACAAACTCACCTGAGGTCTGCCCAGTTGCGGTGAAAGTAGAGCCATGCCGATGAAGGCGTGGCAGCCCAGCCCTGGTCCTTAGTGGAGGGTGCTGTCCTTGGGTAGCCATCTAGCGATTGCGCTGGTCGTAGTGCACAGAGGAGGGCAGGTGGGAGGGAAGGCCGGGGAGGTACTTCCTAGAGACTTCATTGTTGCCAACGCAACTCAGGTCTATTCCCTTTAAACATTTGTTTTTCTGTAATTTTTTTCATCTAAGATGCTAAGGTAATGTCTAAGGAAGAAAATATTACCCATAATCACATCATCAAGAAATTCAGTTACATTTTGGGTACTGCCCTTTAGAAACTAGAGGTGTGGTGGTGAACCTTTTTGAAGCTTCTAGCCCAGTGAATGTGTTCAATCTTAACCTTCAGCATACTTCCTCTCAGCCTTTTTTCATGCAGTTTCTTTTTTTTCTTTTTAATTGAGTTGGAGTCTCACTCTGTCGCTATGCAGTGGCACGATCTCAGCTCACTGCAACCTCCGCCTCCCGGGTTCAAGCGATTCTCCTGCCTCAGCCTCCCAAGTAGCTGGGACTACAGGTGCGTGCCACCACACCCCGCTAATTTTTGTATTTTTAGTAAAGACGGGGTTTCACCATGTTGGCCAGGATGGTCTCAGTCTCTTGACCTTGTGATCCACCCACCTCGGTCTCCCAAAGTGCTGGGATTACAAGTGTGAGCCACCATGCCTGGCCTTCATGGAGTTTTTAATAAACCATTTCATAACTTCATAATAATGTTTTGGTTTTTTGAGGCAGGGTTTTGTGCTGTCACCCAGGCTAGGGTGCAGTGGTGTGATCATGGCCCATTGCAGCCTTGAATTTCTGGGCTCAAGCGATCCTCCTGAGTAGCCAGGACTACAGGTGTGTGCCACCACACCCAGCCAATTTCTTTTTATTTTATTCCATTTTATTTTATTTTTTGAGACAGTCTTACTCTGTCACCCAGGCTGGAGTGCAGTGGTGTGATTTTGGTTCACTGCAACCTCAGCCTCCTGGGTTCAAGTGATTCTTATACATCAGCCTCCCGAGTAGCTGGGATTGCAGGTGTGCACCACCATGCCCAGCTAATTTTTGTTCTTGTTTTTGAGACAGAGCCTTGCTCTGTTGCCCAGGCTGGGGAGTGCAATGATGCGATCTTGGCTCTCTGCAACCTCCATCTCCCGGGTTCAAGCAATTTTGGCTAATTTTTGTACTTTTAGTAGAGACTGGGTTTCTCCATGTTGGTCAGGCTGGTCTTGAACTCCCGACCTCAGGTGATCCGCCCACCTCAGCCTCTCAAAGTGCTGGGATTATAGGCATAAGCCATTGCGCCCATCCTGTAACGTCTTAAATTTCCACTACAAAGGTTCCAGTTCGTCCACATCCTTGCTAACATTTGTTATTTTACTTTTTTTTCTTTTTATGTTACAGCCATTCTAGTTGGTATGTAGTGCTGTCTCAATGTGGTTTTGATTTCTATTTTCTTCATACTAAGGATGTAAACATGTTTTTGCGTGGCGTGTTTTTTGTTTTTTGGTCTTTTTTTGAGACAGGGTCTCGCTCTGTTGCCCAGGCCAGAATGCAGAAGCACGATCTCGTGTCACTGCAACCTCTGCCTCCCAGGTTCAAGTGATTCTCCCACCTCAGCCTCCCGAGCAGCTGGGACTATAGGTGTGCACCACCACACCTGGCTAATTTTTGTATTTTTTGGTAGAGACAGGATTTTACCATGTTGGCCAGGCTGGTCTCGAACTCCTGACCTCAAGTGATCCATCCGCCTCAGCCTCCGAAAGTGCTGGGATTATAGGCGTGAGCCACTGTGCCTGGCCTGATGCACTAAAGTTTAAAAATTTTTAATTTAATTTTTATTTTTAGAGAAGGGGTCTTGCTCTGTCATCCAGGCTGGACTGCAGTGGCTCAGTAATGGCTCTCTGCAGCCCCAGACTCCTGGGCTCAAGCAGTCTTCCCAAGTAGCTGGCACTATAGGCACATGCTGCGACACCCAGCTAATTTTAATTTTTTTTCCTGTAGAGATGGAGTCTTGCTGTGTTGCCCAGGCTAGTCTTGAACTCCTGGGCTCAAGTGGTCCTCCTGGCTTGGCCTCTGAAGGCTCTGGGATTTACAGATGTGAGCCATCACACCTGGCCTTAAATTTTTAATAAAGAAGTCCAATTTATCTATTTTTAATTTTGTTGCCTATACTTTGGTTTGATTTTTAAGACACTGTTGCCAAATCCAAGGTCATGCAAATTTTCCTGAGTTTTCTTCTAAGAGTTTTATAGTTTTAGCTCTTAAATTTGGATGTTTGATCCATTTATATGTAGATTTTTTTTTTTTTTTTTTTTTTTTTTGAGACAGGGTCTCGTTCTGTTGCCCAGGCTGGAGTACAGTGGCATGATCATGGCTCACCACAGCCTCAACCTCCCATGCTCAAGCGATCCTCCCACCTCAGCCTCCAGAGTAGCTGGTACTGAAGGCATGAGCCACCACACCCAGCTAATTTTTGTATTTTGGTTTTTTTTGTAGAGATGGGGTTTTGCCATATTGCACAGGCTGGTCTTGAACTCCTAGACTCAAGTGATCGCCTGCCTCAGCCTCCCAAATTGCTGGGATTACAGGCATGAGCCACCATGCCCAGCCTCATTTCTTATTTTAATGAGTCTTTTCTCTTTTTCCTTTTATCAGTCTAGCTAAAGCTTTTTCAGTTTTGTTGATCTATTCAAGGAAGGTTTCATTAATGTGTGTGTGTGTGTTTGTGTGTGTTTTACTTTCATTTATCTCCTCTGTGCTTACTATTTACTTCTTTCTTGTGTTGTTCCTTTCTTTGTTCCTTAAAGTATCCAGTTAGATTATTGATTTCAGACTTGGTTTTTCAATGTAGGTATTTAAAGCTGTAGATTCCCTTTGAGCACTACTTTTGCTGCATAACTTAAGTTTTGGTATGTCATTTTTGTTTCTGAGGATATTTTCTAATTTCCCTTGTGATTTCTTCTTTGACCCATTGCTTGTTAGAGAGTACGTTTAATTTCTCCATAATTGTGAGTTTTCTAGTTCTGTTATTGATTTCTAGTTCCCTTTTCTTCTCCCTTTCCCTTTCCTTTTTTTTTTTTTTTTTTTTTAATAAATAGAGATGGGGGCTTGGTGCAGTGGCTCACACCTATATTCCCAGCACGTTGGGAGGCTGGGGTGGAAGGATTGCTTGAGCCTAGGAGTTCAAAACCAGCTTGGGCAATATAGCGGGACGCCATCTCTATTTTATTATAATAATAATAATAAATGGGTTCTCCCTATGTTGCCCAGGCTGGTCTCAAACTCCTGGACTCAAGCGATCCTCCTGCCTCAGCCTCCCAAAGTGCTGGAATTACAAGCATGAGCCACCATGCCCCCACCCGCCTAGTTCCTTTTTTTTTTTTTTTTTTTTTTGAGACAGTCACTCTGTCTCCCAGGCTGAAGTGCAGTGGTGTGATCTCGGCTCACTACAGCCTCTACCTCCTGGGTTCAAGCAATCTTGTGCCTCAGCCTCCCTGGCAGCTGGGGCTACAGGCATGCACCACCACGCCCGGCTAATTTTTTTGTATTTTTAGTAGAAACGGGGTTTCGCCATGTTGGCCAGGCTGGTCTTGAACTCCTGACCTCTTTCACCTTTTTGCAGTTACATTTGTAGTTAGACCTCTCACCTTCTTTCTGCAAGCTTATTTGCACAGCAGTTGCTCCTAAAATCCACGCCCACCAGATGCCTTATTCCTCCTTTCTGCACTGCCCCTCTCGCCTTTGATGGGAGCTGCATCCTGCCTCCCTGGGCTCAGCGCTTGCCTGTAATTGTCAGTTCTTTTCTGCTTCCTGCTAATTGTGCTACTCTGCCTTCTCCCTCCCCTACTTCCATCTCCTGTAGCTGTAATGGTTGAGACCAATGAGGGCAGCCCTGTTTTCTGAGGGCACACTGGAGTTGTTTTGGGGAGAAAGAGTATCCCGCTACGTTGATGGGGCTGTTGAGCTCCTATCACAACCAGACACAAGGTTCTATGGACAGAGGCCGCAGAGAAGCCACCCTCCTGGAATCCATGGTCTCTTAAGCACTGAGTGTGGCTCCACCTGCAAGGCACTTAAGACCAAACAGAAGTGGGGCAGCGGTGGGTGGGAGGGTGACAACATCTGGACTGCATAGTGGAAGGCAATGTGAGCAGAAACTATGAAAAAATATAGGCAGTGTGAGGACATACGTGTAGTTTGCATAGATGTACAGAAATTAAGGCCTTTGAGAGCACCATGTATGCACAGAGAACATTCTCAGGCTGTGCAGCAGAGGCCTGACAGCATCCTGGGGAATGGGATGTCTGGTGGGGTTTTTTGTTTGTTTTGTTTTTTTCACTTCTATTTTTGGTGTGAGTGCTGTATTTTTTCCATTCTTGGGAGAAAAGTGAATTATGTATGAGAAGTACTCATGGCTATTTGAGCTCAAAGGAAGGAATGGTCTTTGTCAAATTCGGTTAATGGAGATTGTGATTTTAATTGTAGATACAATTCAGAAGGTAGTTTATGAACATTATGAAGTCATGAAAGATTGGAAAACCAGTTCTAAAATACTTATTCCTGGCTGGGCGCGGTGCCTCATGCCAGTAATCCCAGCACTTTGGGAGGCCGAGGCAAGTGGATCACCTGAGGTCAGGAGTTTGAGACCAGCCTGGCCAACGTGGCAAAACCCCGTCTCTACTAAAAATACAAAAAATTAGCCGGGCCTGGTGGTGGGCGCCTGTAATCCCAGCAATTTGGGAGGCTCAGCCAGGAGAATCACTTGAACCGGGGAGGTGGAGGTTGTGGTGAGCCGAGATCGTGCCATTGTGCTCTAGCCTGGGCAACAAGAGCAAAACTCCATCTCAAAACAAAACAAAACAAAACAAAAAACTTATTCCTACTAATATTTACTTCCAAAGGGAATACGATTGAACTCTTTGGTGTTGAAATATTTGTTGCCGGCCGGGTGCAGTGGCTTGTGCCTGTAATCCCAGCACTTTGGGAGGCCAGGGGAGGCGGATCACTTGAGGTCGGGAGTTCAAGACCAGCCTGGCCAACATGGCAAAACCCTATCTCTACTAAAAATATAAAAATTAGCCGGGCGTGGTGGCAGGCACCTGTAATCCCAGATACTAGAGAGGCTGAGGCAGGAGAATTACTTGAACCCGGGAGGCAGAGGCCGCAGTGAGCCGAGATCGCACCACTGCTCTCCAGCCTGGGCGACAGAGTGAGACTCCGTCTCAAAAAAAAAAAAAAGAAATATTTGTTGCCAAAGAACTGTATTATGAAAAATCCCCAAAACCAAATTGTTGAAAACAGTACAAAGAAGTCATCTTCAGGAACCAATATTAGAACAAGATGAATCTCATGTGGCAGATTTTGTGATTCAAATAACCAAAAAGCCTGTTTTCAGAAGAGACAATAAATACTTAAAGGCAAGGAGGGGCGTGGTGGCTCACACCTGTAATCCCAGCACTTTGTGGGGCCGAGGAGGGTGGATCACCTGAGGCCAGGAGTTTGCGACCAGCCTGGCCAACATGATGAAACCCTATCTCTACTAAAAATACAAAAAATTAGCTGGGTGTGGTGGCAGGTGCCTGTAATCCCAGCTACTTGGGAGGCAGAGGCAGGAGAATTGCTTGAACCCAGGAGGTGGAGGTTGCAGTGAGCCAAGATCGCGTCATTGCACTCCAGCCTGGGTGACAGAGCGAGACTCTTTCAAAGAAAAATCAATCAATCAATCAATCCTTAAAGGCAATTTACAAAGTTCTTGTGACTTTCAAACATGGAGTAAGGACATATTCCATGTTCAGAAGTCACAAGAACTTAACCTCCTAAACTTAACTCTTTTGGGTTTTTTTGTTTTTTTGTTTTTGAGACAGAGTCTCTCTCGTCCCCCAGGCTGGAGTGCAGTGGTGTGATCTCAGCTCACTGCAACCTCTGTCTTCCGGGTTCAAGCGATTCTCCTGCCTCAGCCTCCTAAGTAGCTGGGATTACAGGCGTGTACCACTACGCCTGGCTAATTTTTTTGTATTTTTAGTAGAGATGGGATTTCACCATGTTGGTCAGGCTGGTCTCGAACTCCTGACTTCAAGTGATCCACTCACCTCAGCATCCCAAAGTGCTGGGATTATAGGTATGAGCCACTGTGCCTGGCCTAACTCAGCTCTTGACAAGGTTCCAGAGTGGATCACGAAGGCTTGAGAGCATAGAAACCAGCCTGGGGCAGGGCCGGGCACGGTGGCTCACGCCTGTAATCCCAGCACTTTGGGAGGCCGAGGCAGGCGGGTCACGAGGTTGGGAGATCGAGACCATCCTGGCTAACACGGTGAAACCCTGTCTCTACTAAAAATACAAAAAAATTAGCCGGGCATGGTGGCGGGCACCTGTAGTTCCAGCTACTCGGGAGGTTGAGGCAGGAGAATGGTGTGAACCTGGGAGGTGGAGCTTGCAGTGAGCCGAGATTGCACCACTGAACTCCAGCCTCAGCGACAGAGTGAGACTCCATCTCAAAAAAAAAAAAAAAAAAAAGACAAACCAGCCTGGGGCACTCCGAGCAGGGCAGGCCGCATCCCCTTGTTCTCTCTTAACAGGGGACTGGACTGTGTAGGGATAGGCAGCCCACAGGGCTGGTCTCAGTAGACATCCCTGTGGCAGGGAAAGCTTCGGCTTTGTTAGTTCACTGGGTGAAAAAGGTTAGCCACAGGGAAAGGACGCTGCTGTGGAGTCGCTACCAAGCTAGACAGAAGTGACAACAGTGCACAGGACCCTTCAGTCCATCTGAAGCCTGGCATGAAGAAGGAGCAGCATGCTAGTTAGATCCAAGCTAGGATCCAGCTCTTCAGGTCAGCCATGAGTCCTGTCTGTGGTGTCCTACAGCCAGCTAGGAACACATCACAAGGACGTGCCATGTAGCAGCAGTCCGAAGCAGTCAGACAACCAGAAGACACCTTGACTTCCTCTGGCTGCCAGAGAGCTGTATGGTGGTCTTCACTGCTTCACAGCAGTGACATGAAACTGTGATTTCTGTGGGATGAAGGACTCTGGGTCTTTACTTGGGAAGGGAAAACATAAAGTGGAATGGGGTTTTAGGATTCTTGAAAGGTTGCCATGGGAAAGGAAGATTAGATTTGACCACAGGGTTAGAGCTAGGACAAGTGGGTGAAAGACCCCAGATAGTTCGGTGCTATATGGCAAAGAGCTTCCTCTTAGTCTTAGCTGCCACAAAATGGCTTTGTGCCATGGGAGGTTGATATCAAGAGCTGTGAAGGATCTGAGATTTTTACCCTACTTGCAACCTAAAAAGGTGTCCTGCCAATTTATTGGATGTCGGTGGAATACTCGAGAAAAAGGCTAGTTCCCCTCGTCCCCGCGTCCCACAAAGGTGATGAGGATGGGCCCAGATGGATACCTGCAGATGCAGAGGGTTGTGTTCTGGGACAGGAAGGCTGAGTTTAGGGGAGGTCTCAGGCCAGTCACTCAATCGTACTTCACTTGCTCCATTTCCCAATGCAAGTGATGGCAGCACTGGCTTCCCAGGGCTGTTGTTAGGGGACCAGGAGGGGCGGAATATGGGCTGGAGATGGCACGGAAAAGCACCTGGCATCTAAGTACTTGAGAAACTTTGGTCAAATTTTTTTAAATTGGCTTTCTCAGGTTGAAATGATCAACTCTTATTTACATGCATGCATATAATGACTAGAAGCAAATACAGGAAAATGTTAGCCATACTATATATAAAAGAAAATCCACTTTAAAACCGTTATCTTTCTTTCTTTATAAATAGCAAGTGGGCCGGGCGCGGTGGCTCACACCTGTAATCCCAGCACTTTGGGAGGCCGAGGCAGGCAAATCACCTGAGGTCAGGAGTTCGAGACCAGCCTGGCCAACATGGTGAAACCTTGTCTCTAGTAAAAATACAAAAAAATTAGCTGAGAGTTGTGGTGCATGCCTGTAGTCCCAGCTACGTGGGAGGGTGAGGCAGGAGAATCGCTTGAACTCAGGAGGTGGAGGCTGCAGTGAACCGAGATTGTGCCACTGCACTCCAGCCTGGGTGACAGAGTGAGACTCCGTCTTAAAAGAAAAAAAAAAAAAAGACAAGTAGGCTGGTCGCGGTGGCTCACACCTGTAATCCCAGCACTTTGGGAGGCTGAGGCGGGAGGATCATGAGGTCAGGAGATCGAAACCATCCTGGTTAACATGGTGAAACCCCGTCTCTACTAAAAACACAAAAAATTAGCCGGGCGTGGTGGTGGGCACCTGTAGTCCCAGCTACTCGGAAGGCTGAGGCAGGAGAATGGCATGAGAGGCGGAGCTTGCAGTGTGCCGAGATCGTGCCACTGCACTCCAGCCTGGGCGACAGAGCCAGACTCCGTCTCAAAAAAAAAAAAAAGACAAGTGGATAAAAAGTCTGTCCTAGAATTTAGACATGGATTGAAAAGGTGTTTTTTGATGTTTTTTTTTTTTGAGACAGGGTCTCACTCTTGCCTAGGCTGGAATGCAGTGGTGTAATCATAACTCACTGCAGCCTCAAACTCCTGGGCTCAAGCGATCCTCCCACCTCGGCCTTCCAAAGTGCTGGAGTTTAAGTTTGTGAACTAGTTTAGAGTGTGTAAAATTATCATAAGGAATTAATTTACATCTCAAATGATTTTCTCAATACAGCAGTATGAGCTTAGGGAGCACAAGACAGTCAAATAAAGGCAGGCATAACAGAAAAACACTAGTCATGTTCATGTGAAGATAATGCTGAAATCAGCCTGGCGTGGTGGCTCACGCCTGTAATCCTAGCACCTTGGGAGGCTGACATGGGTGGATTTTCTGAGCTCAGGAGTTCAAGACCAGCCTGGGCAACACGGTGAAACCCCGTCTCTACTAAAATACAAAAAATTAGATGGACGTGGCAGCCTGCGCCTGTAATCCCAGCTACTTTGGAGGCTGAGACAGGACAATCGTTTGAACCTGGGAGGCGGAGGTTGCAGTGAGCCGAGATCCCACCATTGCACTCCAGCCTGGGCAAGCGTGAGACTCTATCTCTAAATAAATAGATAATGCTAAAACTTTGGTTTATTTGACATTGAAATGTTGCAGCTTAAGTTGGAGGCAAATTTTCTGCAATGTTGTATAATATATATATATTTTTACAACAAAACCATGTTTTTTCATTAACATCCCTTGTTATTTCTGAGCGGCCTTCCCAAAGGGCAAGTTTGGCTCTAATGTTAAAATTCACTTGTAGAGCTGTAGGCCTTTACCCGGAAGGTATATCTTATGTTTTAATTTTTGCACGCCTCTTTCACCAAAAATCTCTGGGACAGGCACATAGTTTGTGTGACTTGTGCATACCTGAGCCACTCCTTTGACCATCCACACATCCCCAGACTAGGAAAGAGGCCCAGAGAAGTTCAGATGAGTTTGGCCAAGTTCCCTGGGTGGTGAGAGGCCTGGCCTGCCTCATGTAGCAACAGAACTGCTGCTTTTTTTTCTTCCTCTTTTTGGAAGAAAAAAGAGGCAGGATCTCACTGTCTTGTCCAGGCTGGAAGGCAGTGGTGTGATCATGGCTCACTACAGCCTTAACAACTAACAACTTAAAACTATAGCCTCAAACAGTCCTCCTACCTCAGCCTCCTGAGTGGCTAGGACTACAGGTGTGCACCAGCAGCACGCACAGCTAATTTAAAAAAATTTTTAGCAACAAAGTGAGATCCTGTCTCTACAAAAGGATTTGTTTTTGTTTTATTTTGTTTTTTTGAGACAATGCCTTGCTCTGTCGCCTAGGCAGGAGTGCAGTGGTATAGTCTTGGCTCACTGCAGCGGTGTGGTCTTGGCTCACTGCAGCCAGTGCCTCCTGGGTTCAACCAGTTCTCATGCCTCAGCCTCCTGAATAGATGTGATTACAGGTGCGTGCCACCATGCCCAGCTAATTTTTTTGTATTTTTAGTAGAGACAGGGTTTCACCATGTTAGGCAGGATGGTCTCAATCTCCTGATCTCGTGATCTGCCTGCCTCGGCCTTTTTTTAGTATAGATGGGGTTTCTTTTTCTTTTTCTTTTTCTTTTTTTTTTTTTTTTTTGAGATGGATTTTCATTTTTGTTGCCCAGGCTGGAGTGCAATGGCACGATCTCAGCTCACCACCTCTGCCTCCCAGGTTCAGGTGATTCTCCTGCCTCAGCCTCCCAAGTAGCTGGGATTACAGGCATGTGCCACCACGCCTGGCTAATTTTTGTATTTTTAGTAGAAATGGTGTTTCACATGTTGGCCAGACTTGTCTCAAAACTCCTGGCCTCAAGTGATCTGCACACTTCAGCCTCCCAAAGTGCTGGGATTACAGGCATGAGCCACTGCACCCAGTCTGTTTTGGCTTTTTTGAGACAGGGTCTCATTCTGTCACCCAGGCTAGAGTGTAGAGGTGCGATCATGGCTCACTGCAGCCTCAACCTCCTGGGCTCTTGTGATCCTCCTGCCTTAGCCTCCCAAAGTGTTGGGATTACAGGCATGAGCCACTGCACCCAGCCAAATCTGCTTCTCTTGAGCTTTGCCCATGTGTCAGGCATGTAGGACTTTATAGTCCTTATCTCTCATCATGAACTCTGGTTACAGGCTGTTGCTACTCCCATTTTACAGATGTACAGGAACATTCTCAGACTCTTTAAGCTAGGAAGAGGCAGAGTCTGAGGCTAGACCTGCTAACTTGGGGCCAGACGGCCTCGTTCATGCTTGACCCCAGCTCCTCGGACAGGACCTGGCCCACAGTGGGGAACAGGGGAGGTTGGTCAGTCCTGGACAATCAGTGAAGACCTTTAGCAGATTTCACCAACCAAAAGTCATGCAGGAAAGCGTGTGTGTGTGTGTGTTGGTGTGTGTGTGTTTTGTGTGTGTGTGTGTGTGTGTGTGTGTCAGGGTCTTACTCTGTTGCCCAGGCTGGAGTGCAGTGGCACAATCTTGGCTCACTGCAACCTCTGCCTCCCAGGTTCAAGTGATTGTCCTGGCTCAGCCTCCCAGTGTGCCACCACACCCAGTGAGAGAAAGGTATTTTTACATGGCTCAAGCAGTGTAAATGACAATTATGTTTACTTACTTCCCCCCCACCACCACCATTTAATTCTCCTCTTGAAAACTAAAAGCTGGCTGGGTATGGTGCATCACTCCTATAATCCCAGCACTCCAGCACTTTGGGAGGCTGAGGTGGGAGGATCACTTGAACTCAGGAGTTTGAGGCCAGCCTGGACAACATAGTGAGATGCCATCACTATAAGAAATAAAAAATTAGCTGAGTGTGGTGGCATATGCCTGTAGTCCCAGCTACTTGGGAGGCTGAGGTCGGAGGATTGCTAGAGCCCGGGAAGTCAAGGCTGCAGTGAACCGTGATTGCCCTCTGCACTCCAGCCTGGGTGACTCCCCACAGATGAATATGCTGACAGTGGTTTCAGCTGCTCGGTGGTGATTCAGACCTGGATGCGTGGCTTCAGTAGCCCTGGGGCCACACTGCCTCCCCGCAGCCTCCTGTCTTGCTCTATGCTATTCCTTCCAAGTCCCTGCCATCTAGGCTTTAGTCCTCTCTGCCTGGGAGGCCTCTTCCGCTCCTCAGCCTTATGTCATCTTATCCATCCTTTAAGGCCCTTGCTCCATGCCTCCCCTCCCAGGGCAGGGCTTGGATGTAAGAGAATGTGGAGAACTGGTGCATGCCAGCTTTGCTCCCCAGCAGAGGAGCTCTGTTTACTGGAGTGCGTACTTAGGCCACGGTTTGAAGATATGGGGCTGGGGTGTAGGGCTGTCAAGATTGTTCCTGGGGCCAGGTGCAGTAGTTCACTCCTGTAATCCCAACACTTTGGGAGGCCGAGGCCGGCGGTTCACCTGAGGTCAGGAGTTCAAGACCAGGCTGGCCAACATGGTGAAACCCCATCTCTACTAAAAATACAAAAAAAAAAAAAAAAAAATTAGTTGGGCAGGATAGCGGGTACCTGTAATCCCAGCTACTTAGGAGGCTGAGGCGGGAGAATTGCATGAACCAGGGAGGCAGAGGTTGCAGTGAGCTGAGATCACGCCACTGCATTCCAGCCTGGGTGACAGAGCGAGACTCCGTCTTAAAAAAAAAAAAAAAAAAAAAAAGATTGTTCTTGGGCTCTCTGTGAAGCTTGGCTTTCTTTGGGTTGGGTGTGCCATGGCAGACCTGGGTGAGGGAAAAGGGAGTACAATGGGAAGGGCTTCCCCAGCTCTGGAGATAGGTAGGGTTGGGGAGAGGCCAAAAGGCTCTTGCTGGGTCATCTCTCAGGCTCCTGGGGCCATCAGAGTGTCCAGGCCCCAAAGGTGGTTTTTGGGTTCTAGGGGCAAGGGGCTAGGGCATGGTGCTGGCCCTGCCTGGTGATCACCTGTTGAGTGACCAGCTCAGGTGCCCAGGGTCCAGCCATTGAGCTGACTACTGCTTCTACCCTGGGAAGATTGAGCTGGCCAGGACTTGGCATCAAGGCCGTTATTTGGACTTCTAGTACTCACGGTGTATTCTGGTTGGGTTGTAACTTACCTCTGGTACAAATCTACTTGTATCTTCAGAGAAGATCAAGAGATATTTGCAAAAACATAATATGATAAAGGACTGTCTAAAGGAGAAAGAACACTTAAAACTCTATAATAAGAAAACAACAATAAATAACACCGTGCACCTCTTAGAATGACCAAAATCCAGAACACTGCCAAATGCTGCTGAGGACGTAGAGCAACAGGAACTCTCGCTGTTTCCTGGTGGGAATGCAAAATAGTGCAGCCACTTTGGAAGACAAGTTAGACAGTTTCTTTCATTTATTTATTCATAAAATCTTTTTAACAAAGAAATTGAGTCTCTCTCTTGCCCAAAATGGAGTGCAGAAGCGTGATCACAGCTTACTGCATTCTCAAACTCCTGGGCCTAAGAAGTCCACCCTTCTTAGGCTCTCAAGTAGCTGAGACTACAGGCACACGCCACCATGCCAGGCCAATATATTTATTTTGTTATTATTTTTTGAGACGGAATCTTGCTCTGTCCCCCAGGCTGGAGTGTAGTGGCACAACCTCAGTTCACTGCAATCTCTGCCTCCCGGGTTTAAGTGATTCTCCTACCTCAGCCTCCCAAGTAGCTGGACTACAGGTGTGCACCACTACGCTCTGCTAATTTTTTTGTATTTTTAGTAGAGACAGGGTTTTACCACATTGGCCAGGCTGGTCTTGAACTCCTGACCTCAAGTGATCTACCCAGCTTAGCCTCCCAAAGTGCTGGGATTATAGGTGTGAGCCACTGAGCCTGGCCCAGGCTAATATATTTAATTTTTTTTTTTTTTTTTTTTTTGGTAGAGATGGGGTCTTGTTATGTCTCACAAACTGGTCTTGAACTCCCAGCCTCAAGTGATCTTCCCTCCCTGGCCTCCCAGAGTGCTCAGATTACAGACATGAGTCACTGCTCCTGGCCCAGTTTGGCAGTTTTTTTTTTTTTTGAGACTCAGTTTCGCTCTTTCGTCCAGGCCGGACTGCAGTGGCACAGTCTCGGCTCACTGCAAGCTCCGCTTCCCGGGTTCATGCCATTCTCCTGCCTCAGCCTCCCAAGTAGCTGGGACTACAGGTGCCCACCACCACGTCCAGCTAATTTTTTTTTTTTTTAGTGGGGACGGGGTTTCACTGTGTTAGCCAGGATGGTCTCGATCTCCTGACCTCGTGATCCGCCCGCCTCGGCCTCCCAAAGTGCTGGGATTACAGGCGTGAGCCACCGCGCCCGGCCGGCAGTTTCTTACAAAACTAAACATACGTCTTACCATTGGATCCAGCAATTACATTCCTTGGTATTTAGCCAAATGAATTGAAAACTTGTATCCACACAGATGCTTATAACAGCCTTATTCATTAATTGCTAAGGTTTGAAAGCAAGATGTCCTTCAGTGGGTTAATGGATAAATTGTGGTATATCTAGACAAATGACATTCAACACTAAGAAGAAATGAGGCTGGGTGCAGTGGCTCACACCTGTAATCCTAGCACTTTGGGAGGCTGAGACAGGCAGATCTCTTGAGCCCAGGAGTTTGAGACCAGCCTGGACAACATAGTAAAACCTGGTCTCTACAAAAATACAAAAAAATTAGCTGGGGGTGGTGGTGCCTATCTGTAGTCTCAGCTACTTGGGAGGCTGAGGTGGGAGGATTGCTTGAGCCTGTGAAGTCAAGGTTGCAATGAGCCAAGATCGTGCTACTATCCAGTGGGCAACAGAGCAAGACCCTGTCAAAAATAAATAAGTATGAAGCAGGGAAAAACAAGTAACGGCTGGGCACAGTGGCTCACGCTTATAAACCCTGCATTTTGGGAGGCTGAGGCAGGCGGATCACTTGAGGTCAGGAGTTCAAGACCAGCCTGGCCAACATGGTGAAACCGCATCTCTACTAAAGATACAAAAATTAGCTGGGCATTGAGGCGGGTGCCTGTAATCCCAGCTACTTGGGAGGCTGAGGCAGGAGAATTGCTTGAACCCAGGAGGCAGAGGTTGCGGTGAGCCAAGATCGTGCCATTGCACTCTAGCCTGGGCAACAGACTCTGAAAAAAAAATAAAAAGAACAAATAGCTTCTAACAACAAATTTATTTCTCACTTATTGAGGCTGGGAAGTCTGAAGATCAAGGTGCCAGCAGATTCAGTGGCAACTGAGGGCGTGCTTCATGGTTTATAGATGGTGCCTTTTCACTGTGTCTTTATATGATGGAAAGGGCAAGGCAGTTCTCAGGGGCCTCTTTGATAAGGACACGAATCCCATCATGACCTAATCACTTCCCAGTGGCCCCAACTCCTAATACCATCACATTGGTGATTAGGTTTCAACATAAGATTTTTGGGGAGATACATTCAGACATAGCAGCTACATATTGCATGATTTCAGCTATCATGTCTGATAACCACACAAAACCTATAGAATGTGCAACACCAAGTGTGAGCCCTAACGTAAACTAGGGAAGTTGAGTGGTAATGATGTGTTAAGGTAAAAGGTTCATTGATGGTAACAAATTTGCTCCTCTGGTGAGGAATGCTGATAGTGGGAAAAGCTGTGTGTGTTTAGGGGCAGGGGGTATTTAGGAATTCTCTGTCCTTTCCTCTCAGTTTTGCCGTATACCTAAAGGTGTTCTAAAAAGTAAAGTCTATTTTTTAAAAAAGTATGAAGAGACCAGGACATCAATCTCAAGCCCTTTCTCAGTTTAGCAGATATCTTGCTCTAGAAATACTAATGGGTGGCTGGGTTGTCCTGAAGGTGGCAGGGCTTCAGTTGATACTTGAATCCCTTGAAATAAATTGATTTTTCAGATAAACAATTGAAACATTCCTATCTTGGCCATAGGTTTATGAACCATGGTGTGTTCATTTTGATCTCTCTTTCCTTCCAGGACAACCCTCCATATGATAAGGGGGCCTTCAGAATCGAAATCAACTTTCCAGCAGAGTACCCATTCAAACCACCGAAGATCACATTTAAAACAAAGATCTATCACCCGAACATCGACGAAAAGGGGCAGGTCTGTCTGCCAGTAATTAGTGCTGAAAACTGGAAGCCAGCCACCAAAACCGACCAAGGTAAGACATGTGCCTGTGTCTTCCTCGGAGGGGGTCTTTGGGAGTGCTGCTCTGGGGTGGGGGCTTCTGATACCAGATCAGACAGAGTCCAGAGAATCTTTCAGGTACACGCAAAATGTAGCTGAGGTCCTGTCAGACCTTGTGGGAATGGCTCATCTCAGCTGAACTTTTGACCTGTACAGGGATTGAGGAGGCCTTCCCAGTGCTCAGCCCTGGGCTGCCATCCACAGTGGGAACACACATGGACAGACAAGCCCAGTGGCTTGCTGCTGGTGCAGAGGGGTGCAGGCACTGGTCCCTGGAAGGGATGAAGGACTATGGGGTTGCCTACAAGGGGAAGGGAGAGTGGGATTTAAGGTGGCCTCATGCAGTAGTTAGTGCCTGAACTCATGCAGTAGTTAGTGCCTGAACTCAGACTTGAAGGAGGAAAGGAGGTTGAAGAGGGCCTTCCAGGCTATAGGAAGGGCATGAGCTAGAGCCTAGTGGCTCGGGTGATGTGACGGGAGGGACAGAGGCAGATGTAAGGGCAGTATTCCTAGATGAAGGCACGTGGTTGACTTTAGTGGGCCTGGGATTCCCTGGAGTTGGATGTGGCTGTGCGTGGTGCACATGTCCGTGTGTGGCTGTGTGAACATAAACATGCTCATTCTTCTGGGAAAAATATTTGAGTCAGTATTGTGGTTGTCCTCCCTTTTGTCCCCTAGAAGTGACTAGTTTGTTATGGACTGTGTCTGGTTTTCATTTAATTCCAGACTTTCTTTTGAAGTCCTAATCTCATATTTTGGTGGCTTCCTTTTAAGTACCTAAACCAGTATAAAGTCTGTTTAGATTAGAGTGGATGAAGCTAGCACTTGAGAGGCTGCAAGTGGAGGGTTTCTTTGGGGAGTGATGCTCTGGGGTAGGGGCTCATGGGTCCTTCCTGATGCCAGATCAGACAGAGTCCAGAGAACTCCTACCTTACCAGGTGCACGCAAAGTATGGCTGAGGTCCCACCAGTCCCTGTGGGAATAACTCAGCTGAACTTTTGACCTGCACAGGGATTGAGGAGGTCCCTTGTTTCAGTGATTGAGAAAAGCCCTGGAAGGTGGAGTTCAAAGCCTTTCACAAGAAAAATCAAGCCTCACTTGTTGGAAATAATCACCATGAAAGGTGCCCATTAGACTCCCACACTGAGTAGAAGAAAGGAGTGGGTGCTAAACATTCAGTCAGGGCAGAACAGTCTCTAGTGGGCTTGGTCCTTGTTTGTGTACAAGCTGATGTTTATAAAAGCTTGACACAGTTCTCCTCAGTGCCCATGGCCTGGTTTTTTCTTTTTTTTTTGGAAACGGAGTCTCGCTCTGTCACCAGGCTGGAGTGCGGTGGCGCGATCTCTGCTCACTGCAACCTCCGCCTCCCGAGTTCGCGCCATTCTCCTGCCTCAGCCTCCCGAGTAGCTGGGACTACAGGCACCCGCCACGACGCCCGGCTAATTTTTTTTTTATTTTTAGTAGAGACGGCGTTTCACCGTGTTAGCCAGGAGGCCTCGATCTCCTGACCTCGTGATCAGCCCGCCTTGGCCTCCCAAAGTGCTGGGATTACAGGCCTAAGCCACCGCACCCGGCCGATTTTTTCTTTTCTTTTTTTTTTTTGAGACGGACTCACCCAGGCTGGAGTGCAATGATGCCATCCCAGATCACTGCAACCTCCGCCTCCCGGGTTCAAGCAGTTCTCCTGCCTCAGCCTCCCGAGTAGCTGGGATTACAGCCACCACACTCGGCTAATTTTTGTATTTGTAGTAGAGACGGGGTTTCACCACGTTGACCAGGCTGGTCTCGAACTCCTGACCTTAGATGATCCACCCACCTCAGCCTCCCAAAGTGCTAGGATTACAGGCATGAGCCACCATGCCCGGCGAGCCTGGTTTTTTTCTATACAGATTCCTAGCACTGTCGAAAGCCTATAGCTGCATTTGATCAAGAGCGTTCAATAATTCCTGGAGTCCTTGCCAAGTCATGTCTGTTAACCCATCGTGCCTGGGGAGTGGCAGTCGTTCCAGACCAGGTTGCCCAGGAAAGCCCTGCACCTCAGGTTCTGGCCACAAAGAGTTCTGGGACTCCTCCCTTACCTGTAGACTGAGAGGGTGGGGCTAGGGCCAGGGAGGCTCTCAGGAGATGGATGCACGTGCTTTGCCACCTCTCATGGGGCTGCTGCAAAGAAGGCTGTGGCAGGATTATTCACTTTTTACCTTCCTATCCAGGTGCACTGCCAAAATGCTCTGCTTTTTCAGACTGTGGCTGCCTCCCCCCCACCCCCAAGAGCCAAATAACTTAGGGGCAGCTTTTAATTTTTTTTTGTAAAAAGTACTGTTGACTTGGGATTTTTAAGGTAAAAATTTTGGTACAGGAGCTATTCTGTGTGCCATGATGGACAGAACCGGAATTGCTATTTTGTGATTTGGGACAGTTGAGGATTCTTTCCTAGAACATTATTATGTAGATTGTTTGTGGCATGGCCTTGATCCCCATCCTCACATACATCAAGAATGTTGTTCCTGGCACTTGATGGCCACATTCCCATGTTTGTTATCTATTACTGCATTATAACCCCTATCAAAACTTTGTGGCTTAAAGTAACACCAGTTTATTAGTTTTTACTCTGGAGGTTGGCTGGGCTCAGCTACATGGTTCTACAGCTGACTGTTTGTTCCTGGGGTCACTCATGCAGCTGTATTGAGGTGGGAACTCAGCTTGGCTGGGAAGTGCTGGTAGGCATAGTACACATGTGCAGAAATGGTATTAGCTAAGGCACTTCGGTTCTCTTTGTGTTCTCTTATTTTCCACAAGGCTAGATTGGACCCCTTCATAGCATGGTGGTCTCAGGGTTCCAGGTGAAGGCATAGAACTTGTACAGTGTCACTTCTGTGGATTCTTTTGGTCAGGCAAGTCCAGATTTAATGAGAGGGAAAATAGACTTCAGCTCTTGATGGGAGGAGTACGCAGGATGGGAGATATGATGGCAGAGGTGGGACAGGCAGGCAAGGATGCTGAGTCCCCTTGCTGCCTCTTCAGGCCCACTTGGGCCTGCTTTTCCCAAATGGCAGCTCTTCTGAACATGCCATTCCTTCTCTCACCTGCCTGATTCTTCATATGTTGGGTGTCCCTGTTTTTCTGGTGCTGTTTCCTGACTGCTGTTCAGCTGCCACTGTCCTGCAAAGCCTGCCTTTTTAAATGCCTCACCATTCCTTCATTTGTTTCTTAAATATGGGAAGTGAAAGTGCCTCTTGAGGCCAGGCACAGTGGCTCACGCCTGTAATCCCAGCGTTTTGGGAGGCTGGGGCAGGCAGATTGCTTGAGCCAAGGAGTTTGAGACCAGCCTGAGGAACATGGTAAAACCCCGTCTGTACCAAAAGAAAGAAAGAAAGGAAAGAAAGAAAGGGAGAAAGCCACTTGTGCCACCCTCCTGCTGTAATCTTCCAGCGCTCTTCCTTTGTCCCCAGAGCACCTGCTCATGATTTTTGTCTCCTGCCTTTGTCCTTAGAAACTTCAACATTCCCAATTATGGCTTCTCCCAGATCCAGCCTTGAAGTTCTTTGACCTCCTCAATTCACAACCTCTAGCTCACTTTAGCCATCCACAAGTACAGAAAAGTAAGCATAATGGAAGAAATAGTAATATGAAAAGATGCTCATATGACCCAGCAATTCCACTCTTAGCTATATCTACCCAAGAGAAATGAAAACATATGCCCAATAAAAACTTGTACACAGATGTTCATAGCACCATTATTCACAATGGATAAGAAGTGGAAAGAGCCCAAATGTCCATCAGTTGGTGAGTGAATAAACAAAATGTGAGCCGGGCATGGTGGCTCACGCCTGTAATCCCAGCACTTTGGGAGGCTGAGGTGGGCAGATCACCTGAGGTCCGGAGTTCAAGACCAGACTGGGCAACATGGTGAAACCCTATCTGTACTAAAAATACAAAAAGTTAGTTGGGCGTGGTGGCGGGCGCCTGTAATCCCAGCTACTTGGGAGGCTGAAGCAGGAGAATCACTTGAACCTGGGAGGCAGAGGTTGCAGTGAGCCAAGATTGCGCCATTGCACTCCAGCCTGGGCAACAAGAGCCAAACTCCGTCTCAAAACAAAACAAAACAAACAACAAAAAAGTGGTGTATCTCTACAATTAAATATTGTTTAGTCATAAAAAGCAATGAAGTACTGTCTTATGGTACATAAACCTTGAAAATATGCTAAATGAAAGAACCATCCACGGAAGGCCACATATCGTATGATTCCATTTGTAGTTGAGCCTCATTGTTCATAGAGTCTGTGTTTGCAAATTTGCCTACTCACTAAAGTTTTTTGTAGTCCCAAAATCAATACTCTCGGCACTTGTGGTCTATCACAGATGTGTGCATGTGCAGAACAGCAAAAAATTTGAAGTACCCCATGCACGTGTTCCAGCTGAGGTTGTGTGGTTGAACAGTGCGATGCCCTGCCTTCTTGTTTCAGCTCTCAGCTGAAGCAAGTGAGCTGTCTAATGCCACACTTCTTGGATTTTGTGCTTTTTGTTGGTGATTTTGCTTTGGCCCCAAATGTGGTGCTGAAGTGCTGTCTAGTATTCCTGAGCACAGAAGGTCATGATATGCCTTTTGGAGAAAATACATGTGTGAGATAAGCTTTATTTGGGCATGAGTTATAGTGCTGCTGAGTCAATATTACCTATTAAATAAGGTGTCTTTAAACACACATAAAACAAAGTTATATATTAATCAGCTGGCAAAAATGTGAGCAGAGGCTTGTTTGAACCTAAACCTCTGTTTCCCTTAGGAGCAATGATTCAGTATCATTAATTCAATGTTCATGGCAAGTTTATAGAACATAAGCACTACAGATAAAATTCAGCTGTATATGGGATGCTCAGACTAGGGTGGATCCATTGAGACAGAGTAGATTAGTGATTGTCAGGGTCTAGGAGGAGGAGAATAGGAAGTGACTACTGAGAGTGGGTTTTCTTTTTGGGGGATGAAAATGTTCCAGGCTGGGCGTGGTGGGTCACGCCTGTAATCCCAGCACTTTGGGAGGCCGAGGTGGGCGGATCACAAGGTCAAGAGATCCAGACCATCCTGGCCAACGTGGTGAAACCCCGTCCCTACTAAAAATACAAAAAAAATTAGCTGGGCACGATGGCGTGCGCCTGTAGTCCCAGCTACTCAGAAGGCTGAGGCAGGAGAATCACTTGAACCCAAGAGGCAGAGGTTGCAGTGAGCTGAGATCACGCTGCTACACTCCAGCCTGGGTGACAGAGCGAGAGCAAGACTCCATCTCCAAAAAAAAAAAAAAAAATTAGCCGGGCATGCTGACAGACACCTGTAATCCCAGCTACTTGGGAGGCAAAAAAAAAAAAAAAAAAAAAAAAAAAAACACACCTTTTTTTTTTTTTTTTTTTTAGCACATTCCATGGAAGGCTACAACATTGCTTATCTTCTTGGGTTGAAGGTACATTGACATTTTATTCTTTGACAATGAAGCTCCCTGGATTTTTATGAAAAGGAGGGGAAATCACAAATATTGCTTACATCCGCTATTGCAGAGAAACTGTGATTAAGAACAAAAGGGCCAGGCGCGGTGGCTCATGTCTGTAATCCCAGCACTTTGGGAGGCCGAGGCGGGCAGATCACGAGGTCAGGAGATCGACACCATCCTGGCTAACACGGTGAAACCCCGTCTCTACTAAAAACACAAAAAATTAGCCGGGCGTGGTCGCGGGCACCTGTAGTCCCAACTGCTGCCACTGCACTCCAGCCTGGGCAACAGAGCGAAACTCCGTCTTAAAAAGAAAAGAAAAGAAAAAGAACAAAAGGAAGGAAATATAGGCTTTATTCTCTGATGAGAATATAGTGAGAGTAAAAGGTAAAATTGGCTAATTTGTTGTGTGGGTTTTTTGTTTTTTGTTTTTTGTTGGGGGGACAGAGTCTTACTTTGTCACCCAGGCTGGAGTACAGTGGCATAATCTTGGCTCATTGCAACCTCCGCCTCCTGGATTCAAGCATTTCTCCTCCCTCACCTCCCGTGTAGCTGGGACTACAGGCGCATGCCACCACGCCTGGCTAGTTTTTTGTATTTTAGTAGAGACAAGGTTTCATCGTATTGCCCAGGCTGGTCTTGAACTCCTGAGCTCAGACAGTCTGCCCACTTCAGCTTCCCAAAGTGCTAAGATTACAAGTGTGAGCTGCTGCGCCTGGCCTGTTGTATGTTTTTAAGCCCCTACATTTTGCAGAAAAAAAAATACTTCTGAGGAGCATTTGGGTCACAGAAGAGACCAAGAACCCAGGGCTGGATGGTTTCTAAAATACGATTTAATATGCTGTCCTATATATGAAAAATGTTGATAGAGGGCCACAGTTGTAGTTTGTAAAGCAGACAATCTGTCAAGTGTTCTTACTAGCAAAACAAGTTCAGCTCAGCTGAAGTTTATTATAGTTTAGCTAAGGAGCCAGAAATGCACCCAAGGGAACACCAAAAGAATGAAATACTTATCAGAACTACTAAGTAAATTTAAAAATACTCAGACTTGAGGCCGGGCATGGTGGCTCATGCCTGTATTCCCAGCACTTTGGGAGGATGAGGTGGGTGGATCATGAGGTCAGGAGATCAAGACCATCCTGGGTAACATGGTGAAACCTCATCTTTACTAAAATTACAAAGAATTAGCCAGGCATGGTGGCAGATGCCTGTAGTCCCAGCTACTCGGGAGGTTGAGGCAGGAGAATCGCTTGAACCCAGGAGGTGGAGGTTTCAGTGAGCTGAGATTGTGCCACTGCACTCCAGCCTGGACGACAGAGTGAGACTCCATCTCAATTAAAAAAAAAAAAATTCAGACTTGATCAAATTAGTGAAAGTGAAACTATAAAAAATAACGAAATAGACAAATGGCATCTTTTGAGAAATAGGTCTTTAAATTTTTATTTTGCCAGGTGCAGTGGCTCATGCCTGTAATCCCAGCACTTTGGGAGGCCGAGGCGGGTGGATCACGAGGTCAGGAGATGGAGACCATCCTGGCTAACACGGTGAAACCCCGTCTCTACTAAAAAATTACAGAAAATTAGCCGGGCATGGTGGCAGGTGCCTGTAATTCCACTACCCGGGAGGCTGAGGCAGGAGAATGGCGTGAACCTGGGAGGTGGAGCTTGCAGTGAGCCGAGATTGTGAGCTGTGATTGTGCCACTGTACTCAGCCTGGGCGACAGAGTGAGACTCCATCTCAAAAAAAAAAAAAAAAATTTATTATTTTTTTTTTTGCGATAGGGTCTCACTGTGTCGCCCAGGCTGAGTATAGTGGCACAATCACAGCTCACTACAGCCTCAATATTGTGGGCCCAAGCAATCATCCCACCTCAGCCTCCCAAGGAGCTGGGACTACAGGCAAGTACCACCACGACTGGCTAATTTTATTTTTTATTTTTTGTAGAGGCCAGGTCTTGCTATGTTGCCCAGGCTGGTCTCAGACTCCTGGCCTCAAGTGATCCTTCCTCCTTGGCCTCCCAAAGTGCTGGGAATATAGGTGTGAGCCACCAACCTCTGCATTAGTTACCAAGGTGATGATAGTGAGAAGTAGAGAGCCTAAGTATTCATATCAGACAGTGAGGTGAAAACTCCTGAGTGTGCCCCTAACGAAGTACTCAGCCTGTCCTTAGCCCAGCGAGGTTTCTAAAATGCTAATGCGGTGGTAATTCTCCTGTTACAGGGCCATTTCTAATCATGGGAAAGGAAGGGGAGCCACCTATTTGTGCTCTTAGGCAACTGTGGCTCAATTTCCATCCCTGAAGTCAAGAACAGCCAGGAAAAAGGGAGCAGTCTCACACTGAGGGTGGTGTGCACTGAAATACACTGTGGCCAGTCAGCCAAGGGTGGGCTTCGTTTATTAAATAAATAAATAAATGTTTATTAAATAAAAATATACCTCCAGGGCCTGCTGCCTCTAGAGGTACAGGTGGCTTGTACAGGGAGGTGATACCATCTACCCCTGAGGAGGCTTGGAGACTGAATTAGAGGCCACCCTGGCCTGCAGAGAGCTTTCCAGGCCCCTTGCCCCTGCTTGCTGTTCACAGTCCACCCTCCTTGCCCAACCACCCCCCAGCCCCAACAAACGTGGAACCTGTCAGCGTTGCATGCGCAATACCCTCTTCGCCTCTGCCCCACTGCTTCACCTCTACCCGCTGTGGCCACAGGAGCCCTCTCTTTCCCATTCTCACCAGGCACAGTAAGAAGCAGAGGTTAGGCAGGTGGGTTTTGGACACCAGGCCAGGAGTACTTTGTGCTGTGGCCCTCACTTAGTGTGTGCTGTTGAATGATTATGCCTTTGCATATGACTCAGCCAGCATCAGCATTTTGTTTTATTTATTTACTTTTGAGACAGAGTCTCGCTCTGTCGCCCAAGCTAGAGTGCAGTGGCACGATCTCGGCTCACTGCAACTGCCGTCTCCCGGGTTCAAGCGATTCTCCTGCCTCAGCCTCCTGAGTAGCTGGGACTATAGGCATGGGCCACCATGCCTGGCTAATTTTTGTATTTTTAGTAGAGACAGGGTTTCACCATGTTGCCCAGGCTGGTCTTGAGCTCCTGACCTCAGGTGATCTGCCTGGCTAGCATCTGCATTTTAATCCATTTCTTGTAATGCTGAATGAACAATATGAGCCCTCAATAAAGGAATTGACCAGGTGCAGTGGCTTCATGCCTGTCATCCTAGCACTTTTGGGAGGATGAGGCGGGAGGATCACTCAAGCCCAGGAGTTTGAGACCAGCCTGGGCAACATAGTGAGACCCCATCTCCACAAAAAACTAGGCCAGGAGCGGTGGCTAACACCTGTAATCCCAACTACTCTCAAGGCCAAGGTGGGAGGATTGTTTGAGCCCAGGAGGTCAGACTGCAGTGAGTTGTGATTGCACCACTGTACTCTAGCCTGGGTTAAAAAAAAAAATTAGCTGGACGTGATGGCATGTGCTTGTAGTCTCAGCTACTCAGGAAGCTGAGGCAGGAGGATCACTTACACCCAGGAGTTTGAGGGTACCATGCAGTAAAGTATGATTGAGCCACTGCACTCCAGCCTGAGTGACAGCAAGACTCTGTCTAAAGAAAATAAAAAGGAATTTGTGGCATCAGCAGTTCGGAGAAGAGGGAAGGAACATTCTGAGGGTGCTGGTCCTGACAGGGTCAGGGGGCAACTGTGGCAAAGTATGTGAGGAGGTGTGGGTAGCAGCTGCTTCTGATTCCCCACTATCCTTCCACCCTGGGGCACATCTGGGCTACGGCACCTAGGGGGAGTACTGTGGCACCCATCAGAGCCATCAGCGTGACATCTGCCTGTGGTCTTGACAATGTGATGCGATGGCGGTTGTCAGCTTCCCATTGGCTGACCCCAGTGACCCTTTCTAGAGGGTTCAGAAACTCCTAAGGGTCTTCCAGAGTTGGGTCATTGCGCATTGACAAGCGCAGCGCCGTCACATACCCTTCTCTCTAATGCCCCCTCAGTCACCTTAACCGAAACTTCCCTGAGCCGAGCATGGTGCTGGGTGCTGGGTGCTGGGCTGATGCAGGGAAGTTCTACCTGGTCCTGCCCTGAAGAAAGTGACCCTGTGTGCATGTGTGAGAGTGAGCAGTTCAATACTAGGCCTCCTATCTCCAGAGCACACAAGAGGACTGGATTAGCCAGGCATGGTGGTGCACGACTGTAGTCCTGGCTACTCGGGGGACTGAGGCTGGAGGATTGCTTGAAGTCAACCCAGGAGGTTGAGGCTGTAGTGAGCCAAGATGGTGCCACTGCACTGCAGCCTAGGTGACAGAGTGAGACCCTGTCCCTCCTCCCCAACCCCCCGCCAAGAAAAAAGGGCTGGGAGTGACTGAGGGCTAAGACCTCCCCAGGTGTCAGGTCAGGAAGGCTTCCTGGAGGCGGAAGCACATCACTGTGAACAATTATCCACCGTAGTGTTAGCTATTTGTTGTCCATCAATGTCTCCTAATCACAGAGGAAAGATGAGTTTTCTGGCAGTCAGAATTTTGGATAAATAGGAGGCAGCTTTGGCTTAAAAGCACATTAGCTGTAAACCAGTGGTAAAGCCAGAGTTTTGTTCTCAGGATTAGCTGCCTCTTGCCTGTGCCATTTCTGAGACTGTGTTAACCCCCCATGCCTTGTCCTTCTCTTGGCAGTAATCCAGTCCCTCATAGCACTGGTGAATGACCCCCAGCCCGAGCACCCACTTCGGGCTGACCTAGCTGAAGAATACTCTAAGGACCGTAAAAAATTCTGTAAGAATGCTGAAGAGTTTACAAAGAAATATGGGGAAAAGCGACCTGTGGACTAAAATCTGCCACGATTGGTTCCAGCAAGTGTGAGCAGAGACCCCGTGCAGTGCATTCAGACACCCCGCAAAGCAGGACTCTGTGGAAATTGACACGTGCCACCGCCTGGCGTTCGCTTGTGGCAGTTACTAACTTTCTACAGTTTTCTTAATCAAAAGTGGTCTAGGTAACCTGTAAAGAAAGGATTAAAAATTTAAGATGTTCTAGTTCTGCTCTCTTTGTTTTAAAAATCACTGCTTCAATCTACTTCAAAAGAATGGTGTTTCTTTTCTTGTCCAATTTTATCCAAAATCTTCAAGTTACATTTAACCCATAAGGTTTTAAAAAAAGGAAAAAAAAAAGGTTGTGGTTCCCTTTCTTCCCTACCCTTGCCACTCCCACTTTCTGGCACCAAGTTTATTTTTCACTTACTTACTTCCCCAGACCCCGGGCTCGCCTCCACAAAGGAGAAGAGACTGCCCTGGCGGTCCTGGTGGCTTTTCTTAGCACGTGTGGGACTGTTGCCCAGTGTGGGAGTTGGTTTAAATTATCCTGACTCCAGTTTATAACATCCTTTTAAAAAATTTAAAAACAAACAGCCACACCCCTCCTCCAGTCCTTCTCCTCAGTTCTTATGTGAAACTCCAGCTGATGTTACCACAGTAACATCAGTTAATTGGGCAAGCCCTGATGTCAGTGTGTGTAACTGACCTCTGGCCTGGCCTGCACAGAGAAACCCTATAATCACAGGTCTATGGTGGCCCCGAAATGGGGGGCCTGCTAGTCAGGAGGATGCTGTGCACACTGTGTGTGATGAATCTCGCCAGAAAGGCTCCTGAGGTCCCAGGTTGGCACTTCTCCCTGCAGCCATTGTAGAAGATCTGCTGGTCCTTGCAGACAAAGCTACAGCCAGAATGTCCGTTTGAAATTCCCAGCTCATCTGTCACCGAGCTTCATCCGAATGTGCCACGGAGCTTGCTCTCCACTTCCTCCGTGCAGCGGCCCTGCCACAGCTCTCCCTCGGCACACTTTGACCCTTTGTAGGATTGGAATTAGCAGGACTCGGCTATTTAAAGCACCAGTCTGGGGTCGCCTGGGCCCCTGCTGACCCCTTCCTCCAGAGCAGCCAGCCCAGCCCGGGAACAAGACGGACTTCCTCTCCCTTTGGACTCACAGCCTTTGCAGAGTCAAGCTCCACTTGAAGCTCACTCAGTAATATCCTTTCAATGTGTTTTATATTGTTTTGACTGCCTTTTTTTGTAGAAATAAAAATTGACCTTAGAATTTATCATCAGATAAACTTGTAAAGATTTGAATATTAATGTCTTTTCAAGGCAAATGGGATTGTCCCCGCACTAGTAGAGAATCCATGTCGCTCTGACACCCCAAGGAAGCCGACGATCTAAATGCTGTGTGTCACCAACCCTGCTTCTGCCACTGGCGGCTTCCCTTCTTGGCTCTTGGAGGGGGACTAGATCCTGTGGAGAAGATGACTTAAACTTTGCTTTTTGTTTTAATTTTAATTCTATAACTTGAGATCTTTCCGGGGCCTACAGGCGTGTAAGACAGCTTGGTCTGGTCTGTGCAGAAGTGAGGAGTGATGGGCAGGTTCGGCAGCCTAACATTGTTCAGGCGCGTGGCCCCTGCGGCGTGTACATGAACTCAGCTTCTTTTGTCCTAGGTACGCCAAGGGCAGGTTTCTAGAGACTCTCTTGTGCCCGGGATGGCAAGGGCACCAGGCTGGTGTTTCCACATCTGTCTTCATTAGCAGAAAAGTGATGATGGATTTTATTTCATTCACACTCCAGTTTGTAATAAAATGCCAAATTCTGTCAGAAGCTATCCAAACAAGCCACCATTTGTTCTTGTTGCTTCTCTGGATCCAGAAATGTTGCCATTCTTGGAAACTGTCCCATTGCTTCGTATTTCTGCCAACGTAGCTCTGCCTGCCTGTCACCCCCTCACTGCACTCTGCTCACCATGGGAGGATACCTGTGTGCTGGCAGCCCCTCAGGGACTCTCAGCCCTGGCACTGGCACCACAGGGTTGGCCCCGTCAGCAGAGGCCTGGCTTTCGAGCCAGTGGGTGTCTCTCCTTCGGGCCTGGGCGGCTTGCTCCTGCCAGCCGTGCCTTCAGGGTAGGCTCTGAGCAAGCTGGCGAACAGCCCTGGCTGCTCCAAAACCAAAAAGCTGGGTCCTCTGGAGGAGGGGCGAGCTGTGGAGCAGCCACCCCCCGCTGCCCCAAGCTCACTCAGGAATTCACACCCGCCTGGTTTCTTGAAGTGTGCCGGGTCCTTCCCTCTGCTCCCTACTCCCCACCACGGCAGAGAATAGGCTTTCTAAGATGCTGCGATCCCGTTCTGCTGCCCTTAATAAAAATGCTCTCAGACACTGGTTAGTCGTGTGGGTTTCTTCCTTCCTGGGAGCAGGCAGTGCCAGGGGCCTATGCTCTTGGAGATGGGAGGGCTGGCTGGGGCCCAGGTCTGGGGCTTCTGATCTCTCTCCCCATTCCCAGCCTCTCCAAAAGAGGTACATAGAGGTGTTCCTGCCTCCCTAGAGGGAAGGAGATGAGGTATAATCAACAAGAAAGCCGGAGACTCCAGACAGTTGGGGCCTGCGGAGGGCGCTCTTGGGCATCTCGTTGAGGGGACAGGGACTAAAGTGTGGGTGCATCACTTACATGCGTGGGTCATCCTGGAGCCTCCTGGGAGTGTTATAGTCCATGTTTAGAAGAGGCAAACCTGGGGTCCCAAGAGGTCACAGAATTGATAAGGGTGTGCCTGAGGGTGGAGCTGGGCCATGTCCATGAATGGTGCCAGCCAGAAACACTCTTGAGTCCCCAGTACAGCCCGCTGCCAGGGTGCTGCGGCAGTGGTGCTGACTCAGCAAGGGCTCAGCCAGGCCCAGGACTTTTTTGGCCAGGCCTTCCCTGCCTGGAATTTGACACCAGCTGAGACTAGGCCTGCACTGTTCAGCTAGATCTGCAGGTCTTGGGGAAGGAAGCTTCCTGGGGTGTCATTTTACTAGCCTTTAACATACCTAGCACTTTACCCTCTGAGTCTCAGGAGAGCCCTGTGGCATCCTTATCCCTGCTTTTAAAGACAACCAAGACCCCTGGCCTGTTTTTGTTCACATTCTGACTGCAGAGCCTGTTGCATTCCACCACTTGGCACATTTCCTCCCACAGGGTCCCTCTGAGCCCAGAAACAGCCAGTTACCACCTTCCCCAAAGCCAGAGACCTTTAAGCCCCTCTGTCAACTTCCTCTTCCCTACAGCCATCAGCCACCATTTTTGGCCGTGTTCACTATTAATTGTTCAGCATGAAATAAGCATCCATTTCATCACTCCTGTAGCCGCTGCAGCCTGACTTCCGTCACCTGCTGCCCCTTGCTGCTTCTCCTTTCATTTGGTGCCATCTAACCCAGCCCTGAAAGAAGCCAGAGCTGCTCTCAGCATTTCCCACCCTGTCCTGCCTGGCTCTTCCTTCTCTCTCTGCTTCCCAGGTATGGCATGGGGGAAGGGCACCAACCCAGAACAGAGGGGAGCTGAGGGTACCATTGCTCCCAGTGCAGTGCAGTGCCTAGCCCGGTCCATGCCTGGTAAGTGGCCATTTCCCAGATTATTGGAATGTGTTCTTGTTCACAGAGGGCTCCTAGGGAACCCTGGAGGCCTCAGAGGATCAGAGTGGAAAGGACCACCGTGCAGAGGCCATAACTGAGGCCTTGGGAAGGAAGTCACTTCCAGAGAGCATTCCCCACCCGGTGCTGGCCAGGTTCGGAAACCTCCCTGTGGCTCCACATGTTGCCGCGGGTTTCTCCTACATCTTCCTCTGTGTGTCACTGGATGACACTGGATGACTGTCCCTGTATGTACCAGACTGGGAGCTCCTTGCAGACCAGGCCATTTCAGCTCCAGCCCTGGCCTAGCACAGAGTGGACCCTCCAGACACGAATGCTGAGTGGGTGGATAACAGCGAACCACTTGGCTAAGACACTGTTGGTGCCCCCACAACCCCTGTGGGCCACCAGTCACCACCCTAGCAGGTCCTTATCACTTTCACCTCCTTGTGAGGTGGGCCTCATTATAATCAGGTGGGCCTGATTATCCTACCAGTCTATGCCCCCTCACTTCAGTTTTTTTTTTTTTTTTTTTGAGTCGGGCTCACTCTGTCACCCAGGCTAGAGTGCAGTGGCACGATCACTGCTCCCTGCAGCCTCTACCTCCCAGGCTCAGTCGATCCTCCTATCTCTGCCTCCTGAGTAGATGGAACTATAGGCTCGTGTCACTACACCTGGCTAATTTTTGTATTTTTTATAGAGACAGGGTTTTGGCATGTTACACAGTCTGGTCTCAATCTGCTAGCCTCAAGCCTTCCTCCCGACTCAGCCTCCCAAAGTGCTGGGATTACAGGCGTGAGCCACTATGCCCAGCCATTATTTTTTCTTTTTTAAATAACAGAAATGAGGTCTTAGTGTGTTGTCTAGGCTGGTCTCGAACTCCAGAGCTCAAGCGATCCTCCCACTTCAGCCTCCCAAAGTGCTGGGATGATAGGCGTGAGCCACTGTGCCTGGCTTCACTTCACTCAAATGCTCATGGTCAGCCGGGTGCTGTGGCTGACGCCTGTAATTCCAACACTTTAGGAAAGGCCAAGGCAACCAGATCTCTTGAGCCCAGCAGTTTGAGACCAGCATGGGCAACATGCCAAAACCCCATCTCTACAAAAAATACAAAAATGAACCAGGCATGCCTGTGTTCCCAGCTCCTCAGGAGGCCAAGGTGGGATGATCACCTGAGCCTGGGGAGGTGGAGAACTGCAGAGACGTGATTGTGCCACTGTACTCCAGCCTGGGTGACAGGATGAGATCCTGTCTTTAAAAAGAAAAAAAAAAGTCTCATGGTCCCCAGGGCTGCTGTCGACTCTGCTCATCCCTCCTTCCCTCCCTGGGTGACAGTAGCCACTCATCTAGCATCTGTGCAGACCCCCAGGTCTCTCCTGCCCACCCACACCTTTCCTGAGCCTAAAGCTGCACAACCAGCTGCCTCCTCCTCTCAGAACACTTCCATAACAGAAGCCCCTCAAGGGAGCTGTGTCTGTACCCCCGGCTAACTTCAGGCCACCCCTCTCCCAGCCTTAGCCAGCAGCCTGCAGGAGTGTGGCCAGATCTCAGCAGGCTGAGGCGAGGAGGTGGAGGCTAGGCAGCAGGAGGAGCAACTGTACAGTGAATCCAGCTCCCAAGCATGGGTGCAAGAAAGCAGGAAAAGTGCTGCAGATGGAAGAGTCCAAGTCTAGTGAAGGTCAAGATGGAAGACGAGTGTGGAGCCAGAAAAAGGGACTGAAGCCACAGTCAAGGGGATGGGGCATGGGTGAGTAGAAGCAGGAAGGAGGAGCGACATCCCACACTCACCCTTCAGAAAGCCACATGTCTCTCTAAGCTGCCTAGGCTGGGTGAGAGCTCTCTTGGCCCCTGATTCCATGTTTGGCCCAGGCTAGGGCCCAGTGCACGTTAAATAAATGAATGAGTAGTTTCAAAGCCCTGCTCTGCCACTCCTGCCTCTACCCCTGTAAAATGGGGACATCGGTGCCTGCCTCATAGATGCTATTTCATGAAATGAGACAAGGACCACATGGTATTCCATCTGCCTTTCCAGCCTGCGGAGTGGTGCAGAAGGACTCTGTGCTCCAGAGGACTCCCACTGCCTTCCCCATCTGCTCCTGCACCTCAGGAGCTTTCACCTAAGCCACATGGGGCCCCAGTCCACAGGGCATCCCTACATTGCCAGAAGTTAGGAACCATGGTATCCCATTTCCTGGGAAGACTGCTCCTCCTAGAAAAATTTAAATGTATTCTCACAGGGTTGCAGGATCTCCTCACGCCTATCCCCTAGAATGGCTTACATCTAAACAGATGACTTCTTTTTTTTTAAGACAGAATTTCGCTCTTGTTACCCAGGCTGGAGTGCAGGGGCGCGATCTCGGCTCATCACAACCTCCACCTCCCGGGTTCAAGCGATTCTCCTGCCTCAGCCTCTCCAGTAGCTGGGATTACAGACATGCACCACCAATGCCCAGCTAATTTTGTATTTTTAGTAGAGATGGGGTTTCTCCATGTTGGTCAGACTGGTCTCACACTCCCGACCTCAGGTGATCCGCCCGCCTCGGCCTCCCAAAGTGCTGGGATTACAGGTGTGAGCCACCACACTCAGCCTACAGGTGACTTCTTAAATCAATACTGAGATTATAGTATTATGCCTCTTCAAAAGCAGCCTGGTGAGGACAATCTCCCACTCCTACCCTAAAAAGGAATAAAGAAAACCGCAGCATGAACAAAACCAGAACGGAGAATGGGTCATTTCCTGGAGTGGTTTGAGCCAAGAGGGAGCTGCTCTTTGTCCGTGCTTGTTTCTGTGAGGGTCTCCTGGGCACAGCTGATAAAACCACCCAAGTTTGAAAGACACACGTTATTTTATTAATATAGCCATCTCTCCCCACTGCCCCAGTGGTGAAGATGTTTGCACTGCAACATGGAGGGGCACCAAATGCTCTGCGGGCCCTAGCCCGCTGCCACAGGCTGGGCCTGCCTACAGCCAAGAAGGCTGCTCAAACTCTAGATGCCATTTGGAGCCATGAGGACCTGGGCCCAGAGGTGGCAGTGTCCTACCCAGGGAAGTCAACAGATCGTGCTCCAGGGCCCGGCTGTGGGCTGGGCCGGGACTAAATCCTGGCTCCCCTTTCTTGGTACTAAGGGGATTAGTGCTTGGTTGTCTGTAGGGGGTCAGAGTAGGGAGGGTTCCAGGAAGGCTTCCAGAGTGGCCTCACAGGGGACCTCCTCCCCTGGCCTCTTGGAGTCTAGGTCGTCGAGGGCGCAAAGCTGCACGCCATCCTGGGCAAGCTGGGCCCGCAGCGTGGGCGCGGTGAGGACGCGCAGCTCATGCAGCCGCTCCCAAGAGCAAGAGAAAGCGTCGGGGCCTTCACCGCAGCCGCCGGTGGGAGGCACACTGGGGTAGCCGGGGTGCGCCATCAGCTCGGCTGTCAGGGTGTGGCCCGCTAGGGTACCTTCCAGGACCCGCGCCAGGGCCCCGGACACGCGGTGAGCGGACATGTGCCGGCCGCAAGTGCTCAGGCCCACGAAGGCGTCTGTCCACCTGCGGGGGGCGGGACATCAGCGGTGGGACCAGGCCGGGCCATGGCCAAGGCTAGGTAGGCTAGGGAAGGGACGGCGGGGTGGGAGGGGGTAACTGGGGTGGCGGCAGCGGTCGACGCCAAACTCGCTATCGGGTTGAGAAACGGACACAGCTAGCCAGGTGAACAGCCAGTGCGGAGGGACTGAGGCAGCTATGGTAGGAGACGGGGCAGGGAGCCTCACCGCAGGCCGTGGCGGGAGAAGGGGCCCACGGCGGCCCGGGCGTCGCGCTCCACGGCGCAGGCGAAGGCGCGCGCGGGGGCCTCCAGCCAAGTGCAGCCACCCACACCGCGCTCCAGCGGCAGTCGCGTAAAGCGCACCCCATAGGCCTGCAGCGCCTCGGCGAACACCTGGCACACGCCTGCGGGCGGAGCGGGTCAGGGAGGAGCACGTCCCTTCACCTGGGGGCATCGAACTTCCCCTACTCCCCCAGCCCCGCCTGGGAGTAACGCCCTCCAAACTGGGATCACTAACCACGCACCTGGGAGCACGTGCACGTGCTGGTGCCCGTCCACGTGCGTGGGGGCCCTGCCCAGCAGCTCCCGGAAGCAGCTTAGTTGGGCCTCGAGCTCCTCCCGCACCTAGAGGGCGAGCGAGAGACACCTTGAGCGACCGAGAGTAGCTGCCGAAGATACCCTCCTCGTGCTTCCGTGTGGCGGCTCCAGTGTTTGAATGAGGAAGTCATCCACCGCCAGCTCCTAACGCCCTCACAGTACCCTCCGGGCGGAGCTCTGGGGGTCCTCGCGAGCATCCTCCTGTAGCTGCGGCTCCGCACCTGAGGCAAATCCACGTCTCCGGCCGCCACTGCCTCCCGGAATCCCATCTTGCCAAGGAAGAAGCCTTCCGGGCCGAGCAGCGACGAGGCGCCACGGCGGGCCGGACCCACGGGGCGGCCCTCGGACAGGTTGGCGTGGAGGCCCGTGGGGATGCTGTGCCTGAGGGCGGAGCGCGAGCTGGAGCACTAGCGGCCGCGGAGCCGCGCGCCCCAAGCCGATCGCCGCCCTGCTAGGGGCCTTCCCCTCACCTGCGGGCCAACTCCGCCGCGCTCTCCGTGGCCGCACCGTTGACCAGCAGGGACACGCTGGTCACGGCCCCGGCCAGAAAGGCCTCCACGATACCCTCATCGCGTCGCGGGCAGTAACCAAAGTCGTCCGCGGTGACCACCAGGCGCATGCGAGGGCGGGACATGGCCGCCTGGGTCCACCGCTCGCGCTCCCGGGGGAGTGGGCCGGACAGCACAGGCCCCGCCCCCGGACGCTGCACAGGCCCCGCCCCGACGCACACTCCCAGGTGCGGCTGCACTTCGCCTTTGTTCTCGCCACCTAGCGATCCGGCGTGCCCCTGCAAGGACCCGGCAACGGCTCCCGCGCTAACCAGACCCGTGATGGATTCGTTGCAACGCGGAACTTTCCTTGACTGCAAAAGTGATATTTAATATGTAAAATACCAAAAGGAAGCTGGGCGCAGTGGCTCACGCCTGTAATCCCAACACTTTGGGAGGCCGAGGCGGGTGGATCACGAGGTCAGGAGTTCAGGACCAGCCTGGCCAACATGGGGAAACCCCGTCTCTACTAAAAATACAAAAATTAGCCGGGAGTGGTGGCACGCGCCTGTAATCCCAGCTACTCGGGAGGCTGAGGCAGGAGCATGGCTTGAACCCGGGAGGCGAAGGTTGTGGTGAGCCGAGATCGCACCACTGCACTCTAGCCTGGGCGATAGAGCGAGACTGCGTCTCAAAAAACAAACAACCAAACAAAAAAAAGACTCTCCTGCCCTTCCCAGAGATTGCCATTGTAAACTTTCTGGGTTGTATCCTTCCAGTGTTTTCTCTAAGCAAATAAACACACCCAACTCGCTTTCTTCCCAACCCAACTTTTTTGTGTGTTGTTTTGAGAACATAAAGATGATTACATCAATGTTATCACATTCTAGTAGTTTCTTAGATAGCAGTGCGAACGAAAATTTTCATATTATTAGCTATTTTTATTCTTTTTCAAATTGCCTATTGATCTTTTGCAGATTTTTCTAAAAGCAGGCATTTTCTTGATTTGTTGATTTTTTTTTTCTTGCGCTCTAGACACTAAGAAAATGAAAGAAAGCATATACACTAAGGCTTCATTTGAGAAAACATTATCTCCTGTTTCCATCTTGAGCTCTCTGCCAGGCTACAGCTTTTACATTCATAACTTCACTGTTTTCTCTTTGGTCCAGAAAAGCTTTCCTTACCCATGACTGTATAAATAGTCATTGGTTGGCAGCCACAGTTTCCACTGCAATGTGGCAGTCTTGATTTTTCCCATGGAAAGTGTGGTGTTTGTGTTCCGGCTATGAAATTGGTAATGTCATTCCTGTTTCACAGATGAGGAAACTGGGGTTCAGAGAGCGAAAGTGTGGTCCTGCCAGGAGTAGTGGAGCTAAGACTGAACCTCACAGCTCGGGGCCAGCACCCAGGCCTGCTACGTCCTCTCTGTCCCTGACCTAGTGGGTAGCCAGAGCTGAGAGGACAGAGCAGAACTTGAGAGGAACAATATTTCGTGAGGCATGTGAGGATTGAAAGCCTCATAGAGTCCTTCAACCATGCTCTTGGCATAAGGACTGTTGTGTTTATAGTGACCGGTGAATTGTCAGACCTCAACCAACCACCATTCTCCACTGGAAGCTGATCTTGGAAAGGTCAGAGGTCCCGAGGGTCTGCAGATGGGAAGGAGGAGACTGACATTTATTGAGCACCTACTTGGTGCCAGACACTGAAAGTATTAGAGATTAAGGGTGACTTGCCTCAGTTCTGGCCCCAAAGAAGCACCATCTGATAGAAAAATAAGTAGCAACATGGTATGGTAGAGTCTGGAATGGGGTTTACTGTGAATTGCGTAGGACGCGGCAGAATTCACAGTAAAAGCTTTTTGGAAGAAGTGACACCATGGAGGGGTATTACTGAGCAAAGGGGAAAAGGAGGGAGGGAGAGGAGGTAAGAATATACAAGGCTCCGCCGGGCGAGGTGGCTCAGGCCTGTAATCCCAGCACTTTGGGAGGCCAAGGGCAGGCGGATCACAAGGTCAGGAAATCGAGACCATCCTGGCTAACACGGTGAAACCTTGTCTCTACTAAAACTACAAAAAAATTAGCCGGGCGTGGTGGCGGGCGCCTGTAATCCCAGCTACTCGGGAGGCTGAGGCAGGAGAATGGCGTGAACACGGGAGGCGGAGCTTGCAGTGAGCCGAGATCGCGCCACTGCACTCCAGCCTGGGCGACTGAGGGAGACTCCGTCTCCAAATAAATAAATTAATTAATTAAAGAATACACAAGGCTCCACTGGGGTACTGGGTGTGTTGTAGGGAGATTTTATTGAATCCTATACTCCCATATTCGAAGAACGCTCAAGCCCATTTACAGTGTGGGACTAATGCTAAGAGAGGTTGAGTCACATTGGCAGGAAAGAGCAGAGCCAGGAACTGAAGCCAGGTCTGTGACTTAGAGCCAGCACTCTTTCCACTGCAGAGGGGAGAGGTCTCAAGGCAGAACCTGGGGCTGTGCACACCGCGGGAGGGGCGGAGGCCCCTGGAAACGAACAGGAGCAGGAGGCCCAGGGCTGCGCAGCGACAAAGGAGGACACGAGGAAGGTGCTTGTGCCACCGGTGGAAGACGTGGCTTTGGCTTTTAGGCTCCCCTCGGGGCAGGAGCAGATCAAAGAGCCTAGCCCCAGCTTCGGTGGTGGGTGGGGGGTCCTCCCGGCAGCGGGGAGCGTGGGCACCAGCATCCTCAGCCTGCGGCTCCCAGGCGAGGCGAGTGTGGGAGGGCAGAGCCCAGAGGATTGGAGGTGGGGCCAATGTGGGCCCCGCCCCCAACCATTGTGTCGGAGAGGGAAGTGGACGAGCTCCTCGGTAAGAACCAATGAGGATGTGGTATGCAAATAAGCAAGTGGAGGCCGCCAGCCGACTTCCTCGCACTGTGCAGCCGCTCCAGTGAGGGCGCAGACTGTACTGGCCTGTGCGGAGCAAGGCGGTGTTTCTGGTGAGTCTGTTGATTCTGGGCTGGGGCGAAAGCCAGGTTGCCCAGGGTTTGGGAGGAGGGAGGGTCGAGCACACGCAGATCCAAAGATGATCGGAGACAGGATTGTCCTCAGCGATTCCACCCCGATGACTCTGGAAACTGCCTGCCTGCAGACGCATGGGGGCCGTGGAGCAGAGGAAGGGCTGGATGCATGAAGGAGGCGGGGTGCGGGGAGCGAGGGACCCGCAGACTCCAGGGCCACAGATGCATGGACCTATTGGAGACCCTCAGGTTGTCTCCCCACCCCACGCAGAGAGGAATGTGCAGCTGAAGAGAGAGGTGGGCAGCAGGCCCGGTCACCTGCCAGGTGACCACATGGCCAGGTGCCGCCACCACTCGGGTTACCTGGCCGACGACGAGGCCAGCCACTCCATGTGCAGTGCACGGGTAAGTGTGCCCAGCAGGGCCCCGACCCTTGAGGCCACAACATGTTCCCCACCAACCCTGGCACCCAAGACCACAGCCCCCATTTCTCATTGTCTATGGACTTCTCTGGGCCTCTTAGTGAAGTCTTTATTGCCTTGACTTCTCCTATGACACCCACTGCTTGCCCCTGTCACACTCAATTTCATTCCTTGTTTCCTCCTGACTTCCAGCGACCCAGAAGTTGCTTGGGTGGACTGGGACCCTACAGTGGGAGCATGGAGTTGACTAGGTGCCTATGGCTCAAGTTGGAGAAACAGGCCCGGGTAGCACAGGGCTCAAGACCTCAGGTGTTGTCTGCACTCAAGACCTCAGATGTTGTTTGCAGTCCTGCCATGGAGACAGGGATGGCCTGCTGCATGGACAGATGAGGAGGTGGAGGGAGACTCCGAGAGGTTCATGATTGCTCATCCTGCCACGTGTCAGGGCAGAAGCAGGCTTGCAGACTCCTTAGCCAGGACTTGTGTGTGTGAAATGTAGGTGTTAGGAAAGCTTCCGGGCGACCCTGAATAGACCTCCACTTTGCAGATGAGGACATTGGACCTCAAGAGGGGCCATCTTGCACACTGTCATCAGGCTGTAGGTGGCAGAGCCAGGGTCCAAACCCAGGGCTTCCAGACTCCAAAATGCAGCTCCTTCCACTACTCACTCCCACCCAGGTCCTAGTGTCACCCCAGGGAACCCTTCACCTGTAGGGCACCCCTGCCCCCTGTGACATACCTGTCTGCTCAGGTGCAGCTGCCCAAGAAGCCACTGGTCCCAGAAATGGGGCCAGCCTGCAAGCCGGGCCGTGTGCCACACCTACCATCCACATGTGGCAGCTCAGCGCTCCAGGGCCAACGCCGAAACAAGAGGCACCCTCAGCCCTTTGGCCACTTTCTGGATTTCCTAACTGAGAGCCAGGTCCTGGACAGCCTGGAGACAGTGGTGGAGAAGGCGACTGAGCGCATGGCTGCCATGAAGACGGAGGCTGGGGTGCCGCTTGTGGAGGTGCAGGACCCAGTGGAGGTGCCAAGTGGTGGACGGCGGGCACATGCCCGGCCCAGCCTCAGCACCGTACACCGGCACCGTGTACAGCCGACCCTCTGCACTGGACACCCCAACAACTACCCATCCAGCTCCAGCTCCATGTCCAACTGCCATAGCAGCCTCATGGCCGGCTATCTGGGCTCCCACAGCCGGGACAGTGACCTAGGTGCCCAAGGCTTAGGCTCATTGCCACCTGTGAGGGACAAACTCCTGCTGGAGAAGAACCTCAAGCGGCTGCTACAGCTGGAGAGGAAAGGGGTGAGAGCCGGGGCCATGGCTGGGTGGGGTGGACTCCCACGGAGAGCCCAGGGCCAGGGTCAGCCCTGGCTTGGCTGCTCCTGAACACTTCACAGAGTCACCCTCTTTCTGCAGAAAGGCCTCAGTCAGTCCTGCTCCCAGAGGGACTCCTTGCTGTGGGATTCGCTGGGTAGCCAGACCAGCTTTCAGTGGACCCAGGAGCAGCCCTTGTCCTGGTTCTCAGGGCTGCTGGGCTCAAGCTCTGGCGTGCCTGAAGCATCAGAGCCCAGGCCTGGAGAACAGGAGCCAATTTTCCGCAAGCGAGAGTTCAATAAGGAGATCAAGTCATTACTGAGCCAGCTGGAGTCCCTCGACCTGCCTGGCTACTGTCCGCTCCGTGAGCCCCATCGCACGCTGAACTTTCTGGCTGACCACCGCCTCTTCCCCGCCCTGCAAAGCGTGGTCAGCCAGGCTGTGGATAAGCTCCGTGGCGCCCGCTGCCGCAACGGCCGTCCTCTGTTCCCCACCAGCTTGGAGCCCACCTCAGAGCTGCAGGTTGATGGCAATCTGCCGCCTCTGGGCTCTGAGCCGGCTACACCCACCAATGGCGGGCAGCCCCAAGCTTCCCCCCGCCCCACAGTCTCCAGCCCCAAGATGCTTCAGAGAAAACGCAAGGACAGAGGAGGCTCCCCCTCCATGTCTAGTGCCCAGGTGGCCACCAGATTCAAACTCAAGGTGACACCCACGGAGAAGCCCAATGTCCCCAGCCCCTCACTCCACTCCAGAGAGGAGGCACCTGACTCAGATCCCAAATTACAAAACACACCTGTTTCCCTGAGCTCCAGCCAGAAGGCCCAGCCCTGGCAGGGCCTGTACCTCACCCTGCCCGTGCCCGGGATTGTGGTGGAGGTGGACTGCAGCCAGGGCCACCTCAGGGGCCCTGTCACACCTCCACTTGCCTCCCCCTCCCCGTCCCCCCGCTCTTCCTGCTACCTTCTCTGTGAGCTCTCCCCAGTTGCCTCTTCATCTCCCGCCTCACTGTGTCCAGAGGTGACCTCCTCGAAAGTAGGACCGGGCATGAGTTTGCAGGAGAAGGGCTCCTTGACCCACCACTCCTAGCAGCCACTGTCACTGACAGGTGCTCAAGGTCAAGGTCTCTTGCTCTGCACTGTGGAAACCTTCTGGGCAGGGGTCATGCTGATGGCGGCCCATGAATCCTGGCCTAGCTACTACCAGGTGTTGTCACAGATAAATAAAGGCTATTTTTTATGCTGGGTATTTTTTCTAATGTTTGTATGTGAATCTAGAGACGCTCCTACATGGGGGTGGAAGGTCCCGTCCCTTGTGGACAGCAGCCCTAGCCTGGCTGGGGCCTTGCCTCCTAGGTCTAGCTCCCTTGAATCCAGCTGCCTCGAGCAGGACTCTCCAGTCTCTGGACTTTGCCGAGGGGAAGTTGCCCAGGGAGAATGTCTACAAGACGTAGGTGGCCTCACACTGGTGGGTCTCCAGCATGGTCCCTCGACCCTTTCCTCAGCCATCAAGGCCCCTGCAGGTGTCTCTCTGGGCACAGGCCTGGGCAGGAGGCTGCCCAAACCCAGTTGTCAAGGCTCAGATTAGCCTTACCCTGTGACAGGTCCCTGCCCCTGCCCCAGGCCTAACAAGTTGTAGGAGGTGTGATGGTGAGGTGAGCATGAGAGTAGGCAGTTGAGTGCGACAGCATAGCAGATGTGGTAAGGCTGTACCCTTCGTGTGGCAAGTGTGTTTGTCACACTAAGTGTACCCATTCATGTTTGTGATGGGCAGGGCTGGCAGGGCTCTGAGGAGGGCACAGTGGCTGGAAGGGGTGTCACAGAGGGATGGGGCTGGCAGGTGTGACATGTGTCCCTTTCCCTCCCCGGCTGCTATGCAGAGCCCCCGCAGCAGCAGCAGGTTCATGAAGAAGAAGCCGCTGCCCTCCATCTCGTCGAAGTCCAGCATGTCTCACTTCTCCAACCGCCTTTATGAGGAGCTCGCCGACTTCCTGACCCAGCAGGCAGCCTCCTTGGTCATCCGCAAGTACGAGTTCGAAAAGGACCTCAGTAAGCAGCTGGGCTTCTTCTCCTTCCCCGTCACCCACGTGCTCAGGGACCTTTCCCTGGGCTTAAAGAAGGTGAAAGGCTCCCGCATCCACCTGTCCTCGGAGACCCACCGGAGCTGCCTGCTGCGTAAACTGGAGGAGGCCAAAATGGCCCGGCAGGCCTCCCGGCTCAGCACCTCCCACCGCAGCACAGAGATACCCTCTGTGCAGCAGGAACCGGCCACCCACACTGCCCAGGACCAGGCCACAGAGCCCTGCCGCTCCCTCTACACCAACTTGCCAGCCAGCCTGCAGCTCAGCCCTTTGGAGCCCAAGCTCTCAGTGTCTGCCCGCACCAGCATGGGTTCCAGTCCCCCCAAGTCCAAGGACATGGACAATGAGGGCCGTGATAAAGCCGAGGTTGAAGATGAAGATGAGGATGAGTTCAAGGATGAGGACCAGGATGAGGACAAGGATGAGGATGGAGTCCAGAGCCTCCCAGAGCCTGGAGAGGAGGCCTCGGTCAGCCACTCTGTGGATGTGGGCCACGGTGACCCACCATGAAGTCCCCACTAGCCACTCGATTCCCTGCTCTGTCAGAGTTGCTACCCATCACACCAGCCCCTGCCATGAGCAGGAGTCACCACAGGCTGAATGCCCACAAGGAACTGTGCTGAGACTCTCAAGGGAGCCAGTGAAAGAAATAGAAATAAAGCCTGTGTTGCTGGGACACAGGTTTGCTGTCCTGAGATTTTAGCCGCCATTTTATTTATTTACTTATTTGTTTATTTGTATTTAAGATGAAGTCTTGGCTGGGCTCATGCCTGTAATCCCAACACTTTGAGAGGCTGGTGTGGGCAGATCACTTGAGGCCAAGAGTTGGAGACCAGCCTGGCCAATATGGTGAAACCCTGTCTCTACTAAATACAAAAATTAGCCAGGTGTGGTGGCAGGTGCCTGTAATCCCAGCTACTTGGGAGGTTGAAGCAGGAGAATTGCTTTAACCCGGGGAAGCAGAGGTTGCAGTGAGCCAAGATTGCATCACTGCACTCTAGCCTGGGTGACAGAGTGAGACTGTGTCTAAAAAAAAAAAAAGAAAAAAAAAAAAGTCTTGCTCTGTCTCCCAGGCTGAAGTGCAGTGGCGTGATCTCAGCTCGCTGCAACCTCCACTTCCTGGCTTCAGACAATTCTGCCTCCTCAGCCTCCTGAGTTGCTGGGACTACAGGCACCCACCACCATGCCCAGTTAATTTTTGTATTTTTAGTAGAGATGGGGTTTCACCATGTTAGCCAGGGTGGTCTTGAATTCCTGACCTCAAGTGATCCGCCAACCTCTGTATCCCAAAGTGCAGGGATTACAGGCATGAACCACCATGCCTGGCCACTAATTTTTTTTGTATTTTTAGTAGAGATGGCGTTTCACTATGTTGGACAGGCTGGTCTCGAACTCCTGACCTCAGTTGATCTGCCCGCTTCAGCCTCCCATAGTGCTGGGATTACACACATGAACTACCACACCCGGCTTTTATTTTTATTTTTATTTTTTGAGATGGAGTCTCACTCTGTTGCCCAGGCTGGAGTGCCTTGGGGCAATCCCGGCTCACCACAACCTCTACCTCCCGGGTTCAAGGGGTTCTCCTGCCTCAGCCTCTTGAGTAGCTGGGACTACAGGCGTGCGCCACCTGCCGGGCTAAATTTTTTTTTTTTTTTTTTTTGGAGACGGAGTCTTGCCCTGTCACCCAGGCTGGAGTGCAGTGGCGTGATCTCTGCTCACTGCAAGCTCCGCCTCCTGGGTTCATGCCATTCTCCTGCCTCAGCCTCCTGAGTAGCTGGGACTACAGGCACCCGCCACCACGCCTGGCTAATTTTTTTGTATTTTTAGTAGAGACGAGGTTTCACCGTGTTAGCCAGGGTGGTCTCGATCTCCTGACCTCGTGATCCATCTGCCTCGGCCTCCCAAAGTGCTGGGATTACAGGTGTGAGCCACTGCGCCTGGCCAATTTTGGATTTTTAATAGAGACGGGGTTTCACTGTATTGGCCAGGCTGGTCTCGAACTCCTGGGCTCAAGCGATCCGCCCACCTCGGCCTGCCAAAGCACTGGGATTAACGGCATGAGCCACCGTGCCCCGCCCAACACTGGAGTTTAACAGGCTCAGTGGAGTAGTGGTGTACATTGGAGTTGCTCATGTGACTGCTTTCAGCTGCTCATTGAACTGAGGCTGGAGCATTCCAGGGTCCTTCTCTATGTGGCCTCTTACCACGCAGTAATCTGGCACTTCATTACAGCAAGGTGCATTGTCTAGCTTCCTAGAAGGATAAAGCCAGACCTGCCAGCGTTCTTATGGCTGGTGCTCAGAAGTCCCCAAACAGCACTTCTTCGGCATTCGATTAGTCAAAACAAGTTGCGTAGTGGGGCGCGGTGGCTCACGCCTGTAATCCCAGCACTTTGGGAGGCCGAGGCGGGCGGATCACAAGGTCAGGAGATCGAGACCAAGGTGAAACCCCGTCTCTACTAAAAATACAAAAAATTAGCCGGGCTCGGTGGTGGGCGCCTGTAGTCCCAGCTACTCGGGAGGCTGAGGCAGGAGAATGGTGTGAATCCGGGAGGCGGAGCTTGCAGTGAGCCGAGATCGCGCCACTGTACTCCAGCCTGGGCGACAGAGCGAGACTCCGTCTCAAAAAAAACAAAACAAAACAAAACAAACAAAAAACAAGTTGCGCTACCTACTCAGATCAAGGAAAGGGGAAATGGACTCCATGTCTTTTCTTTGGCTTATGGGAATGGGAGGAATTGTTAGTGGTCATATTTGGAGACTAGCTACCACCCTTCCTCCTCTCCACAGCCGGTTGTACCTTGAGCAGCCCTTGTTGAGCCAATCAGATTATCTCTTGAGAACCTGAATCTTAAGACAAATTATGGTTGGTAGGTGGAGGGCACTGGAGATGCCATAATCAGCCCTGAGGAGCTGCCCATAGGGTGAGCAGGGGAAGGTGGTCTGCAGCAGGAGGCCGGAGAAGGGAACAGCAAAGAGAGGCGACGAGGCTGCCCGTGAGAGTCAAGGGAGTGCTACGTTGGCTTCCCCCACTCTGGGTCTGGTATCTCAGCCTACTTAGAATCCTATCTTGCTTGTCAGGAAGATTGCCTGCTGTGTTCTCAGCCTCCTATGGTCCTAAATGCAACTGGGAAATGGCTGGCAGGTTCTAGCAGGGAACTGGCATGATCTTTTGATCTATGCTTTTACCACTTTTCTTTTGAGAAGAAGTCTTACTTTATTGCCCAGGATGGAGGACAGTGGTGCGATCTTGGCTCACTGCAACCTCTGCCTCCTGGGTTCAAGCGATTCTCCCACCTCCGCCTTCCGAGCAGCTGGGATTACAGGCACATGAGACCATGTCTGGCTAATTTTTGCATTTTTAGTAGAGACGGGGTTTCACCATGTTGGCCTGGCTGGTCTTGAACTCCTGACCTCAGGTGATCCGCCTGCCTTGGCCTCCCAAAGTGCTGGGATTACAGGTGTGAGCCACCGGGCCCGGCCTATACCTGTAATCTTAACACTTTGGAAGGCCAAGGCGGGTAGATCACCTGAGGTCAGGAGTTCAAGACCAGCCAGGCCAACATGGTGAAACCCCGTCTCAACTAAAAGTACACAAATTAGCCAGGCCAACATGGTGAAAACCTGTCTCTACTAAAAATACAAAAATTAGCTGGGTGTGGTGGTACATGCCTGTAATCCCAGCTACTCAGGGGGCTGACGCAGGAGAATTGCCTGAACCCGGGAGGCAGAGGTTGCAGCAGTGAGCCGAGATCGTGCCACCGCACTCCAGCCTGGGCGATAGAGTAAGACTCTGCCTCAAAAAAAAAAAAAAAAAAAAAAAAAAGACTTCTTAAATGATGCACACGTGGAGACTCAAAAGTTTAAAAAAAAAAAAAAGGCTGGGTGCGGTGGCTCATGCCTGTAATCCCAGCACTTTGGGAGGCTGAGGCAGGTGGATCACCTGAGGTCAGAAGTTTGAGACCAGCCTGGTCAACATGGCAAAACCCTGTCTCTACTAAATATACAAAAAAAAGTAGCCGGACGTGATGATGCATGCCTTGTAATCCCAGATACTCAGGAGGCTGAGGCAGGAGAATCACTTGAACTCAGGAGGTGGAGGTTGCAGTGAGCCGAGATCACGCCATTGCACTCCAGCCTGGGTAACAAGAGCAAAACTCCGTCTTAAAGAAAAAAAAAAATTGTTGAATGAGATGTGAGGAGCAAGGTAAAGAGACGAATGAAAGAAGAATCCCAAGTTTTGGGCCTGAGCATCTGCTGAATGGAGGTGCCATTTACTGAGACTCATAAGCCTGGGGGAGGGGTAGTTTGAGGGCGGAGACCAGGAATTCTGCTTTGGATGTGCTGATTTTGAGATGATGGCTGACATGTCCAAGAGTATATATCCATCGCCTCTCAGATAGTACTTCAGCTCTTCCACCCTAGACTGGAGACCCCTCAAGTGCAGGGACTACCAAATCCAGGGCAGACTGACCTTTAACTGTTTGGACACCTAAATGCTGAAAAGATCAAGGTGTCTTATACTACATGTAACTCAAAATAAAAACAATATTAAACAGGAAACCCCCAAAATAACATGTTGCTGTAATGAAAATGGCTTTACTCTGGATTTTCTGAACGCAAAATTCTGGATGATTTAATTAAATATGAACTTTTCTCTCTGCTTTGCCTGTGCTTCAACCACACCCTAGTCAGACTCTTGAGCCCAGAGCTATTTCCTCTGTGACCCCACAGGATCTGGAGTGAAGCTGCTGTAACAATGTCCCATGAATGAATAAATAAATAGTGGTGTAAGTTTTCCTCCCTTGAAGGTTGAGCTGACAACACTCTGAGAAGGCGGCAAGAAGGAGACCTACTCATGGCCAGGAGACCTGGGACACAGTCGCCCAGCCTTGGTTCCCACAGCCCCTTGGTCTCCTTGGACTCTGATTTCCTAAGACAGTTTTGGGACTTTCTGGTGAGAAGCTGCCATTATTCTCAACGCCACAGCTCCCTGCTGCCCTCTCCTGCCCGATGACCCAGTGACCACGAGATTTAGCCACGAAAGGAGTCAAATGTATAAGCGGCCAGGGGAATTCAGAAACCCCAGGGTCTAGGGACTGTGGTGACCCAGTATCAGAGACGGCCTAGGGCCGAATGACTGAGGGCTTCATTAATCCAGGGGTCCAGGGACTGAAGGACCAGACGATTCAGTGACTCTGGGATCTACTTTGTGACCATAAAATCTAGCGATCCAACAACCTCAAGACCCTGCAGCTGCGGGTCCAGGTTCTGAGGGGAGAGACTCATTACTCAGTGCCCAGGAGTCCAGGATCAAGGGGCGTCGTGAAAACGTGCCTGCAGGGTCCTAAGGATCCTGAGCCGGTGTCCAGGGACTCAGCGGCTGCGGGGATCCGCGTCTTCACCAACTGCTCACGCTCACTCTCCGCCGCTCGGAGACTCAGCCACCCTTCCCTGGGCACTCATTGGTAAGTCCTCGGAAGCGTGGACCAATCAAAACCCTCCTCGTGTCTCCAGTCCCCGCCCAGCTACGGCTCTCGAGAGCCGGGGGCGGGCCGGGGGCGGGCCCTCCCCGCGCTGACCCAGTGGCAGTGCAAGCGGAGTGCCGCGCGGGCCGACTATTGGCTGCCGCGAGCGGGCGCTGTCAGAACCGGATTGGGCCGCGGCGGGAACGGAAGCGGCCCCAGGGCCCGAGGGGCAGGAGCCGGGCCGGGGCGATGTGGAGCGCGGGCCGCGGCGGGGCTGCCCGGCCGGTGCTGTTGGGGCTGCTGCTGGCGCTGTTAGTGCCGGGCGGTGGTGCCGCCAAGACCGGTGCGGGGCTCGTGACCTGCGGGTCGGTGCTGAAGCTGCTCAATACGCACCACCGCGTGCGGCTGCACTCGCACGACATCAAATACGGATCTGGTGCGTGGGGCCAGCGACTGGGAGAGCGCGGGGAACGGGGGCTCGGGGTTGGGAGTGTGGAGACAGGGTGGTCACGGGGGTCTGTGGGCCGTCTGGAAGCCGGGCGGCGGGGGCTCTTGAGTCGTTGGGGGATCGAGGGGCCAAGGCTTTGAGGGTGTCGAGGATATTGAGGGCGGGGACGGTCGTCGGGGAACTGCGAGCCCAAAGACAGAGGGGGTGTCAGGCGGGGGCTGGGGGTGAGCCCTTGGGGTCCCCGGGACATGTTATGGTCCCAGGGCGAGGGTCCGGGGTTCCGCGATTGACGGAGACCCTGGGTGTGTGGGGTGTCACTCCTCAGGCAGCGGCCAGCAATCGGTGACCGGCGTAGAGGCGTCGGACGACGCCAATAGCTACTGGCGGATCCGCGGCGGCTCGGAGGGCGGGTGCCCGCGCGGGTCCCCGGTGCGCTGCGGGCAGGCGGTGCGGCTCACGCATGTGCTTACGGGCAAGAACCTGCACACGCACCACTTCCCGTCGCCGCTGTCCAACAACCAGGTGAGCCCCTCCCGGAGCCCCCAGAGAGACTCCTGGCCTGTGTGAGGGGCCAGAGACAGAGCCCTGGGTTCCAATCCGAGCCTCAGCTTCTTCGTGAAATGGAAATTTCACTTCAGAGATGGTTACTGAGCGCCCCCTCGGGGGACACAGAGTAACTCCGCCAGGATCCTGCCCCCAGGTGCTCCCGGCCCGGCAGGGAGAACGACGGGAGAGAGAGATCCGGAGAGATACGCCTGGATAGCTCTTCCTCTGGTGGCAAGTGGGACCCAGGAGGGGAATCTACACAGCCTTGAGGGTGGGGAATAGGAAACTCCCCAGGGGAGGAGGAACTCAGGCTAGATCTGAAAGGATGATTAGGAGTCCTCCAAGCCACAAAGGGGAAAGAGAGACTTCCCAGTCCAGCAGAAGAGATTGTGCCAATGCATGGAGGTCATTGGAATTCAGGGGATTGGAATGGAACAGTGGGTGCCCTTGGGGAGCTGGTGGAAGAAAATGTTTGAGATAGATAGACAGCTTGACTGTTAGCCTGAGGGGCTGAATTTTAGGCTGAAGGTAGGTCAGAGGGGTTAGGACTGGGAAAATATGGAGGAGGAGGCCTTAGCTCCGTGGGGACCAGTGGTCTCTGCACAGACAGATGCAATGGTGTGTGCATGTGTCTGAAGAGCCCATGCTGGGGAGGAAGTGCTAGAGGTTGCAGGGGCGGGTCATGGTGTCACCTTTTGCGGCTGTGGGAGCTGAGGCTCCGGAAAGGGGAAGGAAGAACCCTAGGCTCAGTGTACTAGGTGCGAATGCCGCCTTCTGTGTGACCACTGTCTTCTCATCCTCTGCACCTATAGGAGGTGAGTGCCTTTGGGGAAGACGGCGAGGGTGACGACCTGGACCTATGGACAGTGCGCTGCTCTGGACAGCACTGGGAGCGTGAGGCTGCTGTGCGCTTCCAGCACGTGGGCACCTCTGTGTTCCTGTCAGTCACGGGTGAGCAGTATGGAAGCCCGATCCGTGGGCAGCATGAGGTCCATGGCATGCCCAGTGCCAACACGCACAATACGTGGAAGGCCATGGAAGGCATCTTCATCAAGCCTAGTGTGGAGCCCTCTGCAGGTCACGACGAACTCTGAGTGTGTGGATGGATGGGTGGTTGGAGGGTGGCAGGTGGGGCATCTGCAGGGCCACTCTTGGCGGAGACTTTGGGTTTGTAGGGGTCCTCAAGTGCCTTTGTGATTAAAGAATGTTGGTCTATGATTGTGTTTCACTGTGAGCCTGAGGATGACCAGGAGGTGCCAGCCCAGGCCTAGTTGATTATTTCTTCCTCAGTGCAAAACCTGTCTCCAGCCCAGCCTGACTGCTGAATCTGTCCAACTACTTTATTATTATTTTTTTTGGGAGGGGGAGGGGGGGAGGTTTGCTTTTTTTTTTTTTTTTTTTTTTTTGAGACGAACTCTCGCTCTTGTCCCCCAGGCTGGAGTGCAATGGTGCAATCTCAGCTCACTGCCACCTCCGTCTCCCGGGTTCAAGTGATTCTCCTGCCTCAGCCTCCCGAGTAGCTGGGATTACAGGCATCTGCCACCACACCCGGTTAATTTATATATATTTTTTTTTAAGTAGAGATGGGGGTTTCACCATGTTGGCCAGGCTGCTCTCGAACTCCTGACCTCAGGTGATCTGCCTACCTCAGCCTCCCAAAGTGCTGGGATTACAGGTGTGAGCCACCACGGCTGGCCTGGGTTTTGCTTTTCTTTTTTCTTTTTTTTTTTTTTGAGGTGGAGTCTTGCTCTGTCGCCCAGGCTGGAGTGCAGTGGCGCTATCTCGGTTCACTGCAAGCTCCGCCTCCCGGGTTCACACCATTCTCCTGCCTCAGCCTCCCAAGTAGCTGGGACTACAGGCACCCGCCACTGCGCCCGGCTAATTTTTTTTGTATTTTTAGTAGAGATGGAGTTTCACCATGTTAGCCAGGATGGTCTCAATCTCCTGACCTCGTGATTCACCTGCCTCAGCCTCCCAAAGTGTTGGGATTACAGGCATGAGCCACCGCGCCAGGCCAGTTTTGCTTTTTTAGAGATGGTCTCACTCCATTGCCCAGTCTGGAGTGCAGTGGCATGATCATGGCTCACTGTAAACTTGAACTCCTGGGCTCAGCCTCCTGAGTAGCTGGGACTACAGGCACACACCACCATGCCCAGCTAATTATTATTTCTGATGAGGCAGGATCTTGCTCTGTCATCCAGGCTGGTGTACAGTGTCAGTGATCATAGCTCACTGCATCCTGGGCTCAAGTGATTTTCCCACCTCAGCCTTCCAAGTAGCTGGGTCTACAGGCATGTGCCACCATGCCTGGCTAATTTTTTTTGTTTGTTTGAGATGACATCTTGCTCTGTCGCCAGGCTGGAATGCAGTGGCACAATCTCCGCTCACTGCAGACTCCGCCTCCCAGGTTCAAGCCATTCTCCTGCCTCAGCCTCCTGAGTAGCTGGGATTACAGACACACGCCACCACACCCAGCTAATGTTTGCATTTTTAGTAGGGACGGGGTTTCATCATGTTGGCCAGGCTGGTCTCCAGCTCCCAACCTCAGGTGATCTGCCCACCTCGCCCTCCCAAAGTGCCGGGATTATAGGCATGAGCCACTGTGTCTGCCCCCTCTGGCTAATTTTTAAAATTGTTTTAGTAGAGACAAGGTCTCACTGTGTTGCCCTGGTGGGTCTCAAATTCCTGAGCTCAAATGATCCTTCCACCTCTGCCCCCATAAAGTGCTGGGATTACAGCTGTATTACTTTTATTTTGAGACAGGGTCTTACTATTTTGTCCTGGCTGGTCTCGAACTGCATGGCTCAAGCCTTCTCCTGCCTCAGTCTCTCAAGTCAGTGGCTGGGATTACAGGCGGGTGCCACTGTGCAGTCTTTTTTTTTTTTTTGAGACGAAGTCTCGCTCTGTCACCCAGGCTGGAGTGCAGTGGCGCTATCTCGGCTCACTGCAAGCTCTGCCTCCCAGGTTCACACCATTCTCCTGCCTCAGCCTCCCAAGTAGCTGGGACTACAGGCATCTGCCACCACGCCTAGCTAATTTTTTTGTATTTTTAGTAGAGACGGGGTTTCACCGTGTTAGCCAGGATGGTCTCGATCTCCTGACCTCGTGATCTGCCTGCCTTGGCCTCCCAACGTACTGGGATTACAGGCATGTGCCACCGCGCCCAGCTGCCACTGTGCAATCTTAACCTTTTCAGTGGTCTTCCATGTACTCCAGTGCTGCCCTGGGCATCCCCCTCTCCACCCTGAGGCGGTCTGATGGCAAGTGACCCCAGGTCCCCAGCCCCTTAGCTTTATAAACCTTCTTGTTAAGGGCCAAGGCCAGACCTCAGAGCAGGATGGATGGGAGCCCCATTCCCTGTCAGCTGGGATGGGGCACAAGCTCTCCAGCTCCCTCATCCCTAGATGTGAGGAGCTCACTCTCCTGTCAGTTGTGGCAGTCTTGACACCTGTATTTGACCAAGGGACAGGTGAGGATGCTGCCCATCTGCTGGAAAGTAGCATCACAGTTTCCCTCACTCGGTGCAAATGGCACCCCACCCACCCTAGCCAGCCTAGGCACATGGCATCTCAGGCCCCCACCACGACCTTTGAAAGTCTCAGTGAGATAACAGAACTGCAGAAGATATTGCAAGGGAAGAAAGCCACATAAAACTGCTACCTGCAGAGATCTGAGAAGGCTGCCTGGAAGAGTAGGCACAATTTGAGCAGGCCAGACTATGGTACCTTTAAGGCAGGAACAGACGAAATAGGAGAGCCCTAATAAAGGAAGATAACTGTTAGCTTTGCTGGTGTGTTGGTGGCCTCTAGCGGTTATGGCAGAGATTACAGGCTTCCTGGACTTGATAACTCAGCTGGGCTGCTGTGGGTCGGCCATGGGAGCTACTGAGTATAATGGTTTGCTTCCCTGAAGCAGAACAAAAGAGCCCAAGGAGAGGCTAGGGGTGGCAACTGGCTGGAAGAGGCTGGGAGTAGTGTGGACAGAGCACCTTGCATTGGAGAAATCAATTGACCTTTCGTGTTTTTTTGTTGTTGTTGTTGTTGTCAATGCCTCTGTTGCCCAGGCTGGAGTGAACTGGTGCAATCTCGGTTCACTGCAACCTCCACCTCACAGGTTTAAATGATCTTCCCACCTCAGCCTCCGGAGTAGCTGGGACTACAGGCATGCACCACCACAGCCAGCTAATTGTATTTTTTCTAGAGACAGGGTTTTGCCATGTTGCTCACACTTGTCTCGAACTCCTGGACTCAAGTGATCTGCTCACCTCAGCCTGCCAAAGTGCTGGGATTACAGGCTTGCACCACCACGCCTGGCCTCAGTTGACCTTATTAAAGGATGGAGCAGCTGGACATGGTGGCACATGCCTGTAATCTCAGTGCTTTGGGAAGCTGAAGTGGAAGGATTGCTTGAGCCCAAGAGTTGGAGACTGCAGTGAGCTCTGATGGTGCTACTGCATTCCAGCTGGGCAACAGACTCTGTCTCTTTAAAAAAAAAAAAAAAAAAAAGGCCAGGTGTGGTGGCTCACGCCTGTAATCCTAGCACTTTGGGAGGCTGAGGCAGGCAGATCACAAGGTCAGGAGATCGAGACCATCCTGGCTAACACGGTGAAACCCCATCCCTACTAAAAATACAAAAATTAGCCAGGCGTGGTGGCAGGCGCCTGTAGTCCCAGCTACTTGGGAGGCTGAGGCAGGAAAATGGCATGAACCCGGGAGGCAGAGGTTGCAGTGAGCTGAGATCGCTCCACTGCACTCACTCCAGCCTGGGCGACAGAGCGAGACTCCATCTCAGAAAAAAAAAAAAAAGGCCGGGCACGGTGGCTTACGCCTGTAATCCCAACACTTTGGGAGGCCGAGGCAGGTGAATCACGAGGTCAGGAGATTGAGACCATCCTGGCTAACATGGTGAAACTCCATCTCTATTAAAAATACAAAAATATTAGCTGGACGTGGTGGCGGCGCCTGTAGTCCCAGCTACTCGGGAGGCTGAGGTAGGAGAATGGCGTGAACCTGGAAGGTGGAGCTTGCAGTGAGCCAAGATCGTGCCACTGCACTCCAGCCTGGGCAACAGAGCGAGATCCCATCTCAGGAAAAAAAAAAAAAAGCCTCAGGGTGGGGTGAGGGGGTGGGAGAAAAGCTCTAGCCAATTGTGAATTTGGACTCCTGGGCTTAAGCAATTCTCCCATCTCAGCCTCCCAAAGTGTTGGGATTGTAGGCGTAAGCCACAGCACCTGGCTTTTTCTTTTTTATTTTTTTGGGGAGATAGGATCTTGGTCTGTCACCCAGGCTGGAGTATAGTGGCGCAATCACAGCTCACTGCAGCCTCTACCTCCTGGGCTTAAGAGGTTGTCCCATCTCAGCCTCCTGAGTAGCTGGGACCACAGGCATGCCATACCACACCTGGCTAATTGTTAAATTTTATGTAGAGATAGGGTTTTGCTATATTGCCCAGGCTGGTCTCAAACTCCTGGGCTCGAGTGATCCTCCCACTTTGGTTTCCTGTTTTTTTGAGATGGAGTCTCACTCTGTCGCCCAGGCAGTGCCATGGCTCAATGCAACCTCCACCTCCCAGGTTCAAGTAATTCTCCTGCCTAGCCTCCCGAATAGCTGGGATTACAGGCATGTGCCACCACATCTGGCTAATTTTTGTATTGTAGAGATGGGCTTTCGCCATGTTGGCCAGGCTGGTCTCGAACTCCTGACCTCAGGTGATGTGCCTGCCTCGGCCTCCCAAAATGCTGGGATTGCAGGCATGAGCCACTGTGCCTGGCCCCCGCCTTGGCTTCTGAAAGTGCTGGAATTACAGCCTGAGCCACTGCACCCGGCTTCATCGTTAAACTTCTTGAGGATCATCTACAAGTCTATCCACCTCTCCCATTACTCATCTGACCTGAGAGGATTTGAATGAAGTATATTGTTGGGAGGTGATTCCAGAAAATGCTGGCACGGAGGAATGGGGCTGTGAGAGGGGAAGGGAAAGAAGCCAGTGAAAGGTGCATTATTGAGCAAGTTACCCCTGTGGGCAACTGGAGCTCAATCCCACTGGGGATCTCTGGGACCCAGTGCAGAATGTGCATCAAAGTTATCCCACCCAGCTGGGTGCAGTGGCTCTCACGTGTAATCCCAGTACATTGGGAGACCAAGGTGGGCGGATCACTTGAAGCTAGGAGTTGGAGACCAGTCTGGCCAAGAAGGCGAAACCCCAGCTCTACTAACAAAAAATACAAAAATTAACTGGGCGTGGTGATGCATGCCCGTAATCCCAGCTACTTGGGTGGCTGAGGCACTCCAGCCTGGGTGACAGAGTGAGAGTCTGTCTCAATAAATAAATAAATAAATAAATAAATAAATAAATAAATAAAAGCTATTCCACCCAAGGGGCAAGGAAGTGAGGTACTTACCTCCCAAAGTAGTTTACCTCACAGGCTGGGTCTGCTGAGTGGGTGGGGTGAGCCACTCTGTAGCACTTTGCACTGGCCTTGTACACTGGGTAAGGGACTTCTGAAGCCAGAATAAGGCCCCCAGGCTGAGCCTCAGGTGCTGGCCATGAGCATCCTTTCTGTAGAGGTAAGTGCCAAGGGGATATGGGTGGGGCACCGACAGGGTAGACTACATCTTATGTATTCATACTTTCTCACACTGCTATAAAGATATTACCTGAGGCTGGGCACGGTGGCTCATCCCTTTGGGAGGCAGAGGCAGGCGGATCACCTGAGGGCAGGAGTTCGAGACCAGCCTGGCCAACATGGTGAAACCTTGTCTCTACTAAAAATACAAAAATTCGCTGGGAGTGGCCGGGCACGGTGACTCACGCCTGTAATCCCACCACTTTGGGAGGCCGAGGCGGGTGGATCACCTGAGGTCAGGCATTTGAGACCAGCCTGCCCAACATGGTAAAACCCCGTCTCTACTAAAAATACAAAAAATTAGCTGGGCTTGGTGGCGGGCTCCTGTAATCCCAGCTACTCTGGAGAGTGAGGCAGGAGAATCACTTGAACCCGGGAGGCGGAAGTCGCAGTGAGCTGAGATCGCACCATTGCATTCCAGCCTGGGTGACAGGAGTGAAACTCCCTCACAAAACAAAAACAAAAATTAGCTGGGAATAGTGGTGGGCACCTGTAATCCCAGCTGCTTAGGAGGCTGAGGCAGGAGAATTGCTTGAAACCTGGGAGGCAGAGGTTGCAGTGAGCCAAGATGGTGCCATTGCACTCCAGCCTAGGTGATGAGAGCGAAACTCTGTCTCAGTTAGAAAAAAAAAAATGATACTACTTGAGACTGGGTAACTTATAAACAAGAGATTTAATTGACTCACAGTTCTACATGGCTGGAGAGGCCTTAGGAAACTTATAGTCCTGGTGGAAGGCACAGGGGAAGCAAGCCATGTCTTACACAGTGACAGGAGAGAGAGAGAGTGCTCAGGGGAAACTGCCACTTTTATTTATTTTTGAGATGGAGTCTCGCTTTGTCGCCCAGGCTGGAGTGCAGTGGTGTGATATCGGCTTACTGCAACCTCCACCTCCCAGGTTCAAGTGATTCTCCTGCCTCAGTCTCCTGAGTAGCTGGGACTACAGGCGTACACCACCACACCTGGCTAATTTTTGTATTTTTAGTAGAGACAGGGTTTCACCATGTTGGCCAGGCTGGGAAACTGCCACTTTTAAAACTATCAGATCTTGTGAGAACTCCTTCACTGTCACGAGAACAGCATGGGGGAAAGTGCCCCCATGATCCAATCACCTCCCGCCAGGTCCCTCCCTTGACACTTGGGGATTACAATTCTAGGTGAGATTAGGCTGGGGACACAAAGCCAAACCATATCACCCTGCAAATCCAAGGGGGCACTCCTCTGGTCCAGCCCCAGCTCCTATGGGCTGTCAAAGCCCACTCCTCCCTCTCTGTCTATTCCCCCACCCCCATTACCACACACGGGTAAGCAGTGAGGTGAGGAGTGTTGACTAAGAGGAACCCAACAGTGCACAAGTGGGAATCCCTGGGCAACCAAAGCCCAAGCTGTGGGAGCAGATAAGATTGTTCCAGGCAGAATGCAGGACAAGACCAAAAATAAAAACTGTAGTGGCAGCAGAACTCACTTTCAGTGAACACTTACTAAATGCCAGGTGCTGGGCCAACAATTTACACAGCATCTCATTTGCTGCTGGCAACAGCCAGCCCTATGGGGCAGGTTTGATTGCCATCTCAATTTTGCAAGAAGGCAACGGGTTCATAAAGATTCAAAACCACCTCTGCCTGCCTCAAAAACATTTGCTCTCAGCCATTGGACTGATAATAAAGCAGGAGGGGTTGCAGGGGCACAGTTGTCTAAGCACAGCTGCTCCCTTCCCCCTAGGAGCCGTTCAAGAGCCCGGTGACCAATATACTTCCTAGTCATCAGCGAAGGGTAGGCGCTTAGTGAATGCTTCTCTGCAAAGTGGATCACAATCACGAAGAAACCAAAGCTTACACTTCCGTTCCACATATCTCCCACAGATCCAAAAGACCACGGGGCCCGGGACCGGGTCTCCATAGCCCAGCCATACCCGAGGGTTTTCAGGAAAGCCTCACTCGCGTCCTGCCGGGCGATCCGGGGTGGTTGAGTTGGGAGGGGGGCTACCCCAGTTCGGAAGCCCACCACGTCCGAATATCCCATCCAGGAGGCGCAGAGAGCAACCTCAGCATGCATAACAAAGCAGCCCGCGGCCGCGTTCACAGCAGGCTTGGCGGGGGGGTTCAGGAATTTCCACAGGGTCTCGGCCTCCCCCACTGTGGGCTCGCGCCTGGCGCCCCTCACCGGGCTTCCAAGCGCTCTTGTCGGTGTCGCTAGAAAACCCGCAGAGATTGGAGCTGAGAAAAGGCGGGCAAAGTTCCTTTTGATAAGTTATGAATGGGGAAAAAGTGTTTGTAGAACTCATTGTTAAAACCACGGAGCCGGAGACTCGGCCGGCGCCGGGCCAATCGGAACCCGGAGGCTATTTTGAAATCTCTTCCGTCTCAGCCAATAGGCATGCAGGAGGCGAATCCCCGCGCCAGCGCCGGCCAATGACCGCAGCGCTATGCTAAGGAGTCGGGGGCCCGGCCCCTCCGACTGTCAGCGGGTTAAAGATGGAGCCGGCAGGCAAGGGGCCGCCACGAGGTGCAGGGTCGTCTGGCTGGGGACCCGGGGGCAGACGATGGCCGGGATCCTCCTCCATCTAACCCTCCGCGTCCTGACCCGGCCCTGGGCGGAAGGGATGTCTGCGTGAGTAGCTGGGTCTGAGGAGGGGATCCTGGGTTGGGCTGGGCTGGGCTGGGCTGGGCTGGGCTGGGCTGGGCTGGGCTGGGCGGCCCTACCCGGCGGGTCAGGCGGAGGGGCGCGGCCGGGATCCCGGGCGCCCTCTTTGGAGCAGGGAACTCCAGAAGGGCGGGGACCCCCCCATCCTCTGCTCCGCTCTGGGCCTCCAGGCAGAAGAATATGTTAGAAAAGAACCCAGAGTCTATCTAGTGCAGGGCAAGGGGCCAGGGATGGGGTCGTCATCTAGAAGGGGTGCGTCGTCCCGGGGTGGGGCCGCCCTTTTTCTCCTGGAGCCCCGGGCCATGTCAGGGCGCAGGGTCGTCGGGCTGTACCTGCTCCGCTCCGGGCGCTAGCCGGCTTTCGACTGCGGCTGAGCGCGGGTCCGTCTTTGTGTGTGCGCCCGCTCCCCTGCGTGGCCCGTCAGCTCCTGCTCCGGGATTGGAACTACCCCCTAGTCTGGGGTTTCTCCTCCACCTCAATCCGGAGCTTTCTGGGAAAGGCCTGCCTGTCCTGGGTTCTGAAGACCCCAAGGACGCACCCCGCTGGGGTCTCCTTCCCTGCCCGGATGGACTGGAAGGGGGCTCTGCCCCACCCACCCATCCATGGTTGAGCTTCCCGCCCTGCGTGTATTGGGGGTGGTGGGGTCCCCCCTGCTGGCCGCAGGTGCTCTGACGAGGTTGCACTACTGTGCTCTGAGAAGCAGTGCAATGATATTGTCAAAGCATCTGGGACCAGCCTTGGGGATCTCCCTCCCTACAATCCTCACCTCCCACTCCCCAGGCAGGGCCCCTTGGGCTTGCAGGCCCTCCCCTCCCCCCTGCCCAATTCGCTCCCTTCTCCATGGAAACTTGAGATTCTAGCCAGGCCTGGGCCTCTGGGGTCAGAGGGCACCCTTCCCCCCGGCAGAGGCCCCGCCCCAGCCAGCCTGCATTCCAGGTCTCAGATCCCTACAGACCACCCTGGGGGAGGCACTGGCAGGCCTGCCCGACACTCTTTCCCTGTTGCACTACTATGGGCCGCTGGGAAGCAGTGCAATGATGAAAGGGCATCGGTCAGGTCCGGCCTGCTACCCTTGGAGGGGGAAGGGAGCTTGCTGCCTCACTCCACTTTCCAGTTGAGAAAGTTGAGGTGCCCAGAGGGTAAGTGTTTCCACTGATTAGGCACAGATGTGAAGCTGGACTGGACCCTCCATCAGAGGATCAGGTGGGTGCAGAGCTGGAGAATCATCCCTAAACTCTCCCTCCTGTCATGGCTGGACAGGTGCAGGAGAAGACCTCCCCAGGTTCTGAAAAGCTCTTGTTTGAAGGTCTTTCCACATTGGGTCCCTGGGGTAAGACTGAAACTCCAGGCCTGGTCAGGGTCTTAGGGGAAATACAGGCCCAGTCTTTTGCATGGAAGATCATTCTGGGCCTGGCTTGGACCCAGTCCTTGCGGAAGCTTGAACAGGGCCAGGCTCTGGAGAGAATGTTCTTCTGGGTGGCAGTTGGTTAAGGGGATAAGGCAGGCCTTTCAGGAGGCAGCCTTCACCCCAGGACATCAGTTGTATCTGGACTCAGCTGGAGTGGTACTATGTGAGATGGATGGGTGGACTTGGGATACAAAGCCTGCAAATGATGTCTACCAACCATGCCAGTTTGTTCTCTTACAGAGAGGTGTGCCCTGAACCTGCAGGAGGGACTGAGGTGTCTAGCATGCCAACCATCCTAGCTGGAATACTGGGTTGGAGCTGAACTTCAAGGAGCCTGACCCCAGGCATGCTTGGATGACCACCTCTACCATCAAGACCTGACACAGTGCAAAAGGTTTCTATGTGCCCAGTCACAGTCATTCAAATCTTCTTTAGAGGAGGACTAGGTTTCCAGATGGGCTTTTGGGAGTTCCCCTTACCCCTAGCTGGGCACATTGGGAAACTGCTTTACCCCTACCCTGGGGAGAGAAGCCCTGGCACCCGTGGGAGGAATAGGGGCAATGACACATGCTCCTTGGCTTCCTAGTCCTGATCCCTTGGGGTTCCTTGATCCCAGGGTCATCTGACTTAGATCCATCCTCCCTTCCTCTAGGCACCAGGGGCCATGGCTGGAGGTGGCCACCCCTCAGTCCTATATAGATTCTGTACCCACTGGCTGGAGACCCCCATGCAGCTGTCTCCTGCTCTTGCTGGGGGGAGACTGAACTCAGGGCTCTGCTCATGGGCTCCCTCCCAGTGGAAGCCTTCTCTGGGCTTCACAGCATTGAATATTCCTCCAGCACAGGTTGTTAAATCAAATTTTTTTTTTTAGATGGAGTCTTGCTCTGTCGCCCAGGCTGGAGTTCAGTGGCACGATCTTGGCTCACTGCAACGTCTGCCTCCCAGATTCAAGCGATTCTTCTGCCTCAGCCTCCCGAGTAGCTGGGACTACAGGTGCGTGCCACCACACCCAGCTAATTTTTGTATTTTTAGTAGAAACAGGGTTTCACTATGTTGGCCAGGCTAGTCTCGAACTCCTGACCTCATGATCTGCCCTTCTGGGCTTCCCAAAGTGCTGGGATTACAGGCATGAGCCACCGCACCTGGCCTAAATCAAAATTTTCTCCCTGTGGCAGAAGTGTCCATTAGACTGGGAGCCCCTGAGGACAGAGACAACTGTCACTTTAAAAATCTCTGGCCAGGCGCAGTGGCTCATGCCTGTAATCCCAGCACTTTGGGAGGCCGAGGCAGGTGGATCATCTAAGTTCGGGAGTTTGAGACCAGCCTGACCAACATGGAGAAACCCCATCTCTACTAAATATACAAAATTAGGCTGGGCGCAGTGGCTCACACCTGTAATCCCATCACTTTGGGAGGCCGAGACAGGTGTGTCCGAGGTCAGGAGTTCAAGACCAGCCTGGCCAAGATGATGAAACCCTGTCTCTACTAAAAATACAAAAAAAAAAAAAAAAAAAAAAAAATAGCCGGGTGTGTTGGTGGGCACCTGTAATCCCAGCTACTAGGGAGGCTGAGGCAGAGAATTGCTTGAACCCGGAAGTTAGAGGTTGCAGTGACCCAAGATTGCGCCACTACACTCCAACCTGGATGACAGGACAAGACTCCCTCTTGAAAATATAAAAAAATAAATATACAAAATTAGCCAGGTGTGGTGGCGCATGCCTATAATCCCAGCTACTCGGGAGGCTGAGGCAGGAGAATCACTTGAATCCAGGAGGGAGAGGTTGCGGTGAGCTGAGATTGCACCATTGCACTCCAGCCTAGGCAACAAGAGGGAAACTCCGTCTCAAAAAAAAAAAAAAAAAAAAAAATCTCTTGGCAGTGTCTGACAAAGAGGAGGGGCCCAATACCACCCCCCCCCCTTTTTTTTTTGAGACGGAGTTTCGCTCTTGTTGCCCAGGCTGGAGTGCAATGGTGCGATCTCGCCTCACCGCAACCTCTGCCTCCTGGGTTCAAGCGATTCTCCTGCCTCAGCCTTCCAGGTGGCTGGGATTACAGGAATGTGCTACCACGCCCGGCTAATTTTTGTATTTTTAGTAGAGACGGGGTTTTGCCATGTTTGCTAGGCTGGTCTCGAATTCCTGACCTCAGGTGATCCACCCGCCTCGGCCTCCCAAAGTGCTGGGAGCCGTAAGCCACCATGCCTGGCCTACACTTTTTAAAAATACAAATACAGGTATAAAGTGTGAAGCATGGGTTACTAGAACAACATGATGGGTGGGTGATTAGGGATCTGCTCGACCCTTAAGGGGATGCTTGTCCTGTATGAAAAAAGGCACATACTGGCCAGGCATGGTGGCTCACGCCTGTAATCCCAGCACTTTGGGAGGCTGAGGCGGGGGGGAATCACCTGAGGTCTGGAGTTCAAGACCAGCCTGGCTAATATGGAGAAACCCCGCCTCTACTAAAAATACAAAAATTAGCTGGGTATGATGGTGTATGCCTGTAGTCCCAGCTAGTCCGGAGGCTGACGCAGGAGAATCTTTTGAACCCGGGAGGCGGAGGTTGCAGCGAGCTGAGATCGTGCTATTGCACTCCAGCCTGGCGACAAAGTGAGACTCCGACAAGAAAGAGAGAGAGAGAAAGAAAAAAGAAAGAAAGAAAGAAAGAAAAAGAGAAAGAAAGAAAAAAAGGCACATACTATAGATTTTAAAGTTTCATTTTGTAAGTCACACCAGGGCAGGAAGCAGAATAGAGATTTGAGCCCAGGTGTACCTGAGCGAGTCTCTCTGCCTGCATTCCTAGACAAGATGATCAGGACAGACCTCATTCTTCTTTGGTTGTCCCCAGGCAGGAGGAAATAAATGCCACTTCCTATGTTGGAATAGCTGAGGGCTGGTGGTTTAGCAGTAAGAGATGAAAAATCTGATTAAACGTCTCAGGCACACTATGGATCTCAGGGCTGATGGAGGACAAGGAGGGGACAAGGGAGGACGCAGTCCAGGGTGCACCCCCTTGTTAGTGGCTGGGGTCAGTGGCTGACCAAGTAGGAGGGGAGAGGGTAAGAAAAGTAGCTTTCAGGGAGAACAAGCTGTGCGTGAATGTGGACATGTTCAGCATGAGATGCCCAAGAATCGTCCCCAGTGGTCATTTGGATGTGGGTCTGGAGCTGAAGGGTGAGACACAGTGGGTGTGTTTTTCAGTCAGTTATGGGTTCTAATCAGGACCAAGAAGTGTGTAAGATCGTCCCAGATGAGACGGTGAAGCCAGGACCTTCAGAAACGCATTCGAAGGGCAAGAGGAAAAGGACAGTGAGGTGGAGCAGGAGGAACAGGACCCTGAGCAGGGGCCGGAGATGCAGCGAGTACAGAGCAAACAAGTGGCTGTAAAGGGGAGGAGAGCGCAGAATCTGGGGAGGCCGCTGGAGAGTGAAGGAGAGGGAGGAGGGTGAAAAGTCCGAACTAGAGGGGTTAGGGGCGGAGGGAAGTTCTCGGGGCGTTGCCTGGATGAGGCCCGGGAGGCTACAGACAGCGAGGAGGGGCGCCCGTCGGAGGGGACTGGAGGCTTGCCGAGAGATGGGTGCCTTAAAGAAGTTGCTGACCAACCACGTCCTCGGCGCAGCCAAGAGCCCGGGCGGGGTCAAAGGCTCGATGGCCCCTGCGGAACTGTGCCAGGACCCGCGCAGCCGCGTTCGCCCCCTCGAGGTCGTGAGCGCGCGTGCCCAGAGCAACGGGCATTGTCGCCTGCGGCAGGCGCCCGGAGATTGGCCCTGCCCCCGGCTTCCACGCGGATTGGCTGGGGCGGCCCGGGGCGGGGCGGCTGCGGTAGGCTAGAGAGTCCGCACCTGCGCCGCGGCCGCGGGGAGAGAGGGTGAGTCCCGGCAGTCCCGCATGACGGGCCCCGCCTCCCTTGGTGACCCCACGCTCTGGCCTCGGGGCGAGTGGCGGTCGGCGCGCCGAGACCCTCGGGAGCCCCGCCCAGACGCCTGCTCCGCTTCCAGGCCGCCCGGGCTCTCCAGCAGCGCTCGCTCATGGAGATCCTAGACGAGTTCGACAGCGAGGTCCCGCAGAGGGAGACCTTCTGCCAGCAGATCTCCGAGAAAGACTTGGAGAGGCAGGCGGACACCTACATTGGGCGCGCGCTGCGCCACCTCGTCCGCAACCCGTCGCTGGCGGAGAGGGTGGTGCTGGCGGAGAGCGCGGGCTCTCTTTTCTCTGGGTGCGGCCGCCGGGCGTGGGACCGGCTGGGCGGGAACTGTCACTACCCGGGTCCGCCGTCCCCTAGGAAAGAGCTCCGACGGTTGGAGCTTTGGGGGCCGGGGATGGGGGTGGGGTGGCGAGGTAGCCGTCGGCCTAGCTGGGACTGCAGAGTAGGATCTATCAGAAAACCCAGGCTGCACAGCCTGGGGAGTGGAGCGGGCAGGCGTCTCATGGCCCGGACCTCCCCCTGCCCTGCCTCTCCTACTCTTGTTGCAGGCGAAGTTCTTCTGTGTTGTGCAGGGGGAAGCTGAACCATTGCAACAGCATGGGCGCCCTGGAGATGCACGAGCGGGTGGAGCAGCTGAAGCAGAGCATCCACGGCGTGCACCTCTACTCCCGGGGCAAGGATCAACCTCTCCCCGTGCTGGGCCCTGGGAGGGGTCTGAGCCCAGTGCAGCCAGGCCGAGGGCTAGGTGACCACCTCCACTCTTCCGGTTGGATTTGCCCTCCTTGGGTCAGGTTTTATCCAGAGCAGGAAGGGGCCTGGGCAGTCTGGACCTGGGAGGAGAGGCGCTGCCCCTAGCTAGATTCTTTAGTTAGGAGACTGACTTCAGCTCTGCTACTTCCTTCCTGGCTGCGTGATCCTGAGCAAGTTGGGCCACCTTTCCGAGAGAGAGAGCCCTCATTGCTCACCTTGGTGTGTTTTGGAGTGGTGGATGAAGGCCTGTAGGTAGGGCTGGCTCAAGCAACCCAGCAAACCTGACTCAATAGAAAAAAAAAGGCCGGGTGCGGTGGCTCATGCCTGTAATCCCAGCAGTTCGGTACAAGGCCGAGGCGGGCGGATCACAAGATTAGGGGTTCGAGACCAGCCTGACCAACATGGTGAAACCGCCGTCTCTACTAAAAATATAAAAATTAGCCAGGCATGGTGGTGCATGCCTGTAATCCCAGCTACTTAGGAGGCTGAGGCAGGAGAATTGCTTGAACCCAGGAGGCGGAGGTTGCAGTGAGCTGAGATAGCGCCACTGCACTCCAGCCTGGGCAACAGAGTGAGACTCCGTCTCAAAAAAAAAAAAAAAAGTTGAGAGAGTCCTGGCACCAACCAACCATGTCCTTGGTGTGGCCCTGTGGCTTGTCTCTGGCCCTGTGTTTGGCACTTAAAAAAAAAAAAGGCACTTTTTATTAGAGTAAACATGTACAAAACTAGAGATGACAGCGAACACCCCCAAGAACCTGTCGTCAGCCTCAGCAACTGTCCCCATCTTGCCAAATGTGTTTCACTCTCCGTAACCCTAGGCCTTTTTCTGAAGTATTTGAAGGGGAATCTCAGATATCATTGCACCTCTGACTACTTTAGAATGCATCTTAATTAAAAAATAATAATAAAAAAAAAAAAGGCAGAGCATGGTGGTTCACACCTGTAATCCCAGCATTTTGGGAGGCCGAGGCAGGTGGATCACCTGAGGTCAGGAGTTCAAGACCAGCCTGGCCAACATGGTGAAACCCCGTCTCAACTAAAAATGAAGAAAAATTAGCTTGGCTTGCCTGTAATCCCAGCTACTTCGGGAGGCTGAGGCAGAAGAATCGCTTGAACCTGGGAGGTAGAGGTTGCAGTGAGCCAAGATCGCACTACTGCACTCCAACCTGGGCGACAAGAGAAACTCCATCTCAAAAAAAAAAAAAAAAAAAGGCATTTGGCTGGGCACAGTAGCTCATGCCTGTAATCCCAGCACTTTGGGAAGCTGAGGTTAAGAGAATCTCTTGAGCCTAGGAGTTGGAGACCAGCCTGGGCAACTAGCAAGACCCCATCTCTATGAAAAAATTTTAAAAATAGCCAAGTGTGGTGGCACATGCCTGTAGTCCTGGCTACTTGGGAGGCTGAGGCAGGAGGATAGCTTGAGCCCAGGAGTTTGAAGTTATGGTGAGCTATGATCACACCAGTGTGCTCCAGCCTGGGCGATACAGAGTGAGACCCTGTCTCTATAAAGTGACAACTACAAAAACAAACATTTGCTGACATAATCACAATGTCATTGTTACACTTTACATAATTGACAACAGGTCTCTGACATCAGCTGGTCATAGTCACCTCTCCTAGATGGGCCACAAAAGTCTTTCTAGACTTGGTCTGTCACCTCAGGACCCTCAGGACCCAGTGAGACTCACATATTCATTATGTTTGGCTGTTAGGCCTCTTAGGTTCCTTTTAACTAGGGTGATTGTATAATTAGTGTCTAAATTGGGACACTCGTGAGAATGAAATGAAAGGCGGCCATATATGTGTCCACACAGGGGCAGCAAACGTACACTGGGATGGCCCTGGGTCCTTGGCCACTTCCGTTGAAGTCCCCTTTGAGGAGGGATAGCCTGTCTGGTGTCGTCCTCTGGCAAGTCCCACTTCCCGGGTTTGCGTCTGTTACGGTCTGCTGGTGGGTTGCTTCCTCCTCTGCCTGTATTTCTTGGACAGTTGCTCTAAAGCTCGATTGGATTCAGGCTCAGTTCCTTCAGTATGTGTTCGTGGGTGCCTACACTAGTGTGGGGCTACTCACTTCTGTGTCACATGGGGAGGCCCAGCTTACCTGGGGGTCCCACTTTCTGGGGTGCTGAGAGTGAGCCCTCCACTGATTGTTGGACCAACAGCACCTGTAGCCCCCCCAAGGTGAGGTTGGTGAGATGGAGCATGTTGGCCCCTGTCAGCAGTGGCTCTAGGTATTGTTCATGGTGCTCTTTGGGGCCCCCGTCCCTTTCTTGTTGGAGGGACTGCGTGAAGACACCACACCACTGTATTTGGCTCCCACTCTACCCTGCTCTGGCTGCAACATAGGCACTCACTGGCACCTTTTGCTGCAGACACCAAGAAGACGAGAAGGAAGCCAAGACAGAAGAAACCAGAACCCAACCTCTTATGGGACCGGTTGACCCCCCATGTCTGCCACCAACCCTGCTGCCACCTCTGCCACTACCAACACCATGGCCTCCGTGGTGACCCCATCAGCCCTTGGCACCTGGGGCTGCCTTGCTTGCCTACAGCCAAGTAGGTGGAGCCCCTGGGTGCCTTCAATCCCCACCCAACGCCTTAACCAGAGCAAACCCCGTCTATCTGCTTTATCCATCAAGACCCTGTCTGCAAAGAGGGGTCTGCTGCTTAAAAGCAGAGGGCTGAGATCCACGGCTACAGGCCCAGGAGAGCCCCTGAGATTGTTCTGAGCAGGGGGCACCCAGGACTGCCTGGAGTGGGGGAGGCTCCCACTGACCGACTTGCAGGGCAGTGGAGGGAAGGGACCAAAGACCCTAGGCATAGTGTAGACCAGACAGGATCCTGGGGCTCCCAAAGGACAGGTAGAAAACCAGGGGGCTCCTCCCACATCTCCAGCCCCACTCCTGCCTCTCCCTGTGGGCATGGCTCCCCATGCTACCCTGTGCCTGCAGTGCACTGGGTTAGAGCCAGGATGGTGTCTGGCCCCAGAGAGTTGAGGAGGCATGCTTACCAGGGGGAGCCAGGGCAATGGAGCTTGGGCACGCTGTTTCCAGCCACATATGAGAAATGGAAGCCTCCAGGGTTGAGAATCAAGGGAGTCAGATCAACCATGTGGCTGCAAGACAGGGCAGAGAGGGGACGTCAGCCCCAGGCCCCTCCACACCTCATGTGCAGTTCTACAGTATGGGCACAGGCGCTGCCCACACAGAGCCGACCTCTGAGCCCAGACCCCTCCCCTGTAAAATGAGAATAAGCACTCAGGATGGTTGTGAGGATTCACTAACAGACTGAGAAGAAATGGTGACCTAGCCTGGCACATGGGACACTCCCCAAGATGCTCCTTTTTCATTTCCCTCAAGCCCAGAGTAAACCCCTTCTACCTCCTTGGGTTTCGTGACAGGCCATTCCAGTTTAATTTCACTTCAGATCTTGAAATGTCCAAATTCTTCACCTGGAGGATAGAAAGGAAATCTCACGACAAGTTTGTTGGCCTCACTTGAAGAAAAGTACCTTATAGAAGAGCCATAAGAATGACGTGGCTTTCATTCACTCAGCAGATACATTGGGACCATCTCTTGTGCCCACCTTGAGCTTGGTTAGGGGTACAGGAGATGGGGTCGGGGGCGCTGGGAATGAAGGAGGTCTTAACCCATCCGCTGGGGATGGAGGACTGCCTGGAGGTGGAGGCCAGACCTGAATGAGTCACACAGGCTAAGTGGGGAGTCAAGAGGTGCAGGCAGTTAGGCCACCATACCTGGCCGCTCATCTTTTTTAGCATTGAATAATATTCCATTGCCTGGATATTCCACATTTTATCATTCACCCAATGAAGGATATCCTGGTTGCTTCCAAGTTTTGGCAATTATGAATAAAGCAGTATAAACATCTGTGTGGAGGTTTTAGAGTGTACATAACTTTTCAACTCATTTGGGTAAATACCAAGGAGCATGCTTGCTGAATCATAGGGTACGATAGCCAAACTGTCTTCCAAAATGACTTCCAAAATTCATTTTGCATCCAGCAATGAATAAGAATTCAAAGGCCTTGGCCGGGCACAGTGGCTCATACCTATAATCCCAGCACTTTAGGAGGCTGAGGCGGGCGGATCACGAGGTCAAGAGATCGAGACCGTCCTGACCAACATGGTGAAACCCTGCCTCTACTAAAAATACAAAAATTAGCTGGGCGTGGTGGCTCATGCCTGCAGTCCCAGCTACTTGGGAGGCTGAGGCAGAAGAATCGCTTAAACCCGGGAGGCAGAGGTGGCAGTGAGCCAAGATCGTGCCACTGAACTCCAGCCTGGCGACAAAGTGAGACTCTGTCTCAAAAAAAAAAAAAAAAAAAAAAGAATTCAGAGGACCTTTTATGTAAGGAACTCACACTGTTTTATAAAAAGACAATTCAGAATTCTGGCCGGGCATGGTGGTGCACTACTGTAATCCCAGCAATTTGGGAGGAGTGAGGTGGGGGATCATTCGAGCTCGGGTGTTCCAATTAGCCAGGCATGTTGGTGCACACCTGTGGTCCCAGCTACTTGGGAGGCGTGAGTGGGAGAATCTCTTGAGCCCAGGGTGTGGAGGCAGGCGCCTATAGTCCCAGCTACTTAGGAGGCTGAGGCAGGAGAATTGCCTGAACCCGGGAGGTGGAGCTTGCAGTGAGCCGAGATCACGCTACTGTACTCCAGCCTGGGCAACAGTGCGAGACTCCATCTCAAAAAAAAAAAAAAAGTAATAATAATAATAATAAATCTTTAAGTTCACCAATAACAATAGATGCAAAATACTCCATCAAACGGGTGGAACATCATTTACTCAACTGTTCTTGCTTATTGAAGTATTTCTCCAATGGGGTCAATTTTTAGGTTCTTGGTACATTTTGCTTTCTGACTGAGTCATCATAGTGCATCACCACAAATGGGTTATTTTTAATTGGTTTGTATTTATTTGTTTGCTTACTTATTTAGAGACAGAGTTGTGCTCTGTTGCCCAGGCTGGAGTGCAGCGGCGTGATCTTGGCTCACTGCAACCTCTGCCTCCCAGGTTCAAGCGATCACCATGCCTCAGCCTCCTGAGGAGCTGGGATCACAGGCACACGCCACCATGCCCAGCTAATTTTTGTATTTTTAATAGAGACAGGGCTTCACCATGTTGGCCAGGCTGGTCTCGAACTCCTGACCTCAGGTGATCCGCCCCTCTCGGCCTCCCAAAGTACTGGGATTACAGGCGTGAGCCACCGCACCGACTGTCCCCTCCCCACACCCTGGCCCTTTTTTAAAGAGACAGGATCTCACTCTGTTGCCCAGGCTAGAGTGCAGTGGCTTGATCATAGTTCACTGCAGCCTCAAACTCCTGGGCTCAAGTGATCCTCCCACTACAGCCTCCCTAGTAGCTGGAATCACAGGTGCTGCCACCATGCTGGGCCTAAGATTCCAGCCCTTAAGGAGCTACATCCCACTGTGTGTGTGTCATGGAGGCAGTGGGTGTGTCGGGGAGGGTGCTCATTAAACCGGGACACAGACTGAATTACACAGGATTACAAATTGTGAGGAATTGTGACAGACTCCATGGGAGATACATGGAAGTGAGTGGTTAGGGAAGGTCTCTCTGGGGAGGTGACACTTATGTTAAAACCTAGAGAATAAGAAGCCAGACATGAAATTAGGCAAAGATAGCTGGCTTTTGGTGACTGGGTGGATGGTGGTACTGCTCAGCAGAGTGGGGACTGGCAGAAGAGGGAGGATTGAAAATTCTGCTTTATGGCGGGGCGCGGTGGCTCATGCATGTAATCCCAGGACTTTGGGAGGGCTGAGGCAGGAGGATCACCTGAGGTCAGGAGTTTGAGACCAGCCTGACCAACATGGAGAAACCCCTTCTCTACTAAAAATACAAAATTAGCCAGGCGTGGTGGCGCATGCCTGTAATAATCCCAGCTACTTGGGAGACTGAGGCAAGAGAATCGCTTGAACCTGGGAGGTGGAGGTTGCAGTGAGCCGAGATCACACCGTTGCACTCCAGCCTGGGCAACAAGAGCAAAATTCCATGTCAAAAAAAAAAAAAAAAAGAAAATTCTACTTTGACCAGACACGTTAATTTAATTTAATTTTTTAAGGCAGAGTCACTCCGTCACCCAGGCTGGGATGCAGTGGCCTAATCTTGGCTCACGGCAACCTCTGCCTCTCCAGTTCAAGCTACTGTCTCAGCCTCCCAAGTAGCTGGAATTACAGGTGTGTGCCACCACACCAGGCTAATTTTTTGTATTTTTAGTAGAGATGGGGTTTTGCCATGTTGGCCAGGCTAGTCTTGAACTCCTGACCTCAAGTGATCTGCCTGCCTCAGCCTCTCAAAGTGCTGGGATTGGCCAGGCATGGTGGCTCACGACTGTAATCCCAGCACTTTGGGAGGCCGAGGCAGGCAGATCAGGTCGTCAGGAGATCGAGACCATCCTGGCTAACATGGTGAAACCCCATCTCTACTAAACACACACACACACACACAAAAGTGCTGGGATTACAGGCGTGAGCCACCACGCCCATCCAGACATGTTAAATTTCAGATCAGTGGTTACCCAAGTGGAGATCAGGAACCTGGAGTGCTGGTGACTTAGTACTGGGAGTCATGGGATACAAATGGCGTTTAAAATTAGGAGCCTAGGCAAGATTACCCTGGGCCTGAGTGTAGCTAGGGGCCCAAGGTACTGATCTGACCCAAGGGAAGGGTCTGGCAGAAGAGACAGAAGGGATCAGGTAGGGCTTTGGACCTCTAGGCTTGATGGCCACCTGCTGCTGGGCCTCCGAGGGGCCTGGAGGCGGTGGGGACCGAATATGCAGAGAGAATGAGAAGTGAGCGAGTAGAACGAGAGTGGTACATGGCTTTGAAGGCGTCTGCCACTGAGGCGGGAAGTGATGGGGTGGAGGCTCATGAGACTTGAAGCTCTAGGAGGACGTTGAAAAAGACCTGGGCGCTGGCCGGGCGCAAAGCCTCAGGCCTGTAATCCCAGCACTTTGGGAGGCCAAGGCGGGAGGACTGCTTGAGCTCAAGAGCTCAAGACCAGCCTGGGCAACATTGTAAGAGCCTGTCTCTACAAAAAATTAACAAATTAGCCGGGTGTGGTGGTGCATGCCCGTAGCTACTCGGGAGGCTGAGGTGGGAGAATCGCTTGAGCCTGGGAGGTCGAGGCAGTAGTGAGCTGTGATTGTGCCACTGCACTCCAACCTGGGCGACAGAGCGAGACCCTGTCTCGAAAATAAATAAGACCTGAGAACCCAGTATGGGAATGGCCCTGAGCCGTGGCTGGGGGGGGTAGACGAGGCGGTCCAGACAGACCCCTCGAGAAGTTAGGGCTTCGAGGCTGAGGGAGCTTGGCCCCGAAAAGGCGCCAGCGGGAGATGGCACACCTAGCTAGGACCGCATACTGGGTAGGCGATCCTTCCGAGCATGCGCACCTGGCGCTAGCGAACCACAATTCCCAGCACGCCAGGCGCCCGTTTCCGGGACGCGCTGCGGAACCCGGAAGTGGTCACGGAACTCGGCTGCGGCTCCATGGTCTGAGTTGTCAGCCGTTGTTTTTTCGTGCTCTCTAGTCGCCGCCGCCGCGCCGCCATGGGGAAGCGACAGCACCAGAAGGACAAAATGTAAGTTGAGCCGCAGTCGGGAGCGGCGCTCCGCTCTGCCTTAGTGAACCGCCTGTTCCGCACTGCGCGCCGCTCGCCTTCCCTCTCAGCTAGTCCCCAGAGCCCAACCCAAAGGTCACTTCCTCCCGGAAGCTGCCACCCTCTCTCCAGTCAGGTAATGACCCTCGGGCCGTCGCGCTCTCCCGGGGCCGCGGCTCAGATGACGTCAGCTGCGGGCTCGAGCGCAGCCCGGTCTTCCTTTACTCTGGTTCTGCCCGGACCGTCCCCCGTCTGCTCGCTTTGCCTCTGAATGAGTAGTCTCTATCTCTTCCGTACTTCACGTCTCGATGTGTTCTGGTTCATGCCTATCAGCCTGCACACGTGCTGCAGAGCCTTCTAATTTAAAGCAAACCAGGCCGGGCGCAGTGGCTCACCTGTAATCACAGCACTTTGGGAGGCCGAGGCGGGCGGATCACCTGAGGTCAGAAGTTCAAGACCAGCCTGGCTAATATGGTGAAACCCCGTCTCTACTAAAAATACAAAAATTAGCTGGGCGTGGTGACGGCGCCTGTAATCCTAGCTGTTTCGGAGGCTGAGGCAGGAGAATCGTTTGAACCCGGGAGGCGGAGGTTGCAGTGAGCCGAGATCGTGTCACTGCACTCCAGCCTGGGCGACAGAGCGAGACGCTGTCTCAAAAATAATAAATAAAATTAAAAAATCCACCCGTGCCCCGTGCCCCACGTCCCACGTTCCCCTCCCGCTGCCGCCATGTTGTTTCTTTCTCTTAACAAGTGAGAGACTAGTGGCTTCATGCTGTTTTCTGAGTCTCTTGAAACCACTCAAGTCAGAATTTCGACCCCAGAACTGCCCCAGAACTGTTGGGCTTCTCAACAGTATGTCACACCGTTGACCACTCCCACCTTCTGAAGCCCTCCTTTGGTATCTGGGATTTCACCTGCTCTTTGTTTTCCATCGACTTCAGCGGCCTCTCTTTTCAGGTTCCTAGAGACTTCTTGTTGCTAAATCTAGTATTCAATCCTCAGTCCTCGTTTTTTTTTTTTTTTTTTTTTTTTTTTTTGAGATGGAGTTTCGCTCTTGTTGCCCAAGCTAGAGTGCAATGGTGCGATCTTGGCTCACTGCAACCTCCGCTTCCCGGGTTCAAGCGATTTTCCTGCCTCAGCCTCCCGAGTAGCTGGGATTACAGGCATATGCCACCACACCCGGCTAATTTTGTATTTTTAGTAGAGAAGGGGTTTCTCCATGTTGGTCAGGCTGGTCTCGAACTCCTGACCTCAGGTGATCCGCCTACCTTGGCCTCCCAAAGTCCTGGGATTACAGGCATGAGCCACCGCGCCCGGGCAGCCTCAGTCCTCATTTTGTTGGGCTTCTGAACAGTATGTCACACCGTTGACCACTCCCTCCTTCTGAAGCCCTCCTTTGGTATCTGGGATTTCACGTGCTCTTTGTTTTCCATTGACTTCAGCGACCTCTCTTTTCCCTGTCTCCTTTCTGGACCCTCCTCCCTTCTCTCAGATCTCATAGGTTTCTTTTCCATAAACCTTCTCTGTGGGTGATATAATTTCCCAGTCATCTATAAGCTGCTTTCCCCAGTCTTTTGTAGTTAGTGGCTTACTTGATATCTCCCCTGGAGGACTGATAGACATCTCAAAAAAAATTTTTTTTTTTTTTTGAGATGGAGTCTTGCTCTGTTGTCCAGGCTAGAGTGCAATGGTGCGGTCTTGGCTCATTGCAACCTCTACTTCCCAGATTCAAGCAATTCTCCCACCTCAGCCTCCCCAGTAGCTGGGATTATAGGTGCCTGCCACCATGCCCAGCTAATTTTTGTGTTTTTAGTAGAGACAGGTTTTCACAATGTTGGTCAGGCTGGTCTCGAACTCCTGACCTCGAGTGATCGACCCGCCTCTGCCTCCCAAAGTGCTGGGATTACAGACGTGAGCCACGGCGCCGGGCCAGACATCTCAAATTTAATATGCCTTAAACAGAACTCTCGATTTTCAGCTCTTGAGCCTGCTCCTCCCTGTAAACTAAAAATAAAACCCTAAGTCCCCCCACTGGCTAAGCAGACACGGTTGTGGCCAAGAGAACCCCAGGAAAACCTTAAAACTGAATTCCTGGCCATGATGAGATAGAGATCAGCTGTACCTTGTTATATCCCCCTCCCTTTTGTGGCTTAGACACAACAACTGACCAGCGTTAATGTTGAAATAGGGATTATAAGGGGCCAGGCGCAGTGGCTCACACCTGTAATCCCAGCACTTTGGGAGGCTGAGGCGAGTGGATCACGAGGTCAGGAGATCGAGACCATCCTGGCTAACACGGTGAAACCCCGTCTCTACTAAAAATACACAAAAAAATCAGCTGGGTGTGGTGGCAGGCGCCTGTGGTCCCAGCTACTCGGGAGGCTGAGGCAGGAGAATGGCGTGAACCCGGGAGGCGGAGCTTGCAGTGAGCCAAGATTGCGCCACTGCACTCCAGCCTGGGCAACAGAGCGAGACTCCGTCTCAAAAAAAAAATAAAAATAAAAATAAATAAATAGAAATCATAAGATTGACAAAACAGACTGTTTGTGGCAATAAGATAACTTTTTTTTTTTTTGAGACGGAGTCTCACTCTGTTGCCCAGGCTGGAGTGCAATGGTACGATCTTGGCTCACTGCAAGCTCCGCCTCCCGGGTTCACGCCATTCTCCTGCCTCAGCCTCCCGAGTAGCTGGAACCACAGGCGCCTGCCACCATGCCCGGCTAATTTTTTTTTTTCGAAACGGAGTCTCGTTCTGTTTCCCAGGCTGGAGTGCTGTGGCTTGGTCTCCGCTCACTGCAAGCGCCGCCTCCCGGGTTCACGCCATTCTCCTGCCTCAGCCTCCCGAGTAGCTGGGACTACAGGCGCCCGCCACCACGCCCGGCTAATTTTTTGTATTTTTAGTAGAGGCGGGGTTTCACCGTGTTAGCCAGGATGGTCTCGATCTCCTGACCTCGTGATCCGCCCGCCTCGGCCTCCCAAAGTGCTGGGATTACAAGCGTGAGCCACCGTGCCCGTGCCCAGCCCTGTATTTTTTTTTTTTTTTTTTTTTTTTTTTTTTAGTAGAGATGGGTTTCACCGTGTTAGCCAGAATGGTCTCCATCTCCTGACCTTGTGATCCGCCCCCCTTGGCCTCCCAAAGTGCTGGGATTACAGGCGTGAGCCACCTTGCCCGGCCGTTTTTTTTGTTTGTTTTTTGTTTTGTTTGTTTTTGAGACAGAGTCTCCCCCGTCCCCCAGGCTGGAGTGTAGTGGCGCTGTCACAGCTCACTGCAGCCTCAACTTGCCTTCCTGCCTTAGTCTTTGGAGTAGCTGGGACAACAGGTGCGAGCTGTCACACCTGGCTAAGTTTTAAATTTTCTTGTAGAGACAGATTCTCGCTTTGTTGCCCCAGCTGTTCTCCAACTCGGGGACTCGAGCAATCTTCCTGCCTTGGCCTCCCAAACTGTTGGGATTATAGGTGGGAGCCACTGTGCCTGGTCTCCATGTCTGTTGTGTTTATCACTGTGTGGCTGACATATAGTAGGTGTTTTTTTTTTGTTTGTTTGGTTTTTTGAGACAGAGTCTCACTCTGTTGCCCAGGCTGGAGTACAGTGGTGTGATCTCGGCTCACTGCAGCCTCCGCCTCCCGGGATCAAGCAATTCTCTGCTTCAGCCTCCCGAGTAGCTGGGATTACAGGCACCCACCACCACGCCCAGCTAATTTTTGTATTTTTAGTAGAGACGTGGTTTCACCATGTTGGGGAGGCTTGTCTCAAACTCCTGACCTCTAGTGATTCACCTGCCTCGGGCTCCCAAAGTGTTGGGATTACAGGCGTTAGCCACCATGCCTGGCCCATAGTAAGTATTTAGTAAGCATTTGCTGAGTAAGCAAAGATTACTCACTTCCAAAGACTTTGTCCTCTTTATAAAGGTGGTGGTGGTAGTATTACTTCCTCTCTTCTTCAGGTACATTACCTGTGCTGAATACACTCACTTTTATGGTGGCAAGAAGCCAGGTAAGGCATGCCGTCTTTCTGTTCCCTGTTGGGGGAGTGGTATTAAGGAACAGTGTCTTCAGGATACAGTGAGCTGTAAAAATAGACAACAAGAACATGGAAACTATGGTAGACAAATGGTCTGAGGACACAGTTCACGAAAGAGAAATATATTCAAGAAAGAAGAACATGCTTCATCTTAGTGGTGATTTTTGTAAAATGTAATTTAAAATATTCCCCGATGCTGGGAGCTAAGTAAAAAATAAGTAAGTAAATAAAATACAAAATTACATGTACATTTAAATGTTTTTTGTCTATCAAGTTTATAAGGAATAAAAAGAATGATAATATTTTCGGCTGTCAAAACTATCAAGACTACAATAACAAGAGCACTGTCATAATTTTAATGGGAGTAAAAAAGTATGCACTTTTCCCTGTAAGTTCTTTTTTGATGTACCCCAAGTGTTTTGGTTTATCTGTTAAAAGGTTTTTAATCCACAGCAATTGCTGTACTTAAAAATTTGCATGAACTTTTTCATAAGCAGTAACTGAATTGCTAGCAGGAGCACATAGATGAAATACTTTACAGAGTAAGATTTCTGTTTTTTATTTCATTTTTAAACAGATCTCCCACAAACAAATTTTCGTCGTTTACCTTTTGACCACTGTAGGTAAGAGTTTTTCGAGTTTACCTTTCCCTTGTAATTGTTCTCTGATCCTGTCTGATAGTGAATCTGCCCCTTGTGGATGTGGGGTTATGCGTAAAAGTGTGCCTTGAAGATGTGGCCCTTCAGTTCATGTTGGGAGAAGATGTAGAGTCCTCGTCATGATGTTAGGAGCTTGCCTTGGTGTTGGATCCTGCTCTGGTCCCTTCACCAGGGGTGGCACAACCACTATTGTAGTTGGAGGAGAAGGTTGGTGAGAGAGGGAGGTGATCAGGCTGCCCAGAGAGGGCTCCCTGGGACAGCATTTCAGGAGGTCACCATGCCAGGCTCAGCCAGCTGACATCCTGACCAGGGTGCATGGCAACTCACAAGGAATGACTCTGTCCTTTTTCAGTCTCTCTCTGCAGCCCTTTGTCTACCCAGTCTGCACTCCTGATGGCGTCGTCTTTGACTTGCTGTGAGTTTTTCCTTGAATTTTGATCTAACAAATGTGAGATTCTCAATACCTATTAAGGAAGGGGACCCTTGGTACCCTTGGGTAGGGCTCTTGGACACACAGAAGTAACAGCTAGGGCCTTGGGGACATGGCAGCAGTGCTGCCGTGACCCCTAGGCAGGCAGCTCTAGTTGTCAGGTGCTGCTGTCACTGCCTGGAATGGGGTAGACCACCCCACACCCCTCCAAGTGGGGGTCCTAGTGTTCTAATTGGACACAGTGACCTGTTTTAGAATGGTAATGAACTGCATATTTTTACTTTATGAAAGCAGAGCCGTAATTACGGCGTGTACCTTTTGCGTGCAGTATTTGGAAGCATTATGCCCAAATTTGCACTCCAGCATATGCTTCTGTAATTTTTTTCATGTTTCAGGCTCTTTTCTTTTTTCTTTTTTTTTTTTTTAAGACAGTCTTACTCTGTCACCCAGGCCAGGCTGGAGTGCAATGGCATGGTCTTGGCTCACTGCAACCTCCACCTCCTGGGTTCAAATGATTCTCCTGCCTCAGCCTCCTGAGTAGCTGGGACTACAGGTGTGCGCCACCACGCCTGGATAATTTTTGTATTTTTAGTAGAAACGGGGTTTCACCACGTTCGCCAGGATGGTCTTCATCTCCTGACCTTGTTATCCACCCACCTTGGCCTCCCAAAGTGCTGGGATTACAGATGTGAGCCACCGCTCCCAGCCTAATTTTTAAAATTTTTAGTAGAGGTGGTGGCTCACGCCTGTAATCCCAGCACTTTGGAAGGCTGAGGCGGGCAGATCACGAGGTCAGGAGATCGAGACCATCCTGGCTAACATGGTGAAACTCCGTCTCTACTAAAAAAATACAAAAAAATTAGCCGGGCGTGGTGGTGTGCACCTGTAGTCCCAGCTACTCGAGAGGCTGAGGCAAGAGAATGGCGTGAACCCGAGAGACGGAGCTTGCAGTGAGCCGAGATTGCACCACTGAACTCTAGCCTCGGCGACAGAGGGAGACTCCATCTCAAAACAAAAAAAATTTTTTTTAGTAGAGGTGGGCTCTTGCTATGTTGCCCGGTCTGGTCTTGACTTCCAGGCCTCAAGTGCCCCTCCTGCCTTGGCCTCCCAAAGTGCTGGGATTACAGGCATAAGCCACTGCACCTGGCCTGAAAATGAATTTTTAGGAAATTTTAGCTTTATTTTAGGAAAAGAAAATTTTACCACAGTCCCACTATCCAAGATAACCACTGTAAATATGCTAATTTTTTCTGAACTTAATTGTAGTAACATGATTGAGATAACACCGTGAACACTGTGAAGTGTTGACAGGTAACACTGTGTGGATCTATTTATTCACTTGGTTGTGATGAGAGCTTTTTTCCCCGTGTGATTCAGAATTCTCTGAAAGTATAATTTTTCTTTTTTCTTTTCCTTTTTTTATTTGAGACAGGGTCTCACTGTGTTGCCCAGGCTGGTCTTGAACTCCTGCGCTGAAGCAATCCTTCCACCTCAGCCTCGTGAGTAGCTGAGATTTCAGGCACACACCACTATGTCTGGCTTGAAACTATAGTTTTTGGTGCTAGCTTAGTATTTAATTGTACAGATGTATCAACATTTATGACAGGGAGTGGTGGCTTATGTCCGTAGTCCTAGCACTTTGGGAGGCTGAGGCAGGAGGATCTCTTGAACCCAGGAGTTTGAGACCAGCCTAGGCAACATGGTGAGAACCTGTGTCTACAAAAAAGTACAAAAATTAGCCAGCCATGGTGGTGTGCACCTGTAGTCCCAGCTACTTGGAAGGCTGAGGTGGGAGGATCGCTTGAGCCCCAGGGGTTGGAGGCTGCAGTGAGCCATGATTGAAACACTGCACTCCAGCCTGAGTGACAAGGCGAAACCTTGTCTCAAAGGAAAAAAACCCAAACTATTTACTTACTCGTTTTCACTTGTATTTTTTGTTGTTTATATGTAACTGCAGTAATAACCCTGAACATATTTTGAAACCTATGTATCCACAAATATCCCCCAACTTCCTGAGACAAGATGAGGAGCTCTTCTCTCCTAAAGTGAAGCAAGACCCCTTCACAGGCCTCTAACCTGGAAGCAGCCCTGCAAGACCACAGTGTTGTTACCACGTGGTGCCTAAGCACCCTGGTGATACTTTCTGTTCTCTCTTCCTTTCAGGAACATTGTTCCATGGCTTAAGAAGTACGGGACCAACCCCAGCAATGGAGAGGTAGGTGGCTATGCAGGAGTTTCAGTGATGCTAGTGAATGCTATCCTCTCACTTCTCCTTTTGTTCTGGTGGTTTTCATGAACACAGGAACATGGGAGAGAACCGTTCATGAGGCCCAGTGAGGAGGGACAGTCTTCTCCTCTCCCCACACCTGTTCTTTTCCGGAAATGCTTCCTGCCTGTGCACATGTATATACGTGCATGTCTTTTCTTGGGCCATAGCTGTGATCCAGTATGACCTCATCTTAACTTGATTCTATCTACAAAGACCCTATATAAACCCTTGATTATATCCAAATCAGGCCACATTCACAGGTTCCCAGTGAGCATCAGTTTTGTGGGGACATTATGCAGCCTGGTTCCGAGGGAGATTTAGTGTATTTTACTAGTGACCTTGCCCTTCCTGTAGGAGTTACTTGCATGTATTCCTGCACCTCTTTCCTGTGGCCTGGGGCAAGAGCTCAAACTGTGCGAGACGGAGGGTCAGGACTCGAGCGGGCTCCTTGTGCTGGAGCTGCTGGGAGGGAGCTCCCTGGACAATATGACCCTCCCTACCAGGCCAGCAGGAGAAGCTGGCAGCCCATCTGTCTCAGCTCTTCTGGCCCTTGTGACGTTCTGGGGGCTGCAGGGTTCTGGGGACTCTTTCTAGATGGAGTTGGTGCTCCTCCAAGGCTTCCCTGCTCTCCAATACAAGGGGAACTTGGCCAGGTGGCTGGTTTTGAGTGTTCTTGGACCAGCTACTAAAGCGCGTGGCTTTTCTCTTTCAGATGCTTGGGTCGGGGGCTTGTGGCCTCGCCTCCTTAGGGAGGGCACTCTTCTTCCTTGGTCTTTGTCACTTGAAGACTGTGTTTCTGTGATGTCTGCTGCTGGGAGCCACATTGGATCCCAGGGGCTTCCCCCAAGGTCCGTGCCCCAGTCTGGGAAGTCATTCTCTGTTGCTGTTCTCAGCAGGGGTCCCTACTGCCTGCCTGTTCCCTGTGTGGCTGGGTGTCTGCCTCAGGGAGCAACCTGGTGGCGAGGTAGGGGTAGGTGGGGTTTTCCTGTCCACAGCTGCCCTCATGGCCCCTGCTGTCCCAGTGGATTCTGTCATTTGGTTGCAGCTGGGGTGCATTTTGCTACTTTGGGTGTTTTGCTTCACAGGTACTCTTTGGGGTTCCCAAACTTGTCGATTGTGCTGGCCCTCATACCCACAAAGTATGTTCTGGCAGTTAGCCACGCTGTTAGGGCTTACATGAGGGAGGTGTGGCCATTTCTTTGTTCCAGGCATCATGTTGGGGTGAGTCTGCAGGAGCGCCCTACACGTCTTTATCCTGTGCCTGCACCTCTCCCTTGGCCTGCTCTGGAAGGGACCTTGCTGTGTGCTTGCTTGGCCAGACCTATGGGTGTCAGCAGAGCCTTGCTAGCCAAACCTCTGAGGAGAGTTCCTGGGTCAAGGGCTGGCTCGCCCATGTGACTTTTGGGGGCTCAGGAGGAGCCTGTTGTGTGGGGGAGTCTCTCTGCTTAGGTCCTGTGTCTGAATAGGGACCCTGCTGGCCCTCTGGTGGTCTCCTCCACACCTGTAGTGATGTAGGGAGATGGGGGTAGTTGAATGACAAAGGAAGGAACGAAGGTGGTTGGAGGAGCAGATGTGGTCAGTTGGATTGGCCAGCAGCAGGCAGGGCCCACGGAGGGCAGGGAGGGCAGCTTAAGGACCTGCTGCCAGCTTAGGGCCCAGCCCCAGGAGGCTCCCCCTGCGTCTCCCCTGGGCCTGGGTAGGCATAGCTGGGCCCAGCCCACACCAGGTGGTAGCAGCTGCTGGGTTATGGCCTTGAGTGAGGTGCTCCCCAGCAGCACATAGCTCTGCCTCCCTTCCAGGGTCTCCCCACAGCCCCACCCCCAGCAGTTCCCACCTCCGGTTGTCCAGACTTTGTTTTATGGGAAAGTTTGCTGCGGAAGAGCTGCACTGCAGACACACCACAGAAACTGGAAACGTTACCTGCTACCTGGAGTGGGGGAAATAAGAAGAAAGAAAAAAACATCCAGAAACAGAAAATAGAGTCCAATCTTCCCAACACAACCATTCTTAGCATTGGGGTGTATTTCTTACTTTCTCCCCACTTTTAATGTTTTGTTTTTCTTAAATATTCATATGACAGAGCACTTTGGGAGGCTGAGGTGGGCAGATCATGAGGTCAGGAGATTAGCCTGGTGTGGTGGTGTGTGTCGGTAGTCCTAGCTACTCGGGAGGCTGAGGCAGGAGAATCACTTGAACCAGGGAGTGGGAGGTTGCAGTGAGCTGAGATGGTGCCGCTGTACTCCAGCCTGGTGACAGAGAGGGACTCTGTCTGTGTGTCCCACCACTCTAGCTGAAGAAATATGTTCACTTTTTAATTTTAGAAGTAATCTGTGCTCACCATAAAGACGTCCAAACCCTACAGAAGTATAACACACACCACCACCCTGTGGCCTGGTCCTCCTGCTCTGGGTCACCCGTGACGGCTCTTCTCAGAGTGTGGTGGGGGTGCCACATAAACACAACCGCCCGACGCCATCCTGCAGCCCCCATGAGGTCCTTGCAGGGTCTTGGGGCCTTCCCTTTTGTCCAGAGCTGCATAGGGTTGGCTAGTCAGAGACTTTTCCTGCCTGTCTCTGTCTGACGCCAGCATCTCTGTGCATCAGTTACTTATTCATTATCATTAATTATTAACTGTGCTTCTTCCAGAAGCTGGACGGGAGGTCCCTGATCAAGCTGAACTTTTCCAAGAACAGTGAGGGTGAGTGGAACTATCACAGCCAACTCTGGGCTTGGCCTGCAGACCCAGCTCTCACCAGTTTTCATACGGAATCAGTCATTGCTTTCTGACCAAGCTAGACACCTGCTTTTAATTCCACAAAAAGTGTCACAGGGCCGGGTGCAGTGGCTCACGCCTGTAAACCCAGCAGTTTGGGAGGCCGAGGCAGATGGTTCACGAGGTCAAGAGATCGAGACCATCCTGGCCAACATGGTAAAACCCTGTTTCTACTAAAAATACAAAAATTAGCCGGGAGTGGTGGCAGGCACCTGTAGTCCCAGCTACTCGGGAGGCTGAGGCAGGAGAATCTCTTGAACCCAGGAGGCAGAGGTTGCAGTGAGTCAAGATGGTGCCACTGCACTTCAGCCTGGCAACAGAGCGAGACTGTCTCAAAAAAAAAGGTGTCACAGGATTTCTTCTCAAAGGTCTGGGTAGTTTTAAGCTGGGGGAGGGTGGGGGCAGAACTTGTGGTGTTGGGAACTTCCCACAAAGGCGATCGGGCCATTGTAAGCTGCTAGTGGGCACAGTTGGATCTGCAGGGCATGGGCCCCTTCTGGCTGAGGCTGTGGTCTGTTTGTTGTTGGAGGCAGAAGTTGCTCATGCTCAGAACCAGGGCAGCGGCTAGGTAGGGAATGTGGGTGGTCTGGAGGGATTTGTCCAGTAGCTCTTGGGCTAGGCTTTTCTTTGCCACGGCTCATAGAGCCCAGCTCAGTGCTGCGGCTCCTGCTTCATGCCTGTTACACACCTCCCGCTGTTCTTGTGGCCAGAGGCCTGAATGAGTTGTGCAGCCCACCCCTGCCCAGGTGGTGATCTTGTGCTAGGTTCTAGCCCAGGTCTTTTGCCCATGGAGATGCCATGGTTTAGGGGTTGTCCTTGCTCACTGGTGCATGCATTCCAGGGAGATGCTGTAGCACCTGAGGCCAAGGCCCTTTTGCCCCGCTTATCTGAGCCCAGAGCCCGGTCCCCAGTCGGTGCAGCATTTGCAGGTGAATGAATGGGTGAACCCCAGCATGTCATTGACATCGGTGGAGGACATGGCGCTCCACCCTGGTGGCTGAGGGTGGGCTGCCTCCCCTTCTGTGATCAGCAGTGTGTGTGTGTGTCTCTCATTCAGCAAGTATTTGTTGAGTGCCTGCCACGTGCAGAGAGCACAACAGGCTGCGTCTCTCCTGAATGAGAGGAGCGTGCATTCTGGTAGGGGAGAACACCAGAGAGCAGCTCAGCAGGGTGTGCCAGAGGCTGCTTGTGTGTGGAGAGCACAGCAGGGGGAGGGGAGAGGGCTGCCCTGACCCGCTGCAGGGAGGGAGAGCCGTGTGGGCCTCAGGGGAGTGCAGGGCCAGGCCGATGGCACAGCCAGTGCAAAGACCCTGAGGTGGGCACACACTCAAGGGTGTCTGTGCCCAGCTGGGAGTCCAACGTGGCTGGAACAGCGTGTGCTGGCGGTGGAAGCAGGGGATGTGGTGACACAGGTCAGGGGTGGGGATGGGGTGCAGAGCAGTCCTGTGGGGCCTGGGAGCCACAGGAGGACTTGGGCTTCTGCTCCAAGATGGGAGCCACTGAGGGAGGAATGAGGTCCGGCCTTTTTTTTTTTTTTTTAAACTTTGACCTGGCAGTCAGCTTCTTTTGTTTTGTTTCCTTTTTTCTTTTGAAACGGGGTCTCTGTCACCCAGGCTGGAATGCAGTGGCACAGTCTCAGCTCACTGCAACCTCTCCCTCCTGGGCTCAAGAAATCCTCCCACCTCAGCCTCCCAAGTAGCTGGGACTACAGGCACTACCACTGCACCCAGCTAATTTTTGTGTTTTTTGTGGAGACAGGGTTTCACCATGTTGGCCAGGCTGGTCTCGAACTCCTGGGCTCAAGTGATCCACCTGCCTCAGCCTCCCAAAGTGCTGGGATTACAGGCGTGAGCCACTGTGCCCGCCTGTTTCTTTGTTAATTGGAATTCCCTGTGCGTGAAAGTGGAGAGAGGAGGTGTGATGCGCCTCCCCTGTGCCCATCACCAACTCCAGCCCCGTCTCCCATCTGTGCAGTTCTGTCTTTGCTCCCACCAGTACCCCCTTGCATGATGCTGAAGCCCCAATTTAAAAAATAGTTTTCACATCAGAAGGATTTTTGTTTGTTTGTTTTTGAGACATGGTCTTGCCCTGTTGCCCAGGCTGGAGTGTAGTGGCATGATCAGAGCCCACTGTTGCTTCGACCTCCCAGGAGCAGGTGCTCCTTCCACCTCAGTCTCCCAAGCAGATGGGACCACAGGCATGTACTACCATGCCCAGCCAATTTTTTTGTTTTTTTGAGACGGAGTTTCGGTCTTGTTGCCCAGGCTGGAGTGCAATGGCGTGATCTCGGCTCACTGCAACCTCCGCCTCTTGGGTTCAAGCGATTCTCCTGCCTCAGCCTCCCGAGTAGCTGGGATTACAGGGATGTGCCATCACACCTGGCTAATTTTGTATTTTTAGTAGAGACAGGGTTTCTCCATGTTGGTCAGGCTGGTCTCAAACTCCCGACCTCAGGTGATCCACCCGCCTCTGCCTCTGAAAGTGCTGGGATTACAGGCGTGAGCCACCGCGCCCAGCCCCAGCTACTTTTTTAATTTTTATTTTTGTAGAGATGAGGTTTCCCTATGTCACCCAGGCTGGTCTTGAAGTCCTGGGCTCAAGTGATCCTCCCGCCTCAGCATCCCCACACCAAAAAAACCAGCTGGCACCATGGTTTATGCCTGCAATCTCAGCACTTTGGGAGACCAAGGTGGGAGGATGGCTTGAGCCCAGGAGTTCAAGACCAGCCTGGGCAACATAATGAGACCTTGTCTCTACAAAACGAAACCTAAAAATTAGCCAGTGTGGTTGAGCGCACCTGTAGTCCCGCTACTTGGGAGGCTGAGATGGGAGGATTATTGGAGCTTGGGAAGTTGAGACTGCAGTGAGCTGCGATTGCGCCACTGCACTCCAGCCTGGGTGAAAGATCTAGACCCTGTCTCGAAAAACAAAAAACAAAAAAACAGGGTCTCAGCCTATCGCCCAGGCTTGTCTCAAACTCCTGACCTCAAGCAATCCTCCCACCTTGGCCTCCCAAAGCACTGGGACTGGAGGTGTGAGCCACCTCTAACTTGAGGCTCTAACTAACTTGAGGCTCTAACTTGGCCTCAAATCAGGATTTTTTTAAAGAAAAAGTCCCCACAAGGCCAGGTGCGGTGGCTCACGCCTGTAATTCCAGCACTTTGGGAGGCCAAGGCGGGCGGATCACGAGGTCAGGAGATCGAGACCATCCTGGCTAACAAGGTGAAACCCCGTCTCTACTAAAAAAAATACAAAAAATTAGCCGGGCATGGTGGCGGGTGCCTGCAGTCCCAGCTACTCGGGAGGCTGAGTCAGGAGAATGGCGTGAACCCGGGAGGCGGAGCTTGCAGTGAGCCGAGGAGATCATGCCACTGCACTCCAACCTGGGCGACAGGGCAAGACTCTGTCTCAAAAAAAAAAAAAAAGAAAAAGTTCCCACAAATACATGTGGTTGATGTCTCTGAGTCCTCCTACTGCACTTACTTTTTTATCCCCACAAGTGGGCACTTCTTTGACAGGGCCCCTGGCCACTGGGTGGGGACTTACAGGCAGAGAGACAGTAACCAAAGCCAGGTGCAGTGGCTCATGCCTGTAATGCCAGCACTTTGAAAGGCTGAGGCAGGCGGATGACTTGAGGTCAGGAGTTCGAGACCCGTCTGGCCAACGTGGTGAAACACTGTCTCTACTAAAAATACAAAAATTAGTCGTACATGGTGACGCACGCATGCCTGTAGTCTCAGCTACCCGGGAGGCTGAGGCAGCAGAATCGCTGGAACCCAGGATATGGAGGTTGCAGTGAGCCAAGATTGCACTACTGCACCTCAGCCTGGGTGACAGAGCAAGACTCCCTCTCAAAACAGAGCAAAACAAGGCCGGGTGCAGTGGCTCACACCTGTAATCCCAGCACTTTGGGAGGCCGAGGTGGGCAGATCATGAGGTCAGGAGATCGAAACCATCCTGGCTAACATGGTGAAACCCCATCTCTACTAAAAATACGGAAAAGTTAGCTGGGCGTGGTGGCAGGTGCCTGTAGTCCCAGCTACTCGGGAGGCTGAGGCAGGAGAATGGCGTGAACCAGGGAGGCGGAGCTTGCAGTGAGCCGAGATTGCGCCACTGCACTCCAGCCTGGGTGACAGAGCGAAACTCCAACTCAAAAAAAAAAAAAAAAAAAAAAGCAAAACAAAAAAAAGACAGTAGGCAGGCAAGGGGATGGGTGGTTCTGAAGGAAGAGCTGACCAGGGGGCTGGCGGGGGATGTGGGCGAGAGGAGGTAGAGCTTGTCAGGGCTGGAGCATGGGTTGTTTCCTGCCGAGGGCCAACTTCAGTAGGAGGAGGAGGCTAGCATGGTGATCACCCAGGGGTGGGCTGGAGGATCTGAGGAAGACGATGCAGGGATTGGGTCTTGCAGGATGAATAGGAGTTTCCTAACGGTGTGGAAGGGCTTGAGGGGGTGAGCAGCTGTCCCCATGGTTCCCTGCTTTGGCAGCTGACATGGGGTTCCACCTCCTCCCATCGCTGACTTTGGCCGAGTTCTGTCCTGCCCTGGCCCGCTGCGGTCCTCATTGGGAAGTTCACAGCCCGCAGAGGTGACTGGCCTCCCTGTGTGTGCCTTCTCTCTAGGGAAGTACCACTGCCCAGTGCTGTTTACTGTGTTCACCAACAACACCCACATCGTGGCTGTGAGGACAACCGGCAACGTCTACGCCTATGAGGTGTGTCCTCGCACCAGGGCCTGGAGGCAGCGCTGGGGAGATCTCTACTGTGTGTTCCTAGTATACACTGGCTGGGCTGTGTGCTACGGGTATGGCCTGTCCTCATGGGGTTTACAGTCACAGCCACAGGCATGGTCATCTAGCAAAGCTCTGGCAGTGCAGCCTCCCCATTTTCAGGCAGGTCAAAAAAAGGGTTGGGGGAGGTGCATCCTTCGGAATCCAGGCAGTCCTGGCTGCCCAGCAGGGACCCTTAAACCCCAAGAGATCCTCCTGTGTCTTCAGCAAAGCCCAGGTGCTGGGAAGGCACCCATGTTCTGAGGACAGGCCTCTAGGGCTGTGAGGGGAGTGCTCGCCCCAGATCTGGATGGAGCCACTTGCCCCCGGGAGGGAGCTGTCCCCTGGAGGAGTTCTGGCAGGGAGTGGGTATAGGGAGAGAGGAGGCAGCCATGTTCACACATGGGTCCTCCTCTCAGGGGTGAGGCGGGGCAGGCCCCACATGGCAGGAAAGCCGACCTTTGCGCCATTTTCAATCCTGCACCTGGACGTTTGTGGGGTGTAGGTGGCCAGCGCTGCTCCAGGGGCCTTGGGGGCCACTTCTTGCCAGAAGCCTGCACAAACTGGCATGGTCAGTCCTCGTTAGTGGAGTGAGGGCTCTGCTAGACCGCACCCCAGGGGTGCAGGCATCTTGTGTGCACAGCCCCTGCCCACGGGGGCCTGGCAGCATACCTGTGCATGGGAGGAGCTTGGCGAGGCCTGCAGCAAGTGGGTGGGTGACTCGCTGAGTCTTTTTGCTGATCAGTGTGCAGACAAGAGCTTCCTGCAGGAAGGTTGCTGCCAGAGTGAACTGGCTCATCGTCTGAGGCCCAGCCAGCTCCGCCTTTGTGGGAGCCACTGCTTTCAGCCAGTGGGGTGTACACTGCTGTCTCTCTCATTCCTCACGCCTCTCAAATCGTGCCATGGTCAGGGCCAGCTCCAGGCCTCCCTGCTTGCAGTCCCTTGTGCCAAGGCTTGGGGCAGGCATTGTAAAACCACTTCCTCCTGGCTATAGGCAGTGGAACAGCTAAATATCAAGGCCAAGAACTTCCGGGACCTGCTGACTGACGAGCCCTTCTCCCGGCAGGACATCATCACCCTCCAGGTGAGTGTCTCCTGCCTGCCTGCCCCAGCTGCCTTCAGCACCTGCAGCCAGCCCAGGCCTCTACAGGGCTGCCTCCTCAGTCTAGCTCTTACATCTCCTCCCCGATCCCCTACCCGCATGTCAGGGCCCCTCATATCTGTCCTCAAAGCCACCTGAGGCATCTGAATGGCCACTCTGCAGGCCTGGCTCTGCTTCGGCGCCTCGAGGGCAAGAGCTGGCATGAGCTCTGCAAAGACCCTGTACCTGGCACAGGGCTCCCTCCCTGCAGGTGTCAGAGAACCCCAAGTGAATTAATGAAAAACACTGACTTAGAAAAGCAGGTGCTGGCTGGAGCGTGGCCTGCTGAGTCAGTCACCTTTGTGGCTTGTCCCATTCTAACCAGAGGTTGGCCCACGGCTGCCCACGTTCCGGTCCGATAGCTCCCTAACAGCGACGAATGCTCGTTAGCCATGTGCCTGGAGGAAGGTCACAGCTCAGCCAGCAGCTAACGAGGCTGTGTCCCTGTCCCTGCCCCTGTTTGCTGCCCTGCCTGGGGCAGACCACCTCCTCCGTCATGCCCTGCTCGACTCCTCCAACCTCAGTGTAGCCCTGGCCTCTTCCGTACCTCTGACAGCTGGCTGTCCTTTGCTGCAGTGGCTGCCATTTGGCCGCAGGCTGGGTTCACTCTGCCGGGCATTCTCTTTTTGCCACAGGACCCCACCAATTTGGACAAGTTCAATGTCTCTAACTTCTATCATGTGAAGAATAACATGAAAATAATAGACCCAGGTATGTACACCTAGGGGCTGGGCTAGGTGAGGGGGCTTTTGGGTGAAACTGGGACAGTGCTCCCTGGGTAAAGCCCCCCTTTCCTGGAGGTCAGGGGGTCCCAGCCCAGACAGGCCCTGCATTTTCTGAACCAGTGTTGAGAGAATCCGAGCCAACTGCAGCCTCAGAAACAACGGGCAGGATAGACTTGCTGCCCTGCCAGGACACCTGCTCAGGTTCCCCTGCTCCCTGCAGACTGGCCGGTGCTGTCAGTGGGCAGGTGGTGGGGTGACGGGGTCCTCCTGTTTTCCTGGCCTCTGATGGCTGTCCTGCAGCCTTGGAGGAGCCAGCAGGACTCATGTTCAGAGGTCACTCGGCCTTGTGCTGCAGAGCAGTGGCCTGGGCACTTCGTGAGCATTGTATGAACAGGTTTTAGGGAGGCTGAGAACGTGAACTGGGGGAGATTTGAGTCAGGAGAGCCTGAGGTCAGGGTTGGGGCTGGGCCATGTCTGTACTCTCTGCACAGGGATGCCAGCCCGTTGCCACAGAGTGGGCAGCTGTCCAAGGCCCAGTAGGCAGCAGGCACCCTCCTGAGTCGGCAAGAATGGGTGATTTCACATCTGGAAAGACCCCCAAACACTTCTATTATTTTAAATAAAAATAACCTTTAAAATTACAGAAGCAAAGCAACTGGGTGTGGTGGCTTATGCCTGCAATCCCAGCACTTTGGGAGGCCAAGGCAGGCGGATCGCTTGAGCTCAAGAGTTCAAGACCAGCCTGGGCAACATGGGGACACCCCGTCTCTACAAAAAAATAGAAAAATTAGCTGGATGTAGTTGGCGCGCCTGTAGCCCCAGCTACTTGGGGGGCTGAGGCAGGAGAATCGATTGAGCCCAAGAGGTGGAGGCTACAGTGAGCTGAGATCTTGCAACTGCTTTCTAGCTGGGGCGACAGAGCTAGACCCTGTCTCAAAAAAAAGGCCGGGCGTGGTGGCTCATGCCTGTAATCCCAGCACTCTGGGAGGCCGAGACAGGTGGATCACGAGGTTACAAGATTGAGACCATCCTGGGTAACATGGTGAAACCCTGTCTTTACTAAAAATACAAAAAAATTAGCTGGGCGTGGTGGCGGGCACCTGTAGTCCCAGCTACTCAGGAGGCTGAGGCAGGAGAATGGTGTGAACCCAGGAGGTAGAGCTTGCAGTGAGCTCAGATCACGCCACTGTACTCCAGCCTGGACGACAGAGCGAGACTCCATCTCCAAAAAAAAAGCAAAGCGCATACTCTAAAAAGATTAGAATATACAGATAAGTATAAAATATATAAATCAACCTGAAGTCCATCCTGAGACCCTTGTGAACTGCCTGGGGAGCCCTTCAGGCCTGTAGCGGGGCACTGTGGCATTCTGTGGCTGGCAGTGGCACGGTGCCTGCGCCATGGCTGGACGACCCTGGCCTATTCTAGATCTGTGTCCCCAGCACATGTGTGTGGGGAGGCTACTGGGGGGTTCGGCAGCTCAGGGCCATGCTACTGTTTTGTAGATGAAGAGAAGGCCAAACAGGACCCGTCTTATTATCTGAAAAATACAAATGCCGAGACCCGAGAGACCCTGCAGGAGCTCTACAAGGAATTCAAAGGGGATGAGATTCTGGCAGCCACCATGAAGGCCCCGGAGAAGAAGAAAGTGGACAAGCTGAACGCTGTGAGTGGCGGAGGGCACTCGGCCAAGCCCAAGCCCCGTCTCCCTGCCCATCTCATGGCCTCTTGGAGTGGTCCTGGGAAAGGGGCTCATGGGGGCCTGGGGTACACGGCAGGGAGGCAGCCAGGATCCCCCAGAGCTGTGGTGCCCCTGATGGCTCTGAGTGCACAGCCCTGGGGCTGCCCTGAGGCAGATAGAATCTGAGAAGGCAGAAGGGGAGGGGTTGACGTCCACACTGGTCGTTGAAGAACCAAGGTACGTATGTGGGGGCATGTAGGGGAGATCTCTGCCACAGAAGGTCTGCCTTGTGCTGTGGTCCCAGCCTGAGCTCAGTAGCCAGGGCAGGCACGTTGAGTGGGCACATGTGGTTCTGTGGTGGCTGGGAGGGCAGGGCCCGATGTGCACTGGGGCCTAAAGCCATGCCAGGGAGAGTTGGGGTGTTTCACGGTCTGCTGCGGTGCTGAGGTGGACGGCATGCCTGGGACTGCACGGTGCTGCCTGTCTGGGGCTGTCGTGTTTGCTTCTTGCTCCTATTCAGGCAGAGCGTGGGGATCTGGAGCTAGGGGGAGTGTAGAGACATGGGCAGGTAGCTCTGAAGTTCTCCTTCTTAAAGAATTATTCAAATTCTGGAAAATTTGAAAAAGAAAGCTTGTTGTCCAGTGTGTCACCCCCTCTAACACACTGCCCTTAGCACTTTGATATATTACCTTTTTTTTTTTTTTTTTTGGAAACAGGATCTTGCTATGTTGTCTAAGCTGGTCTTGAATTCCTGGCTTCAAGTGAGATCCTCCTGCCTTGGCCTCCAAAAGTGCTGGAATTACAGGTGTGAGCCACTGTGCCTGGCTTGTATTTTCTTCTGATGGGAGAAACCCCTTTTTCTTCCTCTATGATAAAAAATAACATTTATTGGGGCTTTTCCCCGACCCCTGATTAAATATGTAATGTGTTTAGTGTAGAAAGTTTGAAACTTTTAAAAAGAAATGAGGCCAGGCATGGTGGCTCACACCTGTAATCCCAGCATTTTGGGAGGCTGAGGCAGGAGGATTGCTTGAGGCCAGGAGTTCAAGACTAGGTTGGACAACATAGTGAGACCTTATCACTACAAAAAATCAGCCAGGCGTGGTGGCATGCGCCTGTCGTCCCAGCTACTCAGGAGGCTGAGGTCGGAGGGTCACTTGAGCCCAGGAGTCGGAGGCTGCAGTGCACCAGGATCACACACCACTGCACTCCAGCCTGGGTACAGAGCAAGACCTTGTCTCATAAAAAAATTAAAATAAAAATAAATGAGAAGTCAGCCATACACTCCTAACCCTGAGGTGGCCAGTCCTGTGTGGTATTTTATCTCCAGGGTTTCACCTGATATCATGAGTCGGGACCCAGTTGAGGCCAGGGGCCCCTGGCTCGGCCTAGCCTTGGCTTCTTCCTCCTGCTGGTTGGGGAGGCCCTCCTGGAGGAGAGGCACCAAGCAGGGCCTGGGGGGCAGGGGTGGCGTGTGGTTGGCTTCTAGGCAAGCGACACGTCCCCACCCACCTGCCTCCCATGGCACTGCTGAGGTGCCACCCTGGTTTCCTTGGCAGGCCCACTATTCCACAGGGAAGGTCAGCGCTTCCTTCACCTCCACCGCGATGGTCCCGGAGACCACACATGAAGCAGGTAGCCACCTTTGCCTCTGTAGCCACCTGCCATGTGACCCAAAAGTGGCAGGGGGTGGGTGTGCTCCCTGACTCCCACTTTCTTGGTCTGTCAGGGGCTCCCACTGTCACCTGAGTCCCTAGTCCTCCCCCTCTTAGCTGCTGAACCCCTGCCAGCCCCATGAGGCTGGGGTGAGCCTGTACGTGGCCTAAGCAGACCCTCGGCCTCCAGCTCCCCTGCTCTCCCCAGAGCTGGAGCCTAGTCCCCGCCTGTGTGTCTGAGGCCAGTGCTGCCTGGCGTGGTGGGGCTGCCCCAAGGTGAGGGCAGGGGCTGAGCTGGGACCTCGGCTTGTAGCTGCCATCGACGAGGATGTGCTGCGCTACCAGTTTGTGAAGAAGAAGGGCTACGTGCGGCTGCACACCAACAAGGGCGACCTCAACCTGGAGCTGCACTGCGACCTGGTGGGTGTGGAGGCCAGCCCCTCCCCATGCCCCAAGGTCATCTCTGGGTCATTTAACAGCCATGTCTTAAATATAGGGCTGCCACTGGTATGTGCTTGTTGTAGGAAATTCAGCCTGTCACTAGGCGGGACCTGCAGCAGTGCCCTGTGTCCTTCCTAGGGGGCCGTGTTGGCAGCATGGCCTGTGCACAGGTGCCAGTGTCTCAGAGAAGGGGCCAGGCCGCACCTGCTGCTCTGCCCACACTTCTCCCATGCACTGTACTCTGGGCCGTGTGGCTGCATGGGTCCTGTTGCTTGGTGTTGTGGGTCCATCCTTGCCCAGTGTGGCCGGGCAGCTGACTCTGCTACGTGTTAAAGACCAGCCTGGCCAACATGGGGAAACCCCGTCTCTACTAAAACTACAAAAATTAGCCAGGCGTGGTGGTGCATGCCTGTAGTCCTGGCTACTCGGGAGGCTGAGGCAGGAGAATGTCTTGAACCTAGGAGGCGGAGGTTGCAGTAAGCCAAGATCGTGCCATAGCATTCCAGCCTGGGCAACAGCAAGACTCCACCTCAAAAAAAAAAAAAAAGAAAAGAAAAAGCCTGTGGCTGTGGTGAGCTGCCTTTGGCAGCTCTCTGCCTCATACAAGTATTGGGGCTATGTTGCAGACACCAAAAACCTGCGAAAACTTCATCAGGCTTTGCAAGAAGCATTATTACGATGGCACCATCTTCCACAGATCCATCCGGAACTTTGTGGTGAGTGACGCAAGTCACTGGCTGCACAGATGAGCTTGGTGGGACATCGGGGGCTGGGTGGGCTTGTCCCTGCCCCGTCCCAGGGCCCTGGCCCATCCCACGGTGGCCAGGATGAGTCCAGTCGGTGATCCTCTGTTGGGGAACCCACAGGCTGACCCTCGAGGCCCCAGCCCATCCAGAACTGGGTTCACAGGGAGGTGGCTGGGAGGGCCCCTCATTATCACCAAGAGCCCAGCCCCTGTGTGGAGCCATCTGGCAGGAGGGGTCTCCTTCAGTCAGGCAGGTGGTGGGCCTCGGGTCTCAGGGTGTGACTTGCTCACTGGCTTTTGTTTTCACAGATCCAAGGGGGCGACCCCACAGGCACAGGCACGGGTAGGTACTGGTGCTGGGTCCCTCTCTGGCACCTTGGCTGCTCCATGGGGCATGAGGGGGTAGCTGGGCAGGGGCTGTGCACAGCTCAGACATGGAATCTGCTAGACCAGGGTGAAACGACTGGCAGCCATCAGTGCTGTGCCCCCTCAGGCCTGGCCCTCAGTTTTCTCATTTCCAGGTGGCTGTGAGGCCTGCGTGGTAGAGGAGGCAGGAGTGTGTGGTCTCTTCCCTGGGCTCCTGGGGTCCGCCTCAGACCGAGGCCAGCCCTCCCTCCTGCAGCCTCTCCAAGCCCCTCAGCCTGGCAGCTGCTTGGGTCCAGGTCCCCCCACCTCCGTATTCCCATAGCTTGAGTGATGATGATGGTGGCCTTGACTTTTTAATCCCTGTCCTGGGGCAGGCCCCAGGCGGGGCTGGGGTGAGTGGGCAGCAGCCTGCCTGTTTGGAGGCGTGGGGCCTCCAAGGGACCCAGGAGTTGGTGATGTGGGGCTGGGGGCCACCCTATCAAGTGCCCCTGCCCCAGGCTGGGCTCAGCAAGGCCCTGATGCCCCTCGGGACTATGAGTTTTCTGGTTCTGCCTCGGCTGGGGCCCAGGCTTTCCTGCTCCTGTGGGCCTTTCTCTTCCAGGTGGGGAGTCATACTGGGGGAAGCCCTTCAAAGATGAGTTCCGGCCCAACCTCTCGCACACGGGCCGCGGCATCCTCAGCATGGCCAACTCGGGGCCCAACAGCAACAAGTCTCAATTGTGAGTCAGCTGGGCTGGCTGGGGTGGCTTGGGAGGTGAGCTGGCACTCCCTGCGGGTTCTTCCTCTTGGCCCTCCCTGAAGGGTGTGCTGGTTCTGAATCAAACCCAGACAGTGTACAGCGCACCTAGGCCAAGCACGTGCACCTGCGTTCAAAAGGGGGTCCCCAGAGTGAGTCAGCAGGGAGAGCTGCCCACACCCGATGTGTCCTCGAGAGACCAGAAGTCATGAGTTACTGGAGGTCCATAAGGGCCTCTTGATAGGGACCAGGCATTCATGTGGGTGCCTGTGGCCAGGCAGCGCTGGGGGAGGTCAGTGTGCTAGAGCAGCGTGTGGGAGGGGTTGTGCAGGGCACAGGTTGGACAGGGAGAGGTGCCTGGAGAGACACAGGAAGTCTGGCCCTGGTGCATGTGGGGAGCAGTGTGCAGGCTGGTGGCAGGAGGCAGGGGATGGGGGGCCAGCAGGGCCATGCTCACAGGGGCCGGATACCTGTATTGTGGAAGAACAGAGATGCCCTTTCCATCCCCAGTCAGTGGCCTGATTTTACGTTTCAGTCTTTCAATCGTTTTCTTCACGTGGGTCCTGTGACTTCCGGGATAAAGCAACCTCTTAAGGATTTTGTATAGTTCATGATACTTTTGTAAATGGACTTTTTTTTCCAACTTTTGGGGATCATTGCTCATGTAGAGAAAAACTACCGTTCATTTTATATCTAGCCACTTTAACAAATTCTCTTACAATTCAAAAGTTTTTAAGAGTTTTTTGGGTTTTCTAGATAGTCATGCTTATCACCAAAAGCTGGCCTGCTCTCTGCTTCCTTGGTGTGCACATCAGTCACGTCACCGTCACGTCACCGTGGGCCTGATGAGGGGGGAGGAAGTGGGCGTCTTGCTGTGCTCCACAGAAATCACTGTTTTGCCTTCTCAGAACATTTGTCGTTGGGCTGTTTTTTAGGAGGGTGGCTGACTTTCTAGAGGTTTCTTTCTTAGCATCTATTATGATGATTCTGTGCTTTTTCTGGTCCTCCCGGGAATTGTGGATGTGGCCACTACAAGGCCAGAGTGGACGGGTGTCTCCATGGCATTCTGGGGTGAACCCTGGCCTGTTGTGGCTTCGCTGTGGCCTTCCGCCAGCTCACTGTCTTGTCACACGTGGTCGTGGTTGTGTGGACTGGCTCCAGCACGTTTTGCTGTGACAGGTGTGGCCCCTGCATGTTACGAGCAGGGGTGGCTGTGGCTTTGTGGCCTGGAATGGTTAAAATCACAGGGGTGGTCGGGCGCGGTGGCTCACACCTGTAATCCCAGCACTTTGGGAGGCTGAGGTAGGTGGATTGCCTGAGCCCAGGAATTCGAGACCAGCCTGGGCAACATGGCAAAACCCGATCTCTACAAAAAATAAAAAAAATTAGCGGGGCATGGTGGCGTGCGCCTGTAGTCCCAGCTACTTGGGAGGGTGAGGTGGGGGGATCATCTGAGCCTGGGAAGTCAAAGCTGCAGTGAGCTAGGATCGCGCCACTGCACTCTATCCTGGGCAGCAGTGAGACCCTGTCTGGAAAAAAAAAAAAATCACACTGGAGTTAGCTGTGGTTAACAGCTGGGCAAAGGCAGCTGGCAGCCATTCGTGCCACTTCCTTGGGGCTTTCATTTCAGGGTTAACGGGCACTTGTTTCCATGAAGGCTGGTATTCTCTTGGCCTCGCTGTGCTGAGCTTTTTTTTTTTTTTCATTCCTAATCACACTTTCCATTCCTCAGTCCCTTTAGTGGTCTTTGAAGGGTTTGTCTGTTTTCACTTCCTGTGTAATTGTTTTCAGTTTCTGTCTTTGCTTCTTCATGGTGCTTTTCCTCCTTCTTCACTTTAATCCATGTCTGCTTCTGATAGCCGCGTCTGTCATTTTGAGGGTGCACGTTCCCTCTTCACTGCTTGCTGGTTGTTGATAGCTTCCCTTTCAATTTCTTCTCAGCCAAGGATTGCCTAGGACTGTTCGTTATTTTCAAGTAGGTTGGGTGCGTGGTTTTTGTTGTTTGGCAGGGGCCAGGGCAGGGAATCATTTTATTATTTTTTATTTCTCTTTGGCTTAACCAGCCTGTGAAACTGCCGACAGATCAGTTGCCACCTTCTCTTCTTTTTTTTTTTTTGAGATGGAGTTTCACTCTTGTCGCCCAGGCTGGAGTGCAATGGCGGGATCTCGGCTCACTGCAACCTCTACCTCCCGAGTTCAAGAGGTTCTCCTGGGATTACAGACGCCCACCACCACGCCAGGCTAATTTTTTGTACTTTTAGTAGAGACAGGGTTTCACCATGTTGGTCAGCCTAGTCTCCAACTCCTGACCTCAGGTGATCCACCCGCCTCAGCCTCCTAAAGTGCTGAGATTACAGGCGTGAGCCACCACGCTCGGCCTTCTCTTCTTATTTCTAGTAGTAGTTTGTGCTTTCTTGGACAACTGTTGCCAAAGGTTTTCCTATTTTACTGTATTCAAAGATCATTAGACTTTAATTTGTTACAGCTTTGTTTTCCCTTTTGTGATTCTTGTAATTAAAGATTTTCCAGGAGGAGGCTGGGCGTGGTGGCTCACGCCTGTAATCCCAGCACTTTGGGAGGCTGAGGCAGGCGGATCAGGAGGTCAGGAGATCGGGACCATCCTGGCTAACACGGTGAAACCCCATCTCTACTAAAAATACAGAAAATTAGCTGGGCGTGGTGGCGGGCACCTGTAGTCCCAGCTACTCGGGAGGCTGAGGCAGGAGAATGGCGTGAACCCAGGAGGCAGAGCTTGCATTGAGCCGAGATCCCGCCACTGCATTCCATCCAGCCTGGGTGACAGAGCGAGACTCCGTCTCAAAAAGAAAAAAAAGATTTTCTAGGAGGAGCTTGCCTCGAGATGGTTCTTTTACTTTTCTCTTATCTGAGTTTAATTCTGCTTCTAGTTTCCTTCACTGTGTTAGAAATCAGCGAGAGAGAGAACCGCTTGCAGGTCAGAGCTCAGGTCTGCACCGTTGCAGATGTCACATCTGTGGACACTTGTCTGGTGGCCTTGGGTGTGGTCAGACTTGGTGTGCTCAGGAGCATGTCCCTGCGTGGCTGGGGGGTGCATGTTCGATGCAGTGGAGGTTAAGTCCTGTGTCTCACCAGGCGAGCTGTGGGCTGTGCCTGCCTGCACCACCCTGGGGAGTGCGTGCCGCTGGCGCTGGGACCCACCCAGTGTCTTCCATCGTTTTCTTTTCAGCCTCTCTGGCTCTGCCCTGAGGGCTTTTTGAAGGCTCACAGCTGGGGTCTGTCGTGTTCTCTTTCATCCTGACAGTCTTTTTTTTTTTTTCTTTGAGACAGTCTCGTTCTGTCCCCTAGGCTGGAGTGCAGTGGCGCGATCTCGGCTCACTGCAAGCTCCACCTCCCAGGTTCATGCCATTCTCCTGCCTTAGCCTCCCTAGTAGCTGGGACTACAGGCACCTGCCACATGCCCGGCTAATTTTTTGTATTTTTAGTAGAGATGGGGTTTCACCATGTTAGCCAGCATGGTCTCGATCTCCTGACCTTGTGATCCGCCCACCTTGGCCTCCCAAAGTGCTGGGATTACAGGCGTCAGCCACTGTGCTTGGACCACCTGAGCATTTTCTTGGTCCATGTTTATTTATTTATGTTACCCACGTTTCTTAATCCCTTGATTCCTGTTCTGGCTTTGTTGCCTCCTTTCTCCTCAGTCCTTCGACAGGTCCCTTGATGGCACGGGGCTGGCTCTGGTTTTCCAGGTGTCCCCTCGTCCCAGCCACCTCCCACAGAGCTGTATGGCCAACCTGGTTCTGGGCACAGGGACCACCTGACAGGCAGTGGGCAGCAGCCGGGGCAGCAGGAAGACCTGGGGACAGCTAGAGGTCCAGGGTCCCCTGGGCAGCCTTGGGGGCTAATGACCTGCCCTGGTGGGCAGCAGCAGGGAGCCACGTGCACACATGCGTCCGTGGAAGCTGCAGGTTCCCAGAGCCGGCTGTAGAGGGTGGGCAGCTCCTGGTGTGCACTTAGGCAGGCCAGGTGCAGAAGGTGCCATGCTCTCCCTAACCATCCAACCCTCCTCCCCAGCTTCATCACGTTTCGCTCCTGTGCCTACCTGGATAAGAAGCACACCATCTTTGGACGGTAAGGGAAGCGGCTGTGTGAAGCCTGGGGGATCAGTGGGCTAGGTGGGTTCCTTCCCCACCTGAGGCCTCCTCACTGCCTTTTTCGTGGACCTGAGTCATGTACCATGCTGCCGTCACTGCTGGGGGTTGAGGCTATGCAGAGCTGCGATGGAGGGTGCTCCATGTGCCAGGGAAGTCTGGCTCTCTAGACCCACTGGGCTCAGGAGAGGAGGAAACTCGCCCCTGCGTGGCCTGGCCGCTGCCCTGTCTCAGACCCAATGGCGTGCCACTCGCAAGCCTGGCCATGCCCAGCTCCCTTCACCCTCTAGTCCAGGGGTCTTTCCAGCATTGTGGGCTGCGTGGTCTCTGACGCCCACCAAGCTGTGTGGAAGCAGCACGAAACAGGGTGGACACAGGTGATGTGGTTCTGGCCAAGTGGAACTCTATTTACCAAACCAGCAGGGAGAGCACAAGCCACGTTTTGTGACTCCTATTTTTCCTGTGGGTGGGGGGAATAAAAAAAAACAGAAGAAAACCCAGCTGGATATGCCCAGGGCCGTGGTCAGCCGACCCCGCCCTTGCCACTCCCTCTCATCGCCTTCCTGGCTGCTGCCCGAGGACCACCAGGCCAGCTTCGGGGCTCTCAGCCCCTCTTCCCACATGCCTTGGGGGCTCAGCTGTGGGGGTGCCCTCCTTGAGCACATGCAGACCCGCCTCTGTCTCCCTGCTGCAGGGTTGTTGGGGGCTTTGACGTACTGACAGCCATGGAGAATGTGGAGAGTGACCCCAAAACTGACCGCCCTAAGGTCTGTGCCCAGGGAGGTGGGGCGTGGCGGCTGGGGGCCAGGCAGGCGGGGGGAGGACCTGCCGCGCACTGAGCCCCCTTTGCTGCTAGGAGGAGATCCGCATCGATGCCACTACGGTGTTCGTGGACCCCTATGAGGAGGCCGATGCCCAGGTGAGGGGACACGATGCCACCACCTAGGAGGGTCTGGGCCAGTGCACTTTTCCACCCCAAGCCTAGCATCTGTCCTGCCCGAGGTGCTGCTGGTTAGCCACCGCCCTGTTGTGCCACAGATCGCCCAGGAGCGGAAGACACAGCTCGAGGTGGCCCCGGAGACCAAAGTGAAGAGCAGCCAGCCCCAGGCAGGGAGCCAGGGCCCCCAGACCTTCCGCCAGGGTGTGGGCAAGTACATCAACCCAGCAGCCACGTGAGTGCGGCGGGGCTGGCCTCCCTGTTTTCCATGGTGTTTCCTAGGGCTGACTGAGGTCTGAGGGTCAGACCCAGAGGGGCACTGGTCCTGGGTGTGGGCTTGTGCTGTGTGGCCTCTGCAGCCGAGGGACTGCCTCTGAAGGCCTGGCCGGGGCCTCTGTGGGTGGAAGAGATCAAATTCAGGGGAACGTGGGAGCAGCAGGTGGGAGGGGTTGGGCCTACACTAGGAGGGCCGTATGGAGACACAGACAAGTCAGGAGGGGCCGAGGGAGGGTGTGGGCTCCCAGCGGCTTCTTCTCTTCCCAGGAAGCGAGCGGCAGAGGAAGAGCCCTCAACCAGTGCCACTGTCCCCATGTCCAAGAAGAAGCCCAGTCGGGGTTTTGGGGACTTCAGCTCCTGGTAGCAGCAGGTTGGCCGCTGTGGACCTTGGTGGGGTTGCAGGGCTGGGGGCCCATGTCCACATCTCCATTTCCAGCCTTTCTAGCCTGCTCTCTGCTGCCATCCAATAAATCGCTTACCTGCTGCCTGCATCCCCTTTCCTGGCCCCTGGGAGCCCACAGCCTTCCCATCCCTTAACCTGTTGCCAAGGGCCTTGGCCCTGTTTCCAGGACCTGGCCCAGCCAGAGCCCACTGCTGGGACCTTCAAGCACAAGGCCTGCCCTACACCCAGGCTGGTGCCTTAGGCCTCTCCTCTAGTAGGCAGGCCAGGTTAGTGAGGAAGGACTGTGTCTCCAGATTCTGGTTTCCTCTTTAAGACAGGGTCTTGCTCTGTTGCCCAGGCTCCAGTGCAGTGGTGTGATCATGGCTCACTGCAGCCTCGACCTCCTGGGCTCAAGCAATCCTCCTGCCTCAGCCTCACAAGTAGCTGGGACTACAGGCGTGCACCACCACGTCCAGCTGTATATGTCTGGTTTTCTTACCCCTTCTTCTGTCATCTTCTCAGGGACAGCCTATTTATACAACCGATGTGGTCCCCTGACCAACGCCATCACCTGGGACAAGTTTTCAGACCCCAGACCTACTGAGCCTGAGCCTCTGCAGGGTGGGCTTCTCGGTCTGTTTTGACAAAACTTCAGGGGCTTCTGAAGGCTGGTGCTGGACGGCAGCATTGACTTTCCTGCCGTGCCCTGCCTGGGGTCTTGGGGCCCCACTCGCCTGCTCTGGCCGCGAACCACCTGGGCTTCATCTCAAGCCTGCCTGGCTTCTCTCTGCCCCCGTCGGGATCTTGAGGGGACCCACACCTGGTTGAAGTCAGTGTCTCCAGCTGTGAGAACAAGCGGACGTCCCTCTCCCCACCCTCCTGCTGAGGTGGCCTTGCTGCTCTCAGGCCCGGCCATTGGGCTCCAAGACTCTGCTCCTCCTGTCACTGACTCTGATGGCCTTGGGCCGGCTGCATGAGCAGCCCTTAAAGACCTTAAAGACCCCTCCCTCAACCCCCATTTTTCTGTTAAATGTGCCCTTGGCTGGCTTTTTCTTCTGTCTTCAGCCCGGGCCAGGGGTCAGTGTTCTCATGTCATGGACCTTCCTTGCCTGACACTTGCCTCTCGGGCTCCCTGTTGCCTGAAGGCCACCCCCACTTCTAGTTCTTCACACTAAGCCCTAACTTAGGCCTTGTTCTTGGTTTTCTCATTTTTGTTGCCCCAAATCTTGAACCTGTCAGCAACTTGCAGGCTGTACCTCTGCCCTTCCTTTTCTCATCACTGATGCTGAAGCTGCAGGCCCGAGCCCTTTGTCTCCCTGGATGCTGTGTGGTGCCTCATCTGCATCCCTGCCCCACCCCGTCCACTGCCACAGGCTGCCTGATGATGACCGCTAGAGGCATGTCTGCCCCTTGTCACCCTGCTGCACACCAACCTCTGGCCCTTCATCGTGCTAAGAACAAGAACTGCGCCATGGCTGGCTCCGCCTCTGCAGCCTGTCATCCCTGTCTGTGACCATTGGTGAGGCCCCTGGGCTCTAGAGTGACTTTTGACGCCCTCCGTGCCTCCAGCCAGGCACGGTCCTCGGCAAGGCCTGGTGCAGCCCTGGCAGTAACTCGCTTCTAAGAGGCTCAGACACCAAGCTGGGCCTGCACAGGAGGGGCACAGTAGGACACAGTGACTGCCCAGGTGTCCACACACCTGTAGGCCTCTGAGCCAGCGTCCAGGGTACAGGTGCGGATGGTGGGGATGAAGGCCTGACCAGGGAGGGAGAAGCAGGTTTGGCGAGGACCCTGTGCCCACCCTGACACCCTGGTTGGCCCTGACTGTATTCTCTGGCCACATTCAAATTCCCCCCAGTGGTGGGGGCAGAGAAGTAGGACCAGGCCGCCCTTGGCGCCAGAGCTCGAAGACCCCAAGACAGCCGTCTGCCCTCAGCGGCGCCACAGAGAGCCTGGGCTCAGCTTTCTGCATCAGGACACAGCGTTGTCCACTGAGGGCACAATTTAAACAAACATTTGACATCAGAAGCTTTATTTGTAAACCTCACACAGATAAGGACCAAGGGCTAGCGGCGTGGCCAGAGGACAGGGGAAGCTGAAGGCCCCGTGCTTGAGCTCGGCAGTCCTGCTCCTTGCAGTGAAGCCACCGTGGGTGACCGTCCAGCCTCCCCCGGTGGCCTGCACAGTGAGGGAAGGGCTTCAGGGCCATCTGCCCCCGGGGCAGGGGACAGGCCACCACGGACCTTTGGCAAGTGAAGGTTTACATTTCTGTAGTTTGTTTTAGAGCTTAATTTGTAGTTTTTTAGCTATTAAAACCACTTGAATTTTTAACGACCTGATGAGGACATCAGGTAAATTAAAGGATTTTGGGAAGATTCTTATTTCCAATTCTAATATCTGACAGATGCCATCAAGAATAAGCATTAAGGTATAAAAATACTGTGTGTATAAAACAATGCCAAACCACATTCCTACAGCAAATGCACTGTGCCATTTATAACCCTGACATCACCTCCCAAGGCTCTCAAGGAAGATTTATTTTAAATAACTTAAATAGAAGTCCCAGATGATATTGTTTAGGAATTTGAGAGGGTGGTGGATATAGGTCTTGTGAATAGCACTTCCCCCGAAGCCAGCTCATGGTCTGTTCATTTGGTTTAAAAATGAGCTTGTATTTTGCAGAAGCCCAACAAAAAAAAAGTGATAAAAGTGTTTTGTTGGTATAAATTATTACAAAAAAAAAAATACAAAAGAAGTCATAAGACTACTAGTAAAAAATGTTCAATCAATGCCGTCACAAAAGACAGTACAAAAACCAAAGTGCCCAAATAGAAGGAGCAGCGAACTTGCCCAAAACAGAAAAGCTCTAAATAGAACTTTAGTATATACAAAAACCACTCGCAAGAGTTTTAGAAGATTCTTCCACGTAAGTGAAGCATCTTGAGTCACTCAGGACCTGGCTGTCCTCACACCCATGGCAGGCTGGGGACGGCACGAACCCCCAACTGTTTCCCCTAGTCCCCGGGGCATCGGAGGCTGGGCTCCCACATGGGAGAGGAATGAAGACTCAAAGGGAAGGGTCAGTTTAAGATAAGTTTTCAGTGAACTCCTTCTTCCAGCTGGGAAGGTGTCTTTCAGCCTCTTCACAGTCTCAGACAATTGACTGAAGCCACAGGCGTTGCTAACTTCATGGGCCAGCTTGTGGGCGGAGCCTCTTCAGGCTTGAGACCATGGCAGCAAGAGCCCTGCAGCATGCAGTGACCCCTGCACTCTGGGTGGCTGCACGTGAGCTCAGGAGGACAGGATGTGCTGGGCCAGCCTAAACCCTCCGGGGAGACTAGCGCAGGGATAAAGCAGCTTGCAGGGCCATAGCCGGATGTGGAGGCTTACGAGACAGTACAAAGATTTCCTTCCTTTCGTAAGTGGAAGATGTGCTTTAAAGGAACTTCTGCCTCTGTCACTCCTGCTGAGTTGATGCATCTCAGTGCCATGCCCACCAGGGCAGTGGCATTTCCCACATTCCAAGGCTTCGAGGCTTGGGCAAAGAGATGGCACCCAAAGGCATGCTGTGTGTGGGCAGTGAGCTCGAGTGGGCACAGCCCAGTGCCTGCCTGGACCGCGCAGGTCTGGGTTTAGGAAGGGCTGAAGTCGGGGGAGGTGTGAAGCTGGACAGGTAGCCATGTTCTTATTGTCTGCCAGCTCGCACTCTTGCCCCTAGACTAGCCTTGTCTGAAGGCAGCTTCAGAGCCACTTGCCAGGCTGAGAACTATCCGGGCTCAGTGCTCTCCTATCTGCTGCCCCTCGGCCCCCCTGCCTGCCCTCTGCCCTGAGACAAGTTACTAAATGTTGAAAACCAAACTTATCTGGGAGTGGTTTTTGACCTCCATCCTCTGCAAAGTGGCCTAAACCCTTATGGGGTGCCCACTCCTGGTGGAGGGCAGGTGGATGGGTGGATTGTAATTTATAATAAAATATATGGCAGAAACACAGGCCTTAGGAGATTGCACAGGCCCCTCTATCAGTTCAAGTGACATGGGACAGCACCACGCAGGGACGGGCAATGTGTCTAGCAGGCCAGGCGTCTTCAGGCACAAAGGCTAAACTTGTCTTGTCGCTTTAACCTTTTCTGAACAGATTTTAAACATTCTGGCAAATGTCAAGTTTTGAAGTTTTTCCTGTGGGTTCTGGCCTCTTTCATATGCAAAAATAATTCTTTTTCTTCAAGTACATCCAGGGTAGAAAATGAAATCCGACTTTTACTCGGTCCAGTGTGTTACTCTATAGACATGGACCAGCCACTCAGCAACTGCCTGACACCTAAGCTGCTGTCACTGCTAAGGGCACAACCCCTGGTACCAGACCCTGTGAGGCTGTCACCTCAGTAAGGGCGCCTCTGCAGGCCCCTGGGACAGCCTTCTCTAAGGGCTAGCTCACCTGCTTTCTAGATAAGGAATCTACTGGCTTAAATAACATGTTCCACTAGATACCATTCTCAATTTAGAGTGTATCTAAAATGTCATCTGTGCTGGCCTCTGTTTTTGAACAAGCTAAAAACCAAAAATGCCCTTAGTGTATAAGTCTGTTGACTACCTCTGGAAGATTCTTAAATGAACACTGTACTTTAACGGTTCATTTGCAAGAGGAATAGCCAATTTGAAGTTCTGCAAATTTAAGAAAAACAGCGGGGTGGAGGGTGGGCTACAATACCTTTTCTCTAAAAAAGGGAACTGTGAGACTTGCTATCTAAAGAGACCCTTGTCCCTATGGTCTTCAGAGACTCAGTCTGGTTCTCTGTTTTTTTTTTTTTTTTAATTGAGACAGAGTCTCGCTCTATCGCCAGGCTGGAGTGCAGTGGCGCGATCTCGGCTCACTGCAACCTCCGCCTCCTGGGTTCAAGTGATTCTCGTGCCTCAGCCTCCCAAGTAGCTGGGATTAAAGGCATGCACCACCATACCCAGCTAATTTTTTTTTTTTTTTTTTTGAGACGAAGTCTCCCTTTTGTCCCCCAGGCTGGAGTGCGATGGCATGATCTTAGCTCACTGCAACCTCCGCCTCCCAGGTTCAAGTGATTCTCCTGCCTTAGCCTCCTGAGTAGCTAAGATTACAGGCGCCCGCCACCATGCTGGGCTAATTTTTGTATTTTTAGTAGAGATGGGGTTTCACCATGTTGGCCAGGCTGGTCTAGAACTCCTGACCTCAGGTGATCCACCCACCTCGGCCTCCCAAAGTGCTGGGATTACAGGCGTGAGCCACCACGCCCGGCCTCAGTTTGGTTTTCAACTGAACCTTAAAAAAGCAGAGCCCAACTATATCGAAGACAAAGGTGAAAGGAAGGTATTAACTAGGCGGGTAAGTCATCAGTTGGTTAATTCTTTCTGTAGAACTTGAGAAGTTAGAAAAAGCTCACTGAAAATTCTCAGAAACAACCGTGTACACGAAGAGGACAGATCCGAGGGACACCTTACCCACAGAGATGGCCGAGAGTGTCAAGAGCTATGTGCAGCTAGCCTTTGAGGTCAGAGGGCAAGAAAGGCTGTCACCAGATGCTCCTACGTTTCCATTACATTCACAGTTTCTTTTCACAAAACAGCATTCGAAGAAGGGAAAGTTCGCACTTTACTCCCAGCCATTGTCTTTGATCATGTGAGCAAGCTCAATGATGAATTTTCCTTCCTTATATTTCTGACTGCTCTCAAAGGCATGCTCCTTGAAAAAGAAGAGACAAAGGTTTCAGGACAGAAGGTTTCACTTTTCAATTTCATCACTCTTTTGGCCAAAAAAACCCCCAAGTCTATACTATGAACTATACCCAGATGTTCCCTGAGCTGTGCACAGCCCAGCGCTGGGAGGGTCTGTTCCAGGTGAGTCCATTGAGGCAGTGTAGGTTTACTTTGCATTTGTTGTTAAAGGTTTTTCATGTGCTCGCTTCGGCAGCACATACACTAAAAGGTTTTTCATTTGTTTGTTTTGAGACAGGGTCTCACTCTGTCACCCAGGCTGGAATGCAATGGTCTGGTCATAGCTCACTGCAGCCTTAACTCCAGGACTCAAGTGATCCTTCCACCTCAGGCTCCCAAAGTGCCGGGATTACTTGTAGGACAGTGTGAATGCAGATCTGTTTACTGAACATTTACTACATGTGGGACAATTTAAGAGGCTTGAAGAGATGCAAAAGACTATACTCCAGGAATTCGGTGCATAACTAGAGTGAAGGCAAATACAGGGAGAGCAACGGAACAGGTCAAAGACATCTGGAGGCTGGGCGCAGTGGTGCACACCTGTCATCCCAGCACTTTGGGAGGCCAAGGCAGGAGGATGACTTGAGTCCAGGAGTTCAAGACAAGCCTACGCAACACAGTGATTTTCTTCTACAAAAAATCAAAAACTTAGCTGGGTGTGTGTGGTGTGCCTGTCGTCCCAGCTACTTGGGAGGTTGAGGTGGGAGGACTGCTTCAGCCAAAGTCAAAGCTGCAATGAGCTGTGATCGACCAAGACCCTGTCTCAAACAACAACAACAACAACAAAAAACAGGATATTTGGAGAAGGCCCTTCATGGGGAGGAGTTAACATCTCTCCCACAGACACATCCTCATCATTTTGTTTTGCTGAGTGTGTGGCCCGGTGCTAGGGACACAGATGACCCAAGATGGGTCCTGCCTACCCAAGCGGCAGCCCCAGGTGTGGCAGACACAGGAAGGAATGTGTCAGCAGGAAGCAGCGGGTGCAGCCGTAGAGGGGAACACAGTGTGCCATTCAGGGAAGGCACAGGTTTCTGGAAGTGGGGCCCACAGATGGGTATGGGGCTGACTGACTGGGGAAAGGGCTAGGGATGCGTGCTAATCTTGTGGAGCCCGTGTCCATGGTGTGAACTGTGGCCTTCCAAAGCTCATGAGGAATCTGGGAGACCAGAGATGATCAGGAATCCAGGAAAGAGGCAGAGCAGGTGGCCTGGACCTGAAGAACACCAGAGCCAGAATGGGAAAGCCTCCTTCAAAAAAGGAAGGCAGGCCGGGCGCGGTGGCTCACGCCTGTAATCCCAGCACTTTGGGAGGCTGAGGTGGGTGGATCACTTGAGGTCACGAGTTTGAGACCATCTCAAAAAACAAAACAAACAAAAACAACAACCACCACCGGGGAAGGCATGGGAGCATCCCCCAGATGGCAGATGACCAGGGGGCCAAAACCATGGAATTCGAGGTGGCCTGGGGGAGGGGAGGACTCGGCCACGAAGGTCAGCCGGAGAGAGTGGAGCCTGGAAGAGAGACTTCAGGGCAGTGTGGAGGAGGAAAGCAGGGCAGGAAGGTGCAGGGCCTGAGGAGGCCAGATTTGTTGGCTTTGGAGGCCAGATCAGCCATGTGGTGGAGAGAGAAGGGAGCTAGAGGTGAAGGCTGGAGAGGAGGTGGGGACTGCAACCTTCAATTCAAGGTCCCTGAGAAAGAGGGATTTGGGGTAAAGAGCTCATGGGGCAGCTCTCTGTCTCTGACTCCAGCAGATCTGGCACTGAGGTCTTCCAGACTTGTCCCTGAGGGTGGGCCCAGCCTCCCACAGCCCCCTGCAGCCCCCTCGGCCTCCTCCCACGCCAGGCTCTGCTCACCGGGCCGAGGGTGCGCAGGGTGTAGAAAGCCTGGCTTAGGAAGAAACGGGGCTTGAAAACGTGGTGTTTTTGTTTTTTGTTTTGGGTTGGGGTCTCACTGTCACCCAGGCTGGAGTGCAGTGGTGAGATCATGGCTCACTGGAGCCTGGACTTCCCACCTCGGCTGAGGAGCTGGGGTTTCTGAAAGTGCTGTGACTGGTACCATGGGCCACACTGCAGGGCCACATCCCCTTGCGGCATGAGCATCCCTTAGAAACCGGCGGCACTCACGTATTTCCACCCGAGCGTGGTCTTGCAGTTCTCGCAGTAGATGTCGGCGACCGCGTGCAGCCCGGTGAGAAGGACCCTCTCCTCTGCAGGGCCGCAGCCCACGTTCACCCTGCGGGGACAGAGGGGCCACCGCGCTGCAGGCCCGGCCCGCCCCTGACCAGGCCCTGCCCCCTCAGCAGGCCCCGCCCCATCCTCCTAAGAGTTCCCCCAAAACACGGAACCTCCCAGAGAGCAGCGCAGTGCCTCTCCCCCAGCCCTGCCCGCCCCCACCATCAATGGGAAAGATCAGTGATGGGACAGGCTAGGGGGCAAGATCCTTAGCGTATTTCAGAAACTCCCAGGCGGGGGATGGTGGGTTCTTTCAGGACCCCTAAAGACCCAGGTGATTCTACACAGGGTGCTGTGTAGGCGCCATCCAGGCCCTCCCGGGGCCCGCGCCGCCCCCCGGGCTGAACCAGGGTACTCACACGGAATTGAAGAGGTAGGCGCGTCCCTGGCTCCCCTGAAAGGACTGAAAGAAGAAGGTCCCGTGAGATTGGCTGCGAGTGCTTTCTGGAACGAAGCGGTGCTGCCCAGAGCCAGGGGAGTCCAGCCCCGCGGCCAAAGTTCTGCCGCCGCGACGGGTCACCGGGAGCAGACACCGGTGTCCCCCCTCCAGAACTCCAGTTCTAATAATAACAGCCACTTAACGGAGCTGCAAGCTGTTTTTCAGTGTAGACGGTCAGGAAGTGGCTGATTCTGCTGCGTCAACATTCTGCAAGTGACTATTATTGGGAATCATGGCAAAATCAGTTTTTAAATGGTGAGCTTCATATGTCTGGACAACTCTACCTGATTAGAGGAGTTCTGAGAGGGGAAGGCGAATGATTTTCTCTACCCGAAAACCCACAGATCCTCAAAATGCTCTCCTCCCCGCCTCTTCTGCAGCAGTTCAGATGTGCTCACACTGTCAGATATTAGGGGGTAGGGGGAGGTGTCCATACTTTCCCACTGAAATGTTTTAAAAGTCACAGCATGGCTGAGTACGGCAGCTCACACCTGTAATCCCAGCACTTTGGGAGGCTGAGGCGGGCGGATCACCTGAGGTCAGGCGTTTGAGACCAGCCTGGCCAACATGGTGAAACTCTGTCTCTACTAAAAATACAAAAGTTAGCTGGGCGTGGTGGCACGCGCCTGTAATCCCAGCTACTTGGGAGGCTAAGACAGGAGAATCACTTGAACCCGGGAGGTGGAGGCTACAGTGAGCCAAGATGGCGCCACTGCACTCCAGCCTGGGCAACAAGAGTGAAACTCCGTCTCAAAAAAAAAAAAAAAAATCACAGCACAAGATGGCCTCTCACTTGGAGAAATGTCACATTAGGGGGTAGGGGGAGGTGTCCATACTTTCCCACTGAAATGTGACATCTATCTCACCAGGAAAATAAAACGAGCTGAGAAACAGCTCATGGTATATTCATGTATGCTAAGATGGCTGAGCGTGAAAGAGCCAGAATAGGGCATCTGCACCCCCTCATGCACTCAGTCACTCCCCACGACCTTTGCTCTCACGGGACAGGTGGGAACGCCTGCTCCAGTGCCAGCCTCAAGTCTCAATCAACCTCAAACATTATCAAAGAAATGCAAACCAAATCAAAAATTTTGGGGGGAGTTGGGGTTTTGAGATAGAGTCTCACTTTGTCACTCAGGCTGGAGTGCAGTGGTACCATCTCGACTCACTGCAGCCTCTGCCTCCAGGGTTCAAGCAATTCTCCTGCCTCAGCCTCTCCAGTAGCTAGGACTACAGGCACATGCCACTAGGCCCAGCTAATTTTTGTATTTTTAGAGATAGGGTATTTTAGAGATAGGGTTTCGCCATGTTGGTCAGGCTGGTCTCGAACTCCTGGACTGAAGTGATCTGCCCGCTTCAGCCTCCCCAAATGATGGGATTGCAGGCGTGAGCCACCGCGCCTAGCTTACATTACAGTTTATAATGGAGGCTGTCATTTAAAAATGTCTTAGGTGAGCTGGTAAGAGATGCTCACTCAATACCACTCCCACAAAGGAAACCGCGTTATGTCATACATGGTGTACACTGTCAGATTTTCATATCTAAATTTCAATGGAAAGAAAACAACAGGAAAGCGACATTTCTGTATAAAACAAAGACGGTTTTATATTGGCAGGTGTGAACCACCGTGCCCAGCCCTTTTTTTGGGGTTTTTGGCCTAACAAAGGCAAAAGGCTATAAGGAATGTGACTGAAACACGATTTGACAGTATCGAAGTGAAAAAGGCACACACTATAGGACCCAGCAGTCCCACTTCTAAGAATTTACTGTAAACAACAAACCAGCTTGAGTATATAAGGAAATGTGACAGAAATGGTCACAGGTTACAGTGTTCATAATTAGGAAAACAAACAACAACAACAACAACAACAACAAAAACGGGCTGAGGCAGGAGGATTGCTTGAGCTCAGGAGTTCAAGAGCCATGATTACACCACTGCACTCCAGCCTGGGGGACAGAGCAAGAACCTGCCTCTAAAAAATATAAATAGGCTAGGCGCGGTGGCTCACGCATGTAATCCCAGCACTTTGGGGGGCCGAGGTGTGTGGATCACCTGAGGTCAGGATTTCAAGACCAGCCTGGCCAACATGGAGAAACCCCGACTCTAATAAAAATACAAAAATTAGCTGGGCATGGTGGAGGGTGCCTGTATTCCCAGCTACTCAGGAAGCTGAGGCAGGAGAATTGCTTGAACCTGGGAGGGGGAGGTTGCAGTGAGCCAAGATCACGCCATTGCACTCCAGCTTGGGCGACAAGAGTGAAACTCTGCCTCAAAAAAAATTTTAAGAAAGGCTGGGCACGGTGGTTCACGCCTGTAATCCCAGCACTTTGCAAGGCTGAGGCAGGCAGATCACAAGTTCAGGAGTTCAAGACCAGCCTGGCCAACATGGTGAAACCCCGTCCCTACTAAAAATACAAAAATTAGCTGGGCATGGTGGCGCGTGCCTGTAATCCCAGCTACTCGGGAGGCTGAGGCAGGAGAATTACTTGAATGGGGACCTGGGAGGCAGAGGTTGCAGTGAGCTGAGATCGCGCCACCGCACTCCAGACTGGGCTACCGAGCGAGGCTCCATCTCACAAAAAAAAAAAAAAAAAAAAAAAAATTTAACCTGGAAGTCAGGTACTCATCCATAAGTGAGTAAGCAACTGCATCCACATATGGGCCTCATGCAGGGGATGGGAAGGTAGGAGCAGATATGGAAAAACAGTCATAGGCTAGGCACCATGGCTGTAATCCCAGCACTTTGAGAGGCCACGGTGGGTGGATCACCTGAGGTCAGGAGTTCAAGACCAGCCTAGGCAACACGGCAAAACCCTGTCCCTACAAAAAGTACAAAAATTAGCAGGGCATGGTGGCTGTGAGCCTGTAGTCCCAGCTACTTGGGAGGCTGAGGCAGGAGAATCGCCTGGGCATGGGAGGTGGAGGTTGCAGTGAGCTGAAATTACGCCACTGCACTCCAGCCTGGGTGACAGGAGAAGCCCTGTCTAAAAAAAAAAAAAGAAAAAGAAAAATAGTCATAAAAGTCCTAAAATATTAAGTGAGGAAACGTTAGCTGTAAAGTGAGTGTCACTTGAGCCCTTTAAAGTGAAAAATGTGTTTCTATTAAAACAAAGACAACAGATGCCAAACTACTAACAGTGACATCTCCAAGGAATGGAGCTGGACAAGGCAGGAGGAAGAAGCAAGTTTCTTTGTTTATACATACACATTATTTTAGTGTGATTATGAGCAATAGTATATAATTTTAAAAAAATTAAAAGGGCCTGGCACATTGCCTCATGCCTATAATCCCAGCACTTTGGGAGGCCGAAGTGAGAGGATCACTTGAGGCCAGGAGTTCCAGACCAGCCTGGACAACATGGTGAAACCCCATCCCTACTAAAAATACAAAAAATTAGCCGGGTGTGGTGGCGCACGCCTGTAATCCCAGCTACTCAGGAGGCTGAGGCAGGAGACTTGCTTGAACCCGGGAGACAGAGGTTGCAGTGAGTGGAGATGGCACCATTGCACTCCAGCCTGGGTAACAAAGCAAGGCTCCATCTCAAACAACAACAACAACAACAAAAAACCAGAGCCCCCAGTTGTCCCTGGTAGACTTCTCACCTGAGCATGAACTAAACCTGTGTTTTGAGCTGTTGAGATCTGGGGAGGTTCTTTTTCCTCAGCATTCAGGCTTAAAAATGAGTATTCCCTTAAGTGGCGTTCTAGGATTAGGAATATTATTCTATGTTCAGTTTAACTAATAATCATCTTAAAGACTTTTCCCACATCCTCATCAGTCTTCAATTTGCTGGACTGAATTTCCTAATTCTCACCTACTCTGAAAGTCTTTATTTTTAAATAGGGTTTGGCTCAGAGACAAGAGCAGCTCTGTGATTCAGATTCAGAGCTGTCTTATCAGAGTTAGGGCCAGCAAACTCCTTCTGTAAATTAGGGCCAGGAGATAAGTAGTTTAGGCTTTGGAGGACATATGGTCCCTGTTCTAATTACTCTGTAAACAGATGAGCACAGCTGTGATCTATTAAAACTTTGCATAAACAGGTGGTGTGGCAGATCTGGACCACAGATCAGAGTTTGCTAACTAGATGGAGCCTTCTAGTAACCAGAGCTGCCTACAGCAGCAACAGGCTCCCTCAAGCCAGGGGATCCCTTGTTAGCGACAAATACAAACTTAGAGGCTGTGGAGACGGTGCCTCTCGCCTCGCAGGTACTGGATTCTGTTCTGCGTGGCAGGTGTTCTCGATGGTCTCAATAAATCCTCATCAGAATCACCACGGAAGGGAGAAGAGCTCACTCTAGTCGTCATCTTGCCACCTCGCCCGGCCCATCACCCACAGAGGCACGAGGTCTGATCCTTCGTGGTGGCCTGTGTGCTCAGAGAGCTTAGTTCTCGGCACTTTTTTTCATCCTGAAATGCTCATTTGGCACCGAATGACTTCTGAGCAGGCTTCTGCCTTTTTTTTTTTTTTTTTTTTTTTTTTGAGACAGAGTCTTACTCTGTCACCCAGGCTGGAGTGCAGTGGTGTGATCTCAGCTCACTGCAACCTCTGCCTCCCACGTTCAAGCAATTCTCATGTCTCAGTCTCCCAAATAGCTGGGATTACGGGTGTGTGCCACCATGCCCAGCTAATTTTTTTGTACTTTTAATAGAGACAGTGTTTTACCATGTTGGCCATGCTGGTCTTGAACTCCTGACCTCAAGTGATCCACCCACCTCAGCCTTCCAAAGTTCTGGGATTACAGGTGTAAGCCACCATGCCCAGCCAGGCTTCTATTCTTGATACAATTTTTTTTTTTTTTTTCCAGATAGAGTTCACTCTTGTTGCCCAGGCTGGAGTGCAATGGCGCGATCTCGGCTCACTGCAACCTCCGCCTCCCAGTTTCAAACGATTCTCCTGCCTTAGCCTCTCAAGTAGCTGGGATTACAGGCATGTGCCACCACACCCGGCTAATTTTGTATTTTTTTTTTTTAAGGAGAGACGGGGTTTCTCCATGTGGGTCAGGCTGGTCTGGTCTCGAACTCCTGACCTCAGGTGATCCGCCCACCTCGGTCTCCCAAAGTGCTGGGATTACAGGGGTGAGCCACCACGCCTAGCTGATACAATTTTTAAAACAGCTCATTGATGACCTCCAGGCTCTTCAACAGAAGCATCTCAAATTCCTTTTGACCATGTAGCAAGGAACACACCTGGCATGCTTCCCGAAACAAAACCATGCACGGGGCTGGACACTGACCACCTCTCAGTGCTCAGGTCACCTGCTTAGGTCATGGCCAACACACAGGTGTCATGGGGCTCCACAAGGCCACAAGCTTCACTGCCCCTACCCAGGGGCCCAAAGAAGCTCCGCCTCTCGTCACCTCATGTCATTTTACACACTAAGCCTACCTCAGAAAACACCGAGGAAATGGGGTGCCTGGCTCCTTCCACTTCTCACCTCACACTTCCCAGTGCACACAGGAGCCCCAGAGGCAATGAGAGAGCAGAAACTCTGCCTCGTTCAACAGTTTCTATCTCAGATGATGAACAGAAAAGAGGAGCCTCTCACTATTACCTAGTGAAAATACAAGCAGGTAAATGTTCTTCTCACTGAGTTAAACAGGAAACCTAAGAGATTCCTGGCTGGGCGTGGTGACTCACACCTATAATCCCAGCACTTTGGGAGGCCAAGACAGGAGGATCACTTGAGGCCAGGAGTACAAGACCAGCCTTGGCAACATGGTAAAACCCTGTCTCTACAAGAAAAAATAAAAGTAAATAAAATACCTATTTAAAAAAAGAAGAAAAGATTCCTGAAAGGCACAACTTCTTGACAAACTTTGTTCCCAAAGTGGTCGTGACCTGTGAAGATGGGGAGATGTCATGACCTGAGGATAGGGAGAGGTCACGGCCTGTGAGGATGGGGGGAGGTCATGACCTGTAAGGATGAGTGGAGGTCATGATCTGTGAGGATGGGTGCAAGTCATGAATTGAGCATGGGGGAGGTCATGACCTGTGAGGATGTGGGGAGGTCATGACCTGAGGCTGGGGGAGGTCATGACCTGAGGATGGGTGGAGAACACTGTCATTCCCTGAGTGAGCATCAGCTCCTCCATGATGTTTGGCCTGTTTAAATGTTCACAACTGGTTGATGATAAACGCCACCCACTGCTAATGAGCAGCTCAGCACAGTAAGGAGGGGCCAGGGGATCTTGTTTACATCTTCAAGGCTGCTCATGGGTCCTGTGCACGGAGACCAGCCAGAGCTTCACCCAGGGCTCCTACACACCCTGCAAATGCAGCCACACCCTCTGGGGCATTTTCCTGAGCAACCCCTTTCCTTCTTAACCATGCTGAGTTTTTAAAATTTCTTAATACCCTTATTATTAAACTATTTCCACAGATTTTTCTAGACTTCTTTTGCTCATTCAGTCCTCTCTGGCTTTCTGCTGTGAGTAACAAGTGATTCACCTTGCCCCACGTAATCCCTGGGAGTCCCAGCCTGGAAAACCACCCACCATGCCAGGATCACATCTGAGATCGTGGCATAGCCACACTTAACCATGCAGAAAACGCTCACCAATGCTGCCTAGAAGGCTCTAGACGTTCAGGACACAGCAGACTCAGGAAGTCATGTGATGCTTAAATATTCTTCCACTACGTAGGTGCCAGCAATGACAAATAATCATTGTGCCATCAATTTTTTGGCATAAGCCACTTGCCTTGGAGATGAGCTCGTCATGATTGGCCAGGTGTGCTCTGCAGTGGATGCAGCTGTACGTTCGGTGACAGTTCGGCAGATACGCTTGGAAAGTTTTGGACTTTGTCATTTTCACCATCTCTCCTGGGCACTCCTCACTCAGCTCAGGGCTGGTTCTGGAAGAACCGTGGCTCTGCTGGCCTCTCTGACAAAAGAAACACTGGAAAATGCACGCAAGAGCCGTTGTTGTCCAGGAGGGCGTGTGGCACTGTCCACACAGCTGGGATGAGAGAAAAACGTAACCTGGCAACCAATCAGACAAAGTGGTGGGTTACAGAGAGAACATGCGTGTGAAGCAGGTACACATGGGATTCATGTGTTGTGAAGCAACACGCGGGGGGGGAGGGGCGGCAGGACTAGAAGTTAAAGATTTTTTCTTTTTTTTTTTTTGAGACGGAGTCTCGCTCTATTGCCCAGGCTGGAGCGCAGTGGCGCGATCTCAGCTCACTGCAACCTCCTCCTCCTGGGTTCAAGTGATTCTCCTGCCTCAGCCTCCAAGTAGCTGGTATTACAGGAACATGCCACCACGCCTGGCCTCCCAAAGTGCTGGGATTACAAGCACCACTGCGCCTGACCAAGAGCCAACTCTTTAGTATCAATTGTAGACAAAATGAACACTGACCCCATGCCACTGCTTAACCACTTTACATTTAGTTGGAAGTGAAAAAGTGAACTCCTTTTACATGCAAATAATTTGAGAAAAACATTGATTCAAATTCTTCTTATACCAGGTTTGGCTTTGGGAAACATGAAAGGAGAGGCGGAACCAAGACTCCCGGTGAGTGGGCCCGGTGGCAGAGCTGGATGCACCCCACCCCGAATCCGGGAATTCACCACGCAGAGCACCAGGACATTGAGGAATGTGAGTGATGGATCCAGTATTATTTAATCTTTAAGAAATTCCAGTCCTGAAATAAACCCTTATGTATGGTCACATGATCTTCAACAGGGTGTCAAGACCATTCAATGGGGAAAGGACAGTCTTTCAACAAATGTTGTCACAACAACTGGATATCCACCTGCAAAAATATAAAGTTGGACTCTTACCTAACACTGTATACAAATTAACTCAAAATAAAAGACCTAAACATGAGAGCTAAGACTATAAAACTCTTAGAAGAAACACAGGGGAAAAGCTTCATGACATTGGATGTGGCAATCATCTCTTGGATACGATACCAAAAGCATGGGCAGCAAAAGAAAAATAGACACATTAGACTTCGTAAAAATTGAAAACTTTTGGCTCGGTGCAGTGCTCACGCCTGTGGTCCAGCACTTTGGGAGGCTGAGGTGGGTGGACCACTTGAGCCCAGGAACTCAAACCCAGCCTGGGCAACAAAGCAATACCTCATTTCAACTAAAAATACACAAAATTAGCTGGGTGTGGTCCCTGTGCCCGTGGTCCCAGCTACTTGGGATGGCTGAGGTGGGAGGATGGCTTGAGCCTGGGAAGTTGAGGCTCAAGTGAGCTGAGATCGTCCAACTGCACTCCAGCCTGAGCAACAGAGTGAAACCCTGTCTCTAAATAAATAAAAACTTTTGTGCTTCAAAGGATACTATCAACAGAGGCAACCCAGAGAATGAGGTAAAATATTTTTAAATTGTATACCTGATAAGGTGTTAATATCTAGAATACATATATTCTATATTCTCTCTATACATATTCTCCATATATCCTAGTTATTGGAATAGGTCAAAAAAAAAAAAAAACTCAGCAAAACAAACAAACAAACTGGTTAAAAAATGGATAAAGGGCTGGGCGTGGGCCAGGTGTGGTGGCTCACGCCTGTAATCCCACCATTTTGAGAGGCCGAGGAGGGTGGATCACGAGGTCAGGAGATCGAGACCACCCTGGTCAACATGGTGAAACCCCCGTCTCTACTAAAAATACAAAAAATTAGCTGGGCGTGGTGGCGGGTGCCTATAGTTCCAGCTACTCGGGAGGTTGAGGCAGGAGAATTGCTTGAACCCAGGAGGCAGAGGTTGCAGTGAGCCGAGATCATATCACTGCGCTCCAGCCCGGGCGACAGAGTTAGACTACATCTCAAAAAAAAAAAAAAAGAAAATGGATAAAGGACCTATGTATCTATATTCTCTATATATTCTAGTTATTAGAATATGTTAAAAAAAACTCGGCAAAAAGAAACACAATCTGATTAAAAAATGGACAAAGGACCTATATATCTATATTCTATACAGTTATTAGAATATATTTAAGAAACTCGGCCGGGCGCAGTGGCTCACGCCTGTAATCCCAGCACTTTGGGAGGCCGAGGCGGGCGTATCAGGAGGTCAGGAGATCGAGATCATACTGGCTAACACGGTGAAACCCCATCTCTACTAAAAATACAAAAAAAAAAGTAGTCGGGCGTGGTGGCAGGTGCCTGTAGTCCCAGCTACTCAGGAGGCTGAGGCAGGAGAATGGCGTGAACCCGGGAGGCGGAGCTTGTAGTGAGCCAAGATTGTGCCACTGCACTCCAGCCTGGGTGACAGAGCGAGACTCCATCTCAAGAAAAAAAATATATATATATATTTAAGAAACTCCTACAATTCAACAAAACAACCCCAATCTGATTAAAAATGGACAAAGGACTTATATAAACATTTCTCCGAAGAAGATATACAAATGGCCCACAAGCACGTGAAAAGGTGCTCCATGTCACTGATCCTGAGGGAGGCAGACAAGGACCACGTTGAGACACCACCACACACTCTCTAGGACGGCTACTATCAACGCACACACACGGAAAATAAGCGTTGGTGAGGATGTGGAGGAATTGGAACCTCGTGCATTGAGGGTAAAAATGTAAAATGCTGGAGGCACTATGGGAAACAGTATGGTAATTCCTCAAAAAATGAAATATAGAATTACCATGGGCTCCAGCAATTCCACTGCTGGGTATAAATCCACGAGAACTGAAAACAGGGTCTCAAAGCCATGTCTGCACACCCATGCTCACAGCAGCATTATCCACAACAGCCACGAGGGGGAAGCAACAGAGTGTCTCTCCACAAACAGGCATTCTCATGATCAAAATGTGGCGTCTGCACACAGTGGAATGTTATCCAGCCGTTAAAAAAGACTCCTGTCACAGCTACAGCATAGAGGAACCCTGAGGACACTATACTCAGTGAAGTAAGCCAGTCACAGAGGACAAATATTGTATGAGGTACTTAGAGTAGTGGGAGTCAGAGACAGAAAGAGCTGCCAGGGGCAGCGGAGTCCCTGCTTCATGGGTGCGGTGTTTCAGTTTTGCAACATGAAGAGTTCTGGAGGTTGGAGGGTGGTGATGGCTGTACAAAAATGTGAATATATTTAATGTCACTGAACTGTACACTTAGAAATGGTTAAGATGGTAAGAGTTATGTGTACTGACCACAATTATTTTAAAGAAGAGTGTATCGTTTTTACATTTCTGAGGTCTCATTAACAAAAGAAGTTAAGTCCATGACTGATGCTGCCATCATCTGCACCAGGGACGTGTGCCAAGTTTTCCTGATGGCACCACCCCAGCCTGGCCCGTGACAAGGGGCCTGCAGAGAGTCAGGCACACTGGATTTTCTTTCAGGCCAAACAGAAGAGCAAGGGTTTCCCCAAATTCGAGAGCATGGGGCTGGGAAGAGCCAAGCGCTAGCAGTGTCCTCGCACCTGCTCCTCCTGAGACGCACCCCCCCACCGCCCCCCACCCCATGTGACCTCTGCTCCGGCAGCAGCCTGTCCTGTGCCCTTCCGTGGGATGACACCCAGGACGGCGTCTGCCCCCCACCTGTGCAGGCACGCCTGCATTAGAGGGTCACCTTCTCACATCTGGGACTGAAGATGTGCATGGGCAGAACGCAGCGTTTGTAATTGTGTGAATGGAAGATAAGACACAAACAGCCTGTGGCCACCACCCAGGATGGAACTGGGACCCGGTCACCAAGGCGCTGCTGTGCCCTTCCTCGGTGCCCCGGCCTGAGACGCTGCCTAACTTGGACTTGGTGCTTTCTTGGTCTTTGCTTGTCCTGATGGCTGTGCCCCGTGTGTGGCCCTGAGCCACACTGCTGCGTGTTCCGTGTTTTGAACTTGACACCGACGATGCTGTGAGACTTCTCTGCTGACGTGCAGCCAAGTCTGCCTCTGTCCCCATGTGCAGCTGGGCCCCCTTCACCTGGCGTCCCGTCAGATACACCACATGCAGCCACTGACGGGGTGTGGATGTGTATCGGCTCCCAGGCTGGCTACTAAATGGTGCTGCTGTCGCTGTCACCTCTCCTGAGCCGCACAGGCAGGTGTTTCATTGGAACAATCCCAGGAGCAGATGCCCGTGCACGCAGCAGCACCTCCCAAGTGCTGGTGACAAGGTCATCCTGCCAGCAGCGAACATGAGACCCTGCTGATCTTTATCCTGTCAGCTCGATATGGTCAAATTTTAACACTTCTGCTGCCTGGCAGGTATAGGCAGCAACATCTCACTGTGGCTTTAATTTGCTTCAACCTGACCGCACAGATGGGCACCTTTTACGGTTCCTCCTTTTCAAATCTTTGTCACATGTTCTATTAGCTGCCGGTCCTTTTCTTATTGATTTGTAGGAGTAAGTGATATATTCTGAAAACTAAAGCATACATTAAGCCATATGGCGTGGAATTATAAGCATTACTGGAATGTGGACATGACTGTGCCTGTGACGTAAACTTCAGGAAACTATAGTATAATGCATATATGTATAGTATGTGGATAAATGGATAAAATGGATACGCCATATATACACACACACATACATACATGTGTGGATTATACATGTACATGTGCATTAATGGGTTTCAAGTTCTCTAAAAGAAAAAGTGTAACTAGACAAAAAAACTATTAAAGCTGGGTGTGGTGGCTCACGTCTGTAATCCCAGCACTTTGGGAGGCTGAGGTGGGTGGATCACGAGGTCAGGAGTTCGAGACCATCCTGGCTAACATGGTAAAAACCCCGTCTCTATTAAAAATACAAAAATTAGCTGGGCGTGGTGGCGTGCACTGGTGCCATCTCCACTCACTGCAACCTCCGCTTCCCGGGTTCAAGTGATTCTCCTGCCTCAGCCTCCTGAGTAGCTGGGACTACTGGCACGCGCCACCACGCCTGACTAATTTTTCTTTTTCTTTTCTTTCTTTTTTTTTTTTTTTGAGACAGAGTTTCGCTCTTGTTGTCCAGGCTGGAGTGCAATGGCACGATCTTGGCTCACCGCAACCTCCACCTCCCGGGTTCAAGTGATTCTCCTGTCTCAGCCTCACGAGCAGTTGGGATTACAGGCATGCGCCACCACGCCCAGCTAATTTTGTATTTTTAGTAGAGACGGGGTTTCTCCATGTTGGTCAGGCTGGTCTCGAACTCCCAACCTGAGGTGATCCACCTGCCTTGGCCTCCCAAAGTGCTGGGATTACAGGCGTGAGCCACTGCGCCTGGCCCTATACCCAACTAATTTTTGTATTTTTAGTAGAGACGGGGTTTCACCATGTTGTCCAGGCTGGTCTCAAATTCCTGGCCTCAAGTGATCTGCCTGCCCCGGCTTCCCAAAGTGCTGGGATTATAGGAGTGAGCCACCGCGCCTGGACTAAAAGGTACATTTTTAAAAAACAGGTGATTTAGGATTTCATAGAAACCAGCTTTTTGTAAAACTATGATAAGCCAAATACTTGGACCAGCCCTCCCACTGAGAAGTACCAAAAATGCTGACAAAATAAAAGGATGTTTTCTTAAAGGCATCCAGGGGCTGACAAGACAGTGAGGAGCCGCCAGGCACCATCTGGGGAAAGCAGAAACCAGAGAGGCGAGCCAAGCCGCTCTTGCCCTGAAAACATCTGCCCCCATCCAGCCACCCTGGGCTTCTGATGAGAAGTCTAAGCCACCCGGGCTTCCGATGAGAAGTCTAAGCCACCCCAGGCTTCCGATGAGAAGTCTAAGGCTGGTCCCCACCCCACAGAGCAGCGATCATAGGACAGCCCTCACAGGACTTATGGCCCAAATTCACACCAGTGAGAAGATTCCAAAAGCTCACAGTTGATGGATTTAGTTTAAAATGGCTTTAGGCTGACAACGCCCTGAGGTACCTGGCAGAAGGAAGCGTAAACCTAGTTTGGAGGAAGCATCTTTATCCTAGATCTGAAAAATTCCCACAAAGTCATTTTTCCAGGACAATGAGTAATGCAGTCAAAAGTAACCACACATTCATGGAAACAATGCACCATGCGCAAGGACAGAAAAGGCCAGCAGCAGGACCAGATCCAGAGACTCAACATCTGAAAGACCTGAGGCAGACCATGAGGCTCCTCCACTTAACTGTACTCACAGAGGGAACCGATAAGCTTGAAACTATATGTAACGAATAGCAAACGAGGAAAAAAAAAATGACCTTGCAGAAAAACAGGTGTAGAAATTCTAGAAATAAACAGCATTCAGCCCAATGGGTTTAACAGGAATAAGAGAATAAAAAGAGAATACATACACTGAAGATACATCAGAATAAATTATGCTGAATAAAGAAGAGTGAGAGGCCGGGCGCGTTGGCTCACGCCTGTAATCCCAGCACTTTGGGAGGCTGAGGGGGGCGGATCACGAGGTCAGGAGTTCAAGACCAGCCTGGCCAACGTGGTGAAACCCCGTCTCTACTAAAAATACAAAAATTAGCCGGGCGTGGTGGTGTCTGCCTGTAGTCCCAGCTACTCGGGAGGCTGAGGCAGGAGGGTTGCTTGAACCCGGGAGGCAGAGGTTGCAGTGAGCTGAGATTGCGCCACTGCACTCCAGCCTTGGGTGACAGAGCAATACTCCATCTCAAAAAAAAAAAAAAAAAAAAAGAGGAAAAGAGTGAGAAAGAAAGGTGGAAATATGAGTCTTAAACTAAGAGACCTGAAGCAGGGAGAGATGACTTTATTTGGATTTCAGAAGGTTGAGGCAAGAAGAAAATGGGGTAGAGGCGCTTTGTGAATAATTGATGATTGTGGATTCTCCAGAATTAAGGAAAGCTACTAATCCACAGACTTAAAAAGCCCAACAGTCCTAAAGCAGGATAAATAAAAATAAAGCCACAGCTAGAGAAATAATGAAACTGCAGAACACCAAAGATAAAGGGGAAAAAAGTCTTAAAAGTGTCCAGAGGAAGGAAAAATGACCTGTTCAACGGAACAAGCTCCCAGGTAAAACAACAGAGCCCAAAAGGCAGCAGAGAAAGGGACTGTTATGATTCTGAAAGATAATAACTGATATCTCAGATTTTACATTCAGTGAAAATGTCTTTCAAGAAGTGGGGCAAAGGCTGGACATAGTGGCTCACACCTGTCATCCTGGCACTTTGGGAGGCCAAGGCAGGAGGATTGCTTGAGCCCAGGAGTTTGAGACCAGCCTGGGCAACAGTGAGACCCTGTCTCTACGCAAAAAAAGTGTTTTTCAATTAGCCAAGTGTGGTGTCACGTGTCTGTGGTCCCAGCTACTAGGGAGGCTGAGGTGGGAGGATTGATTGAGCCCAAGGGGTCGAGGCTGCAATGAGCAGAGATTGTGCCACTGGACTTAGCCTAGGTAATGAATGAGTGAGACTCTGTCTCAAAAAAAAAAAAAAAAAAAAAAAAAGAGTCTGAGTCTGGGTGCAGTGGCTCACGCCTGTAATCCTAGCACTTTGGGAGGCCGAGGCGGGTGGATCATGAGGTCAGGAGATGGAGACCATCCTGGCTAACACAATGAAACCCCATCTCTACTAAAAATACAAAAAAAATGAGTGGGGAGTGGTGGTGGGCGCCTGTAGTCCCAGCTACTTGGGAGGCTGAGGCAGGAGAATGGCGTGAACTCAGGAGGTGGAGCTTGCAGTGAGCTGAGATCGTGCCACTGCACTCCAGCCTGGGCGACAGAGTGAGACTCCATCAAAAAAAATAAATAAATAAAATAATAAATAAATAAATAAATGAATAAAAGAAAAAAGACTGGCACAAGATACAAAACAGGTCAATGTGACATGAAAGAGAGCCTGGAAACAGACCACAGGTGGATACAGACAGCACAGAGGGGCTCTGCAGTGCCTGGAGAACAGTTCCCGGGGGAATACTGCTGGGCCATTGCGCATCTGCAGGAGAAGAGAAACCAAGCTGGATCCCATTTCATAAACAAAATCAACAGTTCATCACATTTATCAACAGAGATGACCATCTAGCAGGAATTTTGTGGAGGAAATTTCTGTACAAAGGTATACACATGTAAATACACACACACACACACACACACACACACACACACACACAGTCTTCTAAATGAAGTCCATTTCTTTCTCCAATATTATGTTAAAGAATTTCTGAAAAAGTCTGCCTATATTGGATATTCCTGATGGGTGATTTCCCCAAACCTTAAACTCTTTTTCTTACTAGCTGCTATTAAGTCATCTTGTGCCAATCCTGAAATTTTCCCTTGGGTTTCTTAGAATCAAGGAGAAGACCTCACATTTAGCGTTAACACAGTACATTTTATTAGATCTTATCTATTGCCCTGAACTACTGGGCCCTTCATGAATCTGAACCCTGCCACCTCTTCCATCTGGCATGTCTTCCATGAAACTGGCTGACATGCCCTGGGGAGGTCATGGGGACAGGTATCAGCTCAGTCACCACCGTCCAGGAGCCCAGCACCACGTCCACCTCTGCTCTCCTGTCCACATGTCCCACACGGTGCACAAGGACGTCATGTGACAACTTGTCAGTAGCTTATTCAAATCCACGCATGTTCCACCAGTTCATGGAAGGAAGCGTTCTGACTTCACTTCTTACTGAACTCATGTTCAATCTCTGTGATATTTTCACCTAAGTTTCTCTCTTTTTACTAAAATGAGACTTAAATTAATAAACTTTCATTTCTCTCTTCTTTCCCTGGACTTCCCTTTAACAAAGATACTACGAATATGAAGTGAAGCAGCTGAGACAGGAAACTTATTTGCAAACTGGGTATTCAGGTCTCTAGCATTCAGAATCCCTGCTCCAAGTGACTCGAGTAGAACGCTACAGAAACCGCCCTTCCCTTTGTTCATCATTTTAAAATAAGTAGTATCAGCCGGGGGTGGTGACTTAACGCCTGTAATCCCAACACTTTGGGAGGGTGAGACAGGAGGATCACTTGAGGTCAGGAGCTCGAGACCAGTCTGGACAACATGGTGAAACCCCGTCTCTATTGAAAACACAAAAATTAGCCAGGTGGCCGGACGCGGTGGCTCACACCTGTAATCCCAGCACTTTGGCAGGCCGAGGCGGGTGGATCATGAGGTCAGGAGTTCAAGACCAGCCTGGCCAAGATGGTGAAACCCGTCTCTACTAAAAATACAAAAATTACAGCACGTCTGTAATCCCAGCTACTTGGGAGACTGAGGTGGGAGAATCGCTTGAACCTCGGGGGCGGAGGTTGCAGTGAGCCGAGATCGTGCCACTGCACTCATCCTGGGTAACAAAGCGAGACTCCATCTCAAAAAAAAAAAAAAAAAAAAAAAAATTAGCCATGCGTGGTGGTGGGTGCCTATAATCCCAGCTACTAGGGAGGCTGAGGCAGGAGAATCACTTGAACCTGGGAGGCAGAGGTTGCGGTGAACTGACATAGCACCAATGCACTCTAGCCTGGGTTACAGAGCGAAACTCTGTATCAAAAAAAAAAAAAAAAAAAAAAGCAGTATCACTTTTTTGTGTGTGAGACAAGGTCTCAGTCTGTTGCCGAGGCTGGAGTGCAGTGGCATGGTCACAGCTCAGTGCAGCCTTGACCTCCTGGGCTCAAGCAATCCTCCCAGCTCAGCTTCCCAAGTAGCTGAAACTACAGGCCCATGCCACCACGCCTGGCTAATTTTTTTCTTGTAGAGATGGGGTCTCACTTTTTTGCCCAAGCTGGTCTCAAACGCCTGGGTTCAAGTGATCTAACCACCCCAGCCTCCCAAAGTGCTGGGATTATAGGCATCAGCCACCACACCTGACTGTGATTTTTTGAGACAGTCTCACTCTGTCACCCAGGCTGGAGTGCAATGGCATGATTTTGACTCACTGCAGCCTCCACCTCCTGGGTTCAAGCAATTTTCCTGCCTCAGCCTCCTGAGTAGCTGGGCCTACAGGCATGCACCACCATGCCCAGCTAATTTTGTATTTTTAGTAGAGATGGGGTTTCACCAGGTTGGCCAGGCTGGTCTCAAACTCCTGACCTCATGTGATCCACCCGCCTTGACCTCTCACTCACCACGGCTTCCCAAAGTGCTGGGATTATAGGCATGAGCCACCACACCTGGCCGATTTTGTTTTTTTTTTTTGAGAGTCTTGCTCTGTCACCCAGACTGGAGTGCAGTCATGTGATCTCAGCTCACTGCAAACCCTGCCTTCCGGGTTCAAGCAATTCTCCTGCCTCAGCCACCAGAGTAGCTGGGACTACAGGTGCACACCACCACACCCAGCTAATTTTTTTGTATTTTTAGTAGAGATGGTGTTTTACCATGTTGGCCAGGCTGGTCTCAAACTCCTGGCCTCAAGTGATCTGTCTGCCTCAGCCTCTCAAAGTGCTGGAATTACAGGTGTGAGCCACTGTGCCTGGCCAACATTTTTTTTTTTTTTTTTTGGCGGGGGGGAAGGAGTCTCACACTGTCGCCCAGGCTGGAGTGCAGTGGCACAATCTCAGCTCACTGCAACCTCTGCCTCCTGGGTTCAAGCCTCAGCCTCCTGAGTAGCTGGGATTACAGGTGTGTGCCACCACGCCCGGCTAATTTTTTTTTTTTTGTATTTTTAGTACAGACAAGGTTTCACCATGTTAGCCAGGATGGTCTCGATCTCCTGACCTCGTGATCTGCCGGCCGCAGCCTCTCAAAGTGCTGAGATTACAGGCGTGAACCACCGCGCCCAGCATTTTTTTTTTTTTTTGAGACGGAGTCTCGTTCTGTCACTCAGGCTGGAGTACAGTGGCGTGATCTTGGCTCACTGCAACCTCCACCTCCTGGGTTCAAGCGATTCTCCTGCCTCAGCCTCCTGAGTAGTTTGGATTACAGGTGCACATCACCATGACTGGCTAATTTTTATATTTTTAGTAGAGAAGAGGTTTCACCATGTTGGCTAGGCTGGTCTCCAACTCCTGACCTCAAGTGATCCACCTGCTTGGGCCTTCCAAAAGGCTGGGATTACAGGCCTGAGCCACTGTGCCCGGCCCAACATTTTTTTTTTTTAATTGCTGTTTGTCCTGAACACATTTTAAGTGGACAGAACATTGTAGACTCTCGGTACAATGGACAGCAGATCTCTAGGGCTCGTTCATCTTCCTTATCTGAAACTTTATGCCTGTGGATTAATAAATTCCCATTTCCTCCTCCGCCAAGCCCCTGGCAGCTACCATCCTAATGTTTGATTCCATGAATTTGACTTCTCTAGATACCTCATATAACTGGAATCATGCAGTGTTTGTCCATACCTGGCTTATTTCACTGAGCACATAATGCCTTCAAGGTACATCCATGTTGTCGCCTACTACAGAATTCCTTTGTCTTTTTTTAAGGCTGAATAGTAGTCCATAAAGAGAATGTGGTACACACATACAGGGAAAGCACTTCAAAAAGTGGCCACTTGGCCAGTGCGGTGGCTCATGCCTGTAATCCCAGCACTTTGGGAGGCTGAGGCAGGCAGATCACAAGGTCAGGAGTTCGAGACCAGCCTGGCCAATATGGTGAAATCCCATCTCTACTAAGAATAAAAAATTAGCCAGACGTGGTGGCGCATGCCTGTAGTCCCAGCTACTTGGGAGGCTGAGGCAGAAGAAATGCTTGAACCCTGGGAGATGGAGGTTGCAGTGAGCCGAGATCACGCCACTGCACTCCAGCCTGGGCAACAGAATGAGACGCGTTCTCAAAAAAACCCAAAAACCAAAAAACACCCGTCTCTACTAAAAATACAAAAAAATAGCCAGGCATGGTGGCGCATGCCTGTAATCCCAGCTACTTGAGGGGACTGAGCCAGGAGAATCGCTCGAACCTGGGAGACGGAGGTTGCAGTGAGCCGACATCGTACCACTGCACTCCAGCCTAGGCAACAGAGTGAGACTCCGTCTCGGGGAGAAAAAAAAAAAAAAAAGTGGCCATTTGCCAAGGGTTTTGTTTATTTTGAATTTCTAAATGCCACGAATGCCTAACTGCAGATCATCTTTTGGGAGAAAATGCACAGCCCTCACCCCACAGTCAGTAACCCCTGGGGCCAACACTGGTGCACATCACTTGTCCTTCCACAAAGGACACCTGTGTTGGGAGTAACAGAGCACAGGAAGTGAGGACCCTGGGCAGGAGGGGGTGACAACGACTTCTAGGGGGATTATTTTTTTTTTAATTAATTTTTTTTTAAAATATGCTGCCCAGGCTGGAGTGCAGTGGCTATTTACAGGCACGATGCCACTACTAATCAGCATGGGAGTTTTGACCTGCTCTGTTTTCAACTTAGGCCTGTTCACCCCTCTTTAGGCAACCTGGTGGTCCCCTGCTCCTGGGAGGTCACCATATTGATGCCTAACTTAGTGTGGACAACTGAACCGCATAGCGCACTACAGCCCAGAATTCCTGGGTTCAAGCGATCTCCCCACCTCAGCCTCCCGAGTTGCTGGGACTACAGCAGTGAGTGCTGTGCCTGGCAGGGGATTTTATTTAATTAATTGTTTTTCTGAGACAGAGTCTCACTCTGTCATCCAGGCTGGAGTGCAGTGGCATGATCTCGGCTCACTGCAGCCTCTGCCTCCTGGGTTCAAGCGATTCTCCTGCCTCAGCCTCCCAAGTAGCTGGGACTACAGAAGTGCACACTGCGCCTGGTAGGGGATTTTAGTTAATATTTTTTGAAACAGATTCTTGCTCTGTCGTCCAGGCTGGAGTGCAGTGGCGTGATCTCGGTTCACTGCAGTCTCCGTCTCCTGGGTTCAAGCCATTCTCCTACCTCAGCCTCCCGAGTAGCTGGGATTACAGGTGCAGGCCACTACATTCTGCTAATTTTTGCATTTTTAGGAGAGACAGGGTTTCGCCATGTTAGCCAGGCTGGTCTCAAACTCCTGACCTCAGGTGATCCACCCACCTCAGCCTCCCAAAGTGCTAGGATTACAGGTGTGAGTCACTGTGCCTGGCTGGAATTTTATTTTATTTTAATTTTTTTTGAGACGGAGTCTCATTCTGTTCCCCAGGCTGGTGTGCAGTGGCACAATCTGGGCTCACTGCAACCTCTGCCTCCCAGGTTCAAGTGATTCTCCTGCCTAAGCCTCCTGAGTAGCTGGGTCTATAGGCGCGCGTCATCACGCCCAGCTGATTTTTTGTATTTTTAGTAGAGACGGGTTTCACCATGTTGGCCAGGCTGGTCTCCAACTCCTGACCTCAGGTGATCCAACCGCCTTGGCCTCCCAAAGTGCTGGGATTACAGGTGTGAGCCACTGCTCCCGGCCTGGGATTTTATTTTTTAAACTGCTGTTGGGTATACACATGTCTATTTTATTAATCTTCATTTCTTATCTGTAAGTACCATGTATGTCCTGAGATGGCAAAAGGATCTTCCACTGAGTGAAAAGTGAGTCTCCCACCCCAGAGCCCCAGGCCCACTCCAGGGACAGCACAGCGGCAGTTCCTCTTGACCTCAGGAATATTCCACAGGCACAGGCGCCATGTACCTCCTTCAAACCTCATCACACTCTGCTTAAATAATCTAGTATTTTGTAATTATGAAATAGTTCATTAAGGCTGGGCGTGGTGGCTCACACCTATAATCCCAGCACTTTGGGAGGCCAAGGCAGGCAAATCATGAGGGCAGGAGTTTGAGACCGGCCTGGGCAACATGGTGAAACCCCATCTCTACTAAAAATACTAAAATTATCCAGGCGTGGTGGCGGGCGCCTGTAATCCCAGCTACTCAGCAGGCAGAGGCAGGAGAATCGCTTGAACTCGGGAGATGGAGGTTGCTGTGAGCCATGATCGCACCACTGCACTCCAGCGTGGGTAACAAAGCAAGACCTCATCCTGAGGGAGAAAAAAAAAAAAAAAGAAATAGTTCATTTAAAAAAATTTTTTCTTTTTTGTTTTTGTTTTGAGACAGGGTCTCACTCTGTTGCCCAGGCTGGAGTGCAGTGGCATGATCTCAGCTCACTGCAACCTCTGCCTTCTGGGTTCAAGTGATTCTTGTACCTCAGCCTCCCAAGTAGCTGGGATGACAGGTGTGTGCCACCACACTTGGTTCATTTCTGTATTTTTTGTAGAGACAAGGTTTCACTATGTTGCCCAGACTGGTCTCAAACTCTGGTCTCAAACTCCTGGCTCAGGCCATCCACCCACCTTGGCCTCCCCAAGTGCTGGGATTAGAGGCGTGAACCCTTGCACCAGCCTAAAAAAATAAAATTTTATTTTACTTTCTCTTTTTTTGAAACAGACTTTCGCTCTTTCTGCCCAGGCTCGAGTGCAATGGCGCAATCTCAGCTCACTGCAACCTCCGCCTCCCGGGTTCAAGTGATTCTCCTGCCTCAGCCTCCCAAGTAGCTGGGATTACAGGCATGTGCCATCATGCCCAGCTAATTTAACATTTTTTTAGTAGAGATGGGGTTTCACCATGTTGTCCAGGCTGGTCTCGACCTCCTGACCTCAAGTGACCCACCTGCCTCAGCCTCACAAAGTGTTGGGATTACAGGCATGAGCCACCATGCCTGGCCCTAAAATGGTAATTTTTTTTTTTTTTTTTTGAGACAGTCTCACTCTGTCGCCCAGGCTGGAGTGCAGTGGCGCAATCTCGGCTCAATGCAAGCTCCATCTCCCGGGTTCATCCCATTCTCCTGTCTCAGCCTCCCAAGTAGCTGGGACTACAGGCACCCACCACCACACCCAGCTAATTTTTTGTATTTTTTGTATTCTTTGGTAGAGACAGGGTCTCACTATCTTGCCTGGGCTGGTCTCGATCTCCTGACCTCATTATCCACCCGCCTCGGCCTCCCAAAGTGCTGGGATTACAGGCGTGAGCCACTGTGCCCAGCCTAAAATGATAAAATTTTAAAGTCACTTGAGTGGTTTTATTAAACTCAGATGGTAGAAAAAAAATCACTGACTAGTGTCCTGGCCCCTGAAAGGCACTTAAATATCTGGGGAATGAATACGTATCAGGGGAATCCTCACATGAAGACAGCAAAAGTAAATGGGGGTTGAAACATCACTACCGCAGCCGGGTGCAGCAGCTCACGCCTGTCATTCCAGCACTTTTGGAGGCCAGGGCAGGAGAATCACTTGAGCCCAGGAGTTCGAGACCAGCCCAGGCAAGATAGTGAGACCCTGTCTCTACTAAAGAAAAAAAAAATAGCCAGGCATGGTGGCACATGCCTGTGGTCCCACCTACTCCAGAGCCTGAAACTGGAGGATTGCTTAAGCCGGGGAGGTCGAGGCTACGGTGAGCTGTGATGGTGCCCCTGCACTCCAGCCTGGGCAACAGACCGAGACCCTGTCCAAAAAAAGAAACATCAGTACTTGATATGAGAAGTGGCCACTAAACATTGGTAAGCTTGTTAAAAACATGGACCCATGGGCACCAAGGAGCCTCTGCGGGCAGGGGCCATGGGGTGGGGGTAGCTGCAGATTCACCTCACCCAGACCCACATGTCCCCAGGGTCTAAGACCATGGTCCCCAAAGAGCAGTGCACAAGCCAGGGCCCTGCCAACGCTGTCCAGGAAGGACCAGCTGCAGCCTGCTGTGGCCCAAGCTGGTCCCAGAAGATTCCAGGAAGGAATCTCATCTATTCAGGCGCAAGGTCCTCGGGTCTGAGACCCCCAGAATGCCAAGAATGTTGCCAAAGATAGGCGTTTGCCCCTTTACATCATGCACCTGCACCTTAGGGTCTGCAAATTCTCAGGCCGTTGAATTCTCACAACATCCTGAGAAAGAAGCATCCCTGCCCGCTAGTGGCCACCACGGTCCCACAGGCGGGTGCTCAATCCAGAGCACAGGTGCTCTCCGCTACACGGTCCCACCTGGCCTGAGAGGGAGGAGCATCAGCAGAGGACAGTCCAGTCCCCAGGAGGGAGGGGACCCTCTGACCATCAGTGTTCCAGGCAGGAGGAAGCGGTGCATCCCCATCAGGGTCTTGTGTTACCCCAGGGTCCACCATGCTGTAACTGTTCGCTATTTGCTCAAAGCCTGTAACTCTCAGTGGAGACACCACCCCTGGCGGCTGTAGCCCAGCCTGCTGCCCTCCCTTGCTGGCCCCTTCCTGCACCTGGGCTGTCCCCATAGCAAGTGCCACTGGCTGAGCCTCCCAGCTGTGAGGCAGAGAGATGCAGCGACAAGCTCAGATCTCAGCTCTCGCCTCCGCCTGGTGGTTTCTCTGAGTGTCACACATCCCCAGTGGGATGCAGAGGATGCTACTAACTCTTCTGGACCAGAGTGCCTAGGGCTCTGCAGAGTAAACACTGCAGAGTAAACACTGAGGGCACCGCCTTGTTTCCAACCAAAACAGGCTTGCTGTTTCCCAAGCACACTTCGCATGGGCCTTATTTGGAGACCTTCATTATACAGCCCCGCCCCCAAGGCAACCTTACCTGAAGAGCCTGCTGCCCTGGGCCCCAACTGTCCCCCAAGTCCCCATCCCTGTCTCCTGCCTTCAGTCTGGTCACTGCACAGATGCCTCCCGTGCGCTTCATGTGGTCTCAGTCCTGATGGCAACCCTTGTCATTAGCCCTCAAAGGGGTCCTGGCAGTAGTGGCCAGGGCTGGATTTGTGGTCACTGAGAGGCATGTCATGTTAAATTTTAACTTGGCTTTAAATGACAGATCCACTGTTGCACTGGGGAAACCATGGCCAAGTCTGGAAACAACCAATGTAAATGGGCTTTCACAAGATCTATTGGCAAATAAGGAACCACCCTGAAGTAAGTAACTGAAAGGAAAATGCTGGGCAATTCACCAGGAAAATCATCTCCACTCTCGGACACTGTGTGTCCCCAAGTTTGGAGGGCAGCTGCCATCCATCCCCCCAAATAGACATTAATGTGGGGTATGTTTTTAGAGCAAAAACAATTTTCTGGAATCCAGAAATTTCTCTCCTAAAATAAGCCTGTAAAATTATTTTAAGAGAATGTGAATCAGGCCCATGTCCATATGGTGCCGGTAGCACACTTCTAAAGACAAACACACTGAGGAAGCAAACAAAACCGAGCAGCTTCTGACACTTCATGGGATGGAGTGCAGACTGGGGTGCCCCCTTCTCTTTTTCAACCACCCCACCGGGTCCTCGCCCCATCCCCGGGGCACCTGTGTAGAGGACAGCCTGTTCCCCTCAATCCCCAGGCTGCTCCACCTACCCCCCGGCACTGCCGCTACCTGGCAGGTGAGTGCGGGTCCCATCCCCATTACTTCCCCGCGGAGCCCTCCATGGTGTCCCGAGATGGAAAGGAGGCCTCAGGCAGATATAGAAGCCAGTGCATCAGGGTCAGAGGCTGCAAAGCTGGAGAAGAACTGGGGTGTCTGCTGGGCGTGGCGATGAAGGGGCTGGCATGCCGGATCAACAGAGTGCCAGCGAGACCAGGGAAGGAACAGTGCTCATGGGGCCCTGCCATGTTCAGCCAGGATTCATAAAGGGAACTGGGATATCATGGTCCACCTCCTGAGGGAGGAGAGGGAGCAGAGGGAGGAGGGGTGAGAAGTGGTGGTGTCACCTGCACAGCCGGCCATCCCCACAGCTTCTCCACTTCCGCTTCCACTCGGCCACCCCTTCCTTCCCCTCCTCTCCACGGAGGAGGCCTCCCTGCTTTTGGCTTTGCCTCTCCCACCCCTCACTGGCAAGGCACTGTCCTTGGGATTAGAAGGATGAAAAGGCCACTGCCATCATGGAGGGAATGGACGACGGATAAAACCACCAGCTCCTGAAAAAGGACGTGCAACGGCTCCCAGAGACTTGGCAAGCCAACACCAGCCCTGTCCTAAGCTGCTCACTGTACAAGAATCGCGCGGTTAACAGCAGTCCTAAGAGATGCGTGTCCTTATTAGCCCCACGATGCACATGGCGAAACCGAAGTCCAAAAAGGTTACCCGAGCACCCAAGGTTGCACAGCCAGTGACCTGTGAAGCTGGATTCAAAGCCAGAGTCTCCCCACCTTGGACCACGGTGTCCAAGGTGGAACATCCAAGTAGACGTTCAACTCTGAAGGCACACTCATACTGTCTAACAGTTAGCAGGTTGGCAATGGCTTTTTTAAAAGTTAGGCCAGGCATGGTGGCTCACACCTCTAATCCCAGCACTTTGGGAACCCAAGGTGGGTGCATCGCTTGAGTCCAGGAGTTTGAGACCAGCTTGGGCAACATGGTGAAACTCCGTCTCTACAAAAAAAATACAAAAGCCCAGCCACAGTGGCTCACACCTGTAATCCCAGCACTTTGGGAGGCCGAGACGGGTGGATCACCTGAAGTCAGGAGTTCTAGACTAGCCTGGCCAACATGGTGAAACCCCATCTCTACTAAAAATAACAAAAATTAGCCGGGCATGGTGGTGTGTGCCTGTAATGCCAGCTACTTGGGAGGCTGAGGCAGGAGAATTGCTTGAACCTGGGAGGCAGAGATTGCAGTGAGCTGAGATTGCGCCATTGTACTCCAGCCTGGGCAACAAGAGCAAAACTCCATCCTGAAGGAAAAAAAAAAAAAATTAGCCGGGCATGGTGGTGCATGAGTTGTGGTGCCAGCTACTTGGAAGGCTAAGGCAGGAGAATTGCTTAGGCCCAGGAAGCAGAGGTTGCAGTGAGCTGAGATCACACCACTGCACTCCAGCATTGGTGATAGAGTACCATCTTATCTCAAAAAAAAAGTTGATAAGGTCAGGGGTGGCCCATGCCTGTAATCCCATTGTTTTGGGAGGCCAAGGCGGGAAGATTACTTGAGGCCAGGAGTTCAAGATCAGCCTGGCCAACACAGCAAGACCCCCATCTCTAAAAAAAAAAAAAATGAGCCAGGTGTACATCTGTAGTCCCAGCTACTTGGGAGGCTGAGATGGGAGGATCACCTGAGGCCAGGAGGTCAAGGCTGCTGTGAGCCATGATCACACCACTGCACTCCAGGCTGGGTGACAGAGTGAGACAGTCTCTACAAATAATAAATTAAATTTAAAAATTAAAAAAGTTGATAACAACACTGGTGAAGGTGCTCTGTGATCCAGCCATTTGGCAACACCCACAACATTCCTAGGAGCACAGCCCTGGATGGGGGTTCATCTGGGGAGTTCACCTTTGACTGATGCACATGTGCAAAATAACTGGATAAAAGCAGTTATTACCTGAAATAACAAAATATCATCCTATAATAATACTGCCTGTAATAACAAAAGATTAGAAACCACCTCAAGTTTAACCAATAGAGGCTAGGCATGGTGGCTCACACCTGTAATCCCAGCACTTTAGGAGGCCAAGATGGGCAGATCACCTGAGGTCTGGAGTTCGAGACCAGCCTGGCCAACCAACATGGTGAAACCTCGTCTCTACTAAAAATACAAAAATTAGCTGGGTGTGGTGGTGGGTGCCTATAATCCCAGCTACTAGGGTAAGGCTGAGGTGGGAGAACTGCTTGAATCCGGGAGGCAGAGGTTGCAGTGAGCCGAGATTGCGCTACTGCACTCCAGCCTGGGCAACAGGGCGAGACTCCTCCTCAACAAAAGCAACAACAACAACAAAGTTTAACCAAAAGAGACTGGCCAAATGCACTGATAAACACGCATCAGAGACATTTCCATCACAGGGCTTCTGGAGTCTCGCTCTGTTTCCCAGGCTGGACTGCAGTGGCACGATCTTGGCTCACTGCAGCCTCTGCCTCCCGGATTCAAACAATTCTTGTGCCTCAGCCTCCCAAATAGCTGGGACTACAGGCACCTGCCACCGTGCCTGGTTAAGTTTGTATTTTTAGTAGAGATGGGGTTTCACCATGTTGGCCAGGCTGGCCTTGAACCCCTGACCTCAAGTGATCCACCCGCCTTGGCCTCCCAAAGTGTTGGGATTACAGGCGTGAGCTACGGCGTCTGGCCCACACTGACTATTCAAACTCACACATAGTACATGAAATCACAGGTGTGGAAAGGTCTGGAAAAATTTACAACAAAGGGCAACAGCATGGGTACAATTTGCCTTTGGCAATTCCAGCTTCCATCCACACACATCCACTTCCTCCCTACTTGAATTATAGGAGGAAAAGCTCCCCTCCACATTTCAGGAACTGCAGCCTAGGTGCACAACGGGACTCACTGACAGCATCAAACCACCTATATGGCTGCCCTGAGACAAAGCTCCATGGTCCTCTGTAGACTCTCCACCAGCCCCTGCTCTCTGGGGAACCCAAGGGGCCTGGCTCCTCCATTGCCCAGTGGCCCCAGGTGCCTCAGCTCTCTCCTCCATCTTTCCTCCCACCTGTGCTCAAGTACCACCTCTACCACCTCTCCTGAGACTACTGATAATGTGTTTGTACTGAGCACTTCTTTTCAAAGAACCTGTACTACATTCTTTTTTTTTTTCCTACCATTAGTAACAAAGTTTCCCATAACCAAGGCCCTGGGACACATCCTAGTAGAGGTGCTTTCTTGCTAACAACAAGAAGAGGGGGCTGTGCATGGTGACTCATGCCTGTAATCCCAGCACTTTAAGAGGCCAAGATGGGAGGATCATCTGAGGTCAGGAGTTCGAGACCAGCCTGGGCAAAATGGCGAAAACCCGTCTCTACAAAAAAATTTAAAAATTAACCAGGTGTGGTGGCATGTGCCTGTAGTCCCAGCTACTCGGGAGGCTGAGGTGATCGCCACTGCACTCCAGCCTGGATGACACTAGAGTGAGACCCTGTACCAACAAAAAAAAAAAAAAAAAAGAAAAAGAAAGAAAAGGGGAGGTGTAGGAACTATGTGCAACACTAGGCTTGTTAGGTTGAAAGAGTGGGTACCAGACCCAGAAGACTGGATTGAGATAGAAGAAAAGAGGTTGAGAATCTTAAAAACTACTTTATTTACCCTCATGCTAAATAAAGTCTCATCAGACATTAAAGGCCCTGTCTTGGGGCAAGAGAAGGAAAAAAAAAAACAAAAAAACAGATACACAGAGGAACCAGAAAAGGTAAGGCGGAAGCGTTTGGGTGGCGGGGGTGTATGCCAATGCTGCTGAGAAGGCAGGTGGCACCAGGAGGGAGGGAGTAGGTGAGGTTTGGCAACAGGGATGTCATCACCCCCACGACAAAGGTGAAAGAGGGTTTGACTTGCTTTGAGAAGCTTCCCAGGGTTTCATGCAAAATGTGCCACGTGTTTGTTGGCTCTGGGACCTGAAGCCAAGTTCTGCTACCTTCTTTGTAAAGTGGGGTAACATGCAATTTTCAGGGCAGTCAGAGTCACATGAGATGTTAAGGGGGATGATCCTTGGGCACAGTTTAGGTGTCTGACCAGGGCCTCACGGCAGGAGCATGTGTCACTGTTACAGTACGGCAGGGGTTCAGCAAGCACCTCACAAGCCCCACCAGGAATCCTGGCCCCGGCCCAAGGCCCTACAGGTGCCAGAGGGCCTGCTGAGCAATGGGGTGAATAACAGCTCCTAACCCCTTCCTGGGGTGTGGGCAACAGTGGCTGGCTCCAGGATTTCCATTTTACTCTCACCCGCCAACAGGTTTTTATTACTCAGCATCTGTACAGCAGGTGTAATGTCCTGGCATTTGCTGGCGGAATCGATTTCATACTCGACTTTCCTGAATCTATCTCGCACTGCTTGCTCCAAAAACCCTTAGCCCTCTATGTCTTGGCTATTGAGAACTTTCTTCAACCTCCGCTCAAATCTCTTCTCAAAATTCCCACTCCCTAGAGGTTTCACTTATTATTAGATCTAACTACTTAAAAACATTTATGCAACTTCATTTAACTCTAATGAAGAGCATCACAGAACGGTTTGAAAGCAGGGGGGCTTCTATTGCTTCTTCATATTCAAAACAATTTTGTTTATTAGTCTTCCATGGAGACAAATACGTTAAAACTACAGGGTTGGCCAGGTGCGGTGGCTCACGCCTGTAATCCCAGCACTTTGGGAGGCCGAGGCGGGCGGATCACTTGAGGTCAAGAGATTGAGGCCATTCTGGCCAACCTGGTGAAACCCCATCTCTATTAAAAATACAAAAATTAGCTGCGTGTTGTGGTGGGCGCCTGTAGTCCCAGCTACTCAGGAGGCTGAGACAGGAGAATCGCTTGAACCCAGGAGGCGGAGGCTGCACTGAGCCGAGATCACGCCACTGCACTCCAGCCTGGCGACGGAGTGAGACTTGTCTCAAAAATAACAACAACAAAAACAAACGAACAAACAAACCGCAGGGTAGGGTGGGCTCACACCTGTAAATCCCAGCACATCGGGAGGCTGAGACTGGAGGATCACTTGAGGCCAGGAATTTGAGACCAACCTGGGCAACATAGTGAGAACCCCAAACCTCTTAACTACCAAAAAAAAATTTTTTTTTATTTAGCTGGGCATGGTGGTGCACACCCACAGTCCCAGCTACTCAAAAGGCTGAGGCTGTAGGATTGCTTGAGCCCAAGAGGTTGAGGCTGCAGTGAGCTATGATTGTGCCACTGTACCCCAGGCTTGAGTGACAGAGCAAGACTCTGTCTCTCTAATATAACAAAACAAGACTGGGCACGGTGGCTTACACCTGTAATCCCACCACTTTGGGAGGCTGAGGGGGGGCAGATCATCTCAGGTCAGGAGTTTGAGACCAGCCTGGGCAACATGGTGAAACCCTGTCTCTACTAAAAATACAAAATTAGCTGGGTGTGGTGGCACATGCCTGTAATCCCAGCTACTCAGGAGGCTGAGACAGGAGAATCGTTTGAACCCTGGAGGTGGAGGCTGCAGTGAGCTGAGATCATGCCACTGCACTCCAGACTGGGTGAGACAGAGCGAGACTCTGTCTCAAAAAATAAATAAATAAAGTAACAAAACAAAACTAACTGGGGGTGGTGGCTCACACCTGTAATCTCAGCACTTTGGGAGGCAAGTGGGGAGGATCGCTTCAGCTCAGGAGTTTGAGACCAGCAACAGAGTGAGATCTTGTCTCTACGGAAAAATCAAAAAATTAGCTGGGTATGGTGGTGTGTGCCTGTGGTTCCAGCTACTCAGAAGGCGGGTGGATGGCTTGAACCTAGGAGGTTGAGGCTGCAGTGAGTGGAGACAGTGCCATTATACTCCAGCCTGGGTGACAGAATGAGACCTTGTCTCAGAAAACCAATTTGTTTGTTGAAATAAACAAACCAACAAAAAAAGAAAGAAAAAAGAAAAAACCTATAGGGTAGCCTCTTTCCTTTTTACTGCATCCCTGCCCTCGACACAGGTGCTGGTGGAACTTAGTGAAGACAGGCAAGAATCAAGAACAGATGTTAGAGGAACACTGCCCTCAACCTAAAGAAAATAGCTTTATGGTGAGGTATAGCAGCTCAGGCCTGTAATCCCAACACTTCAGGAGGCTGAGGCAGGTGGATCACTAGAGCCTAGGAGTTCAAGACCAGCCTGGGAAACATTGAGACCCCTGTCTCTACAAAAAAAATGAAAAGTTAACCAGTCATGGTGGTGTGCACCTGTAGCCCTAGTTACATGGGAGGTTGCAGTAAGCTGTGTTTGTGCCACTGCACTCCATCCTGAGCAAGAGTGAGACCGTGTCTCAAACAAAGAAACAAACGGAGAAATGGCTTTATAAATTACAGTGATTCAAAAGTGAAACGGCTTAATACCCACAGTTTAGTGACAAGAATGCACCCAGGTGTTTTTCATATTGGCAAGTGTACCACAGCAGTGCAGGATGGTAAGGATAGGGAGCACTGGGTGTAGGATATATTGGGTTTGTCTGTACTGTCTTTGCAACCTTTATGTAAATTTAAAGTTTTTCCAAAATAAGAAGTTATTTTAAAAGAAGACTATTGCTCAGATGGGTAATTAAGAGCGCTCAGTTATTATATAAGTGCTCAATATGGGCCCAACCCATAGGGGTTCCCACAAGTAGATGACACTCTACCCTGTAGGGCCCAAGAGGAGGGACCATGAAGGTCCTGGGGATCCTCTTGTTCCTCAAACATGCCACTACCATTGCCTCCCAAGAGCCCTGAGGGGGACCAGTGCATGATTGTAAGACTCAATGACATCAGGATTAAGCACAGCTCCTGGCAGCTGGCAGGGGCTCAGCAAACATTTGTCACATCTATAGCTTGCTCAGGTGAGGTGCCTGGAAAGGCTCCCTAGTGGTGGTAAACCTAGTCTTGGGACCTGAGTAGGGAATTAGGAGTGTCAGGGGCTGGTGGGTGGGAAGAATAACATTCTTAGCAAAGGAAACATCAGGTTAAGGTGGGTATGTTTTAGATAGAGGAAGAAGAAATGCAACGGAACAGAAAAAGCGTGGGGCGGGGAAATTTATGTCTTCCATGTTCATTATCTGCCTAAAATAGAATCTCAGCCTTTTTCCCATCCTTAGAATTCAGCACATAATTTGGACATCAAAGATGTCAATCAGAGCCAAGCATGGGGGAGGCGGACCCTGTTTAGATCTCTGAAGCTCAGGCTTTTGCGATCTCTGTTAATGAAACCTATGCCACAAGTGGTAAATACCGAGGACGCTCCATTTTAGTCATGATCTTTATGTGGCAACTTGAAAACCTTTTCGCCTTTCTGATAAACATTCCTAGGAGACCTCTTTTCCCCTCATTTCCTTGCCCAGCTGAGGCTGTATTTTTTAAGGAAGGAAAAACCAAAAATCAGGGATCTTGTCCATTTTCCCTATCTTTTCACGGTGGGGCGGGAGAAGAGGGGCAGCGGGGGAGGTGGAGAGAAGAAACGGCGGGGGAATCAAAGATTAGGCGTTGTTGTCTGTGCCAAAACGGAGTGAGCCCAATATCAACAAATCAAAATCCAAAACGGAACAAAAAAGTCACAGGCCCGCCCTGCTCGCGCCCCCGCCCGCCCGCCCGGACGCCCAACAGGTGCTTCCCGGGCCCGCCCGCAGCCACAGTATCCTTGGGTGGCCACAAAGTAACCGCCCGCGCAGCTGCAGCCAGGCCCGCCCGTACTCACGGCCGCTCCGCGGTCCGCGCCCCGGCCCGCAGCGCCCATCCGGCCCGGGCCCCGGTCAGCGCGGGCTCGGCTCTCAGGCGTTCCCGGCGCGGCCCGGGACGCGCTGAGGCCGTTAGCGCCTAGGCAGGGCGCGAGGCATCCTCCCGCCGCCGCCCCGCGGGCCGCCTGCCCTTTGTTTTGGAGCCGTGGCCCGGCCCAGCCGCCGTTAACGGCCTCGGAGCGCGGCGCCGGCCAATCAGCGCGCCATGTCGCCAGTGCCCCGCCCCCATCCTGCCTCCGTTCCGCCCCGCGTCCCGCCTGCCCCGCGCGCCCCCGCCCCGCGCGCTCCGGGCCAAGGAGCTCCGCCAGCTCGCACCCGGCCGGGACGGGCAGGGGCGCACGTGCCGCGGGGCGCGCCGCACTCCCATTGGCTGACCCGCCGGGCGCGGCCTCGGAGCCAGCCTGTAAGGGCCGAGGGATGCGGGGGCGGGGCCGCGCGGGGCGGGGCGAGAGCGGGGGCGGGTTCCGCGAGGAGCGCAGCGCGCGGGCGCAGGCTGGCTGGGCAGGGACTCTCGGCCGGCGGAGCCGGTGGTGGTGGACGCGCGCACTGGGAAGCCCACTGGTCACCCGCTCCTCCAGCTCGCGGGGATGGGCCGAGGGCGTGCAGGGCCCGCAGCTCCAGAGGCTGAGGCGAGCTTGCGCGCAGCCTCCTCGGCCAGCGCCGTGCACGTACCGCCCGTCCGCGCGGTCGGCCGCGTTGAGGGGGCGGACATGGAGGCCGAGGCGAGCTCGTGTGCGCCTGACCAGGGCCCGCCTTGGCCGGACCCCTCCGCGGCCGGGTCCCCAGAGTGCGGTCGTCCGTGCTGTCCCGTCCCCACCACCCTCTCTGAACCCAAGGACCTAACCCCCTAGGACCCCCTCGCCACGGAGGACCCCCCGCCCCCGAGTCTCCGTCTGGCGCCTCGCTCTGCTCCAGGCCTGCCGCGTCAGACCTTAGAGAAAGCCCCTTCCTCTGGGTAGTGCTCCCGACGCCCCGGCAGCCTGCGCCACCCCCACGCCTCTAATGTCACTGTTTTCTTGGTTCCGTATCCCTTCTTTAAAAAAATATATATTATTTGAAAATTGATATGTATTATTTGAAAAAAAAAAAAATATATATATATATATATATTTGAAGGCTGGGTGTGGTGGCTCACGCCTGTAATTCCAGTACTTTGGGAGGCCGAGGCAGGAGGATCATTTGAGCCCAGGAGTTCAAGACCAGCCTGGGCAACATAGTGAGACCCTGTCTGTACCAAAAAAAAAAAAAAGAAATTAGGCATGGTGGTGCACGCCTGTAGTCCCAGCTACCTGGGAGGCTGAGGTGGGAGGATCACTTGAGCCCAGGAGGTCGAGGCTTCAGTGAGCCGTGATCGCGCTGCTGTACTCCAGACTGGGTGACAGAGCGAGACCCTTCCTCTTGAACAAAAAAGAAAAAAAGAAAAAAAAACAAGAAAACAACAAAACCTCTACTGAGGTCACAATGTATATAACATTGTTATCAGGGTCCTCTGGACGTGTTCTCTTGTTTTCTGCAACCCACTGTGTATGTAAAGATCTCTTCAAGTCGCTAAATGTACACCTGACTCATAACTTAGATTGTGGCTGGATGTTACCTCTTTTTTTTTTCTTGAGACGGGAGTCTCGCTCTGTCGCCCAGGCTGGAGAGCAGTGGTGCGATCTTGGCTCACTGCAACCTCCTCCTCCCGGGCTCAAGCGATTCTCCTGCCTCAGCCTCCTGAGTAGCTGAGACTACAGTTGCCCGCCGCTACGCCCGGCTAATTTTTGTATTTTTAGTAGAGACGGGGTTTCACCATATTAGCCAGGCTGGTCTCGAATTCCTGACCTCAAGTGATCCGCCTGCCTCGGCCTCCCAAAGTGCTGGGATTACAGGCGTGAGCCCACGCGCCCGGCCCCATTTAACTGTTTTAAAGTGTACAGTTCACTGGTATTAAATACATTCATAATGTGCAACCATCATCATCATCCCTCTCCGGAACTCATCTTGCCTAAGTAAAGCTCTGAACTCATTAAACAATGACTCCCGTTTTCCTTCTACTCCATGCCCCGCACCACCCCCATTCTACTTTCTGTCCCTATGAGCTTGACTACTCTAAGTACCTCACATAAGTTAAATCATCTAGTATTTGTCTTTTTGTGTCTTACTGTGACTTTTGTGACTCATTTCACTTAGCATAATGCCTGCAAGGTTCACCGATGGTGTAGCACTGTCACAGTTTCCTTCCTTTTTTAGGCTGAATAATATTCTATTGTATGTAGATACCACATTTTGTTTCTCCATGCATCTGTCAGTGGACACCCGGCTTGCTGCTTCCATACTTTAGCTATTGTAAATAATGCCACTATGAATTTGATGGTACAAACATCCCTTGGAACTCCTGGTTTCAATTATTTTGGGTATATACCCAGAAGTGAAGTTGCTGGATCATATGGTAGTTCTATGTTGAATTTTTTAAGGCAATTACATACTGTTTCCCAGCGTGGCTGCACCATTTCACATTCTCTCCAACAGTGTACAAGGCTTCCAGTTTCTGCACATCTTCACCAACTGTTATCTTCTGTTTTTTGACAATGGCCAGCCTGGTGCATGTGAGATTGGGGCTCGTGATGGGTTTGGTTTACACTTCCCTCGTGATTAGTGGTGTTGAGCATCTTTCTGCGGACTTGGTGGCGTCAAGTGTTATTAACTATGACCACGTGACCACATGACCCATTTCATTTTATCTGTACAACGTTTCTGTTTGGGGTGATAAACAAATTTGGAATTGGTAGTGGGAATGGCTGTACAACAGTGTGAATGCCACTGAATTGCACCCTTAAAATTGTTAAAATGGGCCGGGTGTGGTGGCTATGCCTGTAATCCCAGCACTTTGAGAGGCCGAAGTGGGCAGATCACCTGAGGTCAGGAGTTCAGGACAAGTCTGGCCAACATGGTGAAAACCCCGTCTCTGCTAAAACAAAAAATGCAAAAAAATTTAGCTGGGCGTGGTGGTGCGTGCCTGTAGTCCCAGCTACTCAGGAGGCTGAGGCAAGAGAATCGCTTGAACCCAAGAGGTGGAGGTTGCAGTGAGCCGAGATGGAGCCGCTGCACTCCAGCCTGGGCAACACAGCGAGACTCCGTCTCAAAAAAAAAAAAAAAAAAGTTAAAATGGTGAATTTTATGTTATGTATATTTTACCACAACAAAAGTAGTAAAAGAAAGTCTACATTGTGATCTAGTACACATCTGTATGAACAAAAAGTTTCATGATTTAATACATACTCTTATTTATTTTGGGCAATGCCCTAACATTTCTATCCTCCTCTGTTTTTATTAACAAAATCCCAGGCATGACCTTCTGGGTGGCCTCGGGCAGCACCATCAGCCAGGCCTGCAGCCTGCCACCCCCGCCTGCCTCGTGGTTGCACCATTTATAATCCACTTTCCCATAGCCCACTCAGGAATACCACCTTCAAGCTCCAGGGCTCCCTCCCTTTAGCGTCCCAGCTCCATGCCTCAGCATGCCCTCCCACTGGGGGCTGCCCTGCCCCATGCGCACTTCCTCCCTGACCTCTTTCCCACACCCCACCCTTGCCTGTCCTGGAGAAATTCAGCCCCCTCCCCCAACTGGGAAATGCACCACTGCAGCTGGCTGCTTACTTTGGGGACACCAGTTTCTAGGGAAGCCTAGTCCTCCTGAAAACCCTCCGCCTGCTCCACTTCCGGGTCTGTGCAGGTTCTACCATCCTGGAAGATGATCTCACGCCTCCTCCCCTCTGCTAACTCTGTGTCCAACTTTACAGAGAACATAGAGATGGGAGAGGACTCCTCCCCACCCCCACTGCTAAACATCCTAAACATCTTCCCTGCCTGCTGCCATGAACACGTGGCTCGCCCTTAGTCCTGACCCCCACGGCTTACTGGGCTGCCCCATCAGGGTAGGAGCCGTGCTTTCGGCTCCACGTACTCTATTTGGCTATGCCCACCTGCTCTGCAACTCTTCAGGGCAAGATGACGCAGAAGGGCCTGGTCTGGGCGCCTGCCATGCCCACCTCCCAATCTCAGGGTTCCATCCCAACCGCTCCAACATCATGTCGCGAAACATCACGTCATCACATCTGGGCTCAGCCTATACCTTACTGGATGGTCCTACTAGCATTTCCTACAGTGGGGTGCTTTTTAAAAACACTTTCTTCACTTAGATTCTGGGGGCTCCACTCTCTTCCTCACCGGCCTCCGTTTCCCCACCTGCCCTCACCCTCCTGATGTTGGAGGCCCCAAAAGTTCAGCCCTTAGGTCTCCTCCCTTCCCTCCACTGGCCTGACGGGTGATCTCCACCAAGCTCATTGGCAGTGGAAGACCACGTGGAGCCTGCTACTGATCAAATGTGATCCTCACCAACCACAATGGCTCTTGCCTATAATCCCAGTACTTTCGGAGGCCGAGGCAGGTGGATCACTTGAGCCCAGGAGCTCAAGACCAGACTAGGCAATGTGGTAAAACCTCCTCTCTCTCTCTCTCTCTCTCTCTCTCTCTATATATATATATATATATATATATATATATACAAAAATTAGCCAGGTGTGGTGGCCACACGCCTGTAGTCCCAGGTACTTGGGGGGCTCAGGAGGGAGGATCGCTTAAACCTGGGAAGTTGAGGCTGCAGTGAGCACTCCAGCCTGGGCAATAGAACAAGGCCCTGTCTCAAAAAAAAAAGTGTGTTCCTCAGCACAAACCCTCCCCTGACCCCCAGGCTCTCACCTACAGCTGCCCACTCGCAGTCTCACTTGGAGGTCTACACTTTAAACTCAACACAAACCAAACCAAGCCTCTGTCTCCACCAGCTCAATTAAGGGCATGGCCATTTTTCAGGCACAGGCCAAATCCTCAGAGTCCTCCTGGACCCCTCTCTTTCCCTCACATCCCAGGTCCAACCCCTCAGCAAGTCCCCAGGCTCCCACTCCTGTCACCAGCACCCAGGGCCTGAGCCACTCTCATCTCTTGTCTAGATTGTTATTGCTCAAGTGGCCTCCAAATTACAAACTTTGCCTCCTTAACTCTATTCTTCACTGATTGATTCTTTTAGAACAAAAGCCAGGTGTATACCTCCTGAAAAGCCCCAGGTAAAAGCTAGAGTTCATTAATTGGCTGAAGCGATTTGGCTCCTTCCTCTCTCTCCTCCTCCATTTCCTATTACTGCCCCTGCAAGAGTTTAGCCAACTACAAAGTACAAAGTTTTTTGTTTTGTTTTTGTTGAGACAGAGTTGCTCTGTTGCCCAGGCTAGAATGCAATGGTGTGCTCTCGGCTCACTGCAACCTCCACCTCCTGGGTTCAAACAATTCTCCTGCCTCGGCCTCCCAAGTAGCTGGAGTTACAGGTGCCCACCACCACGCCCCCTTAATTTTGTATTTTTTTTTTTTTTTTTTTTTAAGTAGAAACAGGGGTTTCACCATGTCGCCGAGGCTGGTCTCAAACTCCTGACCTCAAGTGATCCTGCCACCTCGACCTCCCAAAGTGCTGGGATTACAGGTGTGAGCCACTGCGCTGGGCCCAGAGTTTGTACTGGGTCTCCATCAATAGGCATGGGTAATGGCCCAGGAGGAGGAGCTCAGACCCCAGCCTCTCGGTGTGACCCGGAGCGCCACTTCCCTCTGGCAAGACACCTCCAGGGCTTGGTGATCAGCTCCCAGAAGCAGGTGCGCAGGCCATCCCTCTCCCTGGGCAAGGAGAAACCCTTTGCTCTGTCGTCCCCCCGTGGACTGCTCTCAGGACGCTCCCACGCCCTTGCTGTTCCCTTCCCTGCAAGGCTCCTCTTCTGTCAGCATCCTGGTCCCAGGGGCCCTCTCTCTGCACACTCAGGACTGCACCCTCCGCGCTCTCTTCTCCTTGCACTGGTCTGTATATTTCCCCTTCGCTTGGGTATTGTTGTCTCTCCTCCCTTCCCCAGGATGCGAGCAGGGGTTGGGCAGAGGCCTTGGTGTGTTCTTGGCTGATCGCTGGTGCTGAGAGCGTCACTGAGAGCCACAGGGCAGGATGGCTGAGGATTAACTAAGACCCAAGACGCCAGGCACGGTCCATGCTTAGGAAATGCCAGCCTTCCTCCAGGTGCCCAGCTCCTTCCAGGGCAGGATTTCTTGGGAAGAGGCAGGACTGAGGGATAGCAGCAGTGGCTCAGTGAGAGTCCAGAGTTGAGAAAATAGATTTGTACCAGGGGGTTGCCCCATAGTGCTCCTCGGTATCGAAAAACAGCCACCAGCCAGCAGGCTGTGTGGTTATCCACTCGAAGCCCAACATGGGTGAACAGACCAGGCTACCTATTCCAGGCATGGATAGGGATATGGAGCCTATGAAATTGCTGCCGGGTCGGTGCCCATCACAGGCTCTGCAGCCCTGCACAGAATGATAGCATGTGTTGACTGATGAGGTGGAGCCAGACCCACCTGAGGGCTGAGACACAGTGGAGGCTGAAGCCTCCTCAGGGGATCCCGTCTGACTGGGTGTTACAGGCTGACTGTGTCTCTCACATGTGACTGCATTTGGAGAGAGAGTATTTAAAGAAAACATTAAGGTCATGAGGGTGGACCTTAACCAATATGACTAGTGTCCTTATAAAAAGAGATTAGGTGGCTGGGCGTGGTGGCTCACGCCTGTAATTCCAGCACTTTGAGAGGCTGAGGCTGGCGGATCACCTGAGATCAGGAGTTTGAGACCAGCCTGACTAACATGGTGAAACCCTGTCTCTACTAAAAATACAAAAATTAGCCGGGTGTAGTGGTGGGCACCTATAATCCCAGCTACTTGGGAGGCTGAGGCAGGAGAATCGCTTGAACCCAGGAGGCGGAGGTTGCAGTGAGCCGAGATTGTGCCACTGCACTCCAGCCTGGGCAACAGAGCGAGACTCCAGATAAAAAAAAGAGAGAGAGATTAGGCAAGACATGGTGGTTTATACCTATAATCCCAGCTCTTTGAGAGGCCCAGTCAGGAGACCCCCATCTCTAAAACAAATTATTTTTTTTGGACACAGGGTCTTGCTCTGTTGCTCAGGCTGGTGTGCAGTGGCGCGATCATGGCTCACTGCAGCTTCAGCCTTCTGGGCTCAAGCGATCCTCCCACCTCACCCTACCAAGTAGCTGGGACTACAGGCAGGCACCACCATGCCCCACACCTGTAATCCCAGCACTTTGGGAGGCCAAGGTGGGCGGATCACCTGAGGTAGAGAGTTTGAGACCAACCTGACCAACATGGTGAAACCCTCTCTCTATTAAAAATACAAAAATTAGCCGGGTGTGGTGGTGCACATCTGTAATCCCAGCTACCGAGGGGGCTGAGGCACGAGAATTGCTTGAACCTGGGAGGCAGAGGTTGCAGTGAGCCCAGATAGTGCCATTGCACTCCAGCCTGGGCAACAGAGGGAGGCTCTGTCTCAAAAAAAAAAAAAAAGTTTCTGTGTTGCCCAAGCTGGTCTTGAACTCTTGGGCTCAAGTGATCCTCCCACCTCAGCCTCCCAAAGCACTAGGATTACAGGTGTGAGCCACTATGCCTGGCTTTTTTTTTTTTTTCTTAATTAGCTGGTTGTGGTAGCACATGCCTGTAGTCCCAGCTACTTGGGAGGCTAAGTTGGAAAGATGGCTTCAGTCCAGGAGTTCGAGGCTGTAGTGATCTATGATTGTGCCACTGCATTCCAGCCTGGGCAACAGAGCAAGACCTGTCTCTTAAAAAAAAGAGAGAGAGATTGGCTGGATGCAGTGGCTCATGCCTGTAATCCCAGCACTTTGGGAGGCTGAGGTGCGTGGATCACAAGGTCAGGAGATTGAGACCATTCTGGCCAACATGGTGAAACCCTGTCTCTACTAAAAATACAAAAATTAGCTGGGCGTGGTGGCTTGCATCTGTAGTTCCAGCGACTCAGGAGGCTGAGGCAGGAGGATTGCTTGAACCCAGGAGGCAGAGGCTGCAGTGAACCGAGAGCGCGCCACTGCACTCCAGCCTGGATGACAGAGTGAGACTCCATCTTAAAAAAAAAAAAAAGAGAGAGAGAGAGATTAGGACACAGACACGCACAGAGGGATGACCACGTGAGCACACAGGGAGAAGACGCCATCAACAAGCCAGGGAGAGTGGCCGCAGAAGAAACAAACCCTTCTGACGCCTTCACCTTGCACTTCCAGCCTCCAGGACTATGAGAAAATAAATTCCGGCTGTTCAAGCCGCCCAGTCTGTGGTACTTTGTTACTGCAGCCCAAGCTGACTAATATACTGGATTTTGGGGGTAGAAAGATACTTACAGCAACTCTCCTCAAGGGTCGCCCAGCCTGCCTTCCACCCAAATCCTGCCTAAATCCTTCGGGTTGGCCAAAATTAAGCTGCCTGCCTTGGTGTAACTTCAGCGCGGGCTAGTAGAATTGCTGTGGACAGACAGGGAACTTAACCTCCCGGGCGCCAGTGTTCTCCTTGGCCAAGTGAGAGGCCGTGCTGTGCGGAGTCCCCTCCAGAGCCCCTGGAGTCTAAAGTTCTGTGACTTGCTAAGACTTTCCTTTATGATAGGAAAGCCCATTAGGAAACAGGCAGGTGCTGTTGGCATAGCAACCACAAGCCATCTTATGTTCTTTCCAAATTAAAAATTTTCCAGCTTTAGAACTGAGGAGAGAAAGATGTAAGAGCAGAGATGAAATTAAGTTATTGATGGAAGCGGTTGCCATGGCACCGTGCTGTCCTTGGAGTCTGCCAGCTGCCACTTGATTTCTCCATTTTTCGTGCGAACGAAGGAGTCCAAGAGAAGATAAGGACCAGCCTCCCACAGTGAGGGAGAAAAACAAAACGTATGTGTTCATTAGAAAGAGTTGACTCATGATGGGAACCTAAACAATATTTTAAGAGTAGCGAGCGGCCAGGCGCAGTGGCTCACACCTGTAATCCCAGCACTTTGGGAGGCTGAGGTGAGCAGATCATGAGGTCAGGAGTTCAAGACCAGCCTGGCCAACATGGTGAAACCCCATCTCTACTAAAAATACAAAAATTAGCCGGGCTTGGTGGTGCATGCCTGTAATCCCAGCTACTCAGGAGGCTGAGGCAGGTGAGTCCCTTGAACCCAGGAGGCAGAGGTTGCAGTGAGCTGAGATTGTGCCATTGCACTCCAGCCTGGGCAACAAAGCCAGACTCCATCTCAAAAAGCAAACAAACAAACAAAAAACAGAGTAGCTATGCACCTAATGTGCAGGCCTTCTCAAAACTTAAGTGAATCACCTGGGGATTTTGTTAAAATATGGTTGCTAAAATTGGGGTGGTTGCTAAGTCTGGGGTTTGGCCTGAGATTCTGCATTTTAGGCCGGGCACGGTGGCTCACGCCTGTAATCCCAGCACTTTGGGAGGCCGAGGTGGGCAGATCACTTGAGGTCAGGAGTTCGAGACCAGCCTGGCCAGTATGACGAAGCCCTGTCTCTACTAAAATACAAAAAAATTAGCCAGGCATGGTGCCACATACCTGTGGTCTCAGCTACTCAGGAGGTTGAGACATGAGGATTGCTTGAACCTGGGAGGCAAAGGTTGCAGTGAGTGGAGATTGCGCCACTGCATGCCAGCCTGGGTGGTGCAATCTTGGCTCTGTCTCAAAAAAAAAAAAAAAAGATTCTGCATTGTATTGTATTGTATTATTTATTTATTTTTGAGACAGGGTTTCACTCTGTTGCCCAGGCTGGAGTGCAGTGGCACAATCACCGCTCACTGCAACCTTCGCCTCCCAGGCTCAAGTGATCCTCCTGCCTCAGCCTCCTGAGTAGCTGGGACCACAGGTGTGCACCACCACACCTGGCTATTTTGCATTTTTTGTAGAGATGGAGTTTTGCCATGTTGGCCAGGCTTTTCTCAAACTCCTGGACTCAAGCGATCCACCTGCCCAAAGTGCTGGGACTACAGGTGTGAGCCACTGTATCCAGCCCATTATTTTAAATTGTGGTAAAATACACATAGCATAAAATTTACCATCTTAGACTTTTTTTTTTTTTTTAAGGGATGAAGTTCCATTCTGTGGCCAGAGTGCAGAGGTGCAATCACTGCTCACTGCAGCCTCGACCTCCCAGGCTCAAGCAATCCTCCCATCTCAGCCACCCAGGTAGCTGGGACTACAGGTCTGTGCCACTATGCCCAGCTAATTTTCTATTTTTATTTTTGTAGAAATGGGGTCTCCCTATGTTGCCCAGGCTGGTCTCAAACTCCTGGGCTCAAGCAATCGTCCTGCCTTGGCCTCCCAAAGTGCTGGGATTATAGGCGTGAGCCACTGCACCCGGCCCCATGTTAAGCCTTTTTTAAGTGTACAGTTCAGCAGCGTTAAATGTGTTCACACTGTGCGCATCCAATCTCCAAAACACTTTCCATGTGGCAAAATGGAAACTGTAACTATTAAATAACAACTCCTCACGTCCCCCTCCCCACAGAGAGTCTGCATTTATGACCATGTGATGACAATGGTGCTGGTCTGTGGCCGACATTTTAAGTGTCAGCTGTCCTTTGGAGCCTTTCTTGGTACCGGGGCTGAGGTAGGTGCCAGGCAGGCCAGAGTGAGCAGGCCATACACTGTGCTTCCCAGGAACTTCCTGGCAAGTGGGGCAAGACACGGGGTGACGAAACTTCAGAGGAGTGGACAGGCTACCTCATTCACACATGTGACTAGCATTTGCATGGCGCAGGGAGGATGGAAGCATGGGTGGTAATGTGGAGACACTCGGTGACTGCCACATTTACTTGCTAAGTTTGCTGGACCACTCCCTCATGCTGGCATGTTGGGCACTGAAGGCTACTCACCTTATTTTTGCTATTATAAATAATGGCGGTATAAACATCTTTGTATGTGTGGCTGTTTTCTCTTGAATTTTTGTCAAGAGAAAAAAAATCTCAGGAATGGAATGACGGAGCCAAACTCATCTTGTTAGCTCCAGTTGCATCTTCCAGATCCCACTGTATTCCTCTACGGTGCTGTTAACAACGCTAAAGGGGACGGATTTCTTTATACCTTTATGGCATTTGGCTGTTATTTTTATTTTATTATTATTTTTTACTTTTAGAGATGGGGTGTCACTCTGTCACCCAGCCTGAAGTGCAGTGGCTCGATCATGGCTCACTGCAGCATTGACATCCTGGGTCATGCGATCCTCCCGCCTCAGCTTCCCAAGTAGCTAGGACTATAGGTGTGTGCCACCATGCCTGGCTAATTTAAAACAAATTTTTTTTTTTGGTAGAATGGGGCTTGCCATGTTGCCCAGGCTGGTCTCGAACTCCTGATCTCAAGTGATCCTCCTGCCTTGGCCTCCCAAAGTGCTGGACATTTAGCTTTTATAAGTTCTCTTTTGCTGAAAACCAAAGTAAGGTATACACAAAATGGCACTTCATCTTTAATTTGCGTTTCCCTGTTTACTAACAGTGGATGCTTTCCTCATGTAAGCAGACAGTTTTCTTTCACTGACCATCAGTTGGGGAGGAGGCAAGGTGTCTGTAGTTTCGTGATTCTTTACATGTTTTGGAATGGACTTTTCTTATTGGCCACTCACAACAGATATGTCCCCAGCCCCCCGGCCCTCTGTACTGTGGTCATTGTTGGCATATGTGAAATCAGATACGAGATATTCCTCTAGTCCTCTGGTTTGTCCAAGACACTGGATTAACAGTTTCTCCAACCACACCTGGTGAGCGAATACCCTGACCTTCTGGATTCATCTGTTAGGAAACGCATTGGGTAACAGGTATGGGAATGGGGGTGACTTCCAGTTTCAGTTCCAACATGTCAAGTCCTCGCTCCTGCCCTTACAACAAGAACATAACTGAATAAAGTGAAAAGTCAATGGTTTTCTTAGATCCATCAGAGAACTGAAGCCACAGGACAAGCCACCACCCCAAAAGCCAGAGAGACAGGCAAAGGCCAGAAATCACAGTTTGCTGGAAGCAGACACCACCAGGGCCAGGAGCTGGCAGGAAGACTTAAAGGACCCCTTAAGTGGCAACTTAGATGAACGGCCGGATTTTGTATGAGTTTGAGAGTTAAAAACTCATTGGGATCGGGCGCGGTGGCTCACGCCTGTAATTCCAGCACTTTGGGAGGCCGAGGCTGGTGGATCATGAGGTCAGGAGATCGAGACCATCCTGGCTAACATGGTGAAATCCCGTCTCTACTAAAAATACAAAAAAATTAGCTGGGCATGGTGGCAGGCACGTGTAGTCCCAGCCACTCCGGAGGCTGAGGCAGGAGAATGGTGTGAACCCGGGAGGTGGAGCTTGCAGTGAGCCGAGATAGCACCACTGCACTCCAGCCTGGGCGACAGAGCAAGATTCTGTCTCAAACAAAAACAAAAACAAAACTCATTGCGGGGGCCAGGCGCTGTGGCTTACGCCAGTAATCCCAGCACTTTGGGAAGCTGAGGTGGGTGGATCACTTCAGGTCAGGAGTTCGAGACCAGCCAGGCCAACATGATGAAACCCCGTTTCTACTGAAAATACAAAAATTAGCCAGGTGTGGTGGCAGGTGCCTGTAATCCTAGTTACTTGGGAGGCTGAGGCAGGAGAATTGCTTGAGCCCGGGAGGCGGAGGTTGCAGTGAGCCGAGATTGTGCCACTGCACCGCGATGGAGACTCTGTCTCCAACAACCTCATGGGGATCCAGTCTAAGGGGGACTCCCACACTTTTGTTGGTTTTACCTCCAAGGGGCCTCACCAGGTTCTCATAGTGAAGAATGGAGGAAAATCCCTTGTGTTTGACCAGGGAGAAGGGAAAAGCAACCATTTTGAATTGTTCCTAGAGTGTTCTCAACAACAAAGACCAGCCGGCAGGAGAGAAGACCTCCCAGAGCCTTACCCAACACGGAGGAAGGGATACACCCTCCGGTTCTTGCTGGCCCTTGTGACTTACCCAAGAGGGCAAAAAAGGCTGAGATGCACCTGTGAAGGTCACAGCCCAGGGACACAGGCTCACTAAAAGACTGAGAGCTAATCATGGGATTCCAGAGCGCTTCCCCTCCATCCACACCTTGCCACCCCAACTGCAAGGCTCCTACAAAATACAGAGGGTCACTGCTGAAAGAACCGAAGGCTCAGGCTCCACTTAAGAAAAAGTCTCCAGGGAAAAAACAAAGACAACAGGGGAAACAGAAACAAAGACACTGAAGAACATTTTAGTCTCTGACACCTACAGCAAAACACAGCCTCATTCTTAGCCAGAAAAACAGAAAAACTGCACACTAAAGGCCTATCCACCTCAGTGTTATTACCCAAAAGATCATATCTTTCAACAAAAAATTGTAAGGCATGCTAAAAGATAAGAAAAAAACACAGTCTGAAGAGACAAAGCAAGCGACAGAGCCAGACTCAGATGTCAGAGACTTTGGAATGATCAGACTGAGAATTTAAAATACCTAGGATTAGTATGCTAAGGGCTCTAATGGAAAAAGTGGGACAAGCAAGAACAGATGGGTGATGTAAGCAGAGAAATGGAAGCCTTAAGAGAGGAGCAGGGATTTAAAATGTTTATGTAGATCTGTGCTTCCAACTTATATCATTCTCCTTCCCTCTCAAGAACTTTTTTTTTGAAACAGGGCCTCACTCTATTACCCAGGCTGGAGTGCAGTGGTGTAATCACGGCTCACTACAACCTCCGCCTCCAGGGCTCAAGTGATCCTCCCGCCTCAGCCCCCAAAGTAGCTATGACTACAGGCGTGAGCCACCATGCCCAGACAATTTTTGTATTTTTTGTAGAGATGGGGTTTCACAATGTTGCCCAGGCTGGTGAAGATCTTATTTTAACATTTCTTATAAAGCAGTGCTACTGGCAACAAATTCCCTCTGTTTTTGCTTGTCTAATAAAGTACTTATATTTTAGAGGCAGGGGCTTGCTCTGTGGCTTAGGGTGGAGTGCAGTGGTACGAGCCTAGCTCACTGCAACTTTGAACTCCTAGACTCAAGCAATCCTCCCATCTTGGCCTCCCAAAATGCTGGGATTATAGGAGTGAGCCACTGTGCCTGGCATTTTGTTTTGTTTTTGAGACAAAATCTCGCTTTGTCTCCCAGGCTAGAGCGCAATGGCATGATCTTGGCTGACTGCAACCTCCGCCTCTGGGTTCTAGCGATTCTCCTGCCTCAGTCTCTCAAGAAGCTGGGATTACAGGTGCCCACCACCACACCCAGCTAATTTTTGTATTTTTAGTAGAGACGGGGTCTCACCATGTTGTCCAGGATGGTCTTGAACTCCTGACCTCAGGTGATCCATCCGCCTCGGCCTCCCAAAGTGCTGGGATTACAAGTGTGAGCCACCACACCCGGCCTTGTTTTGTTTTTGAGACAGGCTCTTCCTCTGTCACTCAAGCTGGAGTACAGTGGTGCCATCATAGCTCACTGCAATCTTGAACTCTTAGATTTAAGTGATCCTCCTGCCTCAGCCTCCTAAGTAGATGGGACTACAGGCTTGTGGAACCAAGCTGAGAATTTTTTTTCCTTTTTCTTTTTTTTTTGTAGAGGCAGGGTCTCACTTTGTTGCCCAGGCTGGTCTCAAACTGCTGGCCTCAAGAAATCCTCCTGCCTTGGCCTCCCAAAGTGCTGGGATTACAGGCATTAACCACTATGCCCAGCTATTTTATCTCCATTATGAAAAACAGTTTCACTGGACACAATACACTAGGATGGTGGTTTTTCTCTTTCAATACTATGTATAATCGGAGTGGTGGGAGGGGACACCCAATTGTAGAGGGTGAACTTCTTGTTTTTCACCATTAAGTATGTTAGCTGTGGGTGTTTTGTAGATGTTCTTTATCAAGCTAAGAAAGTTCCTCTCTATTATAATTTGCTGGGAGTTTTTACCATGAATGGATGTCAGATTTTGTTGCTGAGTCTGGTCTGAAGTTCCCGGGCTTAGGTGATCCTCCTGTCTCAGCCTTCTGAGTAGCAGGGAGCACAGTTGCAAGCCACCATGCCTGGCTTCTTTCTGAATCTATCTGATCATATATGATTTTTCTTTTTTTGCCTGTTGATGTGATGATCATAGTTGATTTTTTTTTTTTTTTTTTGAGGCAGAGTCTTGCTTTGTCACTGAGACTGGAGTGCAATGGCGCCATCTTGGCTCACTGCAACCTCCACCTCCTGGGTTCAAGTGATTCTCTTGCCTCAGCCTCCCGAGTAGCTGGGATTACAGGCGCGTGCCACCATGCCCAGCTAATTTTTGTATTTTTAGTAGAGACGAGGTTTTGCCATGTTGGCCAGGCTGGTCTTGAACTCCTGACCTCAGGTGATCCACCAGCCTTGGCTTCCCAAAGTGCTGGGATTACAGGCACTCACCACTGTGCCCGGCCCTGATTTTTTTTTTAGGCAGGATTTCACTCTGTCTCCCAGGCAGAAGTGGAGTTTTGCCGTCACCGCTCACTGCAGCTTTGACTTCCTGGGCCTAGGTGTTGCTCCCACCTCAGCCTCCCGAGGAGCTGGGACCACAGGCACTCGCCACCATGCCCGGCTGTTTGTATATTTTTTTGTAGAGATGGGGTTTTGCCACATTGACCAGACTGGTCTTAAACTCCTGGGTTCAAGTGATCCGCCTGCCTCGGCCCTAACATGCTGGGATTACAGGTGTGAGCCTGTAAAATTGGCCTTATTTTTGATTGTTGAGCCAGATTTGCATACCAGGAATCAATCCCACCTGATCAAGACGTATACTTCTTTTTATACATTGTTGGGTTCTATTTGCTCGTATTTTACCAAGCGTTTTTGCATCTATGATCATGAAAAGATATTGCTCCATAGTTTCCTTATTTATTTAGTTTTTGAGACAGAGTCTCTTGCTCTGTCACCCAGGCTGGAGTGCAATGGCGTGATCTTGGCTCACTGCAACCTCCACCTCCCGGGTCCAACAGATTGTCCTGTCTCAGCCTCCCAAGTAGCTGGGATTACAGGCACGTGCCACCACGCCCAGCTAATTTTTTGGTACTTTTTAGTAGAAACGGGGTTTCACCATGTTGGCCAGGCTGGTCTTGAACTCCTGACCTCAAGTGATCCACCTGCCCCGGCCTCCCAAAGTGCTGGGATTACAGGCGTGAGTCACTGCGCCCAGCCTATATAACATCTTTATCTGGTTTTGGGATTAAGGTAATGCTGGCAATCATAGAATGAGTTATGAGTGATTCCGCTGTTTCTATTTTCTGGAAGAGATTGTAGAGAATTGATTTTTTTTTTTTTTTTTTTTTTTGAGACGGAGTCTCACTCTGTCACCCAGGCTGGAGTGCAGTGGTGCCATCTCAGTTCACTGCAACCTCTGCCTCCTGGGTTCAAGCGATTCTACTGCCTCAGCCTCCTGAGTAGCTGGGATGGCAGGTGCCCGCCACCACGCCCGGCTAATTTTTGTATTTTTAGTAGAGACGGGGTTTCACCATCTTGTGATCTGCCCCTCTGGGCCTCCCAAAGTGCTGGGATTACAGGCGTGAGCCCCGGTGCCTGGCTGATATTTCTTTAAAACATCTGGGCCTGGTAGAGTCATGTCGAATGAGTTGAAAACTTAAGTCCACACAAAAACCTGCACATGGATGTTTACAGCAGCTTTATCTATAATTGCCAAAACTTGGAAGCAAGTGAGACGTTCTTTGATAGCCGAATGGAGACACAATCAGTGGTGTATCCATACAATGGAATATTATTCAGTGATAAGAAGAAATGAGCTATGTAGCCACAAAGAGACATGGAGGAATATTGACTGCGTATGGCTGAAAGATGTCTGAAAATGACACATTCTGTTCTAACTACATGACATTTTGGAAAGGCAAAACCACAGCAACAGTAAAAAGCCCCGTGGTTGTCAAGGGTTGGCGGGGGATAGGTGTGCTGATGGTGCAGGGGTGGGTGTGTGGGACTCCATGTACTATCTGCTTAATTACTCTGTAAAAAGCGGTACTAAAAGAGTAAAATCTACTTTAAAAATAGAGAGATGAGCAAGAGGGGAGGAATGACCAGGTTTGCTGAAGAGAGAGGCTTCGGGGGCCTCACAGGGGTCAGGACTTGTCTAAGAGGAGTTTGATAACCATGGCCAAGGAGAAGTATGGGCTTCCAGTGATCTGAGACGATCTTGACAATGGAATGTTAATTATGACCTTCAAGATTTAACATTAGAGTCCTGGAGAGCCAAACATTCATAAATGCAGTGCAAGGTCTACTTCTTGTGCAGAGTGAACAGATGAAAGCATCAATGGCAGGAGGTAAAATGAAAGATTTCTGTGGATAGAAACGTCCTGGAGTTCTCGGCACCTGCATGTAGCCTCCCCACCGCTGGCTGACACGGCATTTTTTCTTTTGAAGAGAGTGGGTCTTGCTCTGTTGCCCAGGAGGAGTGCAGTGGTGCGATCATAGCTCACTGCAGCCTTGAACTACTGGGTTCAAGTGATCCTCCTGCCTCAACCTCTCCAGTAGCTGGGACCACAGGCATGCGCCACTATGCCTGGCGAATTTTTTTAAAAATTATTTTTTGTAGAGGTAAATACAACCTGTGTTGTCCAGGCTGGCTTTGAACACCTAGTTTCAAGAGATCCTCTTACCTTGGCCTGTCGAAGCGCAGGGATTACAGGTGTAAGCCACTGCACAGCACACAGCACTATTTTTGAGTTTTAATGATTCCTCTTCTCTGGTTACCAAGGTAATACAAAGTATTAAACCTCCTGGTGTACCTGTCAAGAGGGTGCTGCACCTTAGAAATTCTCCTGCACACCAGGAGCGTGCTGCTCTCTGCTGTGGCCCGGGGCTGTGTGGTCTCGGGCCTTTCCTCCATCCTCTGGAGTCAGATCTGGCAGGCACATGCTGTGCATTAAGCCTTGGGGCTGGCAGTGGAGGCCTGGCCAGGGCCCTAGGCTGGGGTGGAAGGGCTGATCCTGAAAGGGCACAGGGCCAGCAGGCTGCAGCAGCAGCAGAGAGTGGTCTTCCATGGAAGGGGCTTCCTGGGGGAACTGCGTTACCTGATTCCTACCGCATGTGCCTGCTGCTTGTGGTGGGGTGCCGTGCAGGGGATCAGGACAGTGGGGGCTCCTTCGGGGGTCCGACATGGGCTCAGAGCCAGAAATGTACACCTGCCACCTCCAAGGAAAAGAAAGCACAAAGCAAAGACAAAGAGGGGAGGGGCGTGGCATGCAGCAGACCACACTATCACCCAGGTGGCCTTGCTATCTCTGACCTCAACCTTGGGCTGCGCAGCTCACGGGAGCATCCAGTGGATGCTCCCACTAGATTGTGCCAAGGTGGGGCCGGGCCAACGTCTCAGCCACGAGGAATCCTCACAGAGCAGTCACCAGAGCCCTTGCTGCCGGGACACTTCCTCCAGTGCCCAGATGTGGCCAGCCTGGGTGGCTGGGGGTGTCTGTCTTGCCTTTGGAGCTCCTTTTGCCAGGGGAAACTCTGTGTTCTCTGATCTCAGGTGGTGCCTATTTTGATGACAGCACGTTTTTGTTTTTTTTTTGAGATGGAGTCTCGCTCTGTCACCCAGGCTGGAGTGCAGTGGCGCAACCTCAGCTCACCGCAACCTCCACCTCCTGGGTTCAAGCAATTCTCCTGCCTCAGCCTCCCGAGCAGCTGGGACCACAGGCACAAGCCACCATGCCCGGCTAATTTTTGTATTTTTAGTAGAAGTGGGGTTTCACCATATTGGCCAGGCTGGTCTCAAACTCCTGACCTTGTGATCTGCCTGCCTCGGCCTCCCAAAGTGATGGGATTACAGGTGTGAGCCACTGCGCCCTGCCAATAATAGCACGTTCTTAGAACAGGGGAGCTTGTGTATACACTTAACCCTGAGTTGGTTTCGTGTCAATGTCGGATATGTGAGTGTTAGGCTGTTCTTGTGTTGGTATAAAAGAATACCTGAGACTGGGTAATTTATAGAGAAAAGAGGTTTAATTGGCTCACAGTTCTGCAGGCTGCACAGGAAGCATGGCACTAGCATCTGCTTGGCTTCTGGGAAGCCTCAGGGGGCTTTTACTCCTGGCAGAAGGGGAAGTGGGAGCAGGCGCTGGCACATGGCCAGAGCACAGATGAGAGCGTGAGTGAGGGGAGGTGCCACAGGCTTTTACACAACCGCATCTCACAAGGGTAGCACCTCCCACCAGGCCCCACCTCCAACACTGGGGACTACATCTCAGCAAGCTTTTTGGCGGGATCATCCAAACTCGTCATCAGCGAGCAACAAAGGGCTGCCAGAGGGGTGTGCATGCTGCCCCACCCAGGTTAGCACAGTCACACTCACCCTGGGGGAGGACAGGCAGCCACTGTGACCCCACTATCACCCACCAACCAAACAGTGACTCTGGCGTCTACTTGGGAGTCTAATTCTCCTTATCTGAAAAAAAACCCAATGCCGTCGGTCTGCCTTGTCCTTGCAGAACTGTCTTCACTTCAGTCTATCCAAGGCTCTCTTCCCTTCAGAGAAGAGCCGGTCACACTGTGGCTGGCTCCCTGCCCAGGGCCTGGCTGATGGTCCCCAGAGGGGCCGCAGCACTGGAGGCACATGTGCGGGCCACCTGCTCACCCTCTTTTCCGCTTTCATCGCTTGGGAGAAAACAGAAATAAGGGGCTGCGTCGTTAGCTGCCTCTCCTGCCTGCTGATTCCACTTGTGTTCTGTGCAGCCCGCATATTGCAGGCAGCAATAGCTCTCTTCTCAGAATTCACTTTGGCAGCCAAGCCCCCCTGCAGCTCCTCCTTGCCCTGTGCTCCCTTCTTTGGTAGATGCCCTTTAAACACTGTGCTCCCAGCCTTGGGGCCCGGTTTCCCAGCAACACTGAGTCCAGGGTGCTAATCCCCTGGCGCCTTCCGGCCACAGGCGGCCTTCACTGACAGTATGACTTTCTCCCGTTTGAAATCTGCATTGGCCCAGCCTTTCTTTCTTAACAGAGACATTGCAGATTTATGGAATTATTTTATTTATTTTTTTTTGAGAGAGAGTTCTCACTCTGACGCCCAGGCTGGAGTGCAGTGGCTCCATCTCGGCTCACTGCAACCTCCGCCTCCCGGGTTCAAGCGATTCTCACGCCTCAGCCTCCAAGTAGCTGGGACTATAGGCGTCCGCCACCACGCCCGGCCAAATTTATGGATTTTTGTTTCCAATCTAGCAGTGACAGTGCTTATTCTAAAACTGTGGGAGTCCATGCTGCTCTCATTCCTGCACTTATTCTTCTTTAGGCGCTTACCGCATTTGTAATTTTAACTTCTTTATATTAAATGGTTAAACTAATGCCTGGCCTCCCTGCTATCAGTGTTGGGAGGGCAGTCTCGTTTGTTTTGCTGACTGCAAATTCATGTCTTATCAGCCATTGCCTGCCCCTCCCCTATTTGTATGACCTCTCCAGTAGCCTTAATCATCCTTCCTGTACTTTTAAACTAGTTAGATGACTGTACTCAATTCCCTAGCGAGGCCTTCCTGCTGCTGACCTGATGGTGATGCCCATGCTGCCAGCTCTCTGTCCTTTCTTGGTCCACTGTGGAGGCGTTAACAGTCATCTGTGGTCTTGTTTTGTTTTCTCAATTGCTCAGTCTTTTGTGACATTTGCTCTCCTCTCTCAGTTCCCATCACCTTTTTTTGGCTCCTCTATGGCAGGCACATTATGCTATCTGTGGGAGGTAGACAGGTTCCCACCCTTGCTTATTCAGAGCAGGGAAAGTTCTACTGATTTCATTTCATAAAAGGATACCGGTGATAAAAGTATTTGAAAACCACTGCTTTTTGGAATGTGTAATGCAGTAGACTTTCAAAAGCAATTTAGAAAACAAATTGTCGCCCAGGTTGCAGTGCAGTGGCATTATCATTGGTTCCCTGGAGCCTTGACCTCCCAGGTTCAAGCGATCCTCCAGCCTCAGACTCCTGAGGAGCTGAGACCACAGGCTCATGACACCACGCCTGGCTAATTTTTAATTTTTTTGCAGAGCTGGGGGGTCCCATATGTTGCCCAGGCTGGTCTTGAACTCCTGGGTTCAAGCAATCCACCTGCCTCAGCCTCCCAAAGTGCTGCAATTACAGGTGTGAACCACTGCACCCAGCCACAAAGCAATTCTTGAAAACCAACCAGGGTTGGCTTCCAAATGCTCAGCCCTGTCATGGGTCTCATCCTGTAGTCTTAGTGCCTTCCTCTTCCTCGTGTAGTTGGTTCCATCTCAGAAAACCTACATTTCCTAGCCTGTAAAGCCTAGCCAGCTCCCCATGGGAACAATTTAGTATTTTAAAGGAAGTATGAAGAAAGAGCACTCTCTGGGATTAAAGAAGAGGCAGGCTGAAGGAATGACGACATGGCCACTGGGTCACTGCCTGACTCTCCAAACTGGTCTCAGAACTGGCCCCTCTGCACATGGACTGCTAACTCGAGGGCCCGCACTGCTGACTGGCAGCAGATGTTCCTCCAGTGCCTTGTTCCAGGTTTGAAAGCTTTGCCCTAGTGTCCTAGGGCACTGCACACCCCTTGCACCCCTTCTTCACACATTCGGCTACCCTTGTCCAGGGTCCCACCATAGAGGAGCCTCCCCTGCTTCACCCACCACTTTCATAGCTGACAACTGGCTTCTGTTACTGTCTGGTCTTACTAAACAAAAGGGGCAGTGGCTCCTTCTGGCCACGAAACTCAAGGATTCCTCTCCAGCTTCTACTTAATCAGGTGCTTCTCTTACCTAGTATTTTAATTTTGATGTCTTTCCCAAGCCTGTGTCTGGAGCATGGTGGTTCTGCATCGAGCTGAAACTGCTGGGATTCCTGTGCTGGGACATAGCCAAGCACATCACAGGTGACAGTTCCAGAGCATGGAACCGGTGTCATGCTTCCAGTCGATTCAAGGGAGAGCATCCGTAGGCCCAATGTGTGGATGTGGGACATATACGAAAAACTCAAGACTCTAAACTTTGGTAAGAAGTAGTTAGGAAACAAGATGGAAGGAAGGAAACAATAATTTTTCCAGGCATTGGTGATTAAAGATGCCTTTCCTTTGAAAGTAGGCAGGCTGCTGTTTTCTGTGTGTGCCCGTAGTACTAGGGTGGCTCTGAGTACAGGGAGTGACAATGGCCCAGAGGGTCCTTCTGATACCGATAAAAGACAAAACTTGCTTTCAAATGGAAAACTGCTACTGTTCACATTCTTGCTGTAATCATCAGCTTTTACACACACACACATTTGTGGAACCCCACAGAAATATCACAAGCCGGGTACGGTGGCTCACACCTGTAATCCCAGCACTTTGGGAGGCTGAATCATCTGAGGTCAGGAGTTTGAGACCAGCCTGGCCGACATGGTGAAACCGTCTCTACTAAAAACACAAAAATTAGCTGGGTGTGGTGGCTCGTGCCTGTAATCCCAGCTACTTGGGAGGCTGAGGCAGGAGAACTGCTTGATCCCAGGAGGCGGAGGTTGCAGTGAGCAGAGATCACGCCACTGCACTCCAGCCCGAGCGACAGAGCAAGACTCTGTCTCAAAAATAAATAAATAAAAATATATATTAAAAAAATCACAAAGCTACTGGACATTGGCCTTCTTGGCCTGCGTATGGCTGAAAGGTGTTTTCCTTTCTCTCAGGGACCGGCAGCTCCAGGCATTTCCTGAAAATGGGGACTGTCCTGCTGCAGACCCCGCTCCTGGCCTCTGGTGCTACAAAGTATCTGGCAGGAACTCAGTGACTACTGAATGGATCTGGAGCAGATAAGAAAGCCAGTGTGAAGTCCCAAGGAAACCCACAGAATTGGCACTGGCATCTTCCATTGGGTATTTTGTGACTAAAGCTGGATGGGGTCCTTCTTCCCTCCCTCCTTGCTCCTGCCACCACCGTAATGTCACCATCAGCGAGGGTGATATAGCTGGCCTCACAGTTCCCCAGGCAGCCCTAGACAACTTTCTGCTCTCCACAGACACAGTCTAGACTGGCGATGCTGAGGCGCTCTGTATCATTGTCCAGACATGGCGGGGTCTAGGACCACTGCCCACACCACATGCTCAGCCACAGCAGATGCCCGGCCACGCAGTCTCCACCCCCATGCCACAGCCCCTCCACCGGCCCTGTGGTTGCATCCCACATGGTCTCCCCACTGCACCTCTTCCCCTTGGTCTTCTACTTCGCCCAGCCCAGCTAACATGACATGCAGGCAGAGGGTGTCCTAGCGTCACTGCAGGCCCTTCCAGCGGCGGGCAGTCCTCCTATTACAACTTTCACGGCGGCTCTGCCTCATCGTCAGCAGAGACCTTGTCTCCCACCTTCCCCTGCAAAAGACACGTCACAGGGCATGACCTCCCTCCATTCTCTCCTCTCCACCTGAAAATGATGTCATCTTCAGCTGTCCTTGGCACCAGACTCAAGAGAACGAGCCCTGTGTCCATCTTGGCCCCATGGGGCCCGGTGCCACCATCCCCTCCACTGTTTCTCCACCTCACTGCTCCTTCTTCCTAGAGTCAGGGATGCTAAGCCTGTCCATAGGAAAACCCATCCCTGCACTGCTCCTCTTTGGCCACTCCCAAACCCTGCCCCCTTGGCTTCAGGACCAGGCGTGGGGGTCTGCACTTGCTTCCACAGCCTAGGGGTGTTTCCTGTTCCCCTCAGATGGTCCAGGCCAGTTCTGAACGTGTTGGTTCTAAGTAAATACAGCGAACTGGCCAGCCTAGATGCTAGTCCAAACTGCCATCTGGAACTGCTGAGTTACCGCTGAGAGGAGAAGCCCATCACAAAGTGGGGAAAATGGGACCAGGCTCCTCTGCTGAACAAGGAAGATGATTATTCTGATTGCCTTCTACAGAATCTGGACAACAGGGAAGACTGTTAAGTCTCTCAGGGAGAGGGCCAGTGGAATACTCCCACGGTGCTTCAAATACCCCATTGCAAACTCCCAGTTTAGGTGCAATCAGCTCATTTCCCTGAAGGTTTCTGACAGAAGGGTTTCTTCTCTGATTAGTAAGAGGGTTTCCTCTCAGATTAGCAGTTACATCTGTTTGCAGGCATTTTAGTGACACCTTACAACAAAATTTAATGAAATAAAGCAGCATTTAAAAAGACTTGCTATTTACTGAGTGCTTGCTTTGAAGTACTATGCTAAACAGTTGAAATGTATTTTTATAATCTTTACCATATACAAGGCAAGTAATATTGCTTCCACTTTACAGCTGACAGTGTGAAGCAGAGGGAGAAAGCAGAGACGTAGAATGACTGGCCCACAGCCAGCTGCAGTTATAAGCAGGGGGTAGTTCTGAACCCAGCTGGATGGGTCCAAGGCCTGTGCTCTTTCCACAACACCACATCCAAAACATTTTCCAGTATCTTTGTTGTGTAAATAAGTAATTACATAATGCCCAATACTGATAAGAACCAAATGTCCAAGAACCCCTATCTTTACGACTTCTTGCTCTGAAAAAAGGGGTTGCCCAGGATGTCTGCCCAGCAGTGGGGTTGCAGAAGTTCAGGAGGATGAGGAGATAGGCGTGGGCACCGCCTACCTCTCCCCATAGCTGAAGGTCTGAAGAACCACCCGGAGAACCCTAGGAGCACTGACATCCCCATTCAACTCGAGGAACAGCTCACAGCCCTAACACAAGTTACCACATGCAGAGCAAAACTGGAAGACATCTGGGGAACATAATGAAGGACTAGACAATTTCACACTTTCACAGATGAAACTGCAATTAAACTATACATACACGGTGCTGTGTTATTTTGGTAATACAGGGACACAATTTAATGATTCTAAGGATTTTTTTGTAGTTTTTTTTTTTTTACAAGTCAGGTGCCATAAACATTCAAATAATCCATCTTTTAAAAAGTACGTTTACAACATCAAAAGAATTAAGATGAAATATAAACCTTTCTACTTACAATTTTTATACAGATTAACCAAATCACAAATACCACAAATAAATGTTAATGTTAAATTGTAACAATATAATGAATAAACATTCGGATTCTTAATAAAATCTTCCTTTAACATTTTTTAACTTACCATTATACTAAATAATCTATGCAGAATTTTGGGGTACAATACCAAGAAGGCACCAACAGTACAAAGCAGATACAAAGCAGTTTCAGAACTTTCTTGAGTGCTCTACACGGATAAACAGCACAAAAAAAGGCAACAAGCTTTAGGTAAACCTGGTGCAACTCTGGAGGACTTGCTCTGGGTTTCCATTTGTTTCTGACCCATCATGTCAAGGTGGATGACGTAAGAGAACATATTCACTGTTATAGCTTCTCATCTGCACTACAAGAGTATCATGTTTCAAACACCAGCGTAACAATTTTAAAGCACAAATGCTTTAAAAATGTATAAGCAAAAGGATTGCTCAGATTTTCAAAACCATTACATTTACAAAAATATTTCCCTTAAACTTGGGATTGCTCCAAAACATTGATTTACAAATATAAAAGTATTATGGAAGGACCCAAAGCATGTGTGCATATGTATGTGTGTATTAACATACTGTTACCATACTATATAAAAGTTACCAATTTAAAAACCATATTAACATATAAGCAAATAAAGAGAAAACAGTCTCTTCTGAATGGCTGAAATATTACGTGGCATGCGGTGTGGGTAGTTTACCTTTGTGATTCCTTAGAGAAAACCACTGGTGAGCCACATGTAGCTTCTCAAAGCTACCGGTTACCTCTACACCCACTGCCTGTGCCCAAGAGCAGAAGGAATGAGTGTGCACACACCACACACTGTGCACTGCACACAGAATACAGTATTCTTCTACCCAGATGCCACAATGTCTGCGTATCTCTGCTAGCTTTGAGGACCTGTGTCAGGACAGAGTCCTCATGATTAGTTCTTTCAATTCCATCCCACTGGCTGTTCAGTATTTCTTTTATACTAAATGAAAGGACTGGAATGTTTCAACAAGAATTTTTTGCTTACATTTTAGACACCAAAAAAGCTGTTAGTCTGAAAGCTTATTTGAACATACTAATAGTGGAGGTGCTGTTCAGTGTCACTAATATGAATTAAGATGACCTGATCTGTACATTTTTACAAATGTAAGAAGAGCCAAAATGATGCATCTACTACATATGATAGCTAGCGCTTTTCATAGGTACCTTGGTTAGGACCATTCTCTGCCCAGTTACATTATGTTTGGCATGATTAATAAAAAGCACACAACTTATGGCTACAATGATTCTAGAATGAAGTTAGTGGTTTCATGCCAATCTGACTCCACAGTACCAGGAAGGGGAATGGGAAGGAGCTCAGTCTCCAGATGTTAGTAGCCAAGGCTATGGTTTTCTATTTAGAAGAGGACTGCAAATTAACCTCTTAATAGTAACTTTCCATTTAGAAAGAAACAAGAGTAATAAAACCGTCAATGCTTTTTTAAAAATGAAAACTGACTTATCAGTGTTATCCGGTAACAGTCAAATTTCTGTGTCCTGTCAATGCTGTGTGGACCTTCCGATGGCAGCTCTGAGCACACAAGTGAAAAGCGCGTATTTCAGGGCAAGAATAGAGATGTGGGTCTGTTTTCCGAGGATGAGCCAGCTATCCTTCCTCAGCCACAGGAGTGGTGAGCGTGAGCACCCTGGGCTGGGTGGTGAGGACTGCGTACTGCGGGGCGGCCCTTCCCAACTCTTGGCTGTGCCCAGCAGCAGCTCTGGGGCACAAGGGCAGGCCCTCTTTAGAGAGAACCAGGGAGTCCAACCTGAGATGTTGGGGCTTCTTTGTTAGGGTTTAACAGAATATTTCAGACCTAAGATTGCGAATAAAGGAACATGACAGAATCGATTCTCTGCTGAGCAGAGGTAAAAAGGACCCTACAGAAGTACCTTTCTAACTCATCTTATGTAAATCCAAGTACTGGGCCAATGCCTGGGCGGCAAAGTGAGGCCTGTGAGCATTTCTGTGTTCAGCACAACCTGAACCTGACTGTCCATTCAGACACGCTGATCCAGAGGAAAGCAACACTGAATCTTAACATGAATGTGAAGATAGAAGATGTACATTTATTTTCATGAATTACAAATGCATTTCTGTTCATATTAGCAGGCAGTCTTTATATAACCCATTCTCCATTGCTGTCAAAAATCAAACAAGAAAAAAGGACAGCTGAGAAATGAAAAGCTAAAAATAGAATTATTTTTCCTAAATGATCTGCTGGATAGCATTTTCCGTGGAACACAACTCAGAGGTAACAATAGAGTTTTCATTTCAATCGTAGGCATGTGGCACTTGGACAGTCATCTCTGCACAGAAAGCTGTAACAGTCATGCGAGGGTACAGTAATTATTGAACAAGGCAAATTTCTCACCACAGAGAGCAGTGGGGAAGTCAAGAGGAGGCACCGCACTGGGACAGAACACCGAGTCAACTCCACAGTACACAGTGGCAGGAACAAATACTTAAAGAGATCAGTAAAATATGGATAGAGCTCCAAACACGAGTTAGTGCTAGCTTTTTCTGACGGTCTGACTCAGAAGTATCAGAAATATTTGAGTACTTGAGGACAGAACAGTGCTTCATGTCATGAGCTCCTGGAGGCTTTATTACAAATTGTTATATTGTAGGTTGAAAAATGAACTTGAGATGCTGACATGCTGTAGAAGGAAAAATAATTGTATACTTTCTCATTTAAAGACGCAGTGTTCCTCTCTGGTAAATCCTCAGGCATGGAACGTGGTTACTGAAACACGCACATTTGAAGTAGCTCAAGGGCGTATATGCACCAGCATGTGGAGTTCCACCCTGGGACATCCCCAGAAACCGCCCACAGCTCAGCACTGCAACCTTTGTACTTCTCTCACCAAATGTCAAGTGAAGCTGCCACTTTAAATCTTTTTTTGTAAGTCTTACAAACATTAAGTACTGCACATAATGCTTCTTGGCAAGTGTTACACCTCTATGTGGTACAAGTGACCACAGTAAGTCTACAGAGTGACACTGCTGGGTGCAGTACTTCCTTTTTATTTAGAAAAATGACTGCATTTTCTAAAAGCTGGGCCAATAGCACATACCTTATATATGTTAGTGACTACCATGATATGAGAAAAGACGTGGACAAGTGCTCCCCAAGGATTCTGGAGACGGAAGCACTTGCTGCAGACTGCAACATCAGCCAAGGTATTTCCACAAGCTCCTGCTCTGGGGAAACAGTTATGGTCAAAAGGTGAAGTGCAAATAAGGGGCTGTCACTGACTTAAAGTGCCCTAGGTAGTAGCCTTCCCTATCATAAAGTGAGATGCCAGTGACTAGAGCCAATTGGGGAAGAATCTCTCTCTGGTGCGGCTGCATGGTCAGCAGGGCATCATGTAGAAAAGGATTCAGGAGAGGGAGGAACCACTGCATCTTTCAAACCAGAAAGCGATTAGTGACTAAAGCAACAGTAAGCAGTAGGTGCACTGAAGTACGTACTGCCGCAGGTCACCAATGGGTGACACACACAGGGCTGCCAGGAGGAATTCTCTGGACTGAAGAAATTCTTTGAAAGCATAAAAGCCACAACTACCAGAAACCGCCCCTCCAAACGGCTCAAAGGAGTCAAAGTGGATAAGCCAAGACGGGCTGGAGACAGGACCAGGGGTCAAGAACTGGGAAGAAGAACACCGATGTCTGAGCACGTCCAGTCCTCTGAGCCCTTGTCCTATAGAAACACAAACAGACCACTGAGTTAAGAGTGAGCCACGTGAAAACAGCATCGTCATCAGCATCACAAAACACAAAAGTGACAACAGTGAACCCCATTAAAACAGCAGCAGCAGCAATAGCATTATGAAAATAGAAAAGGGAAAAAAGACTCCTGCAAAATGGCCATTTCTTTGGACACACTTGGGCAAGGATAACACATGGCAGTTCTGAAGGGGCCAGGGTCAGCCCTCACTCCACAGGCACCTCCTCTCAGACAGTTCTGAGGTGGTTTCCACAACACTCATAGGAAAGACGCCACCTCCCCCAGCCTACGCTGAATGCAGTGTTCCTAAAATGCCCTTTATTTACCGAAAGATATCCAACACTAGTGCTTGCTTCAGCAGCACATATACTAAGATATCCAACACTACTCCATGGTCAAAATTAAGAGTTTAAGGGCCTTTGTAAAATAATACATCTTTATGCAAAAGGGTCTTCTGCCACCTCCTATTCTTAGCAAGTCTCTCTCTCTAAATGACCAGCTAGGACAGAGTTAACTGCACAGGCAGGGGACAGTGCATTGTTAATAATGCTCACATTTTCTTTGATTGAGGGCAAAACAGTCCTGGTGGTAAGTGTGAGTGAGGATAATGGGCTGGGGTTTTGGAAAGGCAAGGAGCTGTGACTGGTTCCCACGGGCAGGAGAGGTGCTGATCACGCAGGTCAGAGGTGACCTGACAGCTATGTTCCCACGAGGCCTCTGAACCAGCACCCTGAAAGGCAGCATTTCCCTCACTCTCTATGCCTGGCCGGGGCCCACCTGGAGCATCACACCAGGAAAGCATGAGCAGCGGCGCTTTCCCTGTTTTTCCAATGTCCCTACTTTTACTTGGAGAAATTCTATTCCAAACCAAATCTACTCCAACTGTTTACAGGCTAGTGGTTCTCAGATGCTAGCCTGGAAAGCCCCTGGAGGGCTTGCTAGAACAGATTGGTAGGGGTGAGCACAGAGCAGCCACACCTGCAGAGCCACTGCCTCCTGGCCTCCACTGTAAGTAATGAGTGAACTTCACTCCCAGCTATTGATCACTTTGTCCCATCCCTTTTTTTTTTTTTTTTTTTTTTTTTGAGACAGAGTCTCACTCTGTTGCCCAGGCTGGAGTGCAGTGGTGCAATCTCAGCTCACTGCAACCTCCGCCTCCCAGGTTCAAGCAATTCTCCTGCTGCAGCCTCCCGAGTAGCTGGGACTACAGGCACCCGCTACCTACACCCAGCTCATTTTTGTATTTTTAGTAGAGGCAGGGTTTCATCATATTGGCCAGGCTGGTTTCAAACTCCTGACCTCAAATGATCCACTCACCTAGGCCTCCCAAAGTGCTGGGATTACAGGCATGAGCCACTGTACCCAGCCTGCCCCATCCTTAAAAGTGAAAACTGCCACTCAAATCATGTTCTGCATTCCGTGGTTCGGATGAAGAAGCCTGGTGGAGAAGGCCAGTGGGGCAACCAAGTGTCTCAAAATGCAAACAAAACAGACTTTTCCCTTTGGAGATTCTCATTGGTGTGAAATGTTTTCCAGCATGAAAACCTAGCAGAGTATCACTTACTATTTCACAGAGCACTTTCAGAGCTCTGGTTTTCATCTGCCACTCAGGAGTTGGGGCAAGAAGAATGGGCTAACTATAGCCAAACTGTGGACTTGGAGATGGGCTAAGAGGGAGAAGTGAACTGCAGCCAAACCTATGGGTTGGCAGGAAGTTAAAGCTGCCCTAAAATACTTTCATCTTCAATAAACCAAAGGGAAATGCGGTTCATGCCCCTAGTGATCAATCCACCTGAGAAAATTCACAATCAGGCAGATGAAGAAGGAAGTTGAGCACTAACCTTTACCTTCACCCGCCTCACAGGGTAGGAGACTGAGGACATGGGCTGGGCAGGAATGAAGCTTGTCACAGGTAGTAGGCATGTTCAGCTTTTAAACTTGCCCATGGAAACATTTCTAAAATTGACCCCCTTAAGCAAAATATAATGAATATAATTTGACCCTTTAAGAACTTTCGCCCACCACTACAAACATCACTTGATTGCTTCCTCTACCAGAGGGGCCCCACAGCTGTGCTCTGTGGTCCTGGGGTGTATGTTTCTAGGCCTTTCCTGCTGCAGCCAAATGGTCAACCGTGCCCTCCCAGTGTTCCCATGTTTTATTACACCTTTACCTCCTGAGCTCTCCAATTCAGAGCTCCTGATCTCCGGTGTGTGGGCTGGGAACTCAGAGACAATGCTCCTTAGTATTGTGAATGAGTCCTGAGAACTTTCCCAAGGAGCAAGGCTAATCACAGGCAGTGTGCAGCCTGCCACCGTTTCATGCTGGCAAACATTTCAAGAAAATGGCATTCTGGGACCAAAATACCCGGATTCTCTGCCTAGTTTTGCCACTTGATGTACAATTTTGAGCAAAGTGCTCAAAGGCTCCTGTCTTCAGTTTCCTCAATTATAAACATGGATGCATGCTGACTTCCCAAAATTCTGTTGTGATCACCAAAATGAAATGTTTATGAAAGAACCTATCCCATAGTTTAATCAGCCAACCCAGCCCCAGCTTCCCCTGGATTCATGTGATATTCTAGATGATTAAATTGTAAGTCAGTCTAGATGTTGGCAACTTCCTTTGCAATGAATGGATAAAATGAGATGGATTGATGGGTGGATAGAGGAACAGATGGACAGATCTGTGAGAAAACAAGTAAGATGTTAATGTTAACTGTATAATCTAGGTGGTGGGAATATGGGTGTCTACTTTAAATTCCTTCACCTTTTCAGAATAGTTGAAAACTGTCACTAAAAGAATGTTGGGAAAAAAAATCATGCTATAAGCACACAGGGATCATCTGTGTGTCTTCTGTGTCTGGAGCAAATGAACAACACACAGAGGTGACTGTCCTTGCCACGCTGGGACTCTCAGAGTGGTGGTGGACCTGACAGGGATACTGGTCCCCTGCCTTGCAATGCTGGCTTCAGGAGGCGTTCTGCCAGCAATTGCGTCCTGTGGCCCCAGGAGCAACCCTGCCTCTGTCTTGCCATCCTTGTGCCTGCGGTGCTGCCTGTCTCTTCAGTGGCCTGGCCAAGTCGTTCCCCCAAGTCCCTGCTCTCAGAGGTCCTCCTGCATCCTTACTGCCGCCAGAGTCACCTGAGCCACTGCTTCAGGTCAGGCAGCTACCTGTGAGGGAGAGCTGGCCTCCTGGGGAAGCAAGGGCCACAGCCTGGGCTGGCCTCTTTCTCTGCAGCCCCCTCTTGCCCAGCTGTCTGGCATGTCCGCCTTCCAGGTTCCACACAGCTGTGCCCCTCCCCAACCAGCAAAGAACCCAACTGTCAGGTTTCAGCTGCAGCACAACTGCCGCGAGTCGGACACACTCTGCAAGGCTTTAATGTCTGCCTTACTCTCTGGGGCCCACCATGCCTGTGTCCACCTCTGGGACTCTGTATACTCCCTGTTGTTTACATTTCCTGCTATGAGGCTGCTGGAAAGCAAAACCTGGGTTTTATTCATCTTTGTTCCTTTCCTAACTGGCAAAGGGAAATGCTCAATGCTGATTAAATGATGAAAAACGAATTATCACGTCAACCCCAGAAGTTCTTTTATACTGAAAATGTGCACAGTTGTGTGTGTGTGTCTTTCTCCCCTACCACGTGGGCCCCTCTGAGGCTGTGTTTAGGTCCTGCTTGCTCCGCTTGCTCTTAGTGTCTAACTCAGACTACGCAGGCAGCACTGCCGCCTGACCTGAGGCGACAGAGAAGATGAGATGCTCACAGGCCACCACCTGGCTGAGGGAAAATGACTGTGAAAGGAATTGTGAAGGAAGAAAAGCAACAGAAGTTGCTCAGCTCAATCTTCTAGGTTCTGTAAAGGGCAAGAGAGTGAACCTCTCAGGCCTCACAGGCCATCCAGGTCTGTTATGACTACCCCACTCTGCTGCTGTAGAGGAAAGGCAGTGGGCTGACCAAAGTCTAGTTAACCTGACCTTGTACAGACACTGGGAGTGTGTCCTGGAGCCTCACAGAGGGAGAGGGACGGACTCTTGAGAAACAAGAGACAATTGCTCCACTGTGAGCACCTCACAGAGGAGCCAGGAAGGAAGTTCTGTGGGGACTGCAGGTGTGAAAATGGTTGGATCCTGGGGCCCAGCTTTCTGTCAGTGAGTGATTGTGCAAATCACTGTGGCTAACACCTCCTCCACTAGAGAGCCACATGTGTATGGGGCAACAGAAGACATGAACCAGCTCAGCCCCCTGCTGGTAACAGGCTTCTTTCTCAGTCACTCCGCAGGGCTTATGGCTAGCAGTCCACTGCACGTCCTGTTCGCGTGACTCCACATTTCCCTTGGGTTTGAGAGATCGTCTTTTGGGGTGCGTCTGGTGTTAACTAACAGCAGGCTAAGTGAGGGCTTAACAGTGCCAGCAGCCCTGCCTCCCTCAAGTTGGTAGGTTTAGAAAACTTGGAGTCTTTCAGACTTTGCCTTTCCTCCTCCTCTTGAATTTGCCGCTTCTCACCACTTCATTTCTAGTCCAAGGCTACGGCCCCTTTGGTATGGAAGACCAGGCATTTGTTCTTAGCTGATCTCCTACCCAGTATTCCCTCATTTCAATCCCTCCTGCTTTGATGTCAGACTTTTGAAAACACCATTTTCTGGCCCCCAAACTACTAGTGTCTACTCCCTACCAATTTCCCGCTCTGTTGCCCTGCCTGGCTTTCAGGGCTATCTGCTTGGAGGCTGAGCTGGTCATGTCAGTCCTCAGCTCATGTCTACTTGGTTCTTTGTTCTTAGTGATGGGGAATGGATGCCTGTAACTGCAACAAGGTTTTGTCCAAAGCATCTCCCCAGCAACTGCTTCTACCTTGGCTCACAATTCTTTTTTTTTTTTCCCTGAGACGGAGTCTTGCTCTGTCGCCCAGGCTGGAGTGCAGTGGCGCAATCTCGGCTCACTGCAAGCTCCGCCTCCCGGGTTCACGCCATTCTCCTGCCTCAGCCTCCCGAGTAGCTGGGACTACAGGCGCCCGCCACCATGCCCAGCTAATTTTTTGTATTTTTAGTAGAAACGGGGTTTCACCGTGGTCTCGATCTCCTGACCTTGTGATCCACCCGCCTCGGCCTCCCAAAGTGCTGGGATTACAGGCGTGAGCCACCGCGCCCGGCCCACAATTCTTTATTCACTGCTCCTTTCTACAGAGTTCTAAACACAAGTCCAGTTCTCTCTCCTCTTGTCACATACTCTCTAAAATCAAGATTTGCATTCTTTTCCTGTATACTTTTTTTTTTTTTGAGACAGGGTTCACCCAGGATGGAGTGCAGTGATACAATCATAGCTCATTGCAGCCTTGAACTCTGAGATTCAAGCGATCCTCTCCTCTCAGCCTTTCAAAGTGCTGGGATTATAGGCATGAGCCATTGTGTTGGGCCTGCTCAATTTTTAAAATCTACCAATATTGTCACATTGTTCACCTCCCCTTATGACCTAAGCACATGTAGCTTCTGTGCAGGCCCATGTAAATCCCCCTGACTGGCCAGCCCAGCCTCCATCTCCGGGATGAAGTTTCTCCAGCTCTCCAGCCTACACTGCTAGTCTGAACCAGTAACAGGGTCTGGGCCCCTTGCATGTAACATCAACTGTAGAACCAGGTCCCAGCTAGGAGTTTCTGAAGGGGCAGGCACAGAGGACTCTAACACTAAATTTATTTAACTGGTGGCTCTGCTTTCCATGGGAGGGAGTTCTGAGGAGAACCCTTTCCAGAGAGATGCTCATGTAAACTGTGAAACTGCTCTGGACAGGCAGCAAGGAATGGATGAGAACCCAAAGATGAACAATCTAGAATATGAAAAAGTTGTTTCCAAATAATCACATTCACTACCCTTGAGAGTAAAGGAGGTACTTGGAGTTTCTAATAAACAAGAGAGAGATTCCTAAAAGAATATATGTAACTTTCTAAATAATTTTTAATTCTAAATTAAAAAAAATACCTTTCAATAAGGAGCTTGGAAAAGAATACAAAATAATGGACCTTGAGGAACATAATATTCTAGAAACAAAAGGCAGTGCCTCCCTTGCTAGAGTTCACTGTATTAAACTCCAGGTACCTGACAAATTTAAGATCTGTATCCTGGCTGGAATCTAGCAGTCTCTTCAAAAATTAGTTCTTTGAGCTTTTCCTTAGGCAAGTCATCCAATTCCATGTCGAACTTGAATGGTGCTTCGGCGATGGGCTTTAAGAGAAAACAAAACATTTAACAGTCGAAGTTGTTATGGGTAAGGCAGTAATTTACTGATTCATAAAATGACCACTGCTCAGATTCTGAATTTACAACAGGACTGATGTCTCACAAAAACTTAAGAGTTGCTGGCCGGGCGCAGTGGCTTAGGCTGGGTGCAGTGGCTCACACCTGTAATCCCAGCACTTTGGGAGGCTGAGGCGGGTGGATCACTTGAGGTCAGGAGTTCGAGACCAGCCTGGCCCAACATGGTAAAACCCCATCTCTACCAAAATTACAAAAAATTAGCCAAGTGCGGTGGTGCACGCCTGTAATTTCAGCTACTCAGGAGGCTGAGGCAGGAGAATCACTTGAACCCAGGAGGCAGAGGTTGCAGTGAGCTGGGATCGTGCCACTGCACTCCAGTCTGGGTGACAGAGGGAGACTAAGAGTTGTGCCCACACTCCTGAAGGTCTCATAAACACTTAGACTGGGAGCAACTGAATCTGTTTAAAGTGTTTTTCTGAACTTACCACAAATCCCAGAATAATTTTTAAATGTTTTAAGGCAGTGAATGTCAAAATAAGAGAAATGTGCTGCTGTGGGGGTGGTGGTACGTTTATCAAATCAACACCCATAATACTAAAATACCTGCATTTCATTAAATAAATCATGGTATCTTTATATGAAAAAACATCTTAGAGCTGTTAAAAATTAAGCTGCAAGGCCAGGCGCAGTGGCTCACACCTGTAATCCCAGCACTTTGGGAGGCCAAGGTGGGAGGATCATGAGACCAGCCTGACCAACATAGTGAAACTCCCATTTCTACTAAAAATACACAAAAATTAGCTAGGCATGGTGGCAGGGCCCCTGTCGTCCCAGCTACTCGGGAGGCTGAGGAAGGAGAATTGCTTGAATCCGGGAGGCGGAGGTTGCAGTGAGCTGAGATTGTGCCACTGCACTCTGGCCGAGGCGACAGAGCAAGATTCGTCTCAAAGAAAAATAAAAAAAAAAACAACTGGCCAGGCACGGTGGCTCACACCTGTAATCCCAGCACTTCGGGAGACCGAGGCAGGTGGATCATGAGGTCAAGAGATCGAGACCATCCTGGCCAACATAGTGAAACTCCGTCTCTACTAAAAATACAAAAATTAGCTGGGTGTGGTGGCACGTGCCTGTAGTCCCAGCTACTCGGGAGGCTGAGGCGGGAGAATTGCTTGAACCTGGGAGGTGGAGGTTGCAGTGAGCCGAGATCACACCACTGTACTCCAGCCTGGCCTGGTGACAGAGCAAGACTCCATCTCAAAAAAGAAAAAAAAATTAAGCTGCAAGGAAGATTAATAGGAAAATGCCTATGTTGTATCAAGAGAATGAAAACTATTTTATTTTTAAAATTTAGATACAGAAATATAAGACTGAGAAGGAAATACTCCAAAATGTTAGTAACTGTAACAAGATTATAGAGCTACATCTTTGTAGTATGAAAAAAATCTCTCTTGTATTTTCTTACAAGTATTCTTTTTTTTTTTTTTTTTTTTTTTTTTGATACAAAACCTCGCTTTGTTGCCCAGGCTGGAGTGCAGTGGTACGATCCCAGCTCACTGCAACCTCTGCCTCCTGGGTTCAGGCGATTCTCCTGCCTTAGCCTCCAGAGTAGCTGGGATTATAGGCGCCTGCCACCACACTTGGCTAATTTTTGTATTTTTAGTAGAGACAGGGTTTCACCATGTTGGCCAGGCTGGTCTCGAACGCCTAACCTCAGGTGATCCACCCACCTTGGCCTCCCAAAGTGCTGTGATTACAAGTGTGAGCCACCATACCTGGCCTCATTTTTTTTTTGAGACTGAGTCTCATTCTATTGCCCAGGCTGGTGTGCAGTGGCATGATCTTGGCTCACTGCAACCTCCGCCTCCCGGGTTCAAGCGATTCTTATGCCTCAGCCTCCAGAGTAGTTGGGATTACAAACATGCACTACCACGCCCAGCTATTTTTGTATTTTTAGTAGAGACGGGGTTTCCCCATGTTGGCCAGGCTGGGCTCAAACTCCTGACCTCAAGTGATCCTCCTGCCTCGGCCTCCCAAAGTGCTGGGATTACAGGCGTGAGCCACTGCGCCCAGCCCCCATTTTAATTTTTAACCATACTCCAGAAAGCTATTTAAGTAAAATATTAACTGTCTATTTAGATCAAAGAACCCCATACACACTCAGTGACAAACAATGATTATTATTTTTTAGAGAAAGAGTTTTGCTCTGTCACCCAAGCTGGAGTGCAGTGGTGTGATCACAGCTCACTGAAACCTCGATCTCCTGGGCTCAAGAGATCTTCCCACCTCAGCCTTCTGAATAGCTGGGACTACAGGTGTGAGCCACCATGCCTGGCCACATTTTGATTTTTAAATGCCTGTGAACTAATGCAATGTTATACAACTAAGCTGATGATAATACCAGCTGTCAATCAGTGAATGCCTAGAATCTCACTTCTCACCCATGTAATCCTCACATGATGCCTTTAGGGGGAGGAAGCACAGACCCCAAACTCTGCACTAAGCTTTGGCCATCTGAAAGGGGAGAAGGACTCATGTCCAGAAGAATAAATAGCTCAGCCCAAAGGAGGGCTATGCATCTGGGATCACAGAAGGTGTCCTACACGTATCACCCACCACCCCAGCCAGCTCATTTGGACTCAGAAGCTTGGGAAATCTCCAGCTCACTAAGCTTGTAAGAGCCCCAAACCCATATTCTCACCTATTCTGTGTTACTGGCTACGTTGTAGGTATTTCACAAGCTGCCTCACTTGTTGCTGGAGGTAGGGAGATGGATGTGGAAGGGAAAGCTGATTCTTTCAAAAATAGGAGGGTAAAGACTATTCTCTGTGCATATGAGCCTCAACTAGAACAATCCAAACTTTTGGTTCATATTGCATTTTTCTTTGTTATCCTCCAGAGAATAAAGTTAAAACTGAACCCCAGAGGAACCAGAGAGCCAAGGCACTAGGACTGTCTTGGGGAGAACATGACATGCAGCATCTTCTACTTGAATGCCCCCGCCTGCTCTGAAGAGCTGCCACATCCACTCTGGCCTTGTCACTTCTTACAACAGGCTCTCGTGTCCTTGTCTCTAGGGAATAGCACATCCGACATGGAGTCGCCAAGCCACAGTGGAAACTGTCCAAGTTGACTTCCCTCCTCACTCTGTGTGCTGTCCCTGTCAGCAGGCCACCCACCTCCTCTCCACCCCGGCCATCCTCAGGGCCAGCACTTCGCTTCAGGTGCCTCTTCCTGTCACACCATGAAAATGGCCTCCAGTCTCAGACCCATGCCCTCTGTGCTCCACACTGGTGCAGCTGTCCCCTTTATACATGTGTTTCCCCCGCCCCTACCTGTTGCAGGTGGCCTGGAGAAAGTCTTCTGAGATAGACAGAGAGTTACAGGGGGAGGAGGTTTCAAGCTGTGCCCCACAGCACTCGTCCTCAAGGCAAAGGTGGGCTTATTGGAAGAACTGGGTATGGCAACAGGTACATCTCAGGAAAATCTAAGCAAGATATGGTTGGTCCACTGCTGGGCTGATCTATGTCCCTGAAGCAGCAGCCAGGAACATGAGCTCTTACCTCGTCACTCGGGTCGTAATACTGCTCCAGATATGGGTGGGCCAGAGCCTGTTCTACTTCAATCCTCTTGTGTGGGTTGAATGTCAACATTTTGTCCAGTAAGTCCAGAGCTATAAAGAGAAAGGTTTTGCAGTAGTGAGAGCAGAAGGAGTAATCACAGAAATACTTCAATTTCCTGTTTAAGTAAACTTACCCACAAAACAGCTGAGCTAATAAGCATGACGACGGAGAGAGCAGCCAGCACAAAGGGTGCTGACTCTATCTCCAAGCCTCCTGAGACTGTGAACATAGGGACCGACCATCTGACAACTGCAGACCGCAAACAAAAACGAAAACAAAAACACTGGCACTACTTAATGAAGTGTCTTTTCTGACAATGATCATTTCTTTCTTTTTTTTTTTTTTGAGAAGGAGTCTCGCTCTGTCGCTCAGGCTGGAGTGCAGTGGTGCAATCTCAGCTCACTGCAAACTCCGCCTCCCAGGTTCACGCCATTCTCCTGCCTGAGCCTCCGGAGTGAGTAGCTGGGACTACAGGCGCCCGCCACCACACCCAGCTAATTTTTTGTATTTTTAGTAGAGATGGGGTTTCACCGTGTTAGCCAGGATGGTCTCGATCTCCTGACCTCGTGATCTGCCCGCCTCAGCCTCCCAAAGTGCTGGGATTACAGGCTTGAGCCATCGCGCCTGGCCGGCAATGATCATTTCTTATTAGGTTATTTGTAGGCAAAGGTCAACTTCATCCATCTGCAAATTAGCACATACTATTAAGCCCTCAAAGTAGAATGATAAAATATCATTATTTCTTCTTAAAACATTTAAAAATTTAATTGTATGTCCCTTCTCACCATTCCTAGAATGATAAACAATCACGTAAAATTTGGCACAATTTAATACTCATGATCAGTTTAAGGAATCACTTCTAGCCACTACTTTCAAGAAGTTAGTTTTCACTATTTACTAAGAAAATATTTCCTAACCCTTAAGAACAGTCAGTAGACCTTCCGAAGGGATTGCTTGGGTGTTGGGGGGAGGTGGGAGGCATCTTGCCGCCTGAGGTCATTGAAGGGCTGTGGGTGTGTATCTGTGCTTAGCCCCGGCCCCCAATTTTGACCTACCTTGTTGCAACCCCTGACCTTAAGACAACAGGAGACGATAAACATGGTAAACCACATGCTGGACATAATGAGAAATTCCGCATAGAAAACATTTAAAAGTTATGTATGTTTCTATCTATAATCTTTTCAATACATACAAGTGCACTTTAGGAAATTATGGAATAATGATATTTTGTTTTATAGCCTAGATAACTTTTCAGAGTAGAGAATCCAGACAGGTTTTGCTGTGACTGAAGGAGTGTCTGCGCAGTAGAAGATGTGGTCATGCCTGCAGCTGTGACCCTGGGTCTGTGGGCACACAAACTGGCTAGGTTTAGGAAGTGGCCCTCTCAAGGGTCAGGACAAAGAACCCAGGCATCTCTGGTTCAAATCCTACTTCCAAGGAACACTTGTAGATATGTGTACAAGACACATAACCCTTGCCGAATCTTAAGATTCCTGTGGTTGGCTGGGCGCGGGGGCTCACGCCTGTAATCCCAGCATTTTGGGAGGCCGAGGCAGGTGGATCATGAGGTCAGGAGATCGAGACCATCCTGGCTAACACGGTGAAACCCCGTCTCTACCAAAAATGCAAAAAAAAATTAGCCGGGCATGGTGGTGGACGCCTGTAGTCCTGGCTACTTGGGAGGCTGAGGCAGGAGAATGGCGTGAACCCAAGAGGCGGAGCTTGTAGTGAGCCGAGATCGCGCCACTGCACTCCAGCCTGGGCGACAGAGCGAGACTCTGTCTCAAAAAAAAGAAAAAAAAAAAAAAAAAGATTCCTGTGGTCTATAATACAGGTAATAAATCCCACTTTGCTTCCTGCTCCCGAACAGCCCTCCCCACATAGAACTCACAGACATTTTCTCAAGGACTTTCTTGAAACTAGATTAAGTCATTTGGCTTTTCACCTAGTTAGATACTGTCTGTGCTAAGAAAAGTCCAGGAGGCCTGGACCACAATGAGATTCTAACAGTATTACTTCTAAACCACTGGGGGCAGGAGGGTCCTACTCAAACTTGTTAGTATTAAGTAGAGAGGCACTCCAAGCCAACTGGATGTTTTGCATCTTAAGCATTTCTAAAACAGATCCGTTAGTTCCTTCAAGTTAAATAAATTCTAGGCCCTTAAACCTCCAGGCATAAATTTCAAAGGAAGACAGCTTTTTAAAAAAAGATTTGCTACTTGAAAAGTAGCTAGATCTCCAGCCTTCTTTTACTGCAAGTGCTATTTCTACATTATTCATAGCTACAGAAGGAGAAAAGGAGAGAACTGGGAAGCAGCTAGCAAGTGCGGATCCCACAGTCAAGAGTGTCCGGACTCCCTCCTCCCACGCCACATGGGCATTCATTGGTAACACTCAGATGGTGTGAATCATGGCTGCCTGTGTGGATGCTTACTTGGATACAGGTTTTATTTCCCCTAAAAGACTGGAAGTCCCTTTGAGGCTAGTATTACACCTGACCACAAATCCTGACTTCCTAGTGCCTTCCAGAATGCCACATTTTCTCTTTCTGTGTTTTTTAAAACAGAGTTTGGATTTTGTTCTATGGCCCAGGCTGGAGTGCAGTGGCATGATCATAGCTTACTGCAGCCTTGAACTCCTGGGCTCAAGCAATCCTCCTGCCTCAGCCTCTCGAGCAGCTGGTACTGCAGGCACATGTTACCACACTCAGCTAATTTTTTAAAATTAATTTTTCTGTAGAGATGGGGAGTCACTATGTTACCCAGGCTGGTCTTGAACTCCTGGGCTCAAGTTATCCTCCTGCCTAAGCCTCCCAAAGTGCTGAGATTACAGGCGTGAGCCACTGTGCCTGGCCCTTGCCTTTTTTTTTTTTGAAACGGAGTCACGCTCTGTTGCTCAGGCTGGAGTGCAGTGGCGCCGTCTTGGCTCACTGCAACCTCCACCTCCTGGGTTCAAGCGATTCTCCTGCCTCAGCCTCCTGAGTAGCTGGGATTACAGGTGCCTGCCACCACGCCAGGCTAATTTTTTGTATTTTTAGTAGAGACAGGGTTTCACCATGTTGGCCAGGGTGTTCTCAAACTCCTGACCTCGTGATCCACCTGCCTTGGCCTCCCAAAGTGCTGGGATTACAAGTGTGAGCCACCGCACCTGGCCAGCCTGGCCCTTCTCTTTAATCTCAAATAGTATATAACCACCTGATTCCAACCCTTTCTTCTAATCCATCATCCTTTTTTCCTTCTTGCCCTGTCCTGGACCTGGGGAAAGCAGTCGACTGGCTCTCCACAGTGCCTCTTCGTGTCCATCTTGCCTGCCTCTTGAAACTCTGACCCTGAATCAATGCTGCAACCTGTCACTTCCATCCTCAACTCATGTTTCTGTGCAGGGCCAGAGAAAAGACTGAACTGTGCAAAGTGTGCCAGTGCGACAGTGCTTCTCAAACTTTCTGATCTCAGAAACTCTTTATACTCATAAAAACTGAGGGACGATTTGAAAACCAGTTAATTCTGCTCACAGCTCAAATAGTTACATAAGTGCTTTTCCCTGAGAAAACCACTGCATTCAGTATGCAGCAGAAATGCTATATGTGTTTGTCACACAGACATTGTGATGACACGTATTAAGGATGGATTTAATATGGTGAGTACTTTTTACTGGCACTGGTTTTGAGCAGTGGGGTGTGGCAGTGCAGAGCTCAGTAATCTCTCTAGTTCCACGCCTTGACCTGGCTATGGTGCTGGGGACTCTGCTCACCATTGCTCCTGTGCCACAAGTGCTGATGGCAACATAGAGAGCAGTGTGGGTAACTCCTTAAGAGGATTATTAAAACAGCTTTAACCTTGTGGACACCCTGAAAGGATCCCGGGGATCTCAGGTGTTTAAGGAGCACACTATCAGTAACTACTGTGCTACAAAAACTCAAGATTTTCAATCTCATCAAGGCCCTCAACAGCTTCTGGAAAGCCTTGATCAGTCCCCTCCTCTACTCTCAGATTTCACCCAACTTGCACGGCTTGAATCATGACCTTCTTGCTAACTGACCCTCATTACTCTCAGCATATCTTCTTGAGGGTGCTACAGAGAAAACTGAGGAGCCCAAGAGTGATCTTCCCGGAATTCCCTCCTAGCCAGATTCACACACATCCTTACTGACACTGCCAAGAAAGATATCCTCTCTCTACTCAAAGTCAGTTCTCCCCAACTTGTGGCCTGGTCCACAACCCCTTCCCCTCACGTGGACCAGTCGTTTCTGTCTCCACTTTCCATTTCAAACTTCCCACTTCCATTCACTGTTTCAACTCCTCTTGCATGGTCACCAACAAGCCCCTCATTGGAAAATCAACCCACATTTTCCAATCTGTATCTTGCTAGACCTCTCTGCTGCATGGCCACCGCTGTGCATGCCTGCTTTCTCAAAATGCCATCTTCTGCTTCTGTGATATCACATGGAGCTAGTTTCTTTTCTTTGTCCCTATTCCATCACTGGCTGAAGGTTTGTGTTCTCCAACTTCTCACAATCTCACTCTTCTTCTTCTTCTTCTTCTATTTTTTTTTGAGACAGGGTCTCACTTTGTTGCCCAGGATGGAATCCAGTGGCCTGATCTCGGATCACTGAAATCTCTGCCTCCCAGGTTCAAGCAATCCTCCTACTTCAGCCTCCCGAGTAGCTGGGATTACAGGTGTGTGTCACCACATCAGGTTTATTTTTGTATTTCTGGCAGAGATGGGGTTTCGTCATGTTGCTCAGGCTGGTGTCGAACTCCTGGGCTCAAGTGATCTACCCACCTAGGCCTCCCAAAATGCTGGGATTACAGGCATGAGCGACCGCACCCGGCCACAATCTCATTCTTCTATCTTTTCAATCTCTTCCAAGATTTGAAAGACCACAGGTTAAATACCTCCCAAAGCTATCTTGAACTGAGGGTGACCAAGCTGTAGGTCAATAAATCCAAGCCTGTGTAGGTAATAAAATAATATACAGCCTATGATTCCATTTACAATCAATGTATGTATGGGTAATAACAAATATATGGGTAATAACAAAGTCTGCAAGCTTTTCAAACATTACGTTATCTGAGAAATAGAGACAGACTTCTTATAGAAATTGCATTTTTTAATTAAAAAAAAAAAAGTGGGGTCCAGGAGCGGTGGCTCACGCCTGTAATCCCAGCACTTTGGGAGGCTGAAGCAGGTGGATCACGAGGTCAGGAGATCGAGACCATCCTGGCTAACACGGTGAAACCCCATCTCTACTAAAAAATACAAAAAATTAGCTGGGCATAGTGGTGGGTGCCTGTAGTCCCAGCTACTCCAGAGGCTGAGGCAGGAGAATGGCGTGAACCTGGGAGGTGGAGCTTGTAGTGAGCCGAGATCTCACCACTGCACGGCAGCCTGGGCGACAGAGCGAGATTCCATCTCAAAAAAAAAAAAAGGGGGGGGGGGTCTTGGTGTGGCAGTGGCAGGAGGATCCCTTGAGCCCAGGAGTTTAAGACAGGACTGGGGAACATAGCGAGACCCCATCTCTACAAAATTTATTTAAATTAGCCAGGCATGGTGCTTGCCCGAGCCCAGGAGTTCGAGGCTGCAGTGAGCTGTGATTGTGCCACTGTACTCTAGCCTTCCAGCCTGGGCAACAGAGGGAGAACCCTGTCTCTTCCGGAAAAAAAAAAAAAAAAAGGAGGGAGTGGGGGGAGAAAATAGAATTCCTTATCTTCCTTCACTCTCGGGATCACCTGCTGGTTGTGCCCACCAGCATCCACTGCCCCTCTAATCCATCCAACTGTGTTTGCTATAGGGGAGCGCTCAGGCTTGCCCATGCTCCTGGGCTGTGCTGTGGGAATGGTGACACTCACTGGGCCATATTCACCTGAGTCCCCTTGGCCACAGTGACTGCTCAGGGATAGGCATGGCATCCAAGCTGAGCACAAAGAGGTGATGAGAGTCAGCCTAAGTCTTGGCTGCAGTGATCAGGTCAAGTGTCTTACTGTCATCATGAAAAGAGAGGCTGACTGACAGACAGCCCAGAGGAAGGCAAAGCTGGATGATAAAGAAGTCCAGATTCTAGACACAGTGTCTGTGCCCATCAATCCACATGTGACTGAACTTTTCAGTTATCAGAGCCAATAAAGCTCTTTCTCGGGCCAGTAAGTTCTTGTTATGTGGAACTGAAAAGATCTCAGACGGCTGACCCACCAAACCTGGCCTTCTGGTCTGTGTGAATGACTCACACACATTCCCTTGCTCCCCAAGCACCATCATTCAATGGTAACCACTGCTTATCTTTTCACATATGTTGTTGAATTCTTTTCTATGCATTTTCTTGTAGAAGGCTGAAATCACATTATGTATGACAAATGCTGTTTTATTTTCCCTTAGTAAATATTGCTCATTAGCATTTTCCCCCACTATCAAAACTTTGTAAAAAAATCACTTTTAGCGGCCTTAAAATATTCCTTTAAGTAGATGTCTCATAATTTACTCAGCCATTTGATTAACATTTGGCACTTAGGTTGTTTCTAATGCCTAACAGGTGCCTTAAATTAAACATAGACTAAACCAAATTCTCAACAGCTGTCACCCAAACTGCTCCTCCTATAGTTTTCCTCATCTCAGTATTTCCTGTAGACTGTGTGTTCTTGTCCTTTGCTCATTTATTTATACACTGTGGTCTTAGATTTGTCTCTGCTCTTTAGATACTAATAATATTAATAATGAATCTAAAGTTAACAATAATTCCTTAACTCTTTTAATTATCCTATGAGGTGGGAACTACAAATTGTCTCAATTTTGGGTTGAGGAAATCATGCAACAGCTTAAATAACTTGTCCAAAGTCAAAAATCCAAGTAGCAGAACCCTAGTTTGAACTCAGGAGGCTGACTCCAGAGCACCGGGTATAACCGCTGTACTTTGCTGCCTTCTACAGAACAGTTAGGAGAAGGTCAAGTGTTACTCAATTTAGAACATTTTAGACCTATTGTCCACACCTAATTTAATTTTATTTAGCTTTTAAACTTTTATATGTCTCTCTTTCCTTGATGTTTGTTTTAAAACATAGGGAGTCTTTCTCCATGCAGAGATCAGAAAAATACTGAATACTCTATTGTTAGTTTCTCATGATATAAATTTTAAATAAGTATCAATTCTTTTAGAATTCATTTTGATGTATAATGATTTAAATTGATTTTTCTCCAAATAGCTATTCAACTAGCCCAGTACTATCTGCTGAATAATAATTTCTTCCCCCTCACTGAAGTCATTTGAGAGAATCGTAAGCTAAGACTCCTTTAAAGAAAAATCTACAATACTGCTGGTTTAAGGGATACAGCAATCAAAAATTTCCAACAAACATGAAAAAATTTCAATCTCACTCTTAATTACAGAAAAACAAATTAAATGCCACTCCCCCATTTGGTTGGCAGACCTAAAAGTTCAATACCCAGAATTGCTGGAACAAAAGACATTTGACAGAATTGCCAGACTGTCCTCTACAGAGACTCAACCAATTTACACTCCACCAGCTCTCTCTGAAAACACCCTTTTCCCCACAGCCTTGACCACACAGTAGGGTGTCAAACTTTGATGTTTGCTACTCTGTTGAGGAGGGTGTTAAAAAGAAAAAAAAAAAAGAATTACTGACTTTTCAATGTTTGTATCTTGTATAATGACTAAACATGAGTACCTTTTATATATTTAAGAGCTGTTTCAACTTCCTTTTCTGTGAACTCTCATTAAAAATTCTAGCTTGTAAGTTTTTTAATCTCTTGAGTTCCCTGAGGTCTTCCATTCATTTCCTGACAAATCTAGACTATCAGTTCTGTAAGAAAGCTCTCTCTCTCTTTTTTTTAATGAGTCCTCAGACTTCCCATCTCCAAACAGGTTCTTAATCCCTCTTATTGCTGGTACTATGTATGTCCAGGGCCTTAGAAGCCTTGATGGCACAGAACAGATACTTTATTCACTGAATGAATAAATTTATGTATGTTTTCTTAAAAATATAAAAACAACTGGCTAGATGTGGTGGCTCATGCCTGTAATCCCAGCACTTTGGGAGGCCAAGGCAGGTGGATCCCGAGGTCAGGGGATCAAGACCTTCCTGGCCAACATCCTGGCTAAAAATACAAAAAATTAGCCAGGTGTGGCGGTGCGCGCCTGTAGCCCCAGCTACTAGGGAGGCTGAGGCAGGAGAATTACTTGAACCTGGGAGGCAGAGGCTGCAGTGAGCCGAGACTGCGCCACCGCACTCCAGCCTGGGCGACAGAGTGAGACTCCCTCTCAAAAAAAAAAAAAAAAAAGAAAAGAAAAGTAATAGTGCTGGGCACGGTGGCTCACCCTGTAATCCCAGCACTTTGGGAGGCCAAGGTGGGCAGATCACGAGGTCAAGAGTTTGAGACCAGCCTGGCCAACATGGTGAAACCCCGTCTCTATTAAGAATACAAAAATTAGCTGGGCATGGTGATGTGTGCCTGTAATCCCAGCTACTCGGGAGGCTGAAGCAGGAGAATTGCTTGAACCTGGGAAGCGGAGGTTGCAGTGAGCCGAGATCGCGCCATTGCACTCCAGCCTGTGTGACAGAGTAAGACTCCGTCTCGAAAATAAATAAATACATACATACATAAAAAGCAAAAATTAGCCAGGTGTGGTGGCACGCACCTGTAATCCCAGCTATTCAGGAGGCTGAGGTGGGAGAATCGGTTGAACCTGGGAGGCAGAGGTTGCAGTGAGCCAAGATCGTGACACTGCACTCCAGCCTGGGAGACAGAGCAAGACGCTGTCTCAAAACAAAACAAAACAAAAAATTAGCCACGCATGGTGGCACGTACTTGCGGTCTCACCTACTCAAGAGACTGAGGTGGAGGATTGCTTGAGCCCAGGCGGCGGAGGTTGCAGTGAGCTGAGACTGTGCCACCGCACTCCAGCCTGAGTGGCAGAGTGAGACCTTGTCTCAAAACAACAACAAAAAAACATGGTAGAACTGTTGAAGTGCTGTTCTGAGATTTGGTCCCAAGAGACCTTGCAGCATAGGCTCTTGCTCTTTTGGAATATTTCTGCCATCATGAGAAGCCACCGAGTCTAGTCTACTTTAGGATAAAGAGGCAACTGCAGGAAGGACCAACTGTTAAGATGTTAAACCACCACAATTGAGGGGTGGTGGAGGGAGCCAGCAGATGACTGCAGTGCACGGCTGAACCCAGGCGGGCTCAGCAGAACTACCCAGCTGTGCCAGCCCAATGGACTCAGGAACAAATGCATGGCTGTTATTTCAAGCCTGAGTTTTGGAGTGTTTTTTTAATGCAGCAATAGGTAACTGATGTAAACTTTAATGTACAATGTGAGTCTGGCTGAAGGACACTTATGGGTCATCCCTACAAGGGAACACTACGTAGTCACTCTTTTAACAACTAGAGGCCGGGCGCAGTGGCTCACACCTGTGATCCCAGCACTTTGGGAGGCCAAGGCGGGTGGATCAACTGAGGTCAGGAGTTCGTGACCAGCCTGACCAACATGATGAAACCCCGTCTCTACTAAAAATAAAAAAAAAATTAGGCCGGGCGCAGTGGCTCACGCCTGTAATCCTAGCACTTTGGGAGGCCGAGGCGGGCAGATCACGAGGTCAGGAGATCAAGACCATCCTGGCTAACATGGTGAAACCCCGTCTCTACTTTTAGATTGTGTTTTTGTTTGGTTTCGTTTTGAGATGGAGTCCTGCTCTGTCACCCAGGCTGGAGTGCAGTGGCATGATCATAGCTCACTGCAACCTCAAACTCCCGGGCTCAAGCAGTCCTCCCACTTCAGCCTCCTAAGTAGCTGGGACTATAGGCATGCACCACCACATCTGGCCAATTTTTGTATTTTTTGTAGAGATGGGTTCTCACTATGGTACCCAGGCTGGTCTTGAACTCCTAGGCTCAAGCAGTCCTCCTGCCTCGGCCTCCCAAAGTGCTCGGATTATAGGCATGCGCCACTGCACCCAGTCAGTTTTCTTTTTTGGATGATTGTTGATAGTACCTGCGTCACAGGATTGTGTGAATGTTCATACCACTGGCATTTGTAGGTCTAACATCTTTCCATATCTTGCTCTGTTGCCCAGGCTGGAGTGCAATGGTGCAATCTTGCCTCACTGCAACCTCCACCTCCTGGGTTCCAGCGATTCTCCTGCTTCAGCCTCCTGTGTAGCTGGGATTACAGGCACTCGCCACCACACCCAGCTAATTTTTTAAAAATTTTATTTATTTATTTATGTATTTATTTATTTAGAGATGGAGTCTCGCTCTGTCGCCCAGGCTGGAGTGCAGTGGCACCATCTCGGCTCACTGCAAGCTCCGCCTCCCGGGTTCATGCCATTCTCCTGCCTCAGCCTCCCGAGTAGCTGGGACTACAGGCGCCCACCACCACGCCCATCTAATTATTTTGTATTTTTAGTAGAGATGGGGTTTCACCATGGTCTCGATCTCCTGACCTCCTGATCCGCCTGCCTCGGCCTCCAAAAGTGCTGGGATTATAGGAGTGAGCCACTATGCTCGGCCTGTAATCCCAATACTTTGGGAGGCCAAGGAGGGTAGATTGCTTGAGCCCAGGAATTCAAGACCAGTCTGGCAACGTGACGCAATGCTGTCTCTATGAAAAATACAAAAAATTAGCTGGGCGTGGTGACACGCGCCTGTGGTCCCAGCTACTCAGGAGGCTGAGGTGGGCAGATCACTTGAGCCCAGGGAGGTCGAGGCTGAAGTGAGCCGTGATCACGCCATTGTACTCCAGCCTGGGCAACAGAGTAAGACCCCATCTCAAAAGAAAAAAAGTAAGGCCAGGTGCGGTGGCTCACGCCTGTTAATCCCAACACTTTGGGAGGCCGAGGCAGATCACCTGAGATCAGGAGATTGAGAACGGCCTGGCCAATGTGACGAAACCCCATCCCTACTAAAAATACAAAAAATTAGCCAGGCATGGTGGCATGTGCCTATAATCCCAGCTACTTGGGAGGTTGAGGCAGGAGAATCGCTTGAACCTGGGAGGTGGAGGTTGCAGTGAGACATGATTGCACCATTGCACTCCAGCCTGGGCAACAAGAGTGAAATTCTGTCTCAAAAAAAAGTAAAATAAAAACAAAAAACAAAATGAAGGCTGGGCACTGTGGCTCACGCCTGTAATCCCAGCACTTTGAGAGGCTGAGGCAGGTGGATCACCTGAGATCAGGAGTTTGAGACCAGCCTGACCAACATGGTAAAACCCCATCTCTATTAAAAATACAAAATTAGCTGGGTGTGGTGGCGCATGCCTGTAATCCCAGCTACTTGGGAGGCTGAGGCAGGAGAATCACTTGAACTCGGGAGGCAGAGGTTGCAGTGAGCCAAGATCACGCCATTGCACTCCAGCCTGCTGGGCAATAGAAGCGAAACCTGAAAGAAAGAAAGGAAGAAAGAAAGGAGGAGAGGGGAGGGGAGAAAAAAGAAAATGAAAATAAGCAGCTAGGCACGGTGGCTCAGGCTGAGGCAGGTGGATCATGAGGTCAGGAGTTCAAGACCAGCCTGGCCAAGATGGTGAAACCCCGCCTCTACTAAAAATACAAAAATTAGCCAGGCGTGGTGGCGGGCGCCTGTAATCCCAGCTACTCGGGAGGCTGAGGCAGAAAATTGCTTGAACCTGGGAGGCAGAGGTTGCAGTGAGCCAAGATCACACCACTGCACTCTAGCCTGGGTGCCAGAGTGAGACGCCGTCTCAGAAGAAAAAGAAAGAAAGAAAAAAAAAAAGAAAATGAAAATAAGCATAAAAAAAGAATCAGAAATAGTTTGATGCAAATCATGATTAACTACAGACAAGAGTAAGGAAACAAACAGGAGAGGAACGTCTGGGAGTAGGCCTATTTATTATAGTTTTTTTTTTTTTTTTTTTAAGAGATAAGAGTGTCACCGTCAGCGTGGAGTGCAATGATGCAATCACGGCTAACAGCAGCTTTGACCTCCTTGGGCTCATGCAATCCTCCCTCCTCAGTTCCCCAGGTAGTTCAGACTACAGGCAGGTACTACTACACTCGGCTGAATTTTAAGTTTTTAATCTTGTAGAGATGGGGTCTTACTATGTTGTCCAGGCAGGTCTCAAATTCCTGGCCTCAAGCGATCCTCCTGTGTTGACCTCCCAATGGGCTAGGATCACAAGCATGAGCCACATTACCAGGCCTAATGATGCAGCTTGTTGCTTAGGCACCTCTTTAAAAAAGTGACTCAGGAAATAACATTTAGTAACATTTAGGTAACATGCTTAAGAGGTATAATATACAAGCCAATCTAATCAGTAACATGTTATTATGCATGTGACATTCTAGCTAAAATATCCTACCATCAAAATACATTACAGGCCGGGTGTGGTTGCTCACACCTGTAATCCTAACTCTTCAGAAGCCCAGGGTGAGCAGATAGCTTGAGCTCAAGATTTCGGGACGATCCTGGGCAACATGGCGAAATCCTGTCCCTACAAAGAATACAAAAATTAGCTGGGCATGGTGGCACAGGTTGTCCCAGCTACTCAGATGGCTGAGGTGGGACTACCTAGCTGTAGCCTCAGCTACTCAGGTGGCTGAGGTGGGAGGATGGCTTGAGCCTGGGAGGTGGAGGCCACAGTGAGCCGAGATTGTACCACTGTGCTCCAGCCTGGGTGATAGAGCCAAACCCGTCTCCAAAAAAAACAAAACAAAACAAAAAAAACAAACCCAACCCCCAAAAACCCCCCAAAACCGGTCGGGTGCGGTGGCTCACGCCTGTAATCCCAACACTTTGGGAGGCCGAGGTGGGCAGATCACAAGGTCAGGAGATCGAGACCATCCTGGCTATCACGGTGAAACCCTGTCTCTACTAAAAATACAAAAAATTAGCCGGGGGTGGTGGCGAGCGCCTGTAGTCCCAGCTACTTGGGAGGCTGAGGCAGGAGAATAGTGTGAACCTGGGAGGCGGAGCTTGCAGTGAGCCAAGATCACGCCACTGTACTCCATCCAGCCTGGGCGACAGAGCGAGACTCTGTCTCAACAAACAAACAAACAAACAAACAAACAAACAAAAAAAACACCCCAAAACCAAAATACATTATATAATTACAACTACACAGAAGCTTGCACACATTAGTGCAAAAATAGTGAAAGGTTACTGTGGGATCCTGGTGATCAGTATCTTACTCCCTTACCATTCCTCCCATACTTCTTAACTGTCTACAATGATGAAATTCTTCTACCTTTATATGAAAGATTAAAAGAAAATTTCTCCCATTTTCAAAAGAAATTCATTTCTAAACAACCAAGTATTTCTCAACCTTCACTTAGGTCAATACATAAAACCAATTCAACATTTAAGTAGACAGTTGTTAAATATACATATACACATATATTCATATGCATGTATAGATAAACATATACAGATAAAATAGGAAGTTAGAAATAGCTAAATTTCTAACAGAAGACTGGATAAAAATGCTATAAAATCATTAACGATAAGCTAGATCTATGCACTGACATGGAAAAGATATTCAAGACACAATTCTATTAACAATGACATTTAGGGAATAATTATAAAAGAATTTTACCTTCTTAAATATTTCTACAATTTCTGAATTTTTAAAAAAGTTAACCTTTATAATTATTTTTAAAAAATAAATTATAGAGAAAATATGCACATGTATGTAGATAAAGATATGGAAGGACAAGCACCCTATTCAGATTCCCTCCTCAACTTTTAAGGAACCCTGTTTTTATAAATGGGCCCACCTAGATAATCCACCTAGCTAGATAGACAATCCAGGACAACCTTCCTATCTTTAAAGTCAGCTGATGGGCCTATTCTGGGCATACCACACTGCCCGTGGATTAGCCCTGCTCTGTAAGGAGCAGTTTAAAAAAAAAAAAAAGGTCAGCTGGTAAACAATCTTGATTGTATCTGCAACCGTAATTCGTTTGCCAGGTAACCTAACACAGTTATAGGCTCTAGAAATTAGAATACAGCCATGGGGGTGGGTGGGGGGTCATTATTCTGCCTATCATGGTTTTATAACAGCATGAAGTTTTAAAAACTAGCTGCCTAATATATTTAACAGGTACACGTTAAATGGGAATAAAGGATAATACAATTATTAAACGAAACTAACCTAAAAAAAAAAAGGATAAAATATCAAATGTATCACTTTTTTCTTTTATGGGTACTCTAAAAAATCTTTGCCTAACATAAGGTCATGAAGATTCTCTCCCGTTTTCTTCTTGAAGGTTAATAACTGTAGGCCTTATATTTAGGTTTATGTTCCATTTTGAGTTTTGTAAATTTTGCATATGGGTGTCTAATTGTTCCAGCACCATTTGCTGAAGAGACTGACACAAGCAATGACATGGATTTTTATGAATCTCAAATGCATTATGCTGAATGGGAGAATCTAGACATAAAAAGGCTACATACTCCATGATTCCATTAACATGACATGCCGGAAAAGGCAAAACTATAGGGATAGAAATCAGATCAATGATTGCCAGAGACTGGGGTTGCAGAGGGATGACCGACTACAAACGGCACAAGGCAACTTTTGGGGATGATGGGAATATTCCACATCTCCATTGCGGTGGCTGTTACATGACAGTTTACGTTTGTTAAAACTCAGAGGCCCACACAACTAAAAAGTGTGAATTTTATTCTGTGTAAATTATTCTTCAATAAACCTGATTTTAAAAATTATCAAGTGACAAGATGAAAAGGTGTAATTTGTTTGCAGGGTCCTAGACTTCCTGAGACCTAAAAATGTGACCTTAGGCTGACGCTGTGGCTCACGCCTGTAATCCCAGTTTTGGGAGGCTGAGGCGGGCAGATCAAAAGGTCAGGAGTTCGAGACTAGCCTGGCCAGCATGGTGAAACCCTGTCGCTACTAAAAATACAAAAATGAGCCAGGCGTGGTGGTATGCGTCTGTAGTCCCAGTTACTTGGGAAGCTGAGGCAGAAGAATCGCTTGAACCCGGGAGGAGGAGGTTGCAGTGAGCCGAGATCGGGCCACTACACTCCAGCCTGGACGACAGAGTGAGACTCTGTCTCAAACAAAAACAAAAACAAAACAAAACAAAACAAAACAAAACAAAACAAAAGTGACCTTAATACAAGTTAAAATTAGCAAAGAAACCAAAAGGTGGAGAACTAGACCGTCATTACCAGGCTCCCTTACTGCATTGCCACTGTTTCCAAAAAAAAAAAAAAGGGAAGACAACAATTCAGAGTGAGCACTAAACAAAGCATTATCCAATAGCCATAGGCTCACTTTTCAGGCTAGTGACCTAACAATTTAACAAATAAACGCGAAGCTAAGCCTAAGAAAAAACTAATCAACGAAATAACATTTACCTTTGGAGTCAGCATTTGGGAACAGCCTGTTCCATGGCACCTTATTTTTGTGTGGAAGAGAAAGCAAATAGTTCCTAGCTTTTAAATTTATTATACAGTTCAGGTCTTCTTGTGATGGGGATCCAAGAATACCTATCAGATAAAAAAAATTAGTTATTAGTTATCAAGACCAAGGTAAATGACTACACACCATCAACTCTGAGTCGGAATGAACCCTGATAATTGATATGAGCCGTTGCTTATCACCACTCCTGATGTTTACCTTTCATATGTTTTTACACAAAAGTCCTTAACATTTTAAGTCAGAGAAGGTTAAAAATTCACACCTACCACAAGTTAAAGAGTATATTAGAACTCTTAATTTAATGAAGTGACTTTGATGTAAGCTGTACAAACTTGAGTAAATCTAGTTCCTGAAGGGCTCGGGAACCTTACCCAGAATGTGGTTCAGCTGGTCAAGATAATGCTTCCCTGGAAAGATGGGCCTGTTAGAAAGCATTTCTGCCAGAATGCAGCCTACAGACCAAATATCAATGGACTTGGTGTAGCCCTGCAGGAGAAAGAGAGAAAAGACTGAAAATGGTATCTGGTGTTACAGGACACGATGAGATCTTCCTGTATGACAGGTGCATTGCTGATGGGACTCTGAACTTCTCCTTTGACTCTACAATTCAGAAATACAAGTAAACAGCATGGAAAAGCAAAAAAAAATTTGGCTTTCTTATGAGAGGCTGAACCACCAAGATTATGTGATTTTATTTTTCTCTTCATAGTTGATTAACTTGGGCTGGGCACGGTGGCTAATGCCTGTAATCTCAGCACTTTGGGAGGCCGAGGCGGGCGGATCACTTGAGGCCAGGAGTTTGAGACTAGCCTGGCCAACATGGTGAAACCCCATTTCTACTAAAAATACAAAAAAATTAACCGGGCATGGTAGTGAGTGCCCGTAATCCCAGCTACGTGGGAGGCTAAGGCAGGAGAATTGCTTGAACCCAGGAGGCAGAGGTTGCAGTGAGCCAAGATCGCGCCACTGCACTCCAGCCTGGGTGACAGAGCGAGACTCTGTCTCAAAACAACAACGAATCCACAAAGTTGATTAACTTATTAAATTAGAATTTCCAAGGTATACATCCGTCCTTTTTTGAAACAATTTGAGAGACACATTTAGAATTGTCAAAAATTGGAGCTGGAAAAAGAAAAAAGGTCTAAAAACCTTTTCTGGGTTTGGGGGAGTGTGTGCTAGCTTCATCATATTTTACAATCTCTTCTAAAATATTCTCGGCTGGGCACGGTGGCTCACATCTGTAATCCCACCACTTTGGGAGGCCGAGACGGGCGAATCACCTGATGTCAGGAGTTCAAGACCAGCCTGGCCAACATAATGAAACCCCGTCTCTACTAAAACTACAAAAATTAGCCGGGCGTGGTGGTGGGCACCCATAGTTCCAGCTTCTCGGGAGGCAGAGGCAGGAGAATTGCTTGAACCCAGGAGGCAGAGGCTGCAGTGAGCCGAGATTGCACCACTGCACTCCAGCCTGGGCAACACAGGGAGACTCCATCTCCAAAAATAACATAACATAACGTAACATGACATAACGTAACATAACATAACATAACATAACATAAATAAAATAAATAAAAGAATTCTCATCTTCTTTTCCTATTCATTTTTCAGGAATATGTTTTCTTTTAAAGGAATCCTGTTAGAAGTCGTGGGAGAATACTTTGGGAGGCTGAGGTGGGAGCACTGCTTGAGGCCAGGAGTTTGAGGCTGCAGTGAACTATGACTGCAGTTGCATTGTTACACTCCTAATAGCAGCATGTGAAAGAAAATGCATTTCCTCACGTCCTCAACAACACTGGGTATTATCTAATTATTTTATTATTATTATTATTATTATTTTGCCACACATGGTGGCTCACACCTGCAGTCCCAGCTACCTCGGGAGGCTGGGGTGGGAGGATCACTTAAGCCCAGGGATTGGAGGCTGCAGTGAGCTATGACTGAGCCAATGGATTCCAGCCTGGGTGACAGAGTTGAGACCCTGTCTCTAAAAATTTAAAAAAAAAAAATTCATGGAAGGATTCTGTCTGAATCATAACAATGGTGCAAAAAAGATGTTTCTCCAAGGAATATAAGCTGACTCTTTTAAAATTAAGAGATGGTGTCATCACTCTGTCACTCAGGCTGAAGTGCAATGGTGTAATCATGCCTCACTGCAAATTCAACTTCCTTGTCTCAGGTGATCCTCTCACCTCAGCCTCCTGAGTAGCTGGGGCCACAGGCATACACCATCACACCTGGTTGATTTTTAAACTTTTTATAGAGAAGGGGTCCCACTATCCGCCCAGGCTGGTTTCAAACTCCTGGGCTCAAATGATCCTCCTGCCTCAGCCTCCCAAAGAGCTGGGATTATGGCATGAGGCACCATACCTGGCTCCAGATGTGCCTTCTAATACAACAAAGTGCTTTTCTGGTATTCATGTTAAAAATGCATGACACAAAACTGAGGGGCATTCTACAAAATATCTCATCTGCACTCTTAAAGGAGACTAAAGAAACACAACAACCTGTCTCTATGAAAAGTACAAAAATAAGTAAATTAGCCAGGAGCAGTAGCACGTGCCTATAGTCTCAGATACTTGGGAGGCTGAGGTGGGAGGATGGCCTTGAGCCCAGGAGGCGGAGGTTGCAGTGAGCCGAGATAGTGCCACGGTACCCCAGCCTGGGTGACAGAATGAGAACCCGTTCTCTTTTTTTTTTGAGACAGAATCTTGCTTTGTCACCCAGGCTGGAGTGCAATGGCACAATCTCAGCTCATGCAACCTCTGTCTCCTGGGTTCAAGCGATTCTTCTGCCTCAGCCTCCTGAGTAGCTGGGATCACAGGCGCCTGCCACTATGTCCAGCTAAATTTTTTGTATTTTTAGCAGAGACAGGGTTTCGCCATGTTGGCCACGCTGATCTCGAACTCCTGACCTCATGTGATTCACCCACCTCGGCCTCCCAAAGTGCTGGGATTACAGGTGTTAGCCACTATGCCTGGCCTGAGAACCTGGTCTTAAAACAAACAAGCAAGCAAACAAGCAAACAAACAAACAAACAAAACCCATGACCGTACAACATGTGAACCTGTGCCCAGGTCGGGGGGTGGTTTGGGTGGGGTATAGTTCAAAGGTTATTGGGATAATATCTAAATGTGAATATAAACTGTGCGTTAGATACTGAATCAGTATTAAGTTTCCTGATTTTGAAAACTGTACTGTGGTCATGTTAGAGAATACTCTTAAGGCAGGGTTTTTCAACCTCGGTATGACTAACGTTTTGGGCTGAGGAAGTTTCTGTTGGGAGGGCTGTTCTGTACATCGTAGGATTTTTAGCAGCATCTCTGGCCTCTTGATGCAGGGAGCACCCCCTACCCCTCATTGTGACAACCCTGCCACATGTCCCCAGGGAACAACAGGACCATGGTTTGAAGTAAAGACATACTGAAACAAGGTAAAAGGGTGTATCTACAATTTACTCTCAAATGACTCAGAGTGCGTGGGAGTGCCCACACACATGCACACAAAGAATCATAAAGCAAATGGGGCAAAAGATAAAAAATCGATGAGCCTGAATCTGGGGTAAAGGGTATTTAGTTCTATTTGGCGGTTCTACAAGAGTGTTCCAGAGACTCCTATGGGTTCCCTCTAGAGGATCTGAGCGGTCACAGTACATTTATTATACTACTATGACATTTTCATCCTTTTCAGTCACGAGTGAAAAGATTTTTCCAGATGCAGTATGATGAGTGATGTTTTGTACATGAAATGTGACACTTGGAGTATCTGTGTAACTCAGTGAACCAGTATTTTCCAAATACGTTAAAAAATCACGCATGAGTATGAGTGCAAGGTAGACTAATGGATTTTAACAAAATAGTATCAAGAGTTCACTGATATAATTTCAGATTCCACACTGCAATTAACCCTTAAGAAACCACCACTTGTTCAAACTGGGGGTAGTATCAAAGAGCAGCCACAAGTGGCTGAAAAGACTACTAAAATTTCCCTCCTTTTTCCAGCTACATACCTGTGTGAAGAGTTTTCCTCATGAACTTAAACCAAAACAACATATTTGACAGACTGAATGCAGAACCAGATGAGAATCCAACTGTCTTCTATTAAGCCAGACATTAAAGAGACTTGCAAAAATGAAAACAATGCCACTCTTCTCACTAAAAGGTTGTTTTTTTGTTTTGCTTTTTTTAAAGACAGGGTTTCACCCTGTTGCCCAGGCTGGAGTGCAGTGGCGTGATCACGGTACACCGCAGCCTCAATTTCCTGGGCTCAAGAAATCCTCCCATCTCAGCCTCTTGAGTGGCTGGAACTATAGGTGCACACCACCACGCCCAGTTGATTTTAAAATTTTTTGTACAGATGGCAGGGCGCGGAGGCTCACGCCTGTAATCCCAGCACTTTGGAAGGCCAAGGCAGGCGGACCACAAGGTCAGGAGATCGAACCCATCCTGGCTAACATGGTTAAAACCCTGTCTCTACTAAAAATACAAAAAAATTAGCCAGGCGTGGTGGCGGACGCCTGTAGTCCCAGCTACTCGGGAGGCTGAGGCAGGAGAATGGCGTGAACCTGGGAGGCGGACCTTGCAGTGAGCTGAGATCACAGCACTGCACTCCAGCTTGGATGACAGAGCAAGACTCTGTCTCAAAAAAAATAAATAAATAAATTTCTTTTTTGTACAGAGTCTCACTATGTCACCAGGGCTGGTTCCAAACTCCTGGTGATCCTCCTGCATTGGCCTCCCAAAGTGTTGGGATTATAGGTGAGAGCCATCATGCCTGGCCTCACTAAAATGTTTTTATTGTAGAAAATAAACTTATTCTTAAGAAAAACATATAATTTATCTTAACATGTAGTGGGTTTACTATTTAAAAATCAATTAATACATTTTAAAGTTTCATATTGTAGGCTGGGCGTGGTGGCTCATGCCTGTAATCCCAGCACTTTGGGAAGCCGCGGCAGGTGGATCACCTGAAGTCAGAAGTTAAAGACCAGCCTGGCCAACATGGTGAAACCCCATCTCTACTAAAAAATACAAAAATTAGCTGGGCATGGTGGTACACGCCTGTAGTCCCAGCTACACGGGAGGCGAGGCTGGAGAATCATTTGAACCCGGGAGGCGGAGGTCTCAGTGAGCCAAGATTGAGCCATTGCACTCAAGCCTGGGGGACAAGAGCCAGACCTCTCTACAAAAAAAAAAAAAAAAAAAAAAAAGTTTCATATTGTAAATAACAATAGATATAACCTATATAAATAAAAAAATGTGTGTGGGTCCTTGACTTTTTTTTTTAGACAGAGTCTCACTCTCTCACCCAGGCTGGAGTACTGTGGCACAATCTCGGCTCACTGCAACCTCCACCTCCCGGGTTCAAGAGATTCTCCTGCCTCAGCCTCCAAGTAGCTGGGATTACAGGCGTGTGCCACCATGCCCAGTGCATTTTTTGTATTTTTAGTAGAGACAGGGTTTCTCCATGTTGGCCAGGCTGGTCTTGAACTCCTGGGCTCAACTGATCCACCCGCCTCGGCCTCCCAAAGTGCTAGGATTACAAGTGTGAGCCACCATGCCCAGCTGGTCCTTGATAATTTTTAACAAATGTAAAGGGATCTTGGCTGGGCACAGTGGCTCATGCCTGCAATCCCAGCAATTTGGGAGGCCGAGGTGGGTGGATCAGTTGAGCCCAGGAGTCTGAGACCAGCCTGGCCAACATGGCAAAACCCTGTCCCTACAAAAACATACAAAAATTAGCCAGGCATGGTGGTACACGCTTGTAGTCCCAGCTACACGGGAGGCGAGGCTGGAGGATCGCTTGAGGAGGGGGTAGCTACCAGCCTGGGTGACAGAGAGAAATCCCGTCTCAAAAAAAAAAAAAAAAGCCAGGCGCGGTGGCTCATGCCTATAATCCCAGCACTTTGGGAGGCTGAGGTGGGTGGATCATCTGAGGTCAGGAGTTCAAGACCAGCCAATGTGGTGAAACCCCGTCTCTATTAAAAATACAAAAATTAGGCAGGCGTGGTGGCGGGTGCCTGTAATCCCAGCTACTTGGGAGGCTAAGGCAGGGAGAACTGCTTGAACCTGGGAGGCCGAGGTTGCAGTGAGCCGAGATGGCACCGTTGCACTCCATCCGGGCAACAGCACAAGACTGTCTCAAAAAAAAAAAAAGAGGCTGGGCGCAGTGGCTCACACCTGTAATCCCAGCACTTTGGGAGGCTGAGGGGGGTGGATCACTTGAGGTCAGCAGTTTGAGACCAGCCTGACCAACATGGTGAAACCCCGTCTCTACTAAAAATACAAAAATTAGCTGGGCTTGGTGGCATGCGTCTGTAATCCCAGCTACTTGGGAGGCTGAGGCATGAGAATCGCTTGAACCTGGGAAGCAGAGGTTGCAGTGAGCCGAGATCATACCACTGCACTCCAGCCTGGGTGACAGAGTGAGACTCGGTCTCAAAAAAAACCAGAAAGAACAAAAGAAAGAACGAACCAATGAAAGAAAGAAATGTAAAGGTATCCTGAGACGAGAAGGTTTGAGAATGGCTACCTTATACTTTTCTTGCAACTTTTATGTTTTTAGACAGAGTCTCACTCTGCCGCCCAGGCTGGAGTATAGTGGTGTGATCTCACCTCACTGCAACCTCTGCCTCCCGGGTTCAAATGATTCTCATGCCTCAGCCTCCTGAGTAGCTGAGATTACAGGTGTCCACCATCATGCCTGGCTAATTTTTTGTATTTTTAGTAGAGATGGGGTTTCACCAAGTTGGCTAGGCTGGTATCGAACTCCTGGCGAGTAATCCACCCACCGCAGCCTCCCAAAGTGCTGGGATTACAAGTGTGAGCCACCGCACCCGGCAACTTTTCTTTTTAAAAATTTTTTTTTCTTTCCTAAACAAGCTAAAACAGAGCAAGTTTTCTGAAAGCTGAAATTCTATAAAACGTTACAAATATGTACACAGAGTGCTCTAGCGTCTCAAAACTGGGACAATATGAGTTTAAAAAAAAAAAAAAGAAAGAAAATTAAAATGGAGAACACGTAAAAAAAATCCTGGGTCTGTAATAGTGTCTTAAAAACAAAGGTAGGATACAGAGGAAGAGAAAGGGTAAATGGGAAAAATCTTCATAGAAGAATTCTAGCTAATACAAGTAAAAGGAAGAATAAATTTAGAAAATTACCATTTTATAACCCCCAGTATGATAACTGACAGAAGTAAGTGCTGAACCACTGGGGGAAGGCTGCTGGGAAACAAGGATGGCCATCCTGGGTAACATGGTAAAACCCTGTCTCTACTAAAAATACAAAAAAATTAGCCGGGCCTGGTGGCGGGCGCCTGTAGTCCCAGCTACTTCTGCACCGTCTTCAGGAATCTGTAGTGGTCGTGTCAGAAACGTGCAAGCTACATCTCATCAGGAAGAACTCACTGGAAGAATCCACAATGTGAACCACTCTGAGAAACTGATCTGTACATTGCAAAGCACTGAATGTCTTGAAGAAGAGAGGAAGGGCAAGACTGTTCTAGACTAAGAATAATGCAAGAAACAATTAAATCATGTGTTGAAAACAGAGTTACTTAGACTTTTTTGGGAGGATGGGATGTCATGGAATTAATGCTGATCATTTTATGAAAGGGTAAGGGTACTCTAGCTGTGGGAAGAACACCTTCCTTGTAAGGAGCATTAGTATGTACCAAAGGGTCTAGGAGTGAAGTGTTTTATGTTGGTGAAGTGTCACATGGTCTAACAAAAGAGAAGAGACAGAAGAAGAAAGAGAGAGAGAAAGCAAAGAGTAAGAGAGGGAAGGAGGGATAAGAAATATGACAAGATGTTAATAGCTGGAGAACCAAGGACAGGGGCATATGGGTGTTCACTCTACTCTCAATTTTTCTATGGGTTTGATAATTTTCTACATTAATAAAAATAAACAAAATGAAGACAATTGCTAGAAGTAACATTCTCAGGCTACAGGTATTGCAAATAAGAAAAAAATGAACACTCAATTTTCACTTTGGTGACCCTGCAAGTAGAAGGAAAAGCTGGTCATCTTGAAGAACACCCTCTCTGGCTACTTCTCCCTGGAGGGTAATCGAGAAGTGGAGACAGTGGGGACATCTAAGTCAGAACGGAGACTGCAAGACCAAGAAGCCACACCAGGACAAAGGCACACCAACAGCTCCCTTTACAACTGGCACTGAACACTGGCATGCCAGTGCTCCTTGTTTAGAATGGCTGTCACGTGGCCAGTCAGAGAAAGAACCTGTTGTGTGGGATTATTTGTGATATAGAATTACAGAGAATCAACATGGCATTTTCTTCTCTGAAACATCTGTTACACCAAATCCTTCTCTATAATGGAATTTATGTTAATGAGATTTTACTTTTATAACTAAACTGAACAAATGTAGAATATCAAGAAAAACTAAATGCTTTAAACAAATTCCATTTCCTTATGAAAAAATCTAATAGCTTATCTGTACTAGTAATAAAGGATGGAGGAAGAAAAAGAAGCCTATAAGCTAATTAGACCTGTTCTTTCATTTTCACTAAGCCTCTCAGGACTATTTCTGGTTCCTGGGCCCTAGATACAAGATCCAATGTCTATTTTTATTGCTTTTCTTCAAGTATCTTTACATGACAGCAGAGGGAACTGTGTTTAAGAATCTTATAATCCTGAGATACTAGATACAGGTAGTATGTCAGGCCTACTTAACTACTCAATTTTCACACCTTATTCATATATTATTTGCAAATAACAGAAAAATACTGAATCTCAATCTCCATAGCAGCCCTCAATTTTTGCCTCCTGGCTCATAAACCCAAGAAAAAATGTCAGACTTCACTTTTCTGGGCTTTTGTAAACTTATTCAACCATTTCTTATGACCAAGACACAGACCTTGCTAGTAGAGTGTGGATGAGACCTGGATGCACTCTCTATAGCCACTCACAGATGCAGAGGAAAGCACTTCATTTGGAAGCAGGAAATCATGTAATTTCAAAAGAATCCACGGCAGTTCCTACTCTGTCCACATTTATGTTTTCTTCAAGTACAACAAATTACAATATAATTCTGCCAAAGAGACATTCTTCATGATCAGATAAATTTGACCTTTATAGAATAGCCCTGGCCCATGTTCACAGAAATACACATTACTGAATAACCTCTACAACAAACCCAGCCTGCACCTAACAGTGACAGCGATAGGCAGGACTTCAGGACAGCTGTCCAAGGAGTGAAACACAGACCACTTATGCTAACAGTGACTGGAGAGGCACACTCCCTCCTACTCTACAACCGTCAGCACTATACCAGCTGAGGCAGAGAGGCTGAGCCCTAGGGCCCAGAAGTTCAATGCCGAACAAAATTTAGACAGCACCTTGGGGCCAGGTGTGGTGGCTCATCCCTGTAACCCCAGCACTTTGCGGGGGGCGGGAGGGGGGGGGGCGCTGAGGTGGGCGGATCCCTTGAGCTCAGGAGTTCAAGACCAGCCTGGGCAACATGTAATATAGGAAGACGCTCTACTTTTACAAAAAAAATTTAAAAATTAGCCAGATGTGGCCGGGCACAGTGGCTCACGCCTGTAATCCCAGCACTTTGGGAGGCTGAAGTGGGTGGATCATGAGGTCAGGAGAAAGAGACCATCCTGGCTAACACGGTGAAACCCCATCTCTACTAAAAAATACAAAAAATTAGCCGGGCGTGGTGGCGGGAGCCTGTAGTCCCATCTACTTGGGAGGCCGAGGCAGGAGAATGGCGTGAACCCAGGAGGCAGAGCTTGCAGTGAGCCGAGACTGTGCTACTGCACTCCGGCCTGGGCGACAGACGGAGACTCCATCTCGAAAAAAAAAAAAAAAAAAAAAATTAGCCAGGTGTAGCGGTGCACTCTGTAGTCCCAGTAACTCTGGAGATTGAGGTGAGGGGGGTCACTTGAGCCCAGGAGGTTGAGACTGTAAGCCGTGATGGTGCCACTGCACTCCAGCCTGGGTGACAGAGTAACAACCTGTCTCAAAAAAGACAGTACCTTGGCTCTGGCCAGATAGGCCAACTCTCAACACAGAGGGAGACTTACGGCTTACTGCAATGCATTCAGAAAGTTCTCTTACTTACTGGATTTCTTTTTATGCAAACTTAGTCCTTACCTTGGAATTCAACATAATTTCTGGAGCCCTGTACCAACGTGTGGCCACATATTCTGTCAGGAACCCTGTGTGATCATGGTCTGGATCTGCAACACGGGCCAGGCCAAAGTCACAGATCTAAGAGAGAAAAAAAACAGGATAACTTCTTAGAAATTCTAACCTTTCATATCAAAACATCACAAAAATAAAAAAGGCAATAGCAATAATAATGCTACTAAGTGGCAGATACTTTCTGGGCATTCTAGAAAATCATGATTTAATTTTCCCAACAACCTGAAAAGCAATCAACATGTTAGAGACCAGGACGCAGGCTGAAGAAGTCTTTACAGAGCACACTTTAAGAAGCATCCCTACCTTTCATTATCTGCTTAGCACAAAGCAATCTCAATTCGGTGAACTGACAAAAACTGTTCTGGGTAAAGTCACCAAAACCAACCAGTACCCTTTTCTCAGCCTGTCCTGCTGGAGCTCTCAGGACTGCTGTGAAGATCTGCACTGGCCTTCTATTTCTCAGACTCTACTTTCTGCTAGTCTTCTACTTAGTCTATAAATATAAGTATTTCCAAAGATTCTTCCCACTTCCTTCTTCCAGGTAGTCAAACCTACTCCCAAAGCTTTTTTTTTTTTTTAAAGTTTCATATACTAAAGAATATTTTATTTTTTAAAAATACATAGTTTCTCATTTTCTCCGGTCTCAAGCATCTACTGGCCTTTCATCATCTGGCCCTCCAATACCATGGAGTGGCTTATTTTCTATTTTTAGTAGAGATGGAGTTTCACCATGTTGGCCAGGCTGGTCTCGAACTCCTCACCTTAGGTGATTCAACCACCTCAGCCTCCCAAAGTGTTGGGATTACAGGCGTGAGCCACCATGCCCGGCCATGATTTTTTTTTTAAGATCTGTCAACACTATAATATCAAAGACTAACCAAATTTACTTGACACTAATCAATACAATGCCAAGGCTACAAAATAAAAAAGCAGTAGTACTCAGTATAATTCCATACAAAGGAAAATATGGTACAAGAAAATATACCTTTTGGGCTGTGTAAATTCAGATTTTCAAAAACAAAGGATGCCCCAAAGACGTGTTTCATTTGTATCTATCAGAGTCTTTCACAGGCATAGCCAGAATTTTCACATGTTGTGATCCCAGCATCTTATGACTCCTACTGGGATTTCTGTGGGATCAGTCTAGTAAACAAGGGCACAGACTAGTATAGCTCACGTTCCCTGGTAGTTACACTAGAAATGTGCTAGCAGAGCCTCCAAATAGGGTCTGTAACCCTGGTGAGTTCCCGTGGTCCTGAAGAATAAAGTCTACAAGAGAGGATCCCAGAAGGGTCCTAAGATGTCAACGTCTGCTGGGTCTTAAGCTTCAGAAAATAAGTGCAAAGCATGTTTACGGAAATCAAAAAGTAAGCTTATTTCTGTCGGCCTTGACTGATACCAGAGCCAAAAGTTAAAGGTCTAAGACACTGATAATAGCTGATATCGATAAGGGTACAAGATATTTTGTAAGGGTTCAAGAGTAAAAAACACTTTGTAACATAGAAGCCATTGGATGAAGGTTGAAGAAATCCTCTTGAAAATTCGAAAGGACCTAAATAACAGGAGGTCAGTGACGCTGCAAGTTACAAACTTCCTAGGCCAAGGAACCTGTGGGAATGGGCATCACGGTCACCACAAGGCACTGAGGATGTGATAAATGTGCAGTGATCCCAGAGCTCCAGCAAACACAAGTCCTCTCCTCATGTGGTGTTCTCAACTGTCATATGCACACTCAACTGCCCCTGCCTCTTGCCCTGCTTCGACACGCTCACTGTAACAAATCAGTGACATACCATACTCATCTTTGAATTAGATTCTCTCTTCTCACATTTATACCCATGAGAATGATGCACACACATTGCTGTATACTTTTTTTTTTTTTTTTCTGAGATGGAGTGCAGTGGTGCCATCTTGGCTTACTGCAACTTCTGGCTCCCAGCGATTCTCGTGCCTTAGCCTCCCAAGTAGCTGGGATTACAGGCGTGCGCCACCACACCCAGCTAATTTGTTTGTATTTTCAGTAGAGACAGGGTTTCACCAAGGTGGCCAGACTGGACTTGAACTCCTGACCTCAGGTGATCCACCTGCCTCAGCCACTCAATGTGTTGGGATTACAGGCGTGAGCCATGGCACCTGACTGCTGTATACTTTTAAAATATTAGTAAAGGCCGGGTACAGTGGCAAACGCCTGTAGAGTCCCAGCACTTTGGGAGGTCAAGGTGGGCAGATCACGAGATCAGAAGTTCAAGACCAGCCTGGCCAATATGGTGAAACCCCGTTATCTACTGAAAATACAAAAATTAGCCAGGCATGGTGGTGGGCACCCACCACCCAGCTACTCAGGAAGCTTCGGCAGGAGAATTGCTTGAACCCAGGAGGTGAAGACTGCAGTGAGCTGAGATCACGCCACTGCACTCCAGCCTGGGCAACAGAGCAAGACTCTGTCTCGAAAAAGTAAATAAAATAAAATATTAGTCAATTGTACCACTTTAAATATCAAAAAAATACTGTTATGCTTCTGATTCTTTGTGTTAACTTGGGTTTTCAAGACGACGCCTAAATTATGCCACGGCCAACAACTCGTGTGTGTGAGTGAGAGTAGGTGAACAGAATGGCCTTAAAGACAAGTCCACAAACTGGGAAGAGACAACAGAGAAAGTAGTCTGGTTCTATTTGTTTTATTCTTAAGGATGAACGCTTTCAAGCAAAAATAAGAGCCAATTCTTCCCAGAAATGTTATATGCTTAAAATATTGATTGAGAATGTCTCTCCAAAAACAAAAGCAATCTGCCATAACAGGGCTGTGATGATAACCAAAAGAAAAAAAAAAACACGAGGAGACATAAAAATATTCACTGCAAATTTTCAAGAAAATCATTAAGTGCCAAAGAAGTAGTACAGCCATCCTAAACATAGCTTTATTCGTTTTGTGCCCACCTGACTCTTGGTTGCACTGATCCAGGGAAAGGAGCTGGTTCCGTCCCATGTGGAAAGGACATAAACCTGTATCAGAAGGATCCTAAGAGGTGACAGAGTCCAATCCACACAATATCTGATGAAGGAAGCTGTCCTCTACAACATCTCACTGGACATTGGCCACCGTGTTCACCCACTGTGACAAAACACACTGCTTTTTACACACAGTTCTAGAAGGTTCCCCATGATCTACTTGCAACCAACCTTTCTAGCTTAGTGTCGATGACTCCCTATTACTCATCCAATGTTGCAGCCACAGGGAGGAAGACTCAGTGTTTTCGGTAGTAGTCCCTCCCTTCTTATTTTATTTCTGTACTCTCTGCCTACGTGCCTACGATATCCTATGTCCAATACAGCCGCTGGCCTCCCACAAGAAAAGCTACCCATCCTCGAGGGCCGGCACAGATACCACCTTCTTCCTGCTGCCTCCCAGCCCCAGCCAGAGCTAGCCCACCTCTCTCCTTTGCATTTGTACACCATCTTTTTCTCCATCTCAGTTACAGAACATCTCATTATAATCACCTACTGTCTACCAGATTTCTGATCTATCAGTTTTCAGATTTCAAGGGCAGACCCTCATCTCTCTTGTCTGCTGTATCTCACAGGGCTTCTCATAGGAGTGTCTGTTGAACGGAAATCCAATAAATGATTATTGCTATACATCTATACGTACTTAAGTAGCTTTATTAACCTATAATTCACACACCATACAATTTGCTCACTTAAAGTGTATAATTCAATGGTTTTAGTATTATAATGGTGGAATTAACCATTACCACCATCCAATTTGAAAATATTTTTATAACCTCAAAAAGAAATTCCAGTGAGTTAGTATTCCTTCCTTCATTATTCTCCCAACTCCTCTAGCCCTAGGCAATCAGTAATCCACTAATCTAATTTTTGCCTCTATGGATTTGCCTATTCTAGACATTTCATGTAAACAGAATCATACAATATGTGTCTTTTGTGGCTGCCTTCCTTCACAGACATGTTTGCAAGATTCATCCATGTTGTAGCATTATCAGTACTGCACTCCTTTCTCTTCTACTGTGTGGATCCACCACATTCTATTTATTCATCATCAGCTGGATATTTGGATTGTTTCTACTTACTGGCTATAGTGAACGATACCACTATGAAGATTTGTGTTCAAGTTTTTGTGTAGATGCATGTTTTCATTTTCACTAAGGAGTGGAATCCTCACCAACACTTATTATCTGACTTTTTAATTACAGCCATCCTAGTTAGCATGAAGTTGTTTCAATGTAATTTTGATTTGCATTTTTCTACTGACTAATGATGTCAAGCATCTACCATTCCATGTGCTTATTGCCATCTGTATATCTTCTTTAGAGAAATGTCTATTCAGATCCTTTGTCCATTTTTTAAACTAGGCTATTTATCTTTTCATTATTGAGTTATAAGAGTTCTTCATATATTCTAGTTGTAAGTCCCTTATCAGATGTATGATTTGCAAATACCTTCTCTCATTCTGTGGCTTGCCTTTTCACTTTTTTGATGGTTTGCTTTGCAGCACAAGTTTCTAATCTTGATGGAATCCACTTACTTTTTTTCTTTTGTTGCTTGTGCTTTTGGTGTCATGTCTAAGAGGCTTTGCCTAACATAAGATTGCAAAGATTTACTTCTATGTTTTTTAAGAGTATTAAAGTTTTAGCTTTTAATTGAGTTCTTCAATCCATTTTGAATTTTTTTTTCCCTTTTGAGACAAGGTCTCGCTCTGTCACCCCAGATGGGGTGCAGTGGCGCAATCTCTGCTCACTGCAACTTCCACCTCCCAGGCTCAAGCAGTCCTCCCACTCAGCCTCCTGAGTAGCTGGGACCACAGGCACATGCCACCACGCCCAGATTAATTTTTTCGTATTTTTGGTAGAGATGGGGTTTTGCCATGTTGCCCAGGCTGGTCTTGCTCCGGAGCTCAGGCAATCCACAGGCCTTGGCCTCCCAAAGTGCTGGGATTACAGGCGCGAACCACTGCACCCAGCCATTTTGAGTTAATTTTTTCATCTTTGGCTATTCCGTTGTCCCAGATTCATTTGCTGAAAAGACTGTTCTTTCCCCAGTGAATGGCCCTGGCATCCTTGCCAAAAATCAGTTGACCAGAGATACATGGGTTTATTTACTGACTCTCACTTCTATTCCACTGACCTATATGTCTATTCTTATGCCAGTAGCACACTGTCTTGATTACTGTATTTTGCAGTAAGTTTTGAAATCAGGAAGTGTATCAGTTCTCCATATGAATTTCCATATGAATTTTAGGATCAGCCTGTCAATTTCTATCAAAAAACAACTGAAAAAACAACTGGGGCTTTGATAGGGATTGCACTAAATCTGCAAATCAATTTGGAGAATACTGCCATCTTAACAGTATTAAGTCTTATGATCCACGGACATAGGATGTCTTCCCATTTATTTACGTCTTCTTGAATTCCTGTGCATTTTTTTAGACTGAATTGACATCGCTCTGTCACATCTAAGATATCCATAAATTTCCCTCGTTTACCTGTGACACCCATTAAAACAGAAATATGTAAATGCTGCATATTTTCAGAACTCTGAGGACTGTAAAGAATTTGGGGTTTTCTTATTTAGTTGGAATGCCTTACTAGGTATTAAAGTCAGTGAGGTTAAGTTTTCTGCTGCTATCTTTGGAATAAAATTTATTGAAGAAAAATGTCACCAACAAAACAGATGATCTTAAAACTAACACATAAGGCCAGGCGCGGTGGCTCACACCTGTAATACCAGCACTTTGGGAGGCCAAGGTGGGCGGATCACGAGGTCAGGAGATCGAGACCATCCTGGCTAACACGGTGAAACCCCATCTCTACCAAAAATACAAAAAAAAAAAAAAAAAAAAAAATTAGCCGGGCGTGGTGGCGGGCGCCTGTAGTCCCAGCTACTCAGGAGGCTGAGGCAGGAGAATGGCGGGAACCCGGGAGGCAGAGCTTGCAGTGAGCTGAGACCATGCCACTGCACTCCAGCCTGGGCGACAGAGCGAGACTCCGTCTCAAAAAACAAACGAACAAAAAACTGACACATAATGTACATGATCCTGTTTATCTATATAAAGTATAAAAGTACACATGTATGCAAGAGCATAGAAAATACTTTGGGAGAAAATACACCAATTTGTTTTTTGGGGACAGAGTTTTGCTCTGTCACCCAGGCTGGCATGCAGTGGTGTGATCTTGGCTCACTGCAACCTCTGCCTCCCAGGTTCAAGCGGTTCTCCTACCTCAGCTCCCATGTAGCTGGGATTACAGGCGCGTGCCACCACGCCCGGCTGATTTTTGTATTTTTAGTAGAGATGGGGTTTCGCCATGTTGGCCAGGCTGGTCTTGAACTCCTGACCTCAGGTGATACGCCCACCTTGGCCTCCCAAGGTGCTAGGATAACAGGCGTGAGCCACTGCAACCGGCCACCAATTTGTTATAGTAGTTAGTTATCTCGGCTTGGTGCTGTGGCCCACATACGTTAATATCCCAGCACTTTGGGAGGCCAAGAAAGGAGGAGTGCTTGAGCCCAGGAGTTCCAGACCAGCCTGGGCAACATACTAAGACTCTGTCCTTAAGGAAAAAAAAAAAAAGGTATCTCTGGGGAGAAAGGAGCAATGGGATAAGGAAGAAGAAGAGGACTACCACACTTTACTAGCATTTTTGCCATAAAAATGTTTTTGGGTATTTCTGGTGTAATTTAAAATATGAATAATGACAAATATAACTATGCTTCAGTGAAAGGGTTTTTCAATATTTATCACCTTAATAGTAAATAACCTGGCTGACCTTGAGATCACAGGTGGTATTGAGCAGCAGGTTGGAAGGCTTGAGGTCACGGTGCAGAACATTAGCTGAATGGATATATTTTAACCCTCTGAGGATCTGGTAAAGAAAATAGCAGATATGGTCGTTGCTGAGGTGTTGTGTCTTCAAGAGCTTGTAAAGATCTGTTTCCATGAGGTCCTGTACTATATATCTGTTTGCACAGGTTAAGGTAAAACACCATTTAGCTGGTCACATTTAGCAAAGCATTGAAAACAAAAACGCATCCTCTCTTGACTCTCTTCCCAAACAGTCCATCATTACACCACGAGGGCCTTAAAGGAAAGAAACTGAGGAAAACTTGGTATCCTTCATGGAAGGAATCTGAAGTCGTTAACTCCTTTTAGGTCCTGTGAGATGGCAGGCATTACATCTGACTGATGCAGCTATGGGCCTAGACTGAGATCTGAAACAGGCTGTTAGGGAAATTCTGGTCAATCTTGAAGTCTCAAACCTGTTTGCTCTCTAAATTTTCCACCATTAACTAACCCCCTCCAAGGTTTGCTGGAAACACTGGTAGCCTGTAAGTAGCACATACTCCCTCCTCTGTTTGGTCCAGTAACCTGTAATGTCACTATTCTTTTTACTTGTTGCCGCTCCCCTCCTCTCCCAAGCTCCTCAAAAGCCAAACATAAAACTTCCAGAAATACAGGTCTAGAAACATACTCTTGCTAGTAAATCCAACCCTAAGTCTATTTTCTTGACTCTTCCATTACTGTTAAGATCCTAAATAAATAAGACTATGGGCAAGTCGTTCTAAGAAGGGGTTTGTGCTAGTTTTGCTCCTCATGCTTTCTTGCCTGGTCACGTATTTAACTACCTAAAACTTTAGCTATGGCTACTTTCTTTCTTACAGAAATTAAATTATTAAAGCATTTAGCCTTTAACTTCATCATAGTATTACTTCATTAGCAGTATTTCTGCATTTCTTTTACTCACTTCTGTGTAAACACTATTCTCTGTTTCTTACAGATTTATGCTATAGGAGGCGCAGCATGGGATTCAAGGGAAATATGATTTAAAAATCTGTCATCTGACAGAGGCTTATTTTCATGGCAAGAAGTAAAGCAGGACCAACAGGTGGTAGTGGCAGGAGGCATTTCACTTCAAATATCACTACAACTTATTAACAGAGTTGTTTAAAAATGGAAAGGGCTGCCTAGAAACAGCAAGCTCCCGCACCCTGGAGGGGCGGAATACAAATTGGGTAAACTGGTAGGAGTGCTGTATAACCCTCTCCCTCTGGCAGATCCTCTTCAGTATACTTAACCTCTCTATCTTTCAAATGGAGCCTTTACCCAGGCAGCATCCTCTAGATCTGTTCAGTCCAGATTTCTAAATGTTGGTCAGAGCTAATCACATAATTTCAGAGCTCAGTTGACCTTAAAGATCATGACAACCAGTTCCTTCATTTTAAAGGTGGGGAAACTGAGACCTAAAGTGGTAACCTGACTCTAAGATAAGGACAGTTCTGATTTCACCAGGTAGATAGCCAGGGCACCCTCTTTCTTGGTCTACTACTGATCTTCCCTTTACCTTTTCATCATCACAACAAACCATCCCTTGGACAGAAAAAACATGCCTGCAAACGGAGTTAACCAAGATTTTCCATGACTTAGGGAGTAAATGGCAAACAGATTACAATTTTCCCTTTAGCATGTTTAATGCACTTTTCCTTTAAGTTCAGGAAATTTCAAGTTCTATTTACTCAACAAGGTTACCAAGCAGTGGAATTGGCCAGTTGCCTAAAAAGGATACACATCTTTCATTTGCTCGATGGTTGGTGCTCGAATAATGTCATTGATTCCAATGATGTTCTCATGTCTGAAGCGCAGTAAGATTTTTATCTCCCTCAGGGTTCTCTGGCAGTAGGTCTGGTGCTCAAAGGGGCTGATTTTCTTGATAGCTACTCGAACTTTGTTGACATTATCATAAGCAGAGCTTAAAAAAGAGAGAGACAGATGGCATTAAAAACAGCCCTCAGAATATTTGAAGAAGGCAAGTTGGTAAAGTATTATATTTTTAACACTCTATGTAAACACCTGTTTCATACCCGTGAAGGCAGCATGTATATTATCCACAAAAAGGCCTCAAGCTAGGGACGATGGATGCAACTGACACGAGAGAACACACAGTGACTCTCAAAACTAACAGAGAACCTAGCCCTGTTAACTGGGTGACTGTCTTGCCTTTATAAACCCAGAAACACACAAACAAGCATTCTCCCATTGTCTTAAACAGCAATTGCATTCTAGTGAGAGTAATCACTTCTGTCTCCAAAACACCTTCTTACTGTTGTATCAAATTCCTCTGACACAGAAGAAACATTCAAATAACCTACAACCGTACATCTTTATCCCTAACAAAAATGGACCCAAGAGAACACCTTGATTACTTCTATTAACTTTGTTTCTTTCACTTGCAAAACGACATGACCATTTCTTCCCCCAAGAAACTGAATCAAGATGTTTGGGTAGTTTTATAACAAAACCTAGAAAAGTATTTTTCGAAAAACACATTTGTGGCAATAACATGGGGCCCAGTTCTTTCCTAGTTGTCCTTAATGTCTGATAAACCAGAATTCTAAGCAAAAGCAATAATAAAAATTATACCTTCAATTTTATGAATTTGAGTCTTGAGTATTACTACTATCTTTATGATAAACATTCTATTACAATCTTGTGTATAAGAAATTTTCATATTAATAAATGTCAACATCTGGCCCACTGACCAAAGCAATCAAATAACACTGACAGGCAATAAGACAACATTTCTTGTTTCCTTGGGGTAAGTGCTAGAATAGAAAACAGTAAAATAACTTTATTCTAAAGTTTATGCTTCTAGGGCCGGGTGCAGTGGCTCACGCCTGCAATCCCAGCACTTTGGGAAGCTGGGGCGGCTGATCACTTGAGGACAGGAGTTTTGAGACCAGCCTGGACAACACGGTGAAACCCTGCCTCTACTAAAAATACAAAAAAATTAGCCAGGCATGGTGGCAAGTGCCTGCAATCACACCTACTTGGGAGGCTGAGGCACAAGAATCACCCGAACCTGGGAGATGGAGGTGGCAGTGAGCCAAGACTGTACCACTGCACTCCAGCCTGGGCGACGGAGTGAGACTCTGTCTCTAAATTAAATAAAGTTTATGCTTCTATAATATTTATCAGTCTACTAATCCTGAGAATTATTGATACATTTGTCTGATTCTATGACAAGATAACGCTCTGGAGTGGAACTTTGTCTTACTAGGATCCAATTATCCTACAACACCATTAACATACAGTACACAGGTGGCCCCAAATGCTTTGAAATGAAGTATATTTTCTTAAGTAAAATAACCACTACTCAAATCTTATTTTGCTTTGGTTTGGTACATGAGGCCCTAAGCCAGTGATTCTCAGTTAGGCAACAGCATATATAATAGTAGTAATTTAACATAGTATTAAAAAGCATATATAATAAGCAAGCTTATTCAATATTGGGAATATTTTTAGAAATAAAAATTCTATTTTGGTCATTCAAATCATAGAACAAGAGTTCAACAACAGCACGGATTAGTTACAAAATACTGGTTTAAACTCAACATTACAATTTTCTAGCGTTAATATTATAAATTTCTAGTGTTATAAGTCAAATATGGTCATAATTTGTTCTGCAAAATTATAATCCAACAAAATTTTTGGAGAGAGGAGCTTATGGTCAGTGTGCCCCTCTACTATATCAACACTCAGTGACGAAATAACTGCCCTCCCCCCCGGCCTTTTTAAAATTTTTTTGGGGAAGCAGTCTCACTCTGTTGCCCAGGCTGGAGTGCAGTGGTGCGATCTTGGCTCACTGAAAACTCCCCCTCCTGGGTTCAGGCCATTCTCCTGCCTCAGTCTCCCGAGTAGCTGGGACTACAGGCCCCGCCACCATGCCTGGCTAATTTTTTGTATTTTTAGTAGAGATGGGGTTTCACCGTGTTAGCCAGGATGGTCTCGAATCTCCTGACCTCGTGATAGGCCCGCCTTGGCCTCCCAAAGGGCTGGGATTACAGGGTGAGCCACCACGCCTGGCCAACTGCCTCCTTTTAAGTAAGAAAACATGAGATCATCCTCATCTGGTCCCACTTGAAAAAAAGGAGTTTGGTCTGTTCTTGTCTACTCCGCTTAACCATTCTGCTGCCTTTTTGGTTTATGCAATCTATCTTTCATAGAACTGATGACAAAGAGGGTTACCCTCTTCCATAACAACTCCATACTTGCTAGTTTCTCCTTGGATTTCTCGGTTTTGTTTTATATATTTTATTGTTGATACTTGGGTAAATAAGGCATACCATGAACTTTCAGGTGTCTATAAAGAGTTTATGCTTTAAAATCACTTTGACATTACCAACTGTATCTTGTTTTGCTCAACCCCTTTTGTCCCTAACTACCACCACACTACAGGTTTTTACTATAAATGTGTCTCTTACCACAGGAATCCAAAAATGGTTCATTAAAAAGGAACATTAAAAAAGAAGGCCGGGCGCAGTGGCTCATGTCTGTAATCCCAGCACTTTGGGAGGCCAAGGCAGGAGGATCATGAGGTCAGGAGATTGAGACCATCCTGGCCAAAATGGTGAAACCCCATCTCTACTAAAAATACAAAAATTAGCTGGGTGGGGTGGTGCGCGCCCATAGTCCCAGCTACTTGGGAGGCTGAGGCAGAAGAATGGCTGGAACCCAGGCGGTGGAGGCTGCAGTGAGCCAAGATCGCGCCACTGCACTCCAGCCTGGTGACAGAGTGAGACTCAGTCTCAAAAAAAAAAAAACAAAACAAAACGGGGGGGGGGGGCAGTCCTAATGGGTGTGTGGTGATAGCTCATTGTGGTTTTGATTTGCATTTCTCTAATGATTTATGATGATGACCATCTTTCCTTATGTCTTCTTTTGAAACGTGTATTCAACGTTATGCCTTTTTTTTTTTTTTTTGAGACAGAGTCTCGCTATGTCGCCAGGCTGGGCTGCAGTGGCTCAATCACGGCTTACTGCAACCTCTCTGCCTCCTGGGTTTGTGCGATTCTCCTGCCTCAGCCTCCTGAGTAGCTGGAATTACAGGATCTCCTGACCTCGTGACCCGCCTGCCTTGGCCTCCCAAAGTGCTGGAATTACAGGCATGAGCCACCCACCACGACCAGCCAGGACTGCCACTATTTAAAAACAAACAGACAAACAAACAGAAAACCGTGTGATGTGGATAAATTCGAACCTTCATACTCTATTGTTGAGTGTGTAAAATGGTGTAACCACTTGGAAATTCCTCAAAAAATTAAAAACAGAATTCCCATATGGTCCAGCAATCCCACTTCTGAGCATATATCCAAAACAATTCAAAGCAGAATCTCTAAGAGCTATTGGCAGGTTCATGTTTACTGCAGCATTATGCACAATACCCAAGATGTGGAAGCAACCAAAATGTCCACTATGGATGAATGGATAAAGAAAATGTAGCATATACATAGAGTGGAATATTATTCAGTCTTAAAAAAAAACACACACACACAAAGAAATTCAATTCAGCATCCAAACACTATGCCTAATTGTTTTTATTTATTTATTTATTTATTTATTTTTTTGAGACAGAGTCTTGCTCTGTCGCCCAGGCTGGAGTGCAGTATCGCATCTTGGCTCACTGCAAGCTCTGCCTCCTGGGTTCTCGCCATTCTCCCGCCTCAGCTTCCCGAGTAGCTGGGACTACAGGCGCCCACCACCACACCCGGCTAATTTCCTTTTTTTTTTGTATTTTTGGTAGAGATGGGGTTTCACCGTGTTAGCCAGGATGGTCTCGATCTCCTGACCTCGTGATCTGCCCGCCCTGGCCTCTCAAAGTGCTGGGATTACAGGTGTGAGCCACCACACCCGGCCAATTGTTTTTAATTTAAAAACTTTTTGGTAGAGATGGGGTCTCACTATGTTATCCAGGCTGGTCTTGAACTCCTGGTCGTAAGTGATCCTCCCACCTCAGCCTCCCAAAGTGCTGGGATTACAGCCATGAGCCATTGTGCCTGGCCTGAATTAATATTCTTAAAATGTCTACACTACTCAGTGTAGTCTGCAGAGTCAGTGTAATCCCTATCAAAGTTCCAATGACATTTTTCACAGAAACAGAAAATGTAATCTTTAAATTCATATATGGAACTACAAAAGATCCCATACAGCCAAAGCAATCTTGAGCAAGAACAAAGTGGTGGCTTCACATCACCTGATTTCAAAATACACTACAAAGCTATAGTAACCAAAACAGCATGACACTGCAGGGACAGGGTGAAATGTGCAGATAATTTGTTAGAGTATAAAGTTTCAGTTAACCAGGATGAGTAAGTTCTAGAGCTCTATCCTACAGCATGGGGACTACAGTTAATAATAATGTACTATATACTTGCAAATTACTAAAAGATTAGATCTTAAACATTCTCACCACAAAAAGTATGTGAGATAACAGATATGTTAATTACCTTGATTTAATCATTTCACAATATACACATGTATCAAAACATCATGTTGTACATCATGAATATACACTAATTATTTTTCCAGCACTTCCACCTCAGTTTCATATACTAATTTGTATTTGTCAATTATACCTTAATAAAGCTGGGTGGGGGGCAGGGAATCGGCATGGTACTGGCATAAAAACAGACAAATAGACAAATGGAACAGAATAAAGAGTCCAAACATAAAGGATAGTCTCTTCAATAAATGGTGCTGGGAAAATTGGATATCTACTTGCAAAAGAATAAAATGGATACTTATTTCACACCCTATACAAAAATCAAATCAAGACAGATTAAAGACAAAAATTGTAAAACCTGAAATCATAAAACTACTACAAAAGGCTGGGCGTGGTGGCTCACCCTGTAATCCCAGCACTTTGGGAGGCCAAGGCGGGTGGATCACGAGGTCAGGAGATCGAGACCATCCTGGCTAACACGGTGAAACCCTGTCTCTACTAAAAATACAAAAAAAAAAAAAAAAAAAAAAAATTAGCCAGGCATGGTGGCAGGCGCCTGTAGTCCCAGCTACTCGGGAGGCTGAGGCAGGAGAATGGCATGAACCTGGGAGGCAGAGCTTGCAGTGAGCTGAGATCATGCCACTGCACTCCAGCCTGGGTGACAGAGAGAGACTCCGTCTCAAAAAAAAAAAAAAAAAAAAAAAAAAAAAAAAAAAAGCAAACAAAAACTACTAGAAAAAAATACAGGGGGAAAGCTTCTTGACATTGGTCTGGGCAATTATTTTTTGATTGTGACCCCCAAAGCACAGGCAACAAAAGCAAAAATAGACAAATGGAATTGCATCAAACTAAAAAGCTTCTGCACAGCACAAGCAGCAATCAACAGAGTGAAGAGACAACCTAACGAATGAGAGAAAATATTTACAAACCACATATCTGATAAGGGGCTAATATTTAAATATATAAGAAATTCAAACAATTCAACAGCAGGAAACAAAATATTTAAAAATGGGCAAAGGCCAGGCGCAGTGGCAGCTGCTTGTAGTCCTAGCTATTCAGGAGGCTGAGGTAGGAAGATTGCTTGAGACCAAGAGTTCAAGACCAGCCTGGGCAACATAGAGAGACCCTGTCTCAAAAATGGAAAAAAAGCAGGTGCAGGTGGTAGGGAGTGGGGGCAAAGAACCTGAATAGACATTTCTCAAAATAAGACATACAAATGGCCAACAGGTATATGAAAAAAGGCTCAACATCACTAATCAGAAAAATGCCAATCAAAACCACAATGAGATATCACCTCACAGCTATTAGAATGGCTATTATCAGCCACGTGCGGTGGCTCACGTCTGTAATCCCAGCACTTTGGGAGGCCAAGACAGGCGGATCACCTGAGGTCAGGAGTTTGACACCAGCCTGGCCAACATGGTGAAACCCTGTCTCTACTAAAAATACCAAAGTTAGCCAGGCGTGGTGGCAGGTGCCTGTAATCCCGGCTACTTGGGAGGCTGAGTCAGGAGAATCACTTGAACCCAAGAGGCGGAGGCTGCAGTGAGCCAAGATGGCCTGGACAACAAGAGTGAAACTCTGTCTCCAAAGAAGAAAAAAAAAAAACAACTTAAATGTTCTTGCCCCCACCACACACAAACGTTAACTATGTGAGGTGATGGGTATCTTAATTTGCTTTACTGTGGGGATCATTTCGCAAGGTATACATATATCAAAACATCACATTTAACACAGTAAATATATACAACTTTTATTTGTCAATTATGCCCCAATAAAGGAGGGGGAAAAACCAAAAAGGTCATTCTATCACATGCTATAACATGGATGAAGCTTGAGGACATTATATCAACAGAAATAAGTCACAAAAAACAAATACTGTATAATTTCACTTATATGAGGTATCGAATATTAACAAACCCATAGAATCAGAAAGGAGAATGGTGGTTACAAATGGCTGAGGAGAGGGAGAAATGGGGAGATGTGTTCAAGAGTACAGGTTTTCAATTTTCCAAGATGAAAAAGTTCTAGATCTGTTGTGCAACAATGTGAATATACTTTACTGAACTGTGTACTTAAAAATGATTAAGATGGCAAATTGTATGTTTTTTTACCAAAACATATAATTAACCAAAACAATTTTTCTTTGCAAAGAGATAAAGTCTCGGCTGGGCACGGTGGCTCACGCCTGTAATCCCAGCACTTTGGGAAGCCGAGGTGGGTGGATCACGAGGTCAGCAGATCGAGACCAGCCTGGCTAACATGGTGAAACACCGTCTCTACTAAAAATACAAAAATTAATAGGGTGTGGTGGCACACGCCTGTAATCCCAGCGACTCAGGAGGTTGAGGCAGGAGAATTGCTTGAATCCGGGAAGCAAAGGTTGAGTGAGCCGAGATCGCGCCATTGTACTCCAGCTCTGGGTGACAGCGCAAGACTCCGTCTCGGGGAAAAAAAGCTAGAGAGAGAGAGACGAGAGAGACAGAGAGAAAGAGAGAGAGAGATGAAGTCTCACTATGCTGCCCTGAACTCCCGAGGTCACTTCCTCAGGCTTCAGAGTAGTTGGGACTACACGCACATGCCATGGCACCTAGCTTAAAAAAAATTTTTTTAAGGGGGAAAGAAACATGTTAAAGAGGGGAAAAAATTAAATATTAATTTTTTTTTTTTTGATGGAGTCTCGCTGTGTTGCCCAGGCTGGAGTGCAGTGGTGCAATCTCGGCTCACTGCAACCTCCGCCTCCTGGGTTCAAGCGATTCTCTTGCCTCAGCCTCCTGAGTAGCTGGGACTACCGGCGCCTGTCACCACGCACAGCTAATTTTTTGTATTTTAGTAGAGATAGGGTTTCACCATGTTGGCCAGGATGGTCTCGATCTCCTGACCTCATGATCCTCAGCCTTGGCCTCCCAAAGTGCTGGGATTACAGGCGTGAGCCACTGCACCTGGCCTTTTTCTTCATTTCTTTTGAGATGGGCTACTCTGTCACCCATGCTAGAGTGTACTGGCACAATTATGGCTGATTGCAGCCCCAACCTCCCGAATAGCATAGTGGAGACCACAGGTGAGCACCACCATGCCTGGCTAATTAAAAGAAGTTTTTTTGTAAAGACAGGGTTCTACAATGTTGCCCAGGCTGATCTTGAATACTGAGTTCACTCCTGAACTCAAGTGATCCTCTTGCCTTGGCCTCCCAAAGTGCTAGGATTATAGGCGTGAACCACCACACCTGGCCAATAAAGGGGGAAACTTTTATCCAGCTTTGGGTTAGTACCTTCTATATATCAAGAACTATTCTAACATTAGGATGCAAAAATTATAAATAATACTCTGGGCCGGGGGTGGTTTTCACATCTGTACTCCCAGCACTTTGGGAGGCCCAGGCAGGCAGATCATGAGGTCAGGAGTTTGAGACTAGCCTGGCCAACATGGTGAAACCCCGTCTCTACTAAAGATAAAAAAAAAAATTAGCCGGGCATGGTGGCATGCGCCTGTAATTCCAGCTACTTGGGAGGCTGAGGCAGGAGAATCACTTGAACCCGGGAGGCAGAGGCTGCAGTGAGCCGAGACTGCACCACTGTTCTCCAGCCTGGGCGACAGAGCTAGACTCCATCTCAAAAAAAAAAAAAAAAAAAAATAATAATAATAATAATAATACTCTTCCCTTGAGGAACCCAAGATATTGTGAATGTCTAGTCATCTTAAAAGAACACAACCTCAAGTCACAGATGAATTCTATCCTAAGACCCATAAATTATGGAGAATGGGAGGACATTAAGGTCTGAAGTGAGCACATCCATCTCAAGTCTCAAAACAGATAGATTCCTGCTATTTGATAATAAAAGGAAATGAGATTCCTATTTGATAATAACAGGAAATGAACTATTGATATACGCAACACAGATGAATCTCAAGTAATTATGGTGAGTGAAGCCAGACCAAAAGAAACGTATTTCCATTTATAGAAAATACAAAGTAATCCTGGGTTTACTTTGGATTTACCTCCAGGGTTGTCTGGGAATGGGAGGAAGAAGATTGCAAATGGAAACGAGGTAACTTTTGGAGGCAATGAGTATGTTCCTTATCCTAATTGTGTTGATGGTTTCATAGCTGTATAATGTATTAAAACTTATCCAACTTTATGCTTTAAATGTGTGCAATATTTTGTATATCAATTACTTCTTAGTAAAGCAGTTAAAAAAAAAAAAAAGAACCAGGGTTCTTTGGCCACATGATCCATTCCAGTGCTGGGGCAAGTGGGAAACAGATTCTAGAAGTGTACTGATCAATAAACGTAGAAATCCATGAAATTCTGAAGTAGATTATTTAACAGATGTTTTGTGATCGCTTAGGGAAGGAAAGGGAACCAGCATGAGTCAATTATGAACAAGTCATGCTAAACTAGCTTTATTTCCTGTTTTGATAGGGTTACCACAACAACACGAAATGAAAAGAGTTTTGGTGAATTCAAGCCACGCTTGTCAAGAACTTCCCATTTGTGAGGCTTCATGTTAGGACTGGTGGCAAAAACAAACAATGATCCTGCTCTTAAGAAACTTGCAATTTTGTAAGAGAAGGAGACAGGAACAGAGAACATACTTTGCCTTTTATCACATTAAAGCACTTCTGAAACGCAAGGAGGAGCTGGGTTAATTTCAAATACTAAGGGAAGGATTAAAAGAAGATGAGGCCCACAAAAGCCATATCCTGAAGGATGAGTAGGCTTCTGACAGAAAAGCAAGACCGCAAAGAAAAGAAAGAGGAAGCAGGTCGCGAGGTAAGTGACCGAGACATCTGTGGTCACTGGCCACTAACCCTCACCCAGACATGCCCATGCCCATGAGAGAAAGTTTTTGGGGTCAGAGGAACATGCTCCTCAGGTGCCCGAGAATTCCCTGCTTCTGGAAAAGCGTAGGTCCGTACCCAGCAGGTGCACTTGAGGTGGTGGTCAAAGGGGCAGCTGCTCACTGACGTGTATTGCGCCTACACTGTGCAGGCAGGAGGCCACACACGTGCTCAAACTCACAACACGTGGACAGTGCTGTGGCTGAGAAGGGAAGAGCACTATGCTGAAGGTCTGCTCTGCCAGAACTACTGACATAGAACTCTAAGGAGCCTGAGTATTTTCTATTTGAACCCAACCTTCCAGGTCATTAAGAAGGTATATTAGGCCTGGTGGGCATGGTGATGCATGCTTGTAATCCCAGCACTTTGGGAGAGTGAGGAGGGCAGATCACTTGAATCCAGGTGTTTGAGATCAGTGTGGACAACATGATGAAACCCTGTCTCTACAAAAAATACAAAAATTAGCTGGGCATGGTGGCACTCGCCTGTAGTCCCAGCTATTTGGGGGACTAGGCAGGAGGATCACTTGAGCCAGGGAGGTTGAGGCTGCAGTGAGCCATGATTGTGCCACTGCACTCCAGCCTGGGTGACAAAGTGAGACCCTATCTCAAAAAAAAAAAAAAAAAAGGAAAAGAAGGCATATCTGTCATGGCAGGAGGAGAGAGCAAAGTCTGCTTAATGTTTCTTAGGTTGATTTTTTTTTTTTTTTTAAATGGTATATAGGGCTCCATTTGTATTCTTGACCTAGGCCTTGTAAACGTGAGAGGTGGGCCTGGGTCTGGGAGGTACAAAAAGAAGGTGGAGGTGAGGGACAAAGATAGTTTTCAGCATCCTGATTTAAAAATCTAAGAATGCCTGTCGGTGATTCAGATGGAGGAGATGACGGTTCCATCCTTCCAGCAGCATCAGGAGAGAGATCAAGTTGGGAATTCTTAACAGAAGCCACAGTGGTTAGCACTCCTGCAGAGAGAGAATTTCAAGAAAAGAAGTCAGAGGACAGAACTCAGGAGCAGCATGAGGATGACGAATCAGTTAAAGAAAGTGGAAAGAAATGATAATGGAGTAAGAACCTTTAGGCCAGGCGCCGTGGCTCACGCCTGTAATCCCAGCACTCTGGGAGGCCGAGGCAGGCGGATCATGAGGTCAGGAGATCGAGACCATCCTGGCTAACACGGTGAAACCGTGTCTCTACTAAAAATACAAAAAAAATTAGCCGGCCATGGTGGCGGGCGCCTGTAGTCCCCGCTACTTGGGAGGCTGAGGAAGGAGAATGGGGTGAACCCAGGAGGCGGAGCTTGCAGTGAGCCGAAATTGTGCCACTGCACTCCAGCCTGGGTGAAAGAGCGAGACTCATCTCAAAAAAAAACGAACCTTTGTTGTCCAACTCCAAAGGCCATGTAGTTCTGCTTAACCATGTAGCAGAACCAGAAAAGGGTGGTGTTTCCCAAGACAAAGAAGGAAGGCGTTTCAAACAGAAGAGATTGAGAAAGGTAAGAACTGGAAAGCATTCACTGAATCTGCATGCAACCAGACGATGTGTGGTAACTTTGGTTCAAGTAAGGAAATGGAGAGGATGGGAAGAGGAGCAGAAAGAGTACAGCTGACTACTTTTTAAAGAGTGATCATAAGGCAAGGATAAGGAAAAAAACTTAAATCCAGGTGAAAAACTGAGAGGCACAGGATGTTATGAAAGCCATGGTTGGGGGCGGGGGGAGGGGAGGCTGAAGGCTGCAGGACCGGGTAGAGTGAAAGAGAAGGCTCCAATGGCTAACCAGGGGGAAGAGAAGGGAGAGTAAATTCCAAGCAGAGGAGACGTGGGGCAGTGGTGCAGAGGCCTGTGGAAACCTGGGGCGACAGAGTGCCTGCAGAGAGGGGGACACACAGGGATATGACAGGGGAAGCTGGAGGGTGAGCAAGAGCCAGGCCATATTTATATTTTCGTAATTTTATCCTGGGAAGCCACCAAAGGATGCTAAGCACAGACTTTAAGCATGCCAACATTTATATTTTTATAACTTTTCCTCAGGTAGCAGTTTGTTGAAAGAATGGAATGGGGAGGATGGTGCACTGGGTCACCTGGAGGCAAGGAGCCCTTGCAGCCAACTCAGAATGAGGGAGAGCCACAGCTCTGGATAAATGGGCAAAGAGCAGGCTCACAAGAAATGGGTGCTTATTTCACAAACCTCACATGTCCCAGCACAGTCCTGTTCAAGCAGTCTCCATCCAATTAGATGAAATTCCTCAAGGACACAACTGTATGTTCTAAATAGCTCATGTCTTCTTTACTGCAGTTGTAACCCAATTTGCAGGGCGGGAAAAAACAGTATCCTTATCTGACGCCTCTCAATGAAGATATGCTAACAAAAATCCTACAGGTGGCCACAAATGCCATAAGGAACAAGCTGTTAGCCAGAAGTACTTTGGTCTTGACAACTCAGCTTCCACCTGTCCTAGCCCCAAGATACATGAAATACCAATGGGCCCCAGGCTCAATTGACCCAAGGATATTTCAAATGTCTTTTTCTTTTCTTTTTTCTTTTTTTTTTTTTAAAGACAGAATCTTGCTCTGTCATCCAGGCTGGAGTGCACTGGCGCGATCTCGGCTCACTGCAATCTCCCCCTCCCAGGTTCAAGTGATTCTCCTGCCTCAGCCTCCCAAGTAGCTGGGACAACCTACAGGCACAAGCCACCAAGCCCAGCTAATTTTTTTTTTTTTTTTAAGTAGAGACAGAGTTTCACCATGTTGGCCAGGCTGGTCTCAAACTCCAGACCTCATGTGATCCACCCACCTCGGCCTCCCAAAGTGCTGGGATTACAAGCATGAGCCACTGTGCCCAGCCTATTCTTTATTCTTAATACTTTATTCATTTGAAAGCTTCCCTTTTGTGGTAAGGTACAGTTCCTTTCATTGATGTTTACTTGTTCTATCATTTCTCATAACCCCCCCACCCCCACATCCTGAAGGTACTTGCTTTCTTGTAGAAATACTTAGGTCTGTCCATGGCCCTAACCCTGTAAATAGGGCACTCGGCATTACTATTGTTCTCCAATGCCCACAGAAGGTCAGAAAGCAATGAACCAACCTGATCCCCACAGCTATACCACTTCCAATATGGCTACCACTTTTTTTTTTTTTTTTTTTTTTTTTTTTGGAGACAGAGTCTCGCTCTCTTGCCCAGGCTGGAGTACAGTGGCGCGATCTTGGCTCACTGCAACCTCCGCCTCCCAGGTTCAAGCGATTCTCCTGCCTCAGCCTACTGAGTAGCAGGCGCGTGCCACCATGCCCGGTTAATTTTTGTATTTTTAGTAGAGACGGGGTTTCACCATGTTGGTCAGGCTGGTCTTGAACTCCTGACCTTGTGATTCGCCCGCCTCAGCCTCCCAAAGTGCTGGGATTACAGGCATGAGCCACTGCGCCCGCCCATCTCCTCCTTTCAACACCATATTTACTACTGTGTGAAAAGCAACAAATGTTAATATGGTTAATGCAATAAGTCTCGTTTCTTCCTATGTGAAGACTTCCGTTTTTGGTGTATTTTATATGAGGCAGACATATACTCAGTAGCAATTTAAGTACATTAAAGGTATTAAAAAACAGAATTCTTAGGAGCTTGAGGATTCTGTTTCACAAAAAAAGACTGATAGTACTGGAAATCAATCTTATTATAGATTGGTGGGGTTTGTGATTAAGTATGAAGAATAAGAAATGTCCATGTCTGCCCAGGAAATCATTTTCTCACTATGCTCTGATTAAAACTGATAAACAATCAAACTGAGATTAAAACTAAATTCTACATATTAATCATTTACGCATTCACTTTAAACTTGCTTACACTTATTGATAATACTGCTTTGTCTTAGTTTATAGATGTATATTACTCAAAACATTTACAGTTTATTTACTGAGAACCAGGTAATGATGGTATTGAAAAGAAGTTATCAACAATTCTCACTTAATAATACCTACAATTTATTGAGTGTTTATTATCTGTCAGGCTCTGCTCTATGTTAGCATCTGCGGACCTCTCTAAGAAGGTGGTATTTAATGGTGCCTTGAAAAGCAGGTAGGATTTTAATAGGCAGCACACGAAAAAGCACTTAAGGAAGAAGGAGCTACAGGAGCTGAAGCACGGAAGGCTGGGTACCAGGTGCTGGATAGTTCAATATGGCTGGAGTTTACACCTGTCCAGGGGAAGAACAAAAGGTGATGTTACTAGGAAGCTGAGAAATCTGTACTTTACTTGGATAATAGAAGATGAAGAGTCTGGATGTGGTGGCTCATGCCCGTAATCCCAGCACTTTGGGAGGCTGAGGCGGGTGGACCACCTGAGGTCAGGAGTTCAAGACCAGCCTGGCCAACATGGTGAAATCCTGTATCTACTAAAAACACAAAAATTAGGCATGGTTGTGCGTGCCTGTAATCCCAGCTACTTGGGAGGCTGAGGCAGGAGCATCACTTGAACCCAGGAGGCGGTGGTTGCAGTGAACCAAGAACATGCCATTGCACTTCAGCCTGGGTGACAGAGTGAGACTCTGTCTCAGGGAAGGCAGGGGAGGGGAGGGAGGGCAGGGGAAGGGAGGGGAGGGAGGGCAGGGGAGGGGAGGGGAATCAGAAACACAGGTATAGAACTGACTGAAGGCCAGGCGTGGTGGCTCACGCCTGTAATCCCAGCACTTTGGGAGGCTGAGGCGGGTGGATCCCCTGGAGTCAGGAGTTTAAGACCAGCCTGACCAACATGGTAAAACCCTGTCTCTACCAAAAATACAAAAATTAGCCAGGCGTAGTGGCAGGCTCCTGTAATTCTAGCTACCTGGGAGGCTGAGGCAGGAGAATTGCTTGAACCCAGGAGGTGGAGGGTGCAGTGAACCGAGATCATGCCACTGCACTCCAGCCTGGGCAACAGAGCAAAACTCTGTTTCAAAAGGAAAAAAAAAACTGACTAGAGAGGCTAAAACTAGACACAGGGAGACCAGTTATAATTCCTGAAATATCTATACCCATCAACACTCTGAAATTACAGTGCTTGTTAGACCTGCTGCCTGATCTTGCTAATATTTACGGCATTAGTAAAGAAGCATATATAAAGACTTCTTAATTTTTCAAAAGTGGTATTTCAGCATAACTGATTCCCTTTGTAATCTCACATTTTATTTTATTCATTTAAAATATTAATCTGAAAAGGAGCCACAAGTTTCACCAACTGCCTAAAGGATTCACGGCATTAAAAAAAAAAAATGAGAACTCTTATTATAAGGGCAATTTATAGATTCAGTAGAAATGGCAGAGACCGGAAACTAGAAGTTTGTATTCAAGAGAAAAAAACGTCAGTTTGGGATCTTAAAGGATGTGCATCAAATAACTTTAAAAACATTTGAATATTAAAGTCAATTTTATTTATCAAATAATCATCTACATTATGTTAAGCACTGTGGATAAAGCAGTAAAAATATAAAGCTCTCTGCCCTCATAAACTATATGAGAGGAGACAGAGAGACATAGAGGCTGGGCGGGGTGGCTCATGCCTGTAATCCCAGCACTTTGGGAGGCTGCGGCGAGTGGATCACCTGAGGTCAGGAGTTCGAGACCTGCCTGATCAATATGGTGAAACTCTGTCTCTACTGAAAATACAAAAATTAGATGGGTGTGGTGCCGTGCATCTGTAGTCCCAGCTACTTGGGAGGCTGAGACAGGAGAATTGCTTGAACCTGGGAGGCAGAGGTTGCAGTGAGCTGAGATCGCGCCACTGCACTCCAGCCTGGGTGACAGAGGGAGACTCCATCACAAAAAAAAAAAATAAGAGAGAGAGACATAGGTATTAATAAACATATTTGTCATAAACATGACTATATTATAAATTATGATAATTGCTAAGGAAAATGCAAGTTATATAATTAATGTTATTAAGGATAACTAGAAAACTTAGTTTAAATTAGAAGCTTACAGAAAGCTCTTCTTCTCTAAAGAAATTAGGGAAGGCATTTAAACAGAGAACTGAAGGATGAGCCGGAATTAGCCAGGTTGCCGGGTGGCAAAGGCAGCAAGTATTTTACAAGCAGGGAGAGGGTAGACCAGAAGAAGTAGACCAGAAGTAGACCAGAAGCCCTAAGAAGGCCACTGTGGCTGGAGTGTACCAAACAGAGAGAGCATGGCTCACGATGAGGCAGAAGAAATGGGCAGTGACCCAGCAGTTATGCTAAGGATTTATCTTTTAAGTGTCCTTTCACTTTAAGCTGGGGAATAAAAGTATCCAACTTATATTTTGTAAATGATCTTTCCAAATAAGAAAAACTGAACTGTAAAAAGGAAATAGTGGCTGGGGGCGGTGGCTCATGCCTGTAATCCCAGCGCTTTGGGAGGCCAAGGCAGGTGGACTGCTTGAACCCAGAAGTTCGAGATCAGGTTGGGCAACATAGTGAGATCCTGTCTCTATTTCAAAAGAAGAAAATAAAAATAAAAAGGGAAAAAGTTAAAAAAAAAAAAAAAAAAAAAAAAAAAGGAAACCATTCCAAGCACTGCCATAATACCAGCAAGAGGTGACTGACAGTGGCGTGGACTAAGCAACAAGGATGTAATTGGCATGTTAAGCAGGTCAGTTCAGTGTTCAGTGTGAAATCATACCACCCACTGCAGGACATCTAGCAACCCAGACCCAAGTGCACTACCAAGCCAGTAGCACTCTCAAGTCAGTAAAATAATAATTAAAAAAAAAAAAAAAAAAAACACCCACTACATCTCTGAAGGGAGTAGTAAAGTCCTTGGAATGCGTAAGAGCAGTGACAGTGGAAATGGAAAGAGACAGCCAAGACTGAAAGGGAAAGGCTGCTGAGTGGGATTCATGAATGAGATGGTGAGCAGAGCAGGCCAGATAAGATCATCAGGGTCAAAAATGAATTGTGCAAATAGGAGAAAAAATTTGCAATATGTAGGACTTGTATTTGGAATACATAAAGAACTCTTAAAACTTCAAAACAAGACTACAAACAACGCAATATTACAAATAGGCAAAAGTATAAACACTTCCTTTGTGACAACAAATATGAAAATATGACTGATGAGTCATAAAGGAAATGTAAATTAAAACCAAATACCCACTAGAATAGCTAAAATAACTGACCAATACCAAGTGTTGGTGAGGATGCAGCAAAGTTGAAACTCTCATATACAGATGTCTGTAGAAGCTTTATTCCTAACAGCCCCGAACTGGGTACGACCCAAATGTTAATTAACAAGGAAAGGGTAAACAAACTGTGGTACATCCATACAACAGGACAGTACTCAGCAATAAAAGGAATTACTACTAATCCATGCAACAAGGAAAAATCTGAAAAACACTATACTAAATGAAAGAAGCCAAACACAAAGAGAACAAACTTTTAAATCCCATTTATGAGATTCTAGAAAAGCTGAAGCTAATCTATAGTGATAGGAAGCCGTGGCTGGGTGCACTGGCTCACACCTGTAATCCTATGACTTTGGGAGGCTGAGGTGGGCGGATGACGAGGTCAGGAGTTCGAGACCAGCTTGGCCAACATGGTGAAACCCCATCTCTACTAAAAATACAAAAATTAGCTGGGCGTGGTGGTGCGCACCTGTAATCCCAGCTAGTCAGGAGGCTGAGGCAGGAGAATCGGTTGAACCTGAGAGACAGGAGGTTGCAATGAGCCGAGATTGCGCCATTGCACTCCAGCCTGGGTGACAGAGCTGGACTCTGTCTCAAAAACAAAAGGAAAGAAAGCCGTGCTTGCCTGAGGCACAAACTGACTGCAAAGGTGCCCAAGAAAGCTTTTTGAAGTGATGTAAATATTCTGTATCTTTATTGTGGTGGCAGTTACACAACTACATACATTTGTCAAGATTTCACTGAACAGTACACATAAAAAGATACATTTTATTGCATATAAATTATATCTCAAAAGGTGATTTTTTAAAAATTTAGCTGTGCTACAAAATTAAGGGGTTGATTCTCTTTCATGGTTCATAAGCTCATATTCAAGGAAATTCCAAGGGAAATGCTCCAAACAGGTTTTGAGTAATGACAGTATCATTAGAAGAAATGCCCAGCCTTCCACAATCATTTCAAAGGCTTTGACATCAAATTTCTAATATTTTTAGGTTTTCTTCCCATCCTCTCCATCCCCTGTCATTATAGTCATGTCTCATAGCAGAGGCTCAATATTTGTGGATAATATATCCACCTTATCTAGACAAACGTTATTATCATGCACAAGCACCATATACTGTAGCAACTAAAATGCTACCTATCAACTGTGAATGGGTTATTTTTAGGGAAAGCTATTAAGCTGTTCTCTAAGCCACCCATTTTGGTGAACTTTAATTATCTGAACACGAAACTACAGCACTTTGTTTCACAGATAAAAATTATCTTGTCTTCAGATGCTAAGTAAGTTAGACTGGGCCAAACTAATGTTCCAAAAATAAATGGGTAGATAATACTAATGATTGCTTTAAAAGAAAATGTATTCCTTACTTTAGCTTGGTTCTCTGACAATTCACTAACCAAGAAAAACAGTGCAAAGGTTTTTTTTTTTTGTTTTTTTTTTCAGATGCTGCAAATCATTAAGTGACAATTAAAAGCTAGTCTAAGGTTATTTTAGCAATAAAACCAGTAATAGCAAATGCTTAGCATTTATTCATAATTTTTTATTATTTTAGGAGCCAATGTTCCAATGTACTATAGGTACCATGGCTTAAAATCTAGTCATTAACAAGTATGCAACTTCTCTAGAAAAGGTGCTCTGGAAAGCCCAGAGCTTGAACAAGTTTTGTTGGTTACATATGCATTTGTCAATTTCTTCGGTAATAAAACAGGCTAAAAGACCCAGAAAAGGTTTCAATTCTGGTCCTATCCCTCACTAGCTGAGAGACACTGGCTGAATTACTTAATATCTCTGAGTAACCACTTGCTTGGCTAGAAAATGAGGAAAGCCCGGGGATTGTGAAGATTATAGAAAAAGCAGATGCAGCCTAAAAGATAGTAGGCCTTCAAAAAAAAGTTGTATGGTCTTTTAAAAATTATTTTACTTGGCCGGGCGCGGTGGCTCATGCCTGTAATCCCAGCACTTTAGGAGGCCAAGGCGGGCGGATCACGAGGTCAGGAGATCAAGACCATCCTGGCTGACACGGTGAAGCCCCATCTCTACTAAAAATACAAAAAATCAGCCGAGCGTGGTGGCAGGCGCCTGTGGTCCCAGCTATTTGGGAGGCTGAGGCAGGAGAATGGCACGAACCCGGGAGGTGGAGGTTGCAGTGAGCTGAGATCATGCTACTGAACTCCAGCCTGGGCGACAGAGCAAGACTCCGTCTCAAAAAAAAAAAAAATTATTTTACTTATTATTATTCATTACATTTATCATGTGATACCCTAAAAAGGAAGTAACATCAGAAAAGAACACTGGGCTTCAAATCAGGAGGTCTGAGTTTTAGTCCTAACTCAGCTATGCCCTACATATATGCTTTGATAATGTTGGCCAAGTTACAAAAAGAAGATTCCATTATTTCATATTCAGGCTACATCCAAACATAAGCAGCACAAAACAAAAAATATGGATGAACAGACACACTCAGTTATACAGGTGCATGCGCAGACACTGACATAGATGAAGACTTGTAGTGACTTATATTCAGAAAAGGTTCCACAAATTTTTGGTGAACTGTAGTACCCAAATTATTAAAGTATGAAAAACATTTCTCTCTTCATGAATAGGAAAAATAAGTCTATTTTACTTGATCTAAGATATACTATCAGGATTTAGTATTGCGACTATCCATCATCTTAAAAATCCATAACCAAGCAGCTTTGTTTTACTTAAAGTATGCTAGGGTAGCCCAAAGTGAGACTTGGTAACAGATACTCTCTAATGCAAAGCAGTTACTGCTTAGAAGTGTTCTGAACTTGCCATGAGAAAGAAAGGGAGACCCTGATGAAATAGATGGAGTACCCACTTCTTGATCATTTCCCTACATTTCCTTTCTCAATTATTTCCTCCCACTTTCACTGGAAAAGAACTTTACAATGGTCTGGGTGAGGCTGGCTGGCAGTGAGTTATGACAACAGCTAGAAGTAGTATCAACACAAACCAAGAGCATTAAGTGACCCCTGAGGTAGAGTGAGAAAATAAGGAAGGACCGCATTTAACCATAATGATCATAGTCACTAGCACCGTGCTAAGAACTTAAGAAAAATCCTTATATATTATCTTCACCACAACCCTATGAAACATAACCCCTACTTTATAGATGAAGAAACTGAGGCAGAGTGGAGGGTCAATTAACTTGTCCATGATTACATACCTAGTAGTTAACAGAACTGAGATTCAAATCCAGGTGTGCTGACCCCCAAAACCCATGTTCTGAACAATGACACTTTATATAGGCCAATAGGCCTTGGCCACAGCCGCTTGTGGTGATCAACCAAGTTCAGGTTCATCATTGAGACAGATTCAGACAGGTCAATTGAAAAGAAGCTGAAGAAGGCAGGCAGTAAGGACAAGAAAAATAATCATAATGATCATGATACAGAAAATGTACTGCTTCCCAAAGTAGCCTATCCATTTGGAAGGTTCTGGCTATTTAGATCTATTTCCTCAGGATAAGTCAAAACCTGTCTCTCCTGAAATAAGGTGAGTATGTGCTGTAAATGAGGTGCGGGAGTATGGGAGAGCAGGCTGGAAGGCAGAAGATGTGAAAGCAAACCAGGCACAGGGAAGGTGAGAAAGGGACCCGAATGGGGACAAGTTAAAAGAAGACAATGAAGACTCAGCAGAAAGAATCCAGAGATGTTTAGTGCTGCCAATCATGACAATTAAGTGATTTTCTCCAGCATGTATCAGCAGTCTGAGCAAAATCAGACAAAATAAACAGTAGGGTTCCTATAGAGTGGGAGTGGAGAGATCAGGAGAACTGAGAATCTGGTCAGAGTGAGGAGGTCAGCAGACAGAATCCAGAGCGAGGCCAGAGAGGACCAGCACACCGGGAAAACATAAAGGTGAGGGTCTCAAGCCAGGGGTCCTCAAGGAGAGAGGGCAGGATAGGGCGCCATGGTCTAGAAAAGAGGATGATCTACTTTGTCATGGTGATCCTGGCATGCTTTTGTAAGCTGTACCCCAACGAGTCAAGTCAAAGTAAAAGAAGCTCAGATGACCACCTCCGTCACTGAAATATAAGAGTGAAGAAATGCAAATATTTTCTGAACTGCCTCACTTTTGGAAATATCAAACACATGTCTCAGAAATGTGGAAAATGACTCTCTAAGATGGGGAAAATGTTTAAACTTGCAGTATCCAGTATTATTATCTAAACTGAAAAGAACTGCCTGCACAACTAAGCAGGTGGTGAGATGTTACATAACAGATGCTAAACTAGGTAAAGTGGAAAAATGTAATACATAATTATAACTTTAAAATGCCAGTAAGAAAATCTTCAGTCAGCTCTGGAAAACTAATTTTACTTCTTTTCATGAAAAAGTTGCAGTTAGTTTCTTTTGCAACCTGTCATGATAGAAGAGGAATTGCAGAAAGAAAGGAAGATCCTAAACAAAACTGATAATCATTCATCTGTATGTGTTTTAAAATATATGCAGGTAGTTTTCATATATGGTTGGTGGGAATGCAAACTGTACAACTCTTCTGGAGGGGAATTGGGCAATACCTAACAAAATTATATATGTGTACATCTTTTAACCCAGCAATCCTACTTTAAAGAATCTACTCTGAAGGTACACCTCCAATGATATGAAAAAACATATGTACAAGGTTATTCACAGTAGCACTATTTGTAACTGCAAAATACTGGAAACAATCTAAATGCCCACACATTGGAGGAGACTGAAGACACTATGGTATATCCACATGGAGTACTATGCAGCAGTAAAAATGAATGAAAATCATTCTAAGATGTCTAAGAACTGACACAAAATGAATTCCAAGATATACTGTTAAGTGAAAAAGGCAAAGTAAAAGATTTAGACTATGCTATCCTTCATATAAGAAATGGGCAATAAGAACATATACATATATCTGCTTATTTGTACAAAAGAAATATAGGAAGGATAAACTAGAAACTAAAGAGATCAGCTACCTACAGAGGATAGGTGGGAAAGGGATAAAAGGAAATGGGAATGGATGGTAGGGATAAGGAAGGAGTGATACTTCTCTGAGTATATCTTTGTGTATAGATGACTCAAAACCAGAGTAATGTAGCACATACTAAAAAAAATTAAAGAACCCAGGATACAAACAGTAACAAGTGAATCTAACTGCATTACAAAGGAATAACATAACCACACTGAAGGGCATGAGGAAAAAACTTTGAAAACCTATTTTGACTGGATATTGTAAAGCTAAAGCCATAAAGAACTGTAACACAAACCCTGCTACCTAGTAAGTAAATTCATTTCTCACAAAGATGTGGGTTAGCAATTCTGACACTAATTCATGTAGACAGTGGTACTGACTGAAAAAGTAAGTTTAAAAAAATGAAGGATAATGACAGCCAGGTTGGCAAAATAATTACAAATAAGGGGGAAAGCTAAAATAAACCACACAGTGTTGGATTAGAATGAGATATCAGTATGAATTCATAATTTCTAACATATACACAGACATACACAGAAATTAACATAGATACATGTGTAATATGTAGCTGAGTATACATAAGCCTATTTTCCTAGTTCTGTCTGCTGAGAAGACTTAGAAGCAGTGATATCCAGTAGCAATGAGCACACTTAAAAGCATATTGACAGCCAGGCTGTAATCCCACTTTGGAAGGCCGAGGTGGGTGGATCATTTGAGGTCAGGAGTTTGAGACCAGCCTGGCCAACATGGTGAAACTCCTCTTTTACTAAATAAATTCCTTTACTAAATAAAAAAATTAGCCGGGCGCGGTGGCGGGCACCTGTAATCCTAGCTACTCAGGAGGCTGAGGTAGAAGAATCGCTTGAACCCGGGAGGCAGAGGTTGCAGTGAGCCAAGACTGCACCATTGCACTCCAGCCTGGGCAACAAGAGTGAAACTCCATTTCAAAAAAAAAAAAAAAAAAAATACAAAAAGCATATTGAAAGGGCCTAGAGGCCAACCTGAAAGAGCAAACTACTAAAGTTGAAATTGTAACAATCTGAGCAACAAAATAAATCACAGTATTAGACTAAATCCAAAGAATAAAACATATATCCATGCATCCACACCTATATAAATAAGTGAATAAATGAGAGGGAGGATAGCTCTTCCTTACAGATGCACTCCAATTAATACAGAAGGAATGAAGGAAATTGGGGAAAAAAATCAGAATTAGGCAAAAACCACAATAATAATAGTTTCAGACAAGACCCATGGATGGATGCTAAAATCAGTGAGTAAAATTGATCACAGTCTCAGAGTACATCCCCTAAGATGTCTATGATAATAGTCGTAAAAGGATAAACAGGCAGATACCACCTTAACCAAGTGATTAACATCTAAGACACAGCAACATCATGAATTCTCAGATATGTTGTGCTGAGAAGAGCACAGCACACTTAAAAATGCATAATCTCATTCTAATCATGAAAAAAATCAGACAAGGCCAGGCTCAGTGGCTCACATCTGTAATCCCAGCGCTTTGGGAGGCTGAGGCGGATGGATCACCTGAGGTCAGGAGACCAGCCTGGCCAACATGATGAAACCCCATCTCTATTAAAAATACAAAAAACTAGCCGGGCACGATGGTGAGCGCCTGTAATCCCAGTTATTTGGGAGGCTGAGGCAGGAGAATCGCTTGAACCTGGGAGACGGAGGTTGCAGTGAGCCAAGATCACGCCACTGCACTCCAGCATGGGCAACAAGGGCAAAACTCCATCTCAAGCAAACAAACAAACAAACAAAAACAAAAAATCAGACGAGCCAAATGCAGTGGCTCACACCTGTAATCCCAGCTATATGGGAGCTAAGGCACTGCTTTAGCCCAGGAGTTTGAGGAAGACCCTGTCTCGAAACAACAAAAAAAACCCCTAAGAATAACTGTCCTAGACTGTGTGTATATGTGTGTATGAATTGGGATTTTATTTTTTAAAGGACCCCAGGTGATTCTAAAGTTCAATTAAGATGGAGAGTCACTGCACCAACCCTTTTCTTCTCAGCTCACTTTGTCCTGGGTCCATATCTCATGGTTTTGGGTCTACTGTGGAAGTACCTTCTCTACAGAACAAAGACAAAGCAATAGAACCCAAATTCTTCCAATTCCCTTTGGGATCTATTCCCTTCTTCTCCTGCCTACCAGTATGAACTTCTATGGGATTATGGTGATGAGGAAAAATAAATTACATTTAAGTGACTGATACCAAAAACTGGAATTACTTCACAGATGAGAAACCTGGTCCCAGATACAGTGCACCTTCTGGACCTCAGTATCTTCAATTTTAAAATCATTGTTTTGAATCTGATTTCTAATTGTTAAGCTGAAGTGTTTCTTTAAATTTTTAAGTTGGTTAAAATGTGTGTGTGTGTGTGTGTGTGTGTGTTAAAGATCTTGCTCCCTCATCCTCGCCAGCCTCATCAATCTCTACCCATTACCATTTTTATTAGTTGCTTATCTTTCCATTATTTCCTCATGTAAACACAAATACATATTAATTTATTTACACGTATTAGAGTAAAGTGATTTCTAAATCTGAGGAGGCATCAGACTCATCCAGGGAGCTTTTTAAACACGTGGACACTTAGTTTCTATTTTATACCTATTGACTGAACAAAACCCCTGGGGAGTGGAGCCTGGAACTTGACAAAGTTCTCCCAGGCAGTTTTCTGTGACAGACACCTTTCAGGGTACTTACCCCACCCCACATCACCTTTACCCAATAGGGATCTGTCCCCTTTTGTCTGTGCTGTTGAGAGTATTGCTCCTGGCCACAGCTGATGAGGTACTACCCAGCCCAGACAAGAATCCATTCTAAGGCAGAGCTGGGCCAACTAGCTCCTCTTCTTGGACATGCCTGGAGCTGGAGCACAGAGACTCCGAGGGGCCAGGCTGGCTGGCAGAAGAGTATCCGGTTGCGTAACTGGGAATGCTGGGATGGGCCACATGCACCCAGACTTCATTCTGCAGAGAGAGAGGAGCCAAGTAGTAGACAGATCTGGACTGCAGAAACAAGGCCTGCTGCTCCACAGAGAATGACAGAGGCACTGCCTTGGTTCTCAGTGACTTCCCAATTCTTCAATCTAGTCCTCCATTCCTCAGGTCTTCAGCAGGTTTTCTGGAGTGAGTGAAGGCAGCAGGAGTTTCAGCAGTCGTCCTGCAGATCATCTGTTACTCTGAATATGCAGTGGGTTAGTGTTGTGGGCGTGGCTGTTATCTGGGGGCAGGTTGAAAAGCTGCAACATTGCCACTGACTCTGGCAGTTATTTCTCTGTCTAGGTCTTTGCTTGTGTTTGGAACAGATGTATTTACTGCTTAAGAGTGCAAATGAGGAGACAATATGGGAAGAAAAGAAAAATTTCAGAAATAAGATTTCCACTGTAACTTGAGAAATAAAAAATTCGAGTAATTTCACAAGAACTCATAATTCTGCTTGACTAGTATTCCGTAGGATGACAGTGGCAATGTAGCAGCTTTTCAACCTGCCCCCAGATAGCAGCCATGCCCACAACACTAACCCACGATACATTCAGAGTAACAGATGATCTCCAGGACGAATGTTCAAACTTGTGCTGTCTTCGCTCACTCCCGAAAACCTACTTAAGTGATAGAGTGTATTTGAAGAAATAACCTTAAAACTATTCAACTTTTATTTTCGGTCAAGATACAAAGCCTTGGTCTTGGAAGTCCTGAAACCTGAATTCAAGTTCTTGTATTGTATTGTATCACAGCTCTGTGCTTGTAACCTCAGGCAATTATCTTAACCTCACTGAACCTCAGTATCTTCCTCTGTAAAATGTAAAGAATACTTATCTCACATATAAGGTTACTTGGATGAATAGGTACATGAACTTGTTTCATAAATCCAATACAAACAGTGTCACTGCCATCTAGATTTTTATCACTTTCATCTCCAATCTCATTTTTTTCATTATTTTAATATAATTTTAAATAATTACCTTTTTTTTTTTGAGACGGAGTCTCGCTCTGTCACCCAGGCTGGAATGCAGTGGCACAATCTCGGGTCACTGCAACCTCCGCCTCCCAGGTTCAAGCGATTCTCCTGTCTCAGCCACCGAAGTAGCTGGGATTACAGGCACCCCGCAATTTTTTCATATTTTTAGTAGAGACAGGGTTTCACCATGTTGGGCAGGCTGGTCTCAAACTCCTTGCCTCAAGTGATCTGCTTGCCTTGGCCACCCAAAGTGCTGGGATTATAGGTGTGAGCCACCGCACCTGGCCCTTAATTAAATTTAATAATCATTATCATTCTTATTCTTTTTGTTGATAACTGTAAACTCTGCATTAGTTTTCCTTATATTTCTTTTCCTTTTTTTGAGACAGAATCTCGCCTTGGCTGGAGTGCAGTGGTGCAATCTTGGCTCATTGCAACCTCTGCCTCCCGGGTTCAAGTGATTTTCCCACCTCAGCCTCCTGAGTAGCTGGGATTACAGGTGCCCGCCACCACACTCAGCTAATTTTTATATTTTTCAGTAGAGACAGAGTTTCACCACGTTGGTCAGGCTGGTCTCGAACCCCTGTCCTCAGGTGATCCACCTGCTTTGGCCTCCCAAAATGCTGGGATTACAGGCGTGAGCCACCAGGCCTGGCCAGTTTTCCTTATATTTCATTAGACATAAAAATTATGAAGCTGGGTGCGGTGGCTCACACCTGTAATCCCAGCACTTTGGGAGGCCGAGGCGGGTGGATCACCTGAGGTCAGGAGTTTGAGACCCGCCTGACCAACATGGTGAAACCCCACCTCTACTAAAAATACAAAATTAGCCAGTCATGGTGCCGCATGCCTTTAATTCCAGTTACTTGGGAGGCTGAGGCAGGAGAATCACTTGAACCAGGGAGGCAGAGGCTGCAGTGAGCCAAGATCATGCTACTGCACTCCAGCCTGGGCGACAGAGCGAGACTCTGTCTCAAAAAAACAAAAAACACACTCTCTCTCTCTCTATATATATATGCATGCTAACTTTTAGAACATGATAACTACATAGGACTTTAAAATAGTTAAAAGTCCTACCATAGAGTCGAAGTGACTTCACCAGTCACCCAAAAACAGAGCTAGGATTAACCCTTATTCATTCTTCTAAATTCTATGTTCTTTCCATTATACAAGAATGTGCCCAGAAAATCCTACACAACAGAACTCTGGGAAGAGCTAAGCTAGAAATGGTACAGAATGCTGCCTTCAAAACCCAAGAAAATAAACACATTATAAACAAAGAACAAAGATAAGACTCAACTGCAAGGAACACAGCAAGCAAATTTTAAAGGGCAGCCCAGGAAGGAGCTGAGAGTGTTAAGCACAAACCATCACGGCTCAAGAGAAAAGGAGACGGCTTCACAGAATCAAAAATCCACAAGAAGTCAGGCATGATGGCTTGCACCTGTAATCCCAGCATTTGGGGAAGTTGAGGCAGGTGGATGGCTTGCCCCTACAAGTTTCAGACCAGCCTGGGCAACACAGAAAGCAGTCTCCATCAACATGAAACATTTTAAAAATTAGCTGGCATGATGGCTCCTGCCTGTAGTCCCAGCTACTCGGGAGGCTGAACTGAGGGAGGAAGGGACCCAGGATCACCCAGCTGTGATCACTGCAGTCTAGCCTGTGCAACAGAGACCCTGTCTCTAAGACTAACTAAAGAAATAAATAGCAGGAAGAAGTAAAAAGAAAGATCTAGAATGTAGGAAGAGAATGAGAAGACACATACCCGAACCCAGCCAAAAAAATAAAAATCAACAATGATTACTCTCGAAATTGATGTTATGAAATCAATGCCAAACAGTAATACATAAATAAATAAATCCTGATACAAAATAGTAAAATGCATGCAGAAATGTAAGCAAACAAGAGTGCAAAAGAATACCTGCATACTCAGAGTCAAGTAGGGCTGGTTCTACATTGTTAAAGGAGACAGAGGCTGGTTGCTACACGCTGGGGGAGGAAAGAAATGGAGAGTGACTGCTAATGGGAATGGGGTTGCTTTTTGAGGTAATAAAATGTTCTGGGATTAGACAGTGATGGTGGTTCCAAAACTTTGTGAATATGTACTGAAAACAACTAAATTATATACTTTTCAAAGGTGAAGTTTTCCTTTTCTCTGGTAGCTAAACTGTGTCCAAAAAAAAAAAAAGCATGGTCCCTTCAAATAAAAATCCCTTTTCTCAGATCATTATTTCAGGAGCTAACACTTAAAAGAGAGATCCCTTCACTCTGGAAAGCTCACAGTAACTAAAACAGGGCATGAAAGCCTGGAGCAGGGAGACAGATCAGCTCTGGGAGTTGGGATGGGGAAGAAGAGAGAAATGGCATCTTGATGATACTTTTTATCCTGGCCAACCTACTTTACCAGCGAAAAGCTGATAAGCACTCAAGACAGAGGCCCTACACTAAAGAATTTAAAAGTATACAGGCCGGGTGTGGCAATTTGCACCTGTAATCCCAGCACTTTGGGAGGCTGAGGCAGGCAGATCACTTGAGGTCAGGAGTTCGAGACCAGCCTGGCCAACACAGAAAAACCCAGTCTCTACTAAAAATACAAAAATTAGCCAGGTGTGGTGGTACATGCCTACAGTCCCAGCTACCTGGGAGGCTGAGGCAGGATAATCACTTGAACCCGGGAGGCGGAGATTGCAGTAAGCCGAGACTGTGCCACCATACTCCAGCCTGGGTGACAGAGTGAGACTCTAACAAACAAACAAACAAACAAAAACAAAAACAGAACTTAAAAGTATACATCTGTGGGGAGAAAAAAAACTGTAGGGGTGGACGTGGTGGCTCATGCCTGTAATCCCAGCACTTTGGGAAGCTGAGGCTGTGGATCCCTTGAGCCTAGAAGTTCGAGATCAGCCCTGGGCAATATGGAGAAACCCAGTCTCTACAAAAAATACAAAAAAATTATCTGTAGCCGGGTGTGGTGGCACCCGTCTGTAATCCCAGCTACTCAGGAGGCTGAGGCAGGAGAATCGCTTGAACCCAGGAGGCAGAGGTTGCAGTGCACCGAGATCACGCGACTGCATTCCTGCCTGGACAACACAGCGAGACTCCGTCTCAAAAAAAAAAAAAAAAATTATCTGGGGTGATGGTGTGCGCCTGTGGTCCCAGCCACTTGGGAGGCTGAGGTGGTAGAATCACCTGAGCCCAGGAGGTTGAGGCTGCAGTGAGCCATGATCATGCCATTGCACTCTAGCCTGGGCAACAAAGTGAGGCTGTCTCTAAAAAGTTAAAAATAAATTAAAACTAAAATGAGGGCCAGGTGTGGTAGCTCACGCCTGTAGTCCCAGCACTCTGGGAGGCCAAGGTGGGAGGATTGCTTGAGTCCAGGAGTTCAAGACCAGCCTGGGCAACATAGTGAGACCCTGTCTCTTGAAAATAAAATAAAAAATTTAAAAATTTTTAAAAACTGAAAAAATGAAGCAATATAAATGCCCAACAAATGAGGGGAACAGTTATATAAACAACCTGTTTTTAATAAAATTTAACGTTATGTTGATGTTACATGTTGGAGTCAGATACATAGAAAAAGGAAAAAATAGGACACAATAGTATGGGATAATCATTAAGTAGGTTTAAAAAAACAAAACAATCCTTGCTGAGAACAGGTTTGGCAGAGCAAAGGGAGCTTTAGCCTGAAGTGGGAGGGAGAAAGTAAAACAGTGGGCAGGGCCCTGGAGGAAAGAAGGAGGTAGTGCTTCAAAGGGAAGCAGAAGTTTTGGCTTTGTTTTATTTTTAGGACAGAAGAGTGATCAGCCCCTAGGAATTTGGATGAGATCATCCAGAGAGAGTGTATGGAACACAAAGGGCCCAAGAACTAAGAACAAAGAGTCAAAGACTTGGGAAAACCAGAGGTGTCTCAGCAAAGTAGTAGATGTAACTTTTTAAAAAGGAAATGGCTTATAACATCAAGTGCTCCAGAAAAAATCAAAATCTTTTGATTTTCCAGGGAGAATGGCAAAAAAAGGGGAAAAAGAATCTTTGGTGAGGAAGACCTTCAGGAAAAAGCAACCAGTCCAGAAAGATCAAAATCAAGAAAGACTGTACATAGAGTGTGCATACCATCAGTTCAGAGTGCAAGAGTGGGGGTAGGGGGCTAAAGTCTGGCTGTCGTGGGCAGAAGAGGTGGGCACAGAAAGCAGAGCGAGCAGCACGAACCATTCCCGAGAGAGCCTGACTATGAAGGGGAGAGAACAAATGGGACTTGTCTTGCAGACTCTGGGGCAGTGCCCAGGAAATTAAATTTAGGACTATGTATCAATTTAAAAGTACTGGATAGAGTAACGAAAGTGATGTTTTCAGTAAGTGTTGTACAGCAGAAGGCTTGTTTTTGTTGATTTTAAAAATCTTTCACGGAAGATTGGAGAGATGCTGGTAAAAAAAAAAATACAGCATTAAAATAAAATCTTTCACTATAAAATTAGCTAGTACGGCCGGGAGTGGTGGCTCACACCTGTAATCCCAGCACTTTGGGAGGCTGAGGCGGGTGGATCACCTGAGGTGAGGAGTTCAAGACCAGCCTGGCCAACATAGTGAAACCCCGTCTCTACTAAAAATACAAAAATTAGCCAGGCCATGGTGGTTCATGCCTGTAATTCCAGCTACTTGGGAGGCGGAGACAGAATTGCTTGAACCCGGGAGGCGGAGGTTGCAGTGAGCTGAGATCACACCACTGCACTCCAGCCCGGGTGACAGAGCAAGACTCGGTCTCAAAAAAATAAAATAATTAATTTTTTAAAATGCTAGTGTAACTTCAGAAAACTTAGAATATGATTTTAAATAAAAATAATAACTAAACTAAAAAAGCAAATCCTGTATAAGCCCTTAGTTACTTGGGAAGTCATTTAAAAGTTAAGCCCATATCATCTCAAGTTCCAAAACTTACTGCAAGGTAAATAATCAAAAGGGTGGTGATGGCACAAAGAAAAAAGATATAGATTGATGGGACAGAAATGAAAATCTAGAAATAAACCCATCTATGGTCAACTGATTTTTGACAAGCGTGCCAACATCACTCAGTGAGGAAAGGAAAAGGCTATCCTTTTCCTTCAACAAATGATGCTGGTACAACTAGACAGCCATGTGCAAATGAATAAAGCTGGATCCTTACACTTCACAATATACAATGGCTCAAACACTTAAATGTAAGAGCTAGAACAATAAAACTCTACGAAGAAACACAGGGATAAATCTTCAGGGTAAACCCTGAAAATCTGGCAATGGATTCTTACATATATGACATGAAAAGCATAAACAACAAAAGAAAAAATAGATAAATTGGACTTGACCAAAATTTATCAACTTTGTGCTTCAAAGGACACTAGAAAGAAAATGAAAAGACAACTCACAGAACGGAAGAAAAATATTTGCATATCATGTATTTGATAAGGAATCTGTATCTAGAATGTATAAAGAACTTTTAAAACTCAATCATAGGAGCCGGGTGTGGTGGCTCACGCCTGTAATCTCAGCACTTTGTGAGGCCGAAGTGGAAGGATCACCTGAAGTCAGGAGTTTGAGACCAGCCTGGCCAATGTGGTGAAACCCCATCTCTACTAAAAATACAAAAATTAGCTGGGCGTGGTGGTGGGTGCCTGTAATAGGATAATCGCTTGAACCTGGGAAGCAGAGGTTGCGGTGAGCTGAGATCGCACCACTGCACTCCAGCCTGGGCAACAGAGTGAGACTGTGTCTCAAAAACAAAAACAAAACAAACAAACAAACAAACTTAATAATAGGCCAGGCATGGTGGCTCGTGCCTGTAATCCTAGCACTTTGAGAGGCCGAGGTGGGAGGACTGCTTGAGCCCAGGAGTTTGAGACCAGTGTGGGCAACACGGCGAGTCCCTGTCTCTACAAAAAATTAAAAATTAGCCAGATATGGTGGCGCATGCCTGTGATCCCAGCTACTTGGGAGGCTAACGCAGGAGGACTGATTGAGCCCAGGAGTTCAAGGCTGCAACGAGCCGTGATCACACCACTGCACTGCAGCCTGGATGACAGAGTGAGACCCTGTCTCTAACAAAACATAATTAAAAGATCAATACTTCAATTTATGTTTAAATGGTTAAACACAGAATTACCATATGACCTAGCAAATGAAAACCATGACCACATAGAAACTTGTACACAAATGTTCGTAGCAGCATTATTCATAATAATCAAAAGGTGGAAACAAACCAAAGCTCCATCAACTGATAGACAAGCAAAAGGTGGTGTATCCACACAATGGAATATTATTCAGCCATAAAAATGGAATGAAGTACTGATAAATGCTACAACATGGATGAACCTTGAAACATTATGCTAAGTGAAAGAAGCCACACGTGTGATGCCATTTATACAAAATGTCCAGGTAGGCAAATCTATACAGATAGAAATTAAGATTGGTAGTTACTTTACACTGAAAAAGAAGGGGAGAGAGAGAGAGTAAATAGCTAAAGGGTACAGGATTGGTTTCTTTCTTTTTTGACACAGGGTCTCGCTTTGTTGCCCAGGATAGAGTGCAGTCGCGTGGTCACAGGTTACTATAGCCTTAGGCTCAAGCAATTCTCCTGCCTCAGCCTCCCAAGTAGCTGGAACCTCAGGGCCATGCCACAATTCCTGGCTAACTTTTAAATTTTTTGCAGAAACAGGGTTTCACTATTTTACCCAGGCTGGTCTCAAACTCCTAGGCTCAAGTGATACTCCTGCCTATACCTACCAAAGTGCTGAAATTACAGGTGTGAGCCACTGTATCCAGTCAAGGGTTTTTTGTTGAGGTGATTATTCTAAAAATTGACTTTGATGGTTATTAAACATATCTGTGTATATATTTTGAAAAGCTACCTTGGGAGGCCGAGGCGGGCAGATCACGAGGTCGAGATTGAGACCATCCTGGCCAACATGGTGAGACCCTGTCTCTACTAAAAACACAAGAATTAGCCGGGTGTGGTGGCAGGCGTCTGTAATCCCAGCTACTCAGGAGGCTGAGGCAGGAGAATTGCTTGAACCCAGGAGGCTGAGGTTGCGGTGAGCCAAGATCACGCCACTGCACTCCAGCCTGGCGACAGAGCGAGACTCCATCTCAAGAAAAAACAAAACAAAACAAAACAAAAAAACACGCTGAATTGTACACTTTAAACGGATGAAATGTTTGTAAATTTTATATATATATATATATATATATATATTTTTTTTTTTTTTTTTTTTTTGAGATGGAGTCTCGTTCTGTCACCCAGACTGGAGTGCAGTGGTGCGATCTTGGCTCACTGCAGCCTCTGCCTCCTGGGTTCACGCAATTCTCCTGCCTCAGCCTCCCGAGTAGCTGGGATTACAGGCACACACCACCATGCCCGGCTAATTTTTTTTTTTATTTTTAGTAGAGACAGGGTTTCACTATGTTGGCCAGACTGGTCTTGAACTCCTGACCTTGTGATCCGCCTGCCTTGGCCTCCCAAAGTGCTAGGATTACAGGCGTGAGCCACCGCGCCCGGCCATAAATTACATCTCAATAAAGCCTTGGTTCTTTTGAAGTTAAGTCCCTGGGGCAAGAAATATACTAGATGAACTTGGAACATATTGTAGTGCCAGGAAGTAAGGTGCTAAAATTTTTTTTACATGTAAATAATTAAGGTATGTCAAAAGGACACAGAAGCTGAAAGAGCTCCCAATGCCCAAAGCTGGAAAAACATAAGCACCAAAATCGAAGTGCCACCGGGATTGTAACCCAAAATGTAAAATTAATATTCACAAGTCCATAGTGATATATACAAATGGGGAGAAGAGACAATCTCCCAAATAAAGGAATACCAAATAATTTATGTTGATACTACACCATCAAGGAGGTGGAAGATAACTCCCTACTCCTTCAGTGTGGGGTACACTTAATGACTTGCTTCCATTGAGTACATTATGCAAAAAGGAGAAAACAGTGAGACACCTGGCAAACACCACTTTTGCCAGGTGATCAAGGTCAACAACAAGAGTGTTCTGTTGATACTATATGCCCTTGATGTGATGTGATGAGAATGGCACTATCTTTGTGGTCTTCCTCCCTCCAAACCCACAACCCCACTTTAATCATGAGAAGAACATTAAACAAAGCTGGGCATGGTGGATTGTGCCTGTAATCCCTGCTACTTGGGAGACTGAGGCAAGAAGATCACTTGAGCATAGGAGCTTGAGGCTGCAGTGAGCTATAATTATGCCACTATACTCCAGCCTGGGCGACAGAGTAAGACCCTGTCTCTAAAATAAAATTTTTAAATAAAATAAAAAATTTATTTTAAAAAAGTTAAGCCCTTTTTAGTATTTAAATATATTGCTAACAAGCAAAAAAATGCACGAATAATGATATGGTTTTAATTTTTTTTTTTTTTTTTTGAGATGGAGTCTTGCTCTGTTGCCCAGGCTGGAGTGCAGTGGTGCGATCTCAGCTCACCGCAACCTCCGCCTCCCAAGTTCAAGCGATTCTCCTTCCTCAGCCTCCTGAGTAGCTGGGACTACAGGCATGTGCCGCCACGCCCAGCTAATTTTTTGTATTTTTAGTAGAGATGGGGTTTCACCATGTTGGCCAGGATGGTCTCAATCTCTTGACCTCATGATCCACCCGCCTCGGTCTCCCAAAGTGCTAGAATTACAGGCGTGAGCCACCGCGCCCAGCCGGTTTTAAGGTGTGGTGCCTCATGCCTATAATCCTAGCACTTTGGGAGACCGAGGTGGGTGGATCGCTTGAGTCCAGGAGTATGAGAGCAGCCTGGGCAACATGGTGAAACCTTGTCTATAAAAATTACAAAAATTAGCTGGCTGTGGCACACGTCTGTAGTCCCAGCTACTAAGGAGGCTGAGGTGGGAGAATCACTTGAACCTGTGAGGCAGAGGTTGCAGTGAGCCAAGATCGCGCCACTGTACTCCAGCCTGGGTGACAGAGTAAGACCCTGTCTCAAAAAAATAAAATAAAATGTTTACTGTTTTCAAAGACTGATTAGTGGTCTGGAAAATGCTTATACTACTGTGTTGGATCAAAGATTCAGAATACCAAATGATATGATGTATATAAAATGTAATCCCAATTTTACTAGGAAAAAAATGTGCCAGGATGTTAACAGCAGATATCCCTGGATAGCAGCATTACAGGTGAATGCTTTTTGCATAAATGTGCCTTTCTGTATTTTCCAAATTTTCTCTAAAGAAAAAAAAACTGAGATGATTATCAAACTATATTATTTGGGGATTACAAATTGTAGCAAGTTCAGGAGAAGCACAGATTCATTAGCCCTTGGAACAAAGCTGTTTCAGAATTCAGTGTTTTTCAGATTTTAGAAAGGTAATACAGTGCATACATATGTGCATACATCCCTGGCGAGGTCTGGTGCGTACCCAGGAATCCAGCACTGATATTTCCGCAGCAAACATACAAATAATCACACTAGATGTGAAAAATACAGACTATGAATAGCCTCGGGGCAGTCCAGGTCAGGTTTTGCCCCAAATGAGCTTACAAAAGATACCCAGAAAGGTCTGAAACCCTGAGCTGCAAATAAAGCACTGTGGACCTGTGGAAGGATCCTGAATGAGGAATGAGTTTCAACCATTAGAACCAATTTCAGTGGTGACGAGCCCCTCCCTATAGTTTTGCTGAAGTAAGAACACTTTTATTTGTGGTGTGAGGGGTACAGACCATATTTGGAGATGAGAAGACATCAGAGGCAGAACAGGTAAAGAGAACTCACTTCTTCAGAGAAGGGTAAGGCTGAGCTCTCTTGTCAGACGGGAGAGTGCAGGGGTCACCAGACAGCACTCTGAGGATCACTATATCTCAACCAAGCCCATCAAGTTTGTACTTCTGATATGTCTGGTAATTTACTTGAGTTATGTCATTTAACAGGTGGGCCAAGCCTTGGAGATCTAGTCAGAATGCCTGCATGTATATTTTTAAAATTTAGATGTACACATACTTATATTGGAGAGTAAAGATTCAAAACCCAAAGAATTACTAGGATATTTTTAAAGAACAGGTGAGATTTATTAGGAATAGACAGTGATCAAATGGTTATAGAAGACAGGAACACTTAACATTAAGCTCCAGTGTACTTACCCCCTTTATAATGTTGATACTTATGATACAGTATGTAAATAAAATATTACCTACCCTTACATTGTAGCAACAGGCTTACCTTTTAACATGGCTTTGCTACAATCAACAAGGTGGTATCCACTCTAGGTAGTCCACAGTTTCCAACCATCCCATTAAAATCCCTTCTGTCTTAGTCTGTTTTGTGTTGCCGTAACAGAATACCACAGACTGGGTAATTTATAGGAAAAGAAATGTATTTCTTATAGTTCCGTAAGCTGGGAAGTCCAAGGTCAAGAGGCCTGCATCTGGCAGAGGCCTTCTTGCTGTATCATCCCATGGCAGAAGGGCAAGCAAAGGCAGGAGCATAAGAGACAGAGAGGGCCCAACTCACTTTTATAACAACCCACTCTGTGATAATGACCTAAATCCATTCATGAGGGCAGAACCCCCATGGCCAAATCAGGTCTTTTTTTTTTTTTCTTTTTTCTTTCTGAGATGGAGTCTCACTCTGTCACCCAGGCTGGAGTGCAGTGGCGCGATCTCGGCTCACTGCAACCTCTGCCTCCTGGGCAGTGTGTTGGCAAGGTTGTGGAGAAACTGGAACCCTTTTGTCCTGTTGGTGGGAATGTGAAAAGGTGCAGCTACTTTGGAAACAGTATGGGAGGCTGAGGTGTGAGGATCACTTTAACTCAGGAGTTTGTGGTTCTTCAAAATTAAACACAGAATTACCATATGATCCAGTAGTGCCCTTCTGGGTTCCTACCCAAAAGAATCGAAAGCAGGGTCCCAAAGAGATAGTTGTACACTTATATTCACAGCAGCCTTATTCACAAGAGGCAAAAGCAACCCAAGTGTTCATCAACAGATAAGTGGTGTGTATATTTACAATGGAGTATTGTTCCACCTTAAAAAGGAAATTGTGACACATGCTACAACATGGATGAGCCTTAAGGCCATTATAGTAAGTAAAATAAGCCAATCATAAAAAGACAAACACTGTATGATTCCATTTACATGAGGTACCTAGAGCAATCAGATTTCATAGAGACAGAAACTAGAGTGGTGGCTGCCAGGGGCTTGGGAGAAAGGAAAATGGAGAGTTATTTAATTGCTATAGAGTTTCAGCTTTGAATGATGTAAACAGCTCTGGAGGCCAGGCGCGGTGGCTCACGCCTGTAATCCCAGCACTTTGGGAGGCCAAGGCGGGTGGATCACGAGGTCAGCAGATGGAGACCATCCTGGCTAACAGGGTGAAATCCCGTCTCTACTAACAACACAAAAAATTAGCCAGGCGTGGTGGAGGGAGCCTGTAGTTCCCGCTACTCGGGAGGCTGAGGCGGGAGAATGGCGTGAACCTGGGAGGGTGAGATCGCACCATGGCACTCCAGCCTGGGAAACAGAGCAAGACTCCGTCTCAAAAAAAAAAAAAAAAAAAAAAAAAAAAGCTCTGGAAATTGGTTGCACAATGTGAATCTACTTAACGCTACTGAACAGTACACCTACAAATAGTTAAGATAGTAAATTTTTTTTTTTTTTTTTTTGAGACGAAGTTTCGCTCTTGTTGCCCAGGTTGGAGTGCAATGGTGTGATCTCGGCTCGCCGCAACCTCTGCCAGCCAGGTTCAAGCGATTCTCCTGGCTCAGCCTCCTGAGTAGCTGGGATTACAGGCATGCACCACCACGCCCGGCTAATTTTGTATTTTCAGTAGAGACAGGGTTTCTCCACGTTGGTCAGGCTGGTCTTGAACTCCTGACCTCAGGTGATCCGCCCGCCTCGGCCTCCCAAAGTGCTGGGATTACAGGTGTGGGCACCCAGCCAAGATGGTAAATTTTGTTATGTGTATATTGCCATAATTTTTTAAAAAGGCTCCATGAAGTTATCTATGTACATAGGTGTCTAGCCTATATCCCACAGTCATTCACTCCAATACTTTATTCTCTACCCCATCCTGGGATGCATAAAGATTGCTCTTAGGATTACATAGTGATTTAGTTAATATAGTCATTTCAACACTCAAAAGACATGATCCTTGTTTGACCAGAGTAAAATGAGACTCTGAGAAGTTACAGGACATGCTCCAAGTCACCCAGCCATTAGTGCCAGAGCTGAATTTTCAAATGCAGTTACTATTTTGATAAATGAGATATGTTACCTTGCTGTTCTTAAAAAGGCTTGTAACTTCAATGAGGAACTTATTCCTGTCTTCATGTATTCAACTAATATAGAGAAATGAATGGAAAAGTGAAGAGAAGATGAAGACTATTACGGGGATGGCACAGGGTTAGCCAGCCTTATTTCTGTGTTATGCAGATGGGGAAACAGACCTAGGCAGGAATCTGCCTGATTCAACAAATATTTACTGAGTACCTTATGTGAAATGTGTATACTAGGTGCTGGGGATACAGCAGAGAACAAAGTCCCCACTCTCAATGAAAGGCGCCAGTCTTTTTATTCATCCTTAGTTAATTTTAAGCACACAACAGCCCCTGATCCCTCATGCACTCTTGGCAGATGCCCCACCTTATCTCTTACCAGAACCTAAGGCCACCTGGCATAAAATCCCTTGAGCACACTTAGATTGGCATGCTTTTACTGTGACATCTGTTCCTACAGCACCCTTACTTTCTTCTCTTGAGCTCTGGGTCAAGATCTCCTCTTTCTTTCCCATCTGTAATCTCACAATATGCACAACTACACCAGAGACAATGGAGGCACAATACAGGCCACAGGTCTGTTCCTCATTCCTTCTCCGGGGCCTTCCTCCAGTGAATATCTCTTCTAACATTGTCAATCATATCCAACAGAAAAAGAGATCTCTCCATTGGTACAAAAACCTACAGCTCCTAAGAAGATTTTGACTCACTGCTAAACTTCTCAAATAAACATTCCTCCACTTTAGTTCTAATTATCACTCAAATGCTGTTAGACCTGTGGGCAGGTCACTATATCCCTGCCTAGGTCTGTTTCCTCACCTGCATAACAGAGAAATAATTGTGCTTTATCTATCCTACAGAAGTGTGAAGAGGTTTGACGTGACAGCGGTGAAAGCAATTTAAAAAGTACAAAGTGCTGTATAAAAGAAGACGTTTTCATAATTATTCTGTTTTCACATGCTATCTTTATTCCAATGATCTCAAAGTACCTACCCAAGCACAGTTCTAACTCTAGTATATGTAAGCAAACGTGCAAGGCCGTCACCTTCCACACAAATAGAGTCCCCCCACCCCCGCCAAACACACCTCCATTTTCTTTTTCCTTATTTCATGTTCATCTGGAACTGGTAGACTTCAGGGCTACCGTGGCATCTGAGGCCCTTCTGAAACTAATCAAAGAAGCCACAGCAATGAAGGGGGGCCTGAAAGAGAAACTCAGGCTTTCGAGAAGCCCAGCAGAGCAGAAGAGCATCCAACTACAGCTCTAAATGTATGACGAACACAGAGTATCTACAGAGACCACTGCTGATCAGATGCAGGGGGCTGATGTAAGAACTCTACAGACCAGGACCACATCTTACTAATCTTGCATTCCCCCGCCCCATTAATACAGTATCTGTTCTTCATGTTGTGATGGCCATTAAGCATTCACTGAATTAATCCCTATAAACGATTTCCTAGACATCTACTCATGCCTGGAAATCTGATTTTCTCTCACCTTTGGAAATTCCAAATCTAAAAGGAATAGCACTAGAGAAAATTCACCATCACCTGAAATGGGCAATTTGTGGATACAAATGACTCTGAGGGCATACAGGAAAAACATAAGTTATCTGTCCGACTTCTCTTCCAATGTTCTAGTTTCTACAGTATCTCCATGTTTGAGAACCACTGGACGACATGAAGAAAGTCTGTAAGTCAGTTGCAAAATTCTAGGTTACAGAGGATACAATCACTAAAATAATGTAAGTCTGGCCAGGAAGATAAGTTTAAGAATAATATAAAGAAAATGCTCTTGACTTGTTTCCAGTAATTTAGAAACCTAGAAGTTCAGAAAGACCCTGCCAGATTCAGCACACCTAAAAACTGCAGGCAAGGCTTTAAGCAAAAAGCTACTGAAAAGAGGAAGATAAATTTCTTGCAGTCTCACAGTGCTAAGGAGACAAAAATAGTAACTTAAGATCAATAAGGGGTTTAAGAGCCTTAGTAAACATAAACACCTCAGGTTCTCAGAATCCATGGACGGCTACACTTCTAGGAGTAAAGGGGAGCAAAAATCAGAGGTAGACAAAGCCATATAAAAACTGCAACCAACTCTCAAATCAGCTCATTCTCTGACTGAATTACGGTTATCTGTCACCACTGTATCTGCCTATCAGTGAGTAGGGAGAGCTCTCTCTGGAGAAAATTGTCAACTAGAGCATCAACAATTTTCATACACAGCATCCAGCATTCACTTGAACGTTACCAAGTGTACAGGAAACAGAAACCAGAAAAAAGGGACAACAAAAACATATCCACAGTGACCCAGTTACTAGTTACTAAAGATGGTCTTTAAAATAGTTGTAATTCGGCCGGGGGCAGTGGCTCACGCCTGTAATCCCAGCACTTTGGGAGGCCGAGGCTGAGGTCAGGAGTTCGAGACCAGCCTACCCAACATGGTGAAATCCCGTCTCTAAAAATACAAAAATTAGCTGGGCGTGGCGGGGCGTGCCTGTAATCCCAGCTACTTGGGAGGCTGAGGCAGGAGAATCACTTGAACCTAGGAAGCAGAGGTTGCAGTGAGCCGAGATCGCACCATTGCCCTCCAGCCTGGGTGACAAATTGCGACTGTCTCAAAAAAAAAAAAAAAAAAAAAAAGGTAACTCTCGGAAAGGAGAAAATATCTGCAGCACATGAATCTAAAAAAAGACTCGTCAAAATCTACAAAGAACTCCTATAATTTAATGAAACAAAAATCTCCACAGAAAAATTTGCAAAATAACCCTTAAATACTTCACGAGATAGCCGAATGTCTCATAAACATACAAAAAAGAGGTAACCACCAAAAAAGAGCTAAAATATCAGAGAAATGCAAACAAAATCCACAATGCATACCACTTCATACCCACTAGAGAGGCTAAAAATGATACCAAGTGTTGTTGAGAATATACACTGGTCTGAACTCTAATACACTGCTAATGGAAATATTTTACCACTTTGGAAAACTGTTTGGCACATCTACTAAAGTGGAATCTATGCACAGACTGACACAGTCATTCTGCTACTAAATATATACCCAGCAGGACAATGTGGCTCACGTCTATAATCAGCCCAGGCTGGTCTTGAACTCCTGAGCTCAAGTGATCCTCTCACCTTGGCCTCCTAAAGTGTTGGGATTACAGGCATGAGCCACCACATCTGGCCACTTTTCTTTATGTACATTATACATCAATAAAAGTAAAGAATAACAAGTCTGAAAAGAACAATTATCACAAAATTAAGGAACGTACTCAACTCTTAAAGGAGATTTGAGAAGGTGTTTCTAAGGTACTAGCAATGTTCCATTTTGCAATTTGCACAGTGATGACAAGTATTTAACTTATTCTGTAAACAGTACTTTTTTTTTTTTTTTTGAGACAGAGTCTTGCTCTGTCGCCCAGGCTAGAGCACAGTGGCGCGATCTCAGCTCACTGCAGCCTCTGCCTCCTGGGGTGACGTGATTCTCACGCCTCAGCCTCTGGAGTAGCTAAGATTACAGGCAGGCGCCACCATGCCCAGCTAATTTTTGTATTTTTAGTAGAGACAGGATTTTGCCATGTTGGCCAGGCTGGTCTTGAACTCCTGACCTCAAGTGATCTGCCCGCCTTGGCCTTCCAAAGTGCTAGGATTACAGGCATGAGCCACCGTGCCCAGCCACAAACAGTACTTGTATCTTACGTATGTTTAAATGGATATTTCAAAATAAGATTAAAGAGGTAAGAAAATACAATACTCTAGTAAATGTAGAAATAACTGAGAAGAATAAATGCCAAGAAAAATATAATTACCAAGAAGAAATTCAAAGTAGGAACAGTAGTATAACCATTTTAAAAATAATTTTGAATCAGCTTAACATGTTTTCAACAAAAAACCAAACACATACCAAAACCAAAAAACCACCCAGGTCCAGAGTTGTACAGGCAAGTTCTACCAAACTTTGAAGGAATCATTCTAATTTTACAGAAATAAAAACAGAAGAATAGGAAAAGAAACACTTCCTAATTCACTTTGTAAGGGTAGTCTAATTTTCATACCAAACCACATGAGAAAAACCCTATTATTTATTAGCAAGCCAAATCCAGCAATATATAATAATAATACATCATGACCAAGTTGGGTTTAATCCCAGGAATGCAAAATTGGTTCAATATTAGAAAATCTATTAGGGTAACATGAAACTTAAAAAAAAAAAAAAAAAAGAAAATTTCTATATATGCAATTAAAAAGCATCTGTAGAAATTCAATCATTCAGGATTCTTTTTTTCTTTAAGTTTAAAAAATCTTGACAAAGAAAGCTTTATGAAGCCAGGTGCTGTGGCACGTGCCTGTGATCCCAGCTATTCAGGAGGCTGAGGTGGGATGATCACTTGAGCCCAGGAGTTTGAGACCAGTCTGAGCAACACAGCAAGACCCTGTTTCCGGGGAGGGGGTGGGCGGGAAGTAAGCCTTATGAAAAACCAGCAGCCCCTATCACTCAATAAAAGCTTTCCTTTTAACATCAGAACAAGACAGGGATGCCCCCTGTATCACCACTGCTCTTCAACTTTGTAATGGAGAGTCCGGCCAGCACAGTTAAGACAAGATAAAATATATCTAAGTCATGAAAAGAAACAAAATAGCGTGATTTTCAGATGATATGTTTGTCCTAAAAAAAACTTAAAGAGGGATTACTGGAATAAGAGTTTGTTGGACAATCTTTTTATTCCAGTAATTCATCAGTTTACAAAAGTCAAATGCATTTCTATAAACCATCTACAAATATCACTTAGAAAATAGCCGGGCGTGGTGGTGGGCACCTGTAATCCCAGCTACTAGGGAGGCTGAGGCAGGAGAATGGCGTGAACCCAGGAGGCGGAGCTTGTAGTGAGCTGAGATTGCCACTGCACTCCAGCCTGGGCCACAGGGCGAGACTCTGTCTCAAAAAAAAAAAAAAGATATCACTTAGAATAGCAACAACAAACATAAAGTATCAAGGAATCAATTAAACACATGATGTGCAAGAATAATAACACAAAACTTTACTGGGAAAATAATGTGGAATACCCAGTGAATGTACATATGCCCTACCATCCAGCAATTCCACTACTGGGGATCTGTCTAAAGATCTGTGAAACTCCTGTGTATCAGGAGAAATGTACAAGGTTACTTGCAGGAACACTGTAATAACAACAGTTATTAATACTAGAATGGATAAATTGTGGTATATTTATACAATGGTATATAAAGCAGTGAAAACAAGTAACTATACTATACTCAAAAACATAATGATGAATGAAAAAAGCTAGTTGAAGAATACACACAGTATGATTTCACTTATATGAAATTCAAAACCTGGAAATACTAAGTACTGTATTGTTTAATAGAAAGATAATAGTCCAGCCCGGGTGCGGTGACTCAAGCCTGTAATCCCAGCACTTTGGGAGGCTGAGGCGGGCGGATCACCTGAGGTCGGGAGTTTGAGACCAGCCTGACCAACATGGAGAAACCCCATCTCTACTAAAAATACAAAACTAGCTGGGTGTAGTGGCACATGCCTGTAATTCCAGCTACTTGGGAGGCTGAGGCAGGAGAACCGCTTGAATCTGGAAGGTGGAGGTTGCAGTGAGTCAAGATCGCACCACTGCACTCCAGCCTGGGCAACAAGAGTGAAACTTCATCTCAAAAAAAAAAAAAAAAAAACAGAAAAACAAGAATAAACACATCGAGCCGTGATCATGCCACTGCACTCAAGCCTGAGTGACAGACTGACACCCTGTCTTAAAGAAAACAAAAGACAAAAACACATAACAGGCGGGGCTCAGGACTTAGAGACCACCCTGGCCAAGGTGGTGAAACCCTGTCTCTACTAAAAATACAAAAATTAGCCAGGTGTGGTGGCACATGCCTGTAATCCCAGCTACTTGGGAGGCTGAGGCTGGAGAACTGCTTGAACCCGGGAGGTGGAGGTTGGATTCAAGTGACAGTGCCACTGCAGTCCAGCCTGGGCGACAGTGAGACTTTGTATCAAAACACATAATAGTCATTAATTACCACATGTAAAGGTGCTTAATGGATAATAAGTGCTCAAGGAAATGGCAGTCACGGTGGTGGTTGCAGAGAACAACTGGAGGGGAATAAGAGTGGTGGCAGAAACCAGTCTAAGGAAAACCAAAAAAATACCAGGCAAATAGTTTCAAAGGAAAATTCTACCATTTTTAAGATAAGGGGTGGCTGGCGCCTGTAATCCCAGCACTTTGGGAGGCCGAGGTGGGTAGATCACCTGAGGTCAGGAGTTTGAGACCAGTCTGGCCAACATAGTGAAACTGCATCTCTACTAAAAATATAAAAATTAGTTACACGTGGTGGTGTGCACCTGTAGTCCCAACTACTTGGGAGGCTGAGGCAGGAGAATCACTTGAACCTGGGAGGAGGAGGTTGCAGTCAACCGAGATCATGCCACTGCATTCCAGCCTGGGTGACAGAGTAAGACTCTGTGTCAAAAAAAAAAAAAAAAAAAAAAAAAAAGACAAAGTAGTCCTAATGCTATTTCAGAACACAGAAAAGGAAAGAAAACTTTCACACTCATTTTATGAAGCAAGTGTAATGGTAACCCCAACCTGACAAAGACTGCACTAAAGATACTACAGATGAATACTACTTATGCATATCAACACAAAATCTCTGAATATTAGCAAACAGAATCCAATGGCACATTATAAAAAGGAATACAAATAAACAAGCACAGTTTATCCCAGGTATGAGAGAGGTTCCATATAAGGAAATCTATTGACATTATCTTCACATTAACAATGTTAAATGTGACAATATCATATAATCTTCACGGAGGCAGTAAAGACATTTGACAGCTGGGTGCGGTGGCTCACGCTTGTAATCCCAGCACTTTGGGAGGCCGAGGCAGGTGGACTGCCTGAGCTCAGGAGTTCGTGACCAGCATGGGCAACAGGGTGAAACCCTGTCTCTACTAAAATACAAAAAATTACCTGGGGGTGGCAATGTGCACTTGTAGCCCCAGCTACTTGGGAGGCTGAGGCAGAAGAATTGCTTGAAACCAGGAGGTGGAGGTAGCAGTGAGCTGAGATGGCACCAGTGCACTCCAGCCTGAGAGACAGAGCAAAACTCCATCTCAACAAACAAATAAACAAAAAGAAACAAAAAACTAAAATAGGAAGTGACGGATACTGCCTTAAGTAAACAAAATACACCTCAGTCCAAAGCCAGCATCTAACTTCACGTGAAAACATTAGAGACTTCCCTGCTAACATCACACACCACATAAGGCTAAAATATTTTCCAATTTACATTTTTAGAGGTAAGCATTAAATTCTATGATGCCAGACAAACATTTACCAGATCTTTTTTTTTTTTTTGTGATAGAGTTTCACTCTTATTGCTCAGGCTGGAGTGCAATGGCGCGCAATCTCGTCTCACCACAAGCTCCGCCTCCCAGGTTCAAGCAATTCTCCTGCTTCAGCCTCTCAAGTAGCTGGGATTACAGGCATGTGCCACCACACCCAGCTAATTTTGTATTTTTAGTAGAGACGGGGTTTCTCCATGTTGGTCAGGCTGGTCTCGAACTCCTGACCTCAGGTGATCCGCCTGCCTTGGACTCCCAAAAGTGCTGGGATTACAGGTGTGAGCCACTGCGTCCGGCCAAAATTTACCAGTTCTTGAATGCTGAATCCTGCCCTGCTGGGATAACTGGAAACACTCCTAATGTTACTATAAACTCTCACACTGCCTTGTTGGCAATAATCAAATAGCTCTTTCTAGCAGTTGTGTTCAAGTAGACAGAGAATCACAAATGTCTTTTCTTTCTAGCTCCCTTTGAACGAAAGAGAGAAAGAATTTACAACACGTCTAAAGACTGTGACTTTTATCATCCCCTTGAATGATAAGTGATCAGGGCTGTCCCAAAAGAATGCCTGAAAACATTACAAAATGTTATCATAAGCAGAATGGCTCACTAAGGGGATGAACATTCTGGCAAGTCTTAATCTAGCATTACTACCAACTGTTTTTTCACTGGTCTAAAACATAACATCTAATATTTTTATATGCCTATATAGCCCTGCAGTAATAATTAACTTGTGAAAGGTCCACACTGATTTTTTTCCTTATAAAGTATTTGCTTCAACCATGGAACAGAAACAAAGTTGATTTACTGGGAAAAATGTAATTTGAGGATAGGTTCAACACTGCTAAATTGAAAAGGGAAAGAAAATTTCAAACAAACCCCAAAAAGAAATATTTTCACATCTGTAGTGAAAAAGCTAAATAGCAGTACACTGAACTTGGTTACTGACAAAATAAATCCTTGTGGCCAAGGTTAGGCAAAGATATTACTCTCTACTTTGCTAGCCTGCCTTGTGTTCAGTGAATTCAAACATTAATTGGGGCAATGTATTGTTGTTGCTTTATTTTCTTTAGCTGTGCAGTAAAGTCTTTCTTTCATAGAAAGATTGTACGAAGTTCTTTCTTTTTCAGAATTGCTTTCAAATCAGTTCTATTTAAGTATTTCTCTATCTCTCAAACTTGACATTTTTCATTACATCTTTTTTTTTCCAATGCCAAAATAGCAGCATTAACATTCATTCCAGTCACTAGGTAAAAACTTTCTTCAGTCAAACACACATGAATAATCTAATTCGTGAGGTAAACGACTACTGTCATACAGTATTACGAAGTTCCAACCTTACTTGCAGAGCAAAAAATAAAAAATAAAAAGTCATTTTCCTCAAGGGTTTAACTGTGGGCTTTTAATGTTGAAGTAAATCAATTTACTAGTTTTTAACCTCAAGTTTTTTCCTATTTCATTATATCTCAATAATGATTATCCAGAGATTTCTGAGGTAAGTTACATTAAAGACAGCTCTAGTAACTGGGAAACAATCCACACATGAATCTTCTTAATATACTGTATATATGCTAATTTCATGTAATGTTCCTGAGGGCGGTGACAACATTAGAGCTGTACGAGACCCTAGAGACCATCCCAATCCCTTAACTCCACAGATGAGAAAAACAAAAACTTGCAGAAGCAGAGTGACGAGCACATGCCCATGTGACATGTCATCAGAAGCAGGGACCAAGACTCAGGTCTCTTGCCTTCCAGGCCAGTCCTCTTTCGGTAGGCTAAAAGCTGCCTTTCACAGCTTCCCACAAATTTCAACACATCCTCACTCAAGTACGTTTCTGAAAGGGACTCACCAACAACTCTTTAGAGAAAAGGAACTATATCTCAAACCATAGAAAAAGTTCTACATCTAGCTTATCAAACTTTTAGTCTCAGAAGCATGTGAGAGTAAGTTTGCCAGTATTTCTCTCATTATCCCCCAATACTTTAGTGACTATTTCCTACAAACAAAACAAGACCATTCTCCCATACAAACAAAATGCTACCATCAAAATCATCAACGCTCATCTGTCAGATTATGACCAAAGGCCTCTAAGTCAGAATCCCGCCCAGGCAAAATGATAGGGCAGCCAACTGTGGAGCCTCAGTTGGCCTTGGATAGCTGGTCCCCCTTCATTCACATCACATATCTGAGGACCAGCTATGGAAAGCCTCTCATGCTGGAAAACCTGGCACAGTAGAAAGGCGGCCACACTTTCGCCTGACACACAATGCACATTCACGGGGGACCTGTGCTAAACCATTCACAGACAACCTGTTTCTGGGTCAGGGTTTTGTATACAGCAGAGCAGTCAGCTATCGACACAAGGGTTTGTAACAAAAAACAAAAAACAAAAAACAACAAAAAAAAGAAGGACAAATCAAAATAAAAAAGAAAATACCAAAAAAAAGAAGAGTTAAAAAAAAAAAGAAGATAAAAATAAAATCATTAACACAGATACACGACTACAATCTAATCTTCAGACCTCATTCTAGTTTTGCCAATCATGCCGATTCAGAATCATGAACCACACGGAGTTGCCATGTTTCTGTACACTTCTTTAGTGTGGAACAATTCCTCAGTGTTTTCTTGGTTCCATGATCTTGACTTAATTTTGAGGTTTACAGACCAGTTATTTTGCAGAATATTCCTAAACTTGGGTTACCCTGATGTTGCCTCCTGAAGATTTGGATTATGCACGGAACACCTGACTGTCCCTATTCTAACTACATAAAGATGTTCCTCGACTTACTATGGACTTACATCCCAATAAACCCATCATAAATGGAAAACCTCATAAAGTGAAATGCTTTTTTTTTTTTTTTTGGAAAGTTTCTTGCTCTGTTGCCAGGCGGGAATGCGGTGACACGACGACAGCTCACTGTAGCCTTGACCACTCAGGTTCAAGTGATCCTCAGCCTCAGGCTCCCAAGTAGCTGGGACTATAGGCACATACCACCACACCTGGCTAATTTTTTTTTTTTTTTAATTTTTAGTACCTTTAGTACAGACAAGGCCTCACTATGTTGCCTAGATTGGTCTCAAACTCCTAAGCTCAAGGAATCCTCACACCTCGGTCTCCCAAAGTCCTGGGATTATACGCATGAGTCCTGCGCCCAGCCTAGCTGAAAATACATTTAATACACCTAACCTACCAAACATCACAGCTTAGCTTAGCCTACCTTAAACATGTTCAGAACACTTACATTAGCCTACAGTTGGGCAAAATCATCTAACGCAAAGCCCATTTTATAATAAAAGTGTTGAATAACTCATATGATATATGAAATACTATACTGAAAATGAAAAACAGAACAGTTGCGTGGGTACTCGGAAGTAAGGTTTCTACTGAATGTGTATCACTTCCATACCATTGTAAAGTCATCTGACCACCAAGCCGAATATTTGTACTTCTGCACATGCTGCTTTACATAGAGACTGAGGCAAAGGGGGATTCACATCTTGTCAACCCTGTTTACTTCAAAAGAATAACAGAGCATTAACTAGGTACCAAGTGCTCAGGACTTCAACTATACTGTTTTATTTAATACTCATGACAATCCTTTGACCCCTTACTTGTGACTGGCAAGTTATCCAACTTTTGTTTTATTTTCCTCATCTGTAAAAACTGGAGAGTGATACACACTCCCTGGAGAATGGCAGGGAAAACAGTACCAAGAACTTTAACCTAACAAGTCAGAAATCAATGAGAGACCCCTTTTGACAATTCCCACCTTGCCCTTCAGACCTTCCGAGATATGCAGTTTTATTTAATAAATGACCCCACCTTGGGCCTCAGCTGACTAGACCAGAGGCAGACACTCTCCCAGGCTGGAAACGACAGGTGGAGTTAGCTGTTCTGTGCAGAATGATCTCCCTAACAGTGTTTTTTACACATTCTGTTTCACTTGGAATTGGATTCAGAGTGTTGTCAGCCTCTGGTCATCAAAAAACCTGAAGACACACACCTTCAGGGAGCTAGGGTCAGCTCTCCTCTGCTGAGTGCATGGGGAAGTGACAAAAGAGAAAAGAGGGGAAAAAAACCCCAGCTGCTGAGAGATGTAGGGCACAAGAAGCTTTTGTAACTGTAAAGAGGGAGGGAGGTAGCTACGTTGGTCTACTTTCCTAAAGCTTTAACTGCACTTTCTATCCTTGCAGTAATATGACAAAGGCCCCCAGATCTTAATCATAAACTTTTCATTTTCTATAATGCAGTCTCTACAAGGTAGTGCCTAAAACATTTCAGCACTCTACCCTACCTTTTACCCAGCTAGCTCTAAGTCTTCCTTCAGGTCCCAGCTTAAACACCACTTCCTCCCGGAAACCCTTTATGACTACTCAGAATATCTTATATCATCCAGTGGCACTCCACACCTCACCACACTCACTAAATGTTATTACTGCCCTGTTGGACTGTAAACACCAAAGAGTAAGAACAACTTTTGTTCACTACTTTGTTCCTACTGCCTAGCACATAATCTGGTACGTGTTTAATAATATTAAATGAATGAAAATCAAGAAACTGGTAGAGGTAACTAGAAGGAATGGGAAGAAATCAACACTGCTTCCTGATAAAAATTAAGTTGCTTAATGACAGAGCCTTTGGAGATAAAGAAAAAACAAAAACAAAAAACAAAGTTATTTTAACTCTAATCCTTTCTAGCCTCTTCTTCAGGTCTGTCTGCAATGGCATAATCATTTTATACTTTAGGGCTAATCCATTCAGGAATCCAGGCTGTAGGAAGAACGTTTCTAGGTAACTCGGTATAACAGAGAAAAGCCTATAGTAGTTAAAAGAAAAAAGGTCACAGGATTTGGGGTCTACATAAATCTCAATTTACATCTCAGTTCTGCAATATACTTACTGGCTGTGAACCCTGAACGAGTTACCTGACACCCAGTTCTCTTATGTGTAAAGTGCAAAATATAATACCTCAAAGACAAGGATGACGGTCAGGTGTGGTGGCTCACACCTGTAATCCCAGCATTTTGGGAGGCCAAGGCAAATGGATCACGAGGTCAGGAGTTCAAGACCAGCCTGGGCAACACGGTGAAAGCCCATCTCTACTAAAAACTACAAAAAAAAAAAAAAAAAAAAAAAAAAAAAAAAATAGCCGGGCACAGTGGCAGGCGCCTGTAATCCCAGCTACTCAGGAGGCTGAGGCAGGAGAACTGCTTGAACCTGGGGGCAGAGGTTGCAGTGAGCCAAGATTGCGCCACTGTACTCCAGCCTGGGTGACAGAGTGAGACTCTGTCTCAAAAAAAAAAAAAAAAAAAAAAAAAAAGAATGAGAATGAAGCTTAAACCAGCAAGGCAGGCTTGCAACTAACATTAGTCAGTCGATCATGGCATATCCCATGCAGACACCTGCTATCCAGCTCCTACTGGCCATAGGTTCAAACCCCAGGGCCTGCCTTGAGTCTGAGAATCTGGGAGGGACCTTGGAGAGCATCTATCCTGTGAGTTGCCCAACATCATTTTCAAAGCAATCAAATCCTTTTTCCAAATGGAATCTTACCCTGCTAACCCTAATAGTTACTACCTATGTGAACTGAAGATGATAATGACTAAAAGGAAATTAAGAAAAAGAAAAAAGACTAAGGGCAGAGGAAAAAGGGAAAGGGGAGGGGAAGGAGGTAGATAAGAGAAGAGCAAAGAACAGAAAAAACAGGGATTGGGGAGAGAATGCTGTATGTGAAGTTTCCCTATTTGGGGTGAGGCCTGAAGCCCCTAAGAGAGGAGGAGATTTGAAAACCACAGACAGAGCCCAATCCTTCCATTTTATAGCAGGGGAAATAGAAACACATAAATTTTGTTCAGCTGCCTATAGCTTTCTCCTCCTGTGGTTCTGCTCAGTTTCCAAAAAGTCTGGGTAACGTCTGAATCCTCCTGGAATCTCTCTTCTTCCTTCTGGTACGGTGTGGGCCATTTCAAAGCTCAGGTAGGTGGCCTTTCCTAGAGGGAGCAGAGGCAGCGCAGCTACTGGATGAGCTCCTAGGCACCTTTCAGTGTGGGAGCCTCAAGAAGTGAAAGAAAAAAAGCAAATCTAAAGGGGAGCAAAACAGCATCTCAGGATTAGGTAAGAGGGTGGGTGGAGTAGGCTGGAGGCAAGGAGCTCTGGATGTTTGTTGGGGAATCAGGTGTTTTTCAATTAATAGGTATATAAATTGTGAGCAAGGTGAGGAATAAATTACATACAGTTTTTGAGAAAAGTCAACTTGAATTTATACAAATCAAATTATGGGAATGGTGTAATGGTTATAGCTAACTACCAGGAATACATCATTAGGGATGCTATTAATATAAAAATTAATTTTGTTTTGAGTTATCCTTTTACTCTAAACTCTGCTCAGAAACACTAGATTCTTCTGTTACTCATGTAAGCTGCTCTCCTTGCATCTTTGAGCTCCAAAAGTGTACAAGAGACTTCTTGATTAAAAGTTAAGTAAACAATGAGCAAGCAAAATTAAGAATCTCAGTCAAGATCTCTGTCTCCAGGTCTAGAGTTTTTATATATGATATGTTATTGCCGTTCCTGCCTTTCAAACAGGTGGTACAAACACCCAGCAGAGATCCATGAAGAGAGCGCATTAACAGGAAGCAATAGGGCAAAGTTCATAGAGATGATCTTTAGAGAAAAGCGGGACTTAAATAGAGCCTGCTGTTTCTTGGGGCGGGCTGGGGTGCTGTACTATGGGCATCTTGGTAGGATGATTCTCCAGTGGAGGGAGTGTACCGTGCAATCCAGACCATTTAGCATGTCTGCCCTTGACATGCCTACTGACGGCCAATAACACCCCCTAATCAACGTGACAACACAACAAAAAGCTGCCCCCCATACATTTCCAAATGCCTCTGTAGCAGGGAGATAAAGTCACCCCCACTGAGTACCACGAGATAAAGTAGGCACAATGCGGCCAGGTGCAATGGCTCACACCTGTAATCCCAGCACTTTGGGAGGCCGAGGCGGGTGGATCACCTGAGGTCAGAAGTTTGAGACCAGCCTGGCCGACATGGTGAAATCCTGTCTCTACTAAAAATACAAAAATTAGCCAGGCATGCAGCACACACCTGTAATCCCAGCCACTCAGGTGGCTGAGGCAGAATTGCTTGAACCCAGGAGGCGAGGTTGCAGTGAGCCTCCAAGCAAAATTCCGTCTCAAAAAAAAAAGAAAGAAAGAAAGTAGGCACAATGGGCAGAAAGCGTAAGAGACAAAGTGGGGGTGGAACTGGCAGACAGAAAGAGGGCCATTCTTTAATGACTCTGTCACCTACAAGATCAAATCCAAAGTCCTTACCAATAATGCCCTTCAGGATTTGGTCCTGCCTACCCCCAGCTGTCTCAACTCCCACCTTCTGACTAAGGCACCCTATACTCCAGCCATCCCGAGTAATTTGTGGTTTTCCTGTCCTGATGCACTGTGTTCATGCTCTGTGCCAAATTACATGCACACTTTGCTTTGCCTAGAAGGCACTTCTCAAGGCAAACTCCTACTCACACATCAACACCTAGCTCAGAACTCTGGGAAGCCATAGAAAGACAGCTCCAAGTCACTCAGCTCTTCTCTTTCTCTCAGCACTTCACAAACTCCTGGATAACACTGGTATCTTCTCTGTATTATTCCCCAATTCCATCCCATTATTTGGATGAAGAGTTCAATAAACATTTTCTGAGTAAATAACTCTACATGAAAGGTTTTAAAGGCTAAAAAGTGATACAAGCAAAAGCAGACAACAGATATTTCTTGTTACTGAAATAATCTATTTTCTCAACTCTGATCTTTGGTGGAGCACTATTTAGGAACCAGACAAACTGGGGTTGCTTCATCAGTTCCTAACTGTGTGTCATTGGGCAAGTTAACTAACCTCTGTGTGCCTCAAGTTTCTTCACTTGTGAGGTAAAAAACAAACAGAAGTTACCACTTTGCTGTACAGTTATATGGCTTAGCATTAATGTACGTAAAATACAAAACAAGAGTGCTGAAAAAGTGGTAGTTCTACTAGTCTGCTATAATCACAATAACCTTAACAAGACAGGACATTGTACCATCAGGAATGTGATCACGATGAAATTTTAGTTGAAACCATACCCCTCTTTTTTCTTTTATTCATTCAGCTTTCCCAAGTTGAACATCCCCGCTTTAAAAAAAAAAAAAGGCCAGGCACAGTGGCTCACACTGTAATCCCAGCACTTTGGGAGGCTGAGGCGGGGGGATCACCTGAGGTCAGGGGTTTGAGACCAGCCTGGCCAACATGGCAATACCCTGTCTCTACTAAAAATAAATAAATAAATAAATAAATAAATAAATAAATAAAATAAAAATACAAAAATTAGCCGGGTATGGTGGCACACACCTGTAATCCCAGCTACTCGGGAGGCTGAGGCAAGAGAATCACTTGAACTCAGGAGGCGGAGGTTGCAGTGAGCCGAGATTGTGCAACTGCACTCCAGCCTGGGGGACAGAACGAGACTCTGTTTCAAAAAAAAAAAAAAAAAAGAGCTGAAAGTCAACAAATATAATGGCTTGTCAGCTGCATTCTGTTTCCCTTCTATAGTACTCGATACCAATCCCTTACGGAGTACCATCTCCCTTGGCTCCTTTGATAATGCGCACTCCCAGTTCTTTAGTCTCTCTGGCCACATTTCCTCTGTCCTCTTCCATAACTTGACCTTTATTGACACAGTAAAGGCAGGCATTCCTTTGGCTTAGTTCTCAGTTCTCAGATGTCTTATCCACTCTTAAGGCTTCAATTAATATCTCTATGAAGATGACCCCATGAGCTCTCTGGTTGCATTCAGAAACAGCATTTCAAACTCAATTTATCCAAAATAGACACTTGCTATCTTAGTCTAAGATGACCAAGCATACTAAGAGTGTTTCAATCTCTCCTCCTCTCCTTCCTCCCCGTCTACACTGTTCTCTTAAACATCTGACCAGTCATCAGTTTCCTCTTCTTTGCCAGAGTTACCTGGTTGGTCCTCTGTTCTACTTCAGTGGTTCTTAATGTTTCCGGGATAATGGACTCCTTTGAAAATCTATCAAATGCTATGTATTTTTTAACCAAAAAGATAAATATAGAAAACATGATTGCAATTTCTTTTTTTTTTCTTTTTTTGAGACCCAGTCTTGCTCTGTCACCCAGGCTGGAGTACAGTGGCGCGATCTTGGCTCACTGCAAGCTTCGCCTCCCGGGTTCACGCCATTCTACTGCCTCAGCCTCCCCAGCAGCTGGGACTACAGGCGCCCGCCACACCCGGCTACTTTTTTTTTTTTTTTGTATTTTTAGTAGAGATAGGGTTTCACCATGTTAGCCAGGATGGTCTCGATCTCCTAACCTCGTGATCCGCCCGCCTCGGCCTCCCAAAGTGCTGGGATTACAGGCGTGAGCCACTGCACCTGGCCATGATTGCAATTTCACCTAATCAATGACCCAAATAAGAATCTGTGCTCATCCACTCAAGATTTTAACTACCATTTACACAAATTTTCATCTCCAGCTCCTGCTCCCCTCTTACAAATTTTAAGATGGCTTCTGGATATAGCCTGAATGGCCTACAGGCATTACAAACAAGTTCAAACCAGAACTATTTCCCCCTGACAAATCTGCTCTGCCTAACAGTATTCCTTTAATTCAATAATGGCACCACCATCTCCCAGGCTCCCAACCTAGAAGCCTCAGAATGAACAACCGCCCATGGCCAATCAACCAGCAAGCCTTGTTCTACCTCAGAAATCCCTCCAAATCCAAATCCCACCTCTCTTGGTCTCTTACCCTTTAAGGTCTCATAATCCTTTGATTCCACCCAGACTTGCCATGATTAAAAGTCTTTTTACCACTCTTCCCACAAGGGTCCCTGTTACTATTTCTGTCAATACAAAACTCCTCACCTCCATCTGCTACCTTCCACTGCCACTGTATTACTGCACCTCTAGGTGGTTAGGCTTTCCTAATTTATTCCTCCACTCCAGTTCTTCTTCCTTCATTCCCACTAGTGTTGATTTGTCTTCCCAAAAAATTTCAAAATTGACCATGTATGACTGCCTCTTTCAAAAAAAGGCCAGGCACGGTGACTCAAGACTGTAATCACAGCACTTTGGGAGGTTGAGGTCAGGGGGACCACCTGAGGTCAGGAGTTTGAGACCATCTTGGCCAACATGGCAAAATCCCGTCTCTATAAAAATACAAAAAAAATTAGCTGAGCATGGTGGCACGCGCCTGTAGTCCCAGCTACTCAGGAGGCTGAGGCAGGAGAATCGCTTGAACCTAGGAGGCAGAGGTTGCAGTGAGCCGAGATCATGCCACTGCACTACAGCCTAGGCAACAAGAGTGAGACTCCATCTCAAAAAAATATATATATAAATAAATAAAAAGATGCTTCCTCCACTGAACAAATATACAGTCACTTAGTTTTGCCTTTGGAGTCCTCTACAGTTTGCCACCTAAGTACATTTCCAAGATTAGATTCCACAGCTCAAGCTGTCACTTGCTCCTATTATCTGCATATCAAAATCACACCCACTCTTAAAGGCCCAACTCAAACCCCACTCTTCATCTTTACATCCTCTACATAATCATTAGGAAAGGACTCTAAACAAAATAGTCACAATTCCTAATGAACTGATAAGGAAACAGAGGGGGGTAAATCTAAAAAATGGCTAGAAATCCATAAATCCTTCTGGAAGCATTTTTTAAAGATCACCATTCAAGTATTAGTGAATATTTCAACAAGCCCTCCATAAACCCAGCACCGTTAGCCAATATTTATTAAATGCTAATAATGTGCAATGGAGAAGGCTAATAGCAGGATATGTCATCAACCTGATAAAAGGCTATAATCTGGATCTTGGATTCAAATTCCAATTATATTTGTATTTCACTTAGGAAAGGAAAATCACAAAAAGAGGACTTAGCATTTCAAATGGAGAGTCAGAAGGTCAAACAAGCCTACAGCAGTGACAGAAGTAGTTCCCACATCTAAACAACTTCAGACTAGTAAAAACCTTATCAGACAGGAGAAATCTTATCAGATGGGGGTAGCTTTTCAATTGACATGTCCTAAACATAAAACACTTTTTTCAGTCCACATTTTAGATAAGCTAATCTTGTTAAAAGGGCCAAGGATGTGACGGGAAATTCTGAGCCTCTCATAATGAGACATGTTCACTGGCACACTTCCCAGTGAGTGCAACAGCAATGAGATGTGTGGTGGAGAAATGATGCTACTGGCAATACTTTCTCTCCATTACTTTTTAGGGCCTTATTTCTTTTAGGCTCGACCTAATTTAAATTCTGTCTTGGCTCCTAAGCCTGTGAGTTCATACTAATTTTCACAGTTGTATTCAGCATTTTGCTCCTAAAGAAAGTGAAAACATTAAAGATTCAATTAAAGTCCCTTTAAAAAGAATTTTAACTAATCTTTCTATCTAGCTACAATACTTGGTAAAACATGCCTTCTATGGCATTTCTAAAATTATGATGATTGCAATTTGAATGCATTTCCAAAACAGACTTATATTTACTTTATAACAGTAAGACACAGAAAACTCTGCAAGTATTAATTACACTAAGGAACGCAGAGTGTTTTCCTAAAAACAGCTGAAAAGAGCTGTGTGTCTAGTAGAATCTCAGTCTACAATCTTAATAGCTCTAGTTCTATGACCTCAAGAATTGGCTTCACCTCGAAATACTTTCTCACCTGAAAAAAGGAATAACACCATCTTTTCCTCCCTCAATGTGGCTGTTCAAATAAAATGAAATAATATATGTAGCACAGTACCTGCCACGAAGGGCTCAATAAATTATTAGTTTACTTTCTTCAGTCAACACAAAAGACACATTCACAAGATTCAGATTTAAGGAAATCTATCTCCACAAGTCTTCACCAGCACAAAATGCTACCATTAGTTTGCTCTAATAAAAACAATACTGTCAGCCGGGCGCGGTGGCTCACGCCTGTAATCCCAGCACTTTGGGAGGCCGAGATGGGCGAATCACGAGGTCAATAGATCGAGACCATCCTGGCCAACATGGTGAAACCCTGTCTCTACTAAAAAATACAAAAATGAGCCGGGCGTGGTGGCGCGCGCCTGTAGTCCCAGCTACTGGGGAGGCTGAGGAAGGAGAATCGCTTGAACCCAGGAGGCGGAGGTTGAAGTGAACCAAGGTCGCGCCACTGCACTTCAGCCTGGAGACAGAGCGAGACACCGTCAAGAAAAAAAAAAAACAAAACAAAACAAAACAAAACAAAAAAAAACCATCACTATCATTTCACTTTTCAAAGGGACCTGATTCAAGATGAGGGAGCCTACATGTGATTCCGCAAGAACTCCATTAAGGCTGCATACATAATGACCACTAAATCATTAACAGGAGTCCATAGCAATTGGGCTAAAACATCTGGGAGCATTTATGCTGGTAAAAGAGCTCACTTGGGGGCCAAAAAAAAAAAGTCAAATTAGGCCCAACTCTAAACGGATCTTTAATAAATCAAGAGAGTAATGTTAGTTTATCCTTCCTGAAACGCCAGCAGTACGATATTAAAATCCACTTAAAAGTAAAAACTTCAAGACGGAAATATTCCACCAACACTGGCGTCAGTAATCCATTTTAGAAAGCCTGCGCGGAGACCACCATTAGCACCGCTGAGGACATTTAATGAAAGCCGTTAGCTGCAAACAGAGGCAAGGAGAGAAAAACGATTATTTCGGTGTTCTGCACACACGCGGAGGCGAACCGCTTTCAGGACCTCAGCAGCTACTGCCGCCAACACCGACAAGCATCTGATGGAATTCCCGGTTTTACAATCGAAAGTCCAAAAGAAGGCCATGATACTAGCAAATTGAGGGGTGGGGACGCTTCCGTTGCCTTCCCGATGGTCCAGACTTTAAAGGCCGCGCTGCGCCCGGGGCCAAGGGTCCACTAGTCCCGGCCTACGCCCCCCGCACTACTCCCTGCGCTTCTTCCCGAGCGATCGCCGGCCCGGGAAGCGCGAGAGCAACAACACCTAAACCTCAACCTGCCCGGGGCCGCGCCCGAGTCCTGCCGCGCGGACCGCGGTGAAGTCCGGGTTCGAGGTCGCCGCGGCGCCTGAGGCCGAGGCGCGGGCGAGGCCGAGGCTGCGTCCGCTGCGGCCCCGGGCGGTGGGGGCGGGGGCGGGCGTGGCCGGTCGCGGACACTCACCACACCATGCCGTAGGCGCCTTCGCCGATGTACGAGAGGTTGGTGTAGCGCGGCCCCACGTCGAACACCTGCCCGCGGACCATCTCCGGGCCCGCGCCCGCCGCCGCCGCCGCCGCCGCCGCCGCCGCCATGTTGGCTGCCGGGCCGCCGCCGCCTCCGCCGCGCTGAGCTCGACGCTCGGCGGCCGCCGCTCAGCTCTTGTCGCCCCTCCCGCAGGGACTGCGCCGCCGCCGGTGCAGCCGCCCGACGCTGACCGGGAGGAGGAAGGAAGATGCCGAGCGGGAGAGCTGAAGAGCCAACAGCCACTCGGACCGATTGCCTGCCTGCCTGCCAGACTGACGGGCGGGCCGGCGGGCTGGCGGGCGGGCGGAGGGAGGGGCGCGCGCCGAGGAGGGTGCCGGGGCGGGGGCAAGCAGCGTGCATGCGGATTGGTTCCTCGCGGCTGGGGGCGGGGCCGCGCGGGCCGGAGGAAGCGGCGGGTTTCGGGAGGGGCACTGCGGCGGCTTTTACTGAGGGGGCGCCACCAGGCGCGGTCACGTGCATTCGCGGGGGCGTCGGCGCGGGTCGCGTCTCTTGAGACACCCAGGGAGACAGACGTGGGGGAGAACCCATGGGCTGAAGTGAGAGATGGCTGGGGCCCGGGCGAGCGCCCGAGCAGGGTCCGGACAGAGCCAGCGAGGGACCCCGGGCTGTGCTTGAGGCCCGACAACGCGCCATAGCCCGGCAGCGCCACAGCTCAGGCCTCTGCGAATCTGTGGTCCACACGCTGATAAATTTAGAGGCCTCGGCACTGGGGCAGAAACCGAAAGGCATGACCCAGACCGAGAAAGATATTTGCATACTGAGAAAGTGTGAAACACATTGTCGAGACTAAAAGGAGACACTGAGAAGATACGCGAATCAGGTTAGTTTAGATGTTTCTTAAGCACACTCCATGTTCCTGGGGATCCAACCTCATAGAAGTTACTTTTTAGAGAGAGGGGACGGACAAATACGTGTAATACTCAAGTTGTGATAAGTACGATGAAGAAGTACAAAGCAGAAGGGAGGGCGCGGTGTCTCACGCCTATCATCCCAGCACTTTGGGAGGCCGAGGCGGGCGGATCACCTGAGGTCAGGAGTTTGAGACCAGGTCTTTACTAAAAATACAAAAATTAAGTCCGGGCGAGGTGGCTCACGCCTGTAATCCCAGCACTTTGGGAGGCCGAGGCGGGCGGATCACGAGGTCAGGAGTTCAAGACCAGCCTGGCCAACATGGTGAAACCCTGTCTCTACTAAAAATACAAAAATTAGCCGGGCGCAGTGGCGGGCTCCTGTCATCCCAGCTACTTGGGAGGCTGAGGCAGGAGGACTGCTTGAACCCGGGAGGCGGTGGTTGCAGTGAGCCGAGATCGCCCCACTGAACTCCAGCCTGGGTGACAGAGCAAGACTCCGTCTCAAAAAAAAATAATAATAATACAAAAATTAGCTAGGCGTGGTGGCGGGCACCTGTAATCCCAGCTACACGGGAGGCTGAGGCAGGAGAATCGCTTGAACCGGGGAGGAGGAGGTTGCAGTGAGCCACGCCACTGCACTCCAGCCTGGGCAACAGAGCAAGACTCCGTTTCCAAAAAAAAAAAGAAATATAAAGCAGAGAGTAAGGGATTAAGGGGTGGTGGGTCGAAACACGAGAGATACATTTGCGTTCAGAGACAGACCCAGATTGGTACAGATAGGCAGAAATGCTGACAGAGCAGGTACTGAAATAGAAATGCAAAGATGGAGTCACTAAAACCAAAACATCGAGATTTAGAGAAAAAGAGACACACTAGGCTGAGAAACAGTCACAAACAACAGAGGTTGAAAAAATAAAAATTAGAGTCCTGAAGCAGGTGGATACCAAGGAAAGCTAAGACAACGAGACGGACAATGACCCAGGCACTGCTTGTGAACCATTTCCCCTGCCATCTTTGGAGGGAGAAGGAAGAGCGACAGACCCTATATCCTCTTTGTTCAACACTTCCAAGTTTAAAACCATCAACTTTTGACTTCTAGACATCAACAAAGATTAATTAGTCAATCTCAAAGGAGAATAGACAAAGTTTTTTGTTTGTTTGTTTGTTTAACTCTCTGGTGGAAGCTGGTGTGGTGGCTCACGCCTGTAATCCCAACTTGGGCCCAAGAATTCAAGACTAACCTGGGCAACACAGCAATACCCTGTCTCTAAAACAGAGAAACAAACAAACAAAAAATCCTGTGGGGGGAAAAAGGATGTGACACATGAGAAAAGGAATAAACTGCTGCAGCCAAAATTTACTCCTTCAAAATATATTTAGCCCATGAAGCAGGACCCAATTTTAGAAAATACCTAATTCTTATTCTCAAAAGAGGACATTGCATATTTTTTTAAAAAACAGGCCAAGATAAATGGAGTACCATGAAATTAAAACCACAATAACCGGCCGGGCGCGGTGGCTCACGCCTGTAATCCCAGCACTTTGGGAGGCCGAGGAGGGCAGATTGCCCGAGCTCAGGAACTGGGGACCAGCCTGGGCAACATGGTGAAACCCCGTGTCTACTAAGATCCAAAAAATTAGCTGGGCCTGCCGGTGTGCCTGTAGTCCCAGCTACTCGGGAGGCTGAGGCAGGAGAATTGCTTGAACTCGGGAGGCAGAGGTTACAGTGAGCCGAGATCACGCCACTGCACTCCAGCCTGGGCCACAGAGTGAGACTCCGTCTCAAAAAAAAAAAAAGGAAGAGACTTGATGCAGAAGAATACATCAGCAATATAGAAGAGAAACATGAGAAAATTTTCAAGAATATAGAACAAAGTGATGGAATCCTGTAAGAGAAGATAATGGGGATGGATAGCATCTAGGGATTCTAACTCTAGCCATCCCCACAGGAAGACAGAGCAAATTGGTTAGAGTGAATAATCAAAATTACAATTGGAGAAAAGTTTCCTTAGGTTGCAAAAAGGTCTGAGGTGGAGGTGGGAAATAGAGTGGGTTCACTGAGATTGAGAAAAATTAATAAGAAACCAACAACACCACATCTGGGAAAATCATTAAATTTCAGGGATAAACAACAAACACTAATAGACCCAATTAGGGAAAAAATGTTATTTATAAAAAAGCTGGCCAGCAGGCACGGTGGCTCGTGCCTGTAATCCCAGCACTTTGGGAGGCCAAGGCAGGCGGATCATGAGGTCAGGAGTTCTAGACCAGCCTGGCCAACATGGCGAAACCCCGTCTCTTCTAAAAATACAAAAATTAGCTGGGTGTGGTGGTGTGTGCCTGTAATTCCAGCTTCTTGGGAGGCTGAGGCAGGAGAATTGCTTGAATCCAGGAGGTGGAGGTTGCAGTGAGCCGAGATCGTGCCACTGCACTCCAGTCTGGGCAACAGAGTGACACTCCATCTCCGGGGGGAAAAAAAGATGGCTGGGCGAGGTGGCTCACACCTGTAATCCCAGCACTTTGGGAGGCTGAGGCGGGTGGATCACCTGAGGTCAGGAGTTCGAGACCAGCCTGGCCAACATGGTAAAACCCTGTTTCTACTGAAAATAGAAAAATTAGCCGAGTATGTTGGCTGGCACCTGTAGTCCTAGCTACTTGGGAGGCTAAGGCAGGGAATCGCTTGAACCCGGGAGGCACAGGTTGCAGTGAGCTGAGATTGCACCATTGCACTCCAGTCTGGGTGACAAGAACGAGACTCCATTTAAAAAAAAAAAAAAAAGCTAAAAACTGGCTTTATTCAGATTTTTCCGCTGCAACACTTAAAAGCCAAAGGAAAATAGAACAAGATTGACAACACTTTGAAGGGGTAGGTTTTGACCCTTCATAGATTCGTAGATGGTGACAAGAATGAGACTCCATCTCAAAAAAAAGCTAAAAACTGGCTTTCTTCAGATTTCTCCTCTGCAACACTTAAAAGACAAAGGAAAATAGAACAAGATTGACAACACTTTGAAGGGGTAGATTTTGATCCTTCATAGATGATTTCATTCACTCCAGTGTCTTAATTCCTCCCAGATCTTTTTTTTTTTCTTTTTGGAAAATTATATATAAGGAGATGGGGGCTGGGCGCGGTGGCCCACGCCCGTAATTCAGCACTTTGGGAAGCCGAGGTGGGCGGATCACCTGAGGTCAGGAGTTTGAGATCAGCCTGGCCAACATGACGAAACCCTGTCTCTACTAAAAATACAGAAAAATTAGTTGGGCATGGTGGCTCATACCTGTAATCCCAGCTACTTGGGAGGCTGAGGCGGGAAAGTCTCTTGAACTCGGGAGGTGGAGGTTGCAGTGAGCAGAGATCGCACCACTGCACTCCAGCCTGAGTAACAGAGTGAGACTCCATCTCAAAAAAAAAAAAAAATAAGAGAGAGACGGGGTCTCACTTGTTGCCCAGGCTGGTTTTGAACTCCTGGCCTCAAACAATTCTCCTACTTCAGCCTCCCAAGTAACTGGGACTATTGGTATGCACCTCCTTCCTCCCAGATCTTTTTTTTTTTTTTTTGAGACAGAATCTCACTCTGTTGCCCAGGCTGCAGTGCGGTGGCGCGATCTCAGCTCACTGCAACCTCTACCTCCCAGGTTCAAGCAATTCTTCTGCCTCAGCCTCCCGAGTAGCTGGGATTACAGGCATGCACCACCACGCCCAGCTAACTTTTTTTTTGTATTTTTAGTAGAGGCGGGGTTTCACCATATTGGCCAGGCTGGTCTCAAACTCCTGACCTCGTGATCTGCCCGCCTCGGCCTCCCAAAGTGCTAAGAATACAGGTGTGAGCCACCATGCCCCGCATCTCCCAGATCTTTATTGCTCAGATCTCTCCTCAATTCCAGGTCAGCATGTCCACCTGCACACAGGACGGCTCCATGTGACATCCCACAGGTGTTTCAGTGCCACAAATTTAAACTGCCATTGGTTAACTGCATGAGTTCTGTGCTGAAACTGTTTGAATCTTGGCTGCTCTGCTTACCAGCTGTGTGACCTTGTTCTCATTTTCCTCAGACTTAAAATGGGATCACAATAATGCCTACCTCACATAAGTCTGTTGGACAGAGTACATAAGACAACATATATGTGAAGAGCCTGACACATATTATGTTATGTACCCACTAAATGTTATCTGTTATCTACCTTACCTAAACCTGTTGTTTATCTTGTATCTGTGGATAGCATCACCTTCACCCAGACACTTAAGTTGGAGATTTCACTATAATCTTTAACAATGCATTTTACCTCAAGCCTTACCCTGCACCCCATCCAATCAATTATGAACTATAAATTCTGTTTCTTTAATAGTTCAGAAATCTTTGCTACCTAAAGTGTGATCTCCAGGCCAGGTGTGGTAGCTCATGTGTGTAATCCCAGCACTTTGGGAGGCTGAGGCAGGAGGATTGTTTGAGCTCAGGAGTTTGAGACTGGGCAACATAGGGAGACCCCATCTCTACATAAAATTTTACAACTAGCCAGGTGTGGCCGGGTGTGGTGGCTCACATCTATAATCCCAGCACTTTGGGAGGCCGAGGTGGGGTGGATCGCTTGAGGTCAGGAGTTCGAGACCAGCCTGGCCAACAGGTTGAAACCCTGCCTGTACTAAAAATACAAAAATTAGCTGGGTGTGGTGGTGGGCACCTGTAATTCCAGCTACTCAGGAGGCTGAGGCAGGACAATCGCTTCAACCTGAGAGGCGGAGGTTTTGGTGAGCCAAGATCACGCCATTGCACCCCAGCCTGGGTGACAAGAGCGAAACTCCGTCTCAAAAAAAAAAAAATACAAATACACCTGTAATCCCAGCACTTCGGGAGACCAAGACGGGCGGATCACGAGGTCAGGAGATCAAGACCATCCTGGCTAACACGGTGAAACCCTGTCTCTGCTAAAAATACAAAAAATTAGCTGGGCGTGGTGGCGGGCACCTGTAGTCCCAGCTACTAGGGAGGCTGAGGCAGGAGAATGGCGTGAACCTGGGAGGCGGAGCTTGCAGTGAGCCGAGATAGTGCCGCCACTGCACTCCAGCCTGGGTGATAGAGCGAGACTCCTCAAAAAAAAAAAAAAAAAAAAATACAAATACAAAAATTAGCCAGGCATGATGGCAGACACCTGTAATCCCAGCTACTTAGGAGGCTGAGGCACAAGAATTGATTGAACCCAGGAGGGGTGGAGGTTGCAATGAGCCTAGATCGTGCCACTGCACTCCAGCCTAGGCAACAGAGCAAAACTTCATCTCAAAAAAACAAACAAAAAACTAGCCAGGTGTAGTGGCACTCACCCATGGTCCCAGCTACTCAGGAGGCTGAGATGGGAGGATCAACTTACCTGGGAGGTCGAGATTGCAATGAACCGTGATTACACCACTGCATTCCAGCCTTGGTGACAGAGCAAGACATCGACAGACATCAAAAAAAAGTATGTCTCAAAAAACAATAAAAGTGGTATCCAGACCAGCAGCATCAGCATTATTCACAAGTTTGTTAGAAATGCAGCATCTCAGACCCAACCTGAATAAAATCAGGATTTTAATAAGATACCCAGGTGATTGATATGCATGTTAAACTTTGAGAAGCACTGTTTTTATTTATTTTACTTTTTTTTTGAGACGAAGTTCTGCTCTGTCGCCCAAGCTGGAGTGCAGTGGCACAATCTCAACTCACTACAACCTTTGCTTCCCTGGTTCAAGCAATTCTCCTGCCTGAGCCTCCTGAGTAGCTAGGATTACAGGTGCCCACCACCACACCCGGCTAATTTTTTGTTATTTTTGGTAGAGACAGGGTTTTGCCATGTTGGCCAGGCTGATCTTGCACTCCTGACCTGAGGTGATCTGCCCACTTCGGCCTTCCAAAGTGCTGGGATTACAGGCATGAGCCACCATGCCTGGCTGAGAAGCACTGTTTTAAATGTCACCACTTCATCCCCGGTGCCACTCTACTGGTTCATGTGTTGTGTCAACTCTCTAACCAAGGCTACCACAATATCCTTAATTAAGTTTTCTGCTTTCAGTGTGCCCTGGTCCAATTGTTTCTTTCTCTTTTTTTTTTTTTTTTTTGAGATGGAGTCTTGCTCTGTCGCCCAAGCTAGAGTGCAGTGGCGTGATCTCGGCTCACTGCAAGCTCTGCCTCCCGGGTTCATGCCATTCTCCTGCCTCAGCCTCCCGAGTAGCTGGGACTACAGGCGCCTGCCACCACGCCCAGCTAATTTTTTGTATTTTTAGTAGAGACGGGGTTTCACCGTGTTAGCCAGGATGGTCTCGATCTCCTGACCTCGTGATCCGCCCGCCTCGGCCTCCCAAAGTGCTGGGATTACAGGCATGAGCCACCGCACCCGGCCATTTCTTTCTCCTAAACCCAAATCAGTCTTTCCACAACAAATCTGACTGTCCCTCCTCCTCTTCTCCTTCTTCTTCTTTTTTTTAATGTTTTAGGAGACAGGGTTTTGCTCTGTTGTCCAGGCTGGAGGGCAGTGGTATAATCATAGCTCACTGCAGCCTTGAACTCCTGGGCTGAAGCCATCCTGCTGGCGTAGCCTCCCAAGTAGCGAGGACTACAGGCACGTACCACCATGCCTGGCTAATTTTTAAATTTTTTTGTAGAGACAAGATCTCACTGTGTTACCCAGGTTGGTTTCAAACTCCTGGCCTCAAATGATCCTCCCATTCTGGCCTCCCAAAGTTCTAGGCTTACAGGCATAAGCCACCACAACTGGCTGTCCCTCCCCTTCTTTTTTTTTTTTTTTGTTTTTGAGATGGAGTTGTGTTCTGTTGCCCAGGCTAGAGTGCAGGGGCACAATCTTGGCTCACTGCAACCTCTGCCTCCCAGGTTCAAGCAATTCTCCTGCCTCAACCTCCCAAGTAGTTGGGACTTCAGGCGCATGCCGCCACGCTCAGCTAATTTTTTGTATTTTAGTAGAGACAAGTGTTGCCCAGGCTTGTCTCGCACTCCTGAGCTCAGGCAATCCACTGCCTCGGCCTCCCAAAGTACTAGGATTACAGGCGTGAGCCACTGCATCCAGCCTGTCCCTCTCCTTCTAAGTGGCTCTCCATCACACTCAGAGTGAGAGCTTTGCTGGCTACCTTTCCACCCTAATCTCCTCTTCTCTCCCTGACCCTTGCTTTCCACACACCAGCCATGCTAATCTACCCTCAGTACTTTCGTGTCTTTTGGTTTTAGCATGTATCAGTCTCCCTCCCTGTAACATGTCTCTCCACTATTCCAGCATTGGTGGACATTTAAAACTACCACACTGTTATGGGATGATGCATCTGACTGTTAATTTTCTCCAGAGAGCACCTCTTGCCTAGTTCCATGGGCACTAAGCAACCTTATGATTCGAGTTTGGGTTCACTTGTGGTTTTCTGATGGGGAAAGTTCCCTGACCAGAGGACAACCCCATTTGGGTCCTATGGCAATGACTGTTCATTCTAAGATGGGGTTTAGTCTCATCGGTCTCTACTGAGTCAGGTTAGCATGAGCCAGGCCCAGAGGGAACAATCATCTAGCTCCACTGACAACAACAAGTTTCTGGAAACACAGTGGAGAACTAGCCTCTGGAACATGGTAAGACAATAACTAAGCTACCATCTAAGCATAAGGCCAACTACCTGAATGTCTTTCTTACTGACTCAATACGGTGGCAATAATTCACAGATCTGCAGAATCTTAGAAAACAGTGGACATATACCCAGCATTGACTCCTCCTTCTGGTAGCAGCAACCTAGTTTGGATGGAGTCTTGCTCTTGTCATCCACGCTGGAGTGCAATGGCACAATCTTGGCTCACTGCAACCTCTGCCTCCTGGGTTCAAGTGATTCTCCAGCCTCAGCCTCCAGAGTAGGTGGGATTACAGGCACTCACCACCATGCCCAGCTAATTTTTGTATTTTTAGTAGAGATGGGGTTTCACCACGTTGGCCAGGCTGGTCTCAAACTTCTGACCTCAGTTGAGCTCCCCACCTCGGCCTCCCAAAGTGCTGGGATTACAGGCATGAGCCACCATGCCCGGCCAACCCAGTTTTTATTTGGTGACCTGTCCCTTCTGCACTCATGTAGTTTGAAGGGCTGGCCTCATCCCCGAGTTCCAGAGAACCATGTGACCCAGGACTCCCTAATTAGAATCACAGACATTGGTTCAAAGGATGGGCATGTGACCTGATTCAAGCCAATGATATTCAGCTCAGACTTTTGCAGAAACTATTAGGAAAAAGGTGTTCCCTTTTTGCTGGGGTGGTGGGAAGTGAATGTGAGTCTGTGTGGCCAGACATGCCATGATGCAAGAAACACCCTCCGAGAGGAAGACAGAGATGAAGACAATTTCTTCGTGCTGCAGTTTGAGGCTGTATATAGCTAAGCCTGAACTTTAGGTTTCTGTCACTTAAAACCATAAGAGTTCTGACTAATGCATTACCCAATTAACTCATTTTTCTGCAGAAACTGCTCAGAACTGTGCAATAAATTGTGAGACATGAATCAGAAACTCATGAATGATGAAATGAGAGAAAAGAACTGGCAATGAGCCTTGAAACTAGCTAAAGATAGAGAGATAACGGAATAAAAACACCACTCAGTAGAGACTGATACTGATAAGTTGAAATAATTGTTGCTATGGTAACAAACAAAATGCAAAATAAAAAGTTGAGAACGAAGATCTTTAAAAATAGGGTTTTACACTGCAGAAGGCCGCAGGGTCCTCTGCCTAGGAAAACCAGAGACCTTTGTTCATGTGTTTATCTCCTGACCTTCTCTCCACTATTATCCTATGACCCTCCCATATCCCCCTCTCCGAGAAACACCCAAGAATCATCAATAAATACTTCATAAATTAAAAAAAAAAAAAAAAACTACTTAAAAAAAAAATAAATAAATAAAAAAATAAAAATACAAAAAAAAAAAATAAATAAAATAAAAAAAAAAAATAAAAAAAAATAAAAATAGGGTTTTAAACCTGAGATTATGCAGTGAAAACCAGGGGAGAAGAAAGAGGGTAAAAAAGCCAGAGACTATGTCTTTGTTTTATGTAACATGAGGATAAAAGTTATTTAAAAAAATATATAAGTTCATGTAATTTTTCAGTGTAAAAAGCCTTATGTATACCTTATAATTCATTACATGAGATGAAAGGAACAACGTAATTCATACAGCAAAAATCAAGAGTCTTAGGAAGTATACTAGATACTTTCCTCACATTTGTAAATTAAAAAAAGAAATGGCAAGAAATTATAAACAAGAATATCAAAACACCAGAAAATTAGAAAATTAGATGAGCAAAGGTTAGATTACGTATAACAAGCCAAATGTAAACAAGTAAAAATGTAAACTTCTAAAATTACTATTTAAAATATTAAAACTTCAGATCACATCAAAAAGCAAACTGAATATATACTGTTGTTTAAAAAGATATGCCTATTTATGTGTGTATATATATATAGTATGTATATGCATATATATACACATTATATAGTAGTATATATATTAATAACATATATAATATAAAAAGGCTTTGTTACTGGACGTGGTGGCTCACACCTGTAATCCCAGTGCTTTGAGAGGCTGAGGTGGGAGGATTACTTGAGGCCAGGAGTTAAAGACCAGCCAGGTCAACATAGCAAGACTCTGCCTCTGCAAAAATAAAAATTAAAAAATTAAATTAACTAAGTGTGGTGGTACACACTTGTAGTTCCAGCTACCCGGGAGGCTGAGGCAGGAGAATCCCTTAAGCTCAGGAGTTAGAGGCTGCAGTAAGCTATGATCAGATCACTGCACTCGAGCCTGGCCAACAGAGCAAAATCCTGTCTCCAAAAAAAAAAAAAAAAAAAGGCATTGTGAAACTAAAGGCACCAAATAACATAACAACACAAAACAAGAAGCAGAGCCGGGTGTGGTGGCACATACCTATCGTCCCAGCTACTCAGGCGACAGAGGCTGGAGGATCACTTAAGACTATTAAGACTGGAAGTTTGAAGCTGTAGTGCCATATGATCATGCTTGTGAATACGCACTGCATTCCAGCCTGGGCAACATAGCAAGATCTTGTCTCTTAAAAAAAAAAAAAGTCTATAGGAACACAACTAATAGAAACACAGTTATAGGCTGGGCTCAGAGGCTCACACCTGTAATCCCAGTGCTTTGGGAGGCCAAAGCAGGAGGATTTCTTGAGGCCAGGAGTTACAGATCATCCTGGGAAATATAGCGAAGCCCCTCTCTAAAAAAAAAAAGTTTTAAAAATTAGCCACGTGTGGTGGCATGCATCTGCAGTCCTATCTACTTGGGAGACTGACATGGAAGGATGGCTTGAGCTCAGGAGTTTGAGGCTGCAGTGAACTATAATTATAGTAAAATATGATATACCATTATCAGACTGTGACATATAAACAAAAATAAAGATGAGCTAAACAGCAGAATTAGTAAGGTATAAAAACTTATGCTGTGTCCTCCACCTACAAAAAATACATCACCACCACTCCCAGTATCTCTGGAACATTTGCAACAACTTATCCTTTACTGGACCACAAAATTTGATTTTTTTTTTTTTTTTTTTGAGATGTAGTTTCACTCTGTTGCCCAGGCTGGAGTGCAGTGGCACGGTCTCAGCTCACTGCAACCTCCATCTCCCTGGTTCAAGCAATTCTCCTGCCTCAGCCTCCCAAGTAGCTGTGATCACAGGCTCCCGCTGCCACGCCTAGCTAAGTTTTGTATTTTTAGTAGAGACTGGGTTTCACCATGTTTGCCAGGCTGATCTTCAACTTCAGCCCTCAGGTGATCTGCCCACCTCGGCCTCCCAAAGTGCTGGGATTATAGGCATGAGCTACCACACCCGGCCCACAAAAATTTTTAATAAATCCAAATAAGCAAAAATTGTTGAGGTCAAATCCTCTGATCACAGCACGGTTTAACAAATGAACAATCATACGAAGTTTAAAAGTAACAAACATCCTACTAAGTGCTTTATTAGAACATTAGCAGACATTCTACTGACTAAGATTTCAGTCAGATGGCGGGACGCGGTGGCTTACACCTGTAATTCTAGCACTTTGGGAGGCCGAGGAGGGCGGATTAACTGAAGTCAGGAGTTCGAGACCAGCCTGACCAACATGGTGAAACCCCGTCTCTACTAAAAATACAAAAATTAGCTGGGCGTGGTGGTGCATGCCTGTAATCCCAGCTACTTGGGGGAGGCTGAGCGCAGAGAATCACTTGAACCTGGGAGGCAGAGGTTGCAGTGAGCCGAAATCGCATCATTGCACTCCAGCCTGGGCGACAAGAATGAGACTCCATTTAAAAAAAAAAAAAAAGGTTTCAGTTGGGAACCTTTTTAGCCAGGTGCAGTGGCTAACACGTATAATCCCAGCACTTTGGGAGGCTGAGGCAGGTGGATCACTTGAGGTCAGCAGTTCAAGACCAGCCTGGCCAACATGGTGAAACCCAAATTAGCCAGGCATGGTGGCAGGTGCCTGTAATCCCAGCTACTTGGAAGACTGAGGCAGGAGAATCACTTGAGCCCAGGAGCTGAAGGTTGCAGTGAGCCGAAATTGGGCCGTTGCACTCCATCTTGGGCGAGTAAGACTCTGTCTCAAAAAAAAAAAAAAGGTTTCAACTAGAAAGGAAATAATACAGTAACAGGCCAGGAGCATGATGGCTAACACCTGCAATCTCAGCACTTTAGGAAGCAGAGGTGGGAAGATTGCCTGAGGCCAGGAGTTTGAGACCAGCCTGGACAACATAGTGAGACCCTGTCTCTAAAAAAATTCAAAAAATAGGCCGGGCACGGTGACTCACGCCTGGAATCTCAGCACTTTGGGAGGCTGTGGTGGGCAGATCACGAGGTCAAGAGATCGAGACCATCCTGGCCAACATGGCGAAACCCCGTCTCTACTCTAAATACAAAAATTAGCTGGGCATAGTGGCGTGCGCCTGTAGTCCCGCTATTCGGGAGGCTGAGGCAGGAGAATTGCTTGAAGCCAGGAGGCGGAGGTTGCAGTGAGCCGAGATCATGCCACTGCACTCCAGCCTGGCAACAGAGAGAGACACCATCTCAAAAAGAAAAAAAAAGAAAAAATTAAAAAAAAAATTAGCTGAGTGTGATGGTGCATGCCTATAGTCCCAGCTGCTCGGGAGGCTGAGGGTGGAGGATCCCTGGAGCCTGGGAGTTCCAAGTTACAGTGAGCTATGATTGAGGCTCACTGCAGCCTCAACCTCCTGGGCTCAAGCCATCCTCCTACCTTAGTCTCCCAAGTAGCTGGGACTACAGGTGTGTGCCACCGTGCCCAGCTCATTTTTTTATTGTTTGTAGAGACAAGGTCTTGCTATGTTGCCCAGGCTGGTCTCAAACTCCTAGGCTCAAGCAATCCTGCCTTGGTCTCCCAAAGTGCTGGGATTATAGGTGTGAGTCACTGTTCCCAGCCGAGACCCTGTCTCATAAAAAGAAAAGAAAAGAAAAAAAAAAAGGCTGGGCGCAGTGGTTCACACCTGTAATCCCAGCACTTTGGGAGGCAGAGGCAGGCAGATCACCTGAGGTCAGGAGTTCGAGACCAGCCTGACCAACATGGCGAAACCCTGTCCCTACTAAAAATACAAAAAATTAGCTGGGCGTGGTGGCAGGCACCTGTAATCCCAGCTACTTGGGAGGCTGAGGCAGGGAGAATCGCCTGAACCTGGGAGGCAGAGGTTGCAGTGAGCTGAGATCATGCCACTGCACTCCAGCCTGGGCAACAGAGCAAGACTTAAAAAAAAGAAGAAGAAAGAGAGAAAAGCAAAGAGGAGAAGAGAAAAGAAAAGAAAAGAGAGAGGCCGGGCATGGTGGCTCACGCCAGTAACCACAGCACTTTGGGAGGCCAACGTGGGTGGATCACGAGGTCAGGAGATCAAGACCATCCTGGCTAACACAGTGAAACCTTGTCTCTACTGAAAATACAAAAACATTAGCCGGGCATGGTGGCGGGCGCCTGTAGTCCCAGCTACTCGGGAGGCTGAGGCAGGAGAATGGCATGAACCCAGGAGGCAGAGCGTGCAGTGAGCCGAGATGGTGCCACTGCACTCCAGCCTGGGCAACAGAGCGAGACTCCCTCTCGAGAGAGAGAGAGAGGGAGGGAGGGAGGGAGGGAGAGAGAGAGAGAAAAAAAAAAGAGAGATGCAGTAACACTCTGGAAAATCAAGAAAATAATACAACTACTGCTACAAACTTGGAAGACAATTCCTCTAATATTAGGCTGGGGTGGCCCCTGGCATTGATATTATATAACATTGCTTTGGCCCAAATAAGAGCAGCTGCCTTTTATCTCCTTTTCTGGGTTCCTCTTATCTGCCCATTCCTTAAATTCTAGTGTGTCCTCCCCTTACCAGTTAGAATCTTTCAGCTGTAAGTCCAAAAAGCCCTAAGTCAAACATGGACAGGACCAGGGTGAGCTGAGTGAGGCACCTGGGGTGTACATTTAAGGAGATGGTCACTCTCAGGGTTGGCAAGTGTAGCATCAGCATCCGAGAGTGAGCACCTCCTTCAATATTCTGTCCTAGGTGCTCAACTAGGACACAACTTTGGTTCTGGCCAAACTCAATTGGCACAAACAGTAAAGGCACATGCTTTCTCGTCTAACACAGATAGGGCTCTGACTCCTCTTCTCTGCTCTTTTTGAGGCACTGCCCTCCTCCCTGTGTTGGCATTATCCTCAAGCAAGTAGGGAGGTGGCTGTAGTGGATCCAGACAACACATGGTACCACACTATTCAAAGGCAGAAAGGGACTGTCCCTCTGGGAGCCTTCTCAGGAGTAAGAAGCCCCCCAGCAGCAGCAGTCTTCCCCTCATGCTTCACTGGCATGCTAGGTTGCATGCCCACCCTATCTAATCACCATTTCTACTTACAGTATTTTCTAGTTTTTTTTTTTTTTGAGATGGAGTCTTGCACTGTCACCCGGGCTGGAGTGCAATGGCGTGATCTCGGCTCACTGCAACCTGTGCCTCCCGGGTTCAAGCAATTATCCTGCTTCAGCCTCCCGAGTAGCTGGGATTACAGGCACCTGCCACCATGTCTGGCTAATTTTTGTACTTTTAGTAGAGTCAGCGTTTCACCATGTTGGCCAGGCTGTTCTCGAACTCCTGACCTCAGGTGATCCGCCTGCCTCAGCCTCCCAAGTATTGGGATTACAGGCGTGAGCCACCGTGCCCAGCCGAGAACTGTATTTAATTTAAAAAAATTAATTAACTTACAGTAAAACTGACTTTTAAAATGTACACAGTAGTAGTTCTATTAGTCTTTTGGTTTTTGGTTTGTGTTTTTTTTGAGGCAGAGTCTCACTCTGTTGCCCAGGCTGGAGTGCAGTGGTGTGATCACGGCTCACTTCATCCTTGACCTCCTAGGCTCAAAGGATTCTCCCACCTCAGCCTCCCTAGTAACTAGGACTACAGGCATGTAACACCATGTCCAGCTAATTTTTCTATTTTTTTTGCAGAGACCAGATTTCACCATGTTGCCCAGGCTGACCTCAAACTCCTGGGATCAAGCGATCCATCTGCCTTGCCTTGGCCTCCCAAAGTGCTGGGATTAAGTTCTGAGTCTTAACACATGTATAGAGTTAGTAACTATCCCTACAATAAAGCTATAGAAGACTTCATCACCATCCCCCACCCAAAAAACTCCCTTGTGTTGTCCCTTTATAGTCATATTCTCCCCTACCCTGAAACCCTAGCAACCAACCCATTGGTCTGTTTGCTATCACTATAGTTTTGTATTTTCAAGAATGTAATATACATATATGGAATTATAAAGTGTCTTAGTTTGGGCTGCTGTCACAAAATACTATACGCTGGTGGCTGAGACAGCAAGCATTGATTTTTCATGGTTCTAGAGGCTGAGAAGTACAAGATCAAGGCACTGGATGATCTGGTATCTCTTAAGAGCCCACCTCCTGGCTTGCAGACAGCTGCCCTTTCACATATACTCACATGGTCAAGAGACAGCTGATCTCTCTTGTGTCTCCTCTTTAAGAGCACTACTCCTTTTCTTTTTTCTTTTTTTTCTTTCTTTTTTCTTTTTTTGAGACAGAGTCTCACTCTGTCACCCAGGCTGGAGTGCAGTGGCACGATCTCGGCTCTGCAACCTCCACCTCCCAGGTTCAAGCAGTTCCCTTGCCTCAGCCTCCCGAGTAGCTGGGACTACAGGTGTGTGCCACCACATCCAGCTAATTTTTGTATTTTTTAGTAGAGACGGGGTTTCACCATGTTGGCCAGGATGGTCTTGATCTCCTGACCTCGTGGTCTGCCTGCCTTGGCCTCCCAAAGTGCTGGGATTACAGGCATGGACCACCGCGGTCGGCCACACAATTTGTGTATCCATTCAGCAATGGAAGGACATTGGTTGTTTTCCAGTTTGGAGCGGTTATGAATAGAGCTGCTCTAAACATTTATGTATAGGTTTTTATATGATCATAAGTTTCATTTCTCTAGAGTAAACACTCAGGAGTGGGATTGCTGGATGATATGGTAACTTTATTGAAAAAAAAAAAAAGGCCGGGCGTGGTGGCTCACGCCTTTAATCCCAGCACTTTGGGAGGCTGAGGCGGGCGGATCACGAGGTCAGGAGATCGAGACCATCCTGGCTAACACAGTGAAACCCCATCTCTACTAAAAATACAAAAAAGTTAGCTGGGTGTGATGGTGGGCGCCTGTAGTCCCAGCTACTTGGGAGGCTGAGGCAGAAGAATGGCGTGAACCTGGGAGGCGGAGCTTGCAGTGAGCCAAAATCACGCCACTGCACTCTAGCCTGGGTGACAAAGCGAGACTCCGTCTCAAAACAAAACAAAACAAAAACTTGGCCAGGCGCGGTGGCTCAGGCCTGTAATCCCAGCACTTTGGGAGGCTGAGGCAGGTGGATCATGAGGTCAGGAGTTGGAGACCAGCCTGGCCAACGTGGTGAAGTCCCGTGTCTACTAAAAATACAAAAATTAACTGGGCATGGTGGCAGTTGCTTGTAACCCCAGGAGGCTGAGGCAGGAGAATCACTTGAACCTGGGAGGTGGAGGTTGCAGTTAGCCAAGATCGTGCGATTGCACTCCAGCTTGGATGACAAGAGCGAAACTCCGTCTCAAAACAACAAAACAAAACAAAAAACTTGCCAAACTGTTTTTCAGAGTGATGGTATATTTTATATTCCCCACTTATGGCATTGTCAATATTTTTTATTTTAGCTATTCTAGTAGGTGTGTGCAGTGGTATCTCCTATGTTTTCTTTCTTTCTTTTTTTTTTTTTTTTGAGACAAGGTCTCACTCCATCACCCAGGCTGGAGTGCAGTGGCACAATCATGGCTCACTGTAGCCTTGACCTCTTGGGTTCAAGGGAATCCTCCCCCCTCAGTCTGTTGAATAGCTGGGACTACAGGTGTACACCACCATGCCTGGCTAATTTTTGTATATTTTGTGGAAATGAAGTCTCACTATGTTCCCCAGATTGTTCTTAAACTCCTGGACTCAAGCAATCCTCCAATCTTGGCCTCCCAGAGTTCTAGGATTACAGGCATGTGCCACCATGCCCAGTCTATGTCTTATTATGAAGGTTTTACAGTTTTACATTTTACATATAGGTCTCTGATCCATTTTGAGTTAATTTTTGCATAAGATGTGAGGCTTTAGATTGAGGATCATTTTTCTGCCTATGGAGGTCCAATTGTTCTAATACCATATGTTGAAAAGATTAGTCGATTGAATTGCCTTTGCAGCTTTGTAAAAGAAATCAATGGACAGAAGACGACATCAGGGAACATGGTAGAGTAGGGATCTATGGGAATCTTTCTGACCATGGAAACAATAATTGGAGGGGCAGAAACTGCCTGAAGTAACTGTTAGGTTGGTGCAAAAGTAATTGCGGTTTTTGCCATTACTGCAATTACTCTTCCACCTACCTATATTTTGGAATTCTGTGATGTAGTAGAATACTTGCATCAACCAGGAGAAAGTTTGATGAACAGGCGGGTAATTTTTTTTTTTTTTTTTTTTTTGAGACAGAGTCTTACTCTGTGACCCAGGCTGGAGTGCAATGGCGCGATCTCTGCTCACTGCAACCTCTGCCTCCGGGGTTCAAGCAATTATCCTGCCTCAGCAATCCCAAGTAGCTGGGATTACAGGCACCCGCCACTATGCCTGGCTAATTTTTTGTATTTTTAGTAGAGACAGGTTTCACCATGTTGGTCAGGCTGGTCTCGAACTCCTGACCTCATGTGATCTGCCCGCCTCAGCCTCCCAAAGTGCTGGGATTACAGGCGTGAGCCACCATGCCTGGCCTGTCTTAGTCACCATGCCTGGCTAATTGTTGTAGTTTTAGTAGAGACTGGGTTTTTCGCCACATTGGCCAAGTTGGTCTTGAACTCTTGGCTTCAAGTGATCTGCCTGCCTGAGCCTCCCAAAGTGGTGAGATTATAGGGGTTAGCCACTGCGTCGGCGAGGTGGGTAAATTTTTTTTTTTTTTTTTTTTTTTTTTTTGAGACAGAGTTTCACTCTGTTGCCAGCCTGGAGTGCAGTGGTGCAATCTTGCCTCACTGCAACCTCCACCTCCTGGGTTCAAGCAATTCTTCTGCCTCAGCCTCCCAAGTGGCTGAGACTACAGGCGTGCACCACTACGCCCGGCTAATTTTTATATTTTTAATAGAGACGGGTTTCACCATGTTGGCCAGGATGGTCTCGATCTCTTGACCTCGTGATCCACCTGCCTTGGCCTCCCAAAGTGCTGGGATTAGAGGCCTGAGCCACCGCGCCTGGCAGAGGCGGGTAAATTTTGATTTTACTTTTTCACATAGCAGGGGCTGCCATCTCTTATCCCCCATCCCCATGACAGGTGGCTGTGGGGACTGCAGTTCCCCATTCCTGGTGCAGCTTGCTGGACCTGGGGTGAGCAATAAGGACCTTGTCTTCCAAAAGTCAGAGTTGTGGGTTCTGATTATTGATTGTTGTTTTTGATTGCTGAGAGGCCAGCACAGAAGTTGGCCATTGTTTCTATATCCACAGGCTGAAGCAACTTACCAAACATGAGGGGATTTAAAGAAACAGGACCTAGGTACTTTTTCCCTCTTGAGAGCCAGACATTTAAAGAAATCTCTCATCAGGTCACTGGCTGACCCGAGAGACAATGGAAGAAAAATTTCAGTGAAAACACACAAGGAATACTTGCTTTACAAAAATAGCTTAGAAAAGTCACAAAAGGATGGTTCCAGCCATCAACAAGCAAAACCCAGCAATTCCTGAGGAGTGAGAGAATTAAGACTGCAGAACTACCACAACATAAGGCTCAGAATGTCCAGTTCACAGTAAAAAAAAGTACAGAATAGGCCCAGTGCGGTGGCCATGCCTGTAATCCAGCACTTTGGGAGGCCAAGACGGGTGGATCACGAGGTCAGGAGATCGAGACCATTCTGGCTAACACTGTGAAACCCCATCTCTACTAAAAATACAAAAAAATTAGCCAGGCGTGGTGGCGGGCGCCTGTAGTCCCAGCTACTTGGGAGGCTGAGGCAGGAGAATGGCATGAACCCGGGGGGTGGAGCTTGCAGTGAGCGGAGATCGCACCACTACACTCTAGCCTGGGCAACAGAGCGAGACTTCTTCTCAAAAAAAAAAACAAAAAAAACCAAGAACTACAGAATATACAAAGAAACATGAAAGTATGGCCCATTGAAAGGAAAAAAATAATTTGATGGAAACCATCCCTGAGAAAGCCTAGACATCAAAATTATTAGTGAAATACATTAAACCAACTGTCTTTAGTACGTTCAGTGAGCTAAAGGAAGACATGGAAAAGAACCAAAGTAAAAAAACCTGTTGTCTGAACAAAATGAGAATATCAATAAAGAGATAGAAATCAGCAAAAGTAACCAAAAAGAAATTGTGAAATGAAAAGTGTAAAAACTGAAGTGAAAAACTCACTGGAGAGATTTAACAGCAGATTTGAGCAGGCAGAAGAAAGAAATGGTGAATGTGAAGACATTTGAAATTATCTAATCAGAGGAACAGAAAGAAGAAAAAAGAATTAAAAAGACTAAATAGGCCTAGGGAACTGTGGGACATCATTAAGTGGGTAAACATATGCTTTATAAGCATCCCAGGAGGAGAAGAGACAGAGAAAAAGGGGCAGAGAAAATATTTTGGGGAAATAATGGCTAAAAACTTCCATAATCTGATGACAGACATGAAGATACACGCACCCAAGAAGCACAAAGATTTTCAAGCAGGCTATCTCAAGAGAAATCCACACTGAAACATTATGTTCAAATTGTGGAAACTGAAGGCCAAAGAGAGAATTTTGAAAGCAGCAAGAGAGAAGCAACTCATCATGTACAAGTGATCCTCAATAAAATGAACAGCTGATTTCTTGTTAAAGGCATGGAGGCCAGAAGGCAGGGAATGGCATAAAGTCCTGAAAAAAAAATGTCAACCAAGAATTCGATTTCCAGCAGAATTATTATTATTATTATTTTTTGAGATGGAGTCTCGCTCTGTCATCCAGGGTGGAGTGCAGTGGCACAATCAGCTCACTGCAAGCTCCGCCTCCTGGGTTTCCTCCATTCTCCTGCCTCAGCCTCCCAAGTAGCTGGGACTATAGGCGCCCGCCACCAGGCCCGGCTAATTTTTTGTATTTTTGGTAGAGATGGGGTTTCACCGTGTTAGCCAGGATGGTCTTGATCTCCTGACCTCGCGATCTGCCCACCTCAGCCTCCCAAAGTGCTGGAATTATAGGAGTGAGCCACTGCGCCTGGCCCCAGCACAATTATTTTTAAGGAATGAGGGAGAAGTTAAGATATTTCAAGATAAACAGAAGTTGAGGGAATTTATTACCAGTAGACCTGCCCTACAAGAAATGCTAATGGTAGTTCTTTGTGCTAAAATAAAAAGATGCTAGGCCTGGCGTGGTGGCTCACACCTGTAATCTCAGCACTTTGGGAGGCTGAGGCAGGTGGATCACTTGAGGTTAGAAGTTCAAGACCAGCCTGGCCAACATGGCAAAACCCTGTCTCTACTAAAAAAAATACAAAAATTAGCCAGGTGTGGTGGCATGTGCCTGTAATAATCCCAACTACTCAGGAGGCTGAGGCAAGAGAATCGCTTGAACCCCGGAGGTGGAGGTTGCAGTGAGCCAAGATTGTACCACTGCACTACAACTTGGGAGACAGAGCTAGACTCCATCTCAAAAAAAAAAAAAATAAATAATAAAAAATAACTGCTGGGCATGGTGGCTCACGCCTGTAATCCCAACACTTTGGGAGGCTGAGGCAGGCAGACCACGAGGTCAAGAGATTGAGACCATCCTGGCCAACACGGTGAAACCCCATCTCTACTAAAAAAAATACAAAAAATTAGCCGGGCATGGTGGCGGGCGCCTGTAGTCCCAGCTACTTGAGAGGCTGAAGCAGGACAATGGCGTGAACCTGCGAGGTGGAGCTTGTAGTGAGCCAAGATCGTGCCACTGCACTCCAGCCTGGGTGACAGCGAGACTCTGTCTCAAAAAAAAAAAGAAAAAAAGAAAAGAAATAAAAATAAATAAAAAGATGGCCAGGTGCAGTGGCTCACACCTTTAATCCCAGCACTTTGGGAGGCCGAAGTGGGTGGATGATCTGAGGTCAGGAGTTCGAGACCAGCCTGGCCAACATGGTGAAACCCCATCTCTACTAAAAATACGAAAAGTAGCCAGGCGTGGTAGTGCATGCCTGTAGTCCCAGCTACTTGGGAGGCTAAGGCAGGAGAATCACTTGAACCTGGGGGCTGGAGGTTGCAGTGAGCCGAGATCACACCACTGCACTCCAACCTGGGGGACAGAGTGAGACTCTGTCTCCAAATAAATAAATACATAAATATAAATAAAAAGATGCTAAATAGTTACTTGAAGACATAAGAAAAAAAGGACACTAGTAAAGTTAATTTCATATGCAAATACAAATGCCAATATTGGCCGGGCACGGTGGCTCATGTCTGTAACCCTAGCACTTTGGGAGGCCGAGGTGGATCACGAGGTCAGGAGATCGAGACCATCCTGGCTAATGTGGTGAAACCCTGTCTCTACTAAAAATACAAAAAAAGTAGCCAGGCGTGGTGGCAGGTGCCTGTAGTCCCAGCTACTCAGGAGGCTGAGGCAGGAGAATGGCGTGAACCCGGGAGGCAGAGCTTGTAGTGAGCTGAGATCGCACCACTGCACTCCAGGCTGGGTGACAGAGCGAGACTCCGTCTCTAAATAAATAAATAAATAAATAAATGCTAATATTACTGTACTTTTGGTTTGGTTTGTAACCTCTCTCTTTTTCTCATATGATTTAAAAGGTAAATGCAGGCCAGGCATGGTGTAATGCCAGCACTTTGGGAGGCCAAGGTGGGCAGACTGCTTGAGCCCAGGAGTTTGAGACTAGTCTGGGCAACATGGTGAAACCTCATCTCCAAAAAAAAAAAAAAAATTAGCCAGGTGTAGTGGCCCATGCCTATAGTCCCAGCTACACAGGGGGCTGAGGTGGGAGGATTGCTTGACCCTGGGAGGCAGAGGTTGCAGGGAGCTGTGATCCCACCACTGCATACCAGCCTGGGTGACAGAACAAGACTTTGAGATGGAGTTTCGCTCTTGTTGCCCAGGCTGGAGTGCAATGGCACAATCTCAGCCCACTGCAACCTCTGCCTCTCGGGTTCACGTGATTCTCCTGCCTCAGCCTCCCGAGTAGCTGGGATTACAGGCATGTGCCACCACGCCCGACTAATTTTGTATTTTTAGTAGATGAGGTTTCTCCATGTTGGTCAGCCTAGTCTCAAACTTCTGACCTCAGGTAATCCACCCGCTCGGCCTCCCAAAGTTTTGGGATTACAGGCATGAGCCACCGCGCCTGGCCTTAGAAACTTTTTCTATATGGGGTTTTGCTATGTTTCCCAGGCTAGTCTTGAACTCCTGGCCTCAAGTGAGCCTCCCACCTCAGCTTCCCGAAGTACTGAGCCTGTAATCAGGCTTGAGCCACTGCACTGGCCCTGATTTTAAAATTTACTGTAAGTCCGGGCACGGTGGCTAACACCTGTAATCCCAGCCTTGACTAACATGGAGAAACCCCATCTCTAACTAAAAGTACAAAAAAATTAGCTGGGCGTGGTGGCGCATGCCTGTAATCCCAGCTACTTGGGATCCTGAAGCAGGTGAATCACTTGAACCCAGGAGGTGGGGGTTGCAGTGAGCTGAGATTGCGCCATTGCACTCCAGCCTGGGCAACAAGAGCGAAACTCCATCTCAAAGAAGAAAAAAAAAGACCAGGCGTAGGGGCCCACGCCTGTAATCCCTACACTTTGGGAGACCAAGGCGGGTGGATCGCGAAGTCAGGAGATGGAGACCATCTCTACTAAAAATACAAAAATTAGCTCGGTGTGGTGGCCTGCACCTGTAATCCCAGCTACTCAGGAGGCTGAGGCAGGAGAATCACTTCAACCTGGGAGGCGGAGATTGCAGTGAGCCGAGATCGCACCACTGCACTCCAGCCTGGCAACAGAGCAAAACTCCATCTCAGAAAACAAACAAACAAACAAAAACTTACTGCAAAACAACAGTAATCAAAACCATGGGTAGTGGCATGAAGGCAGACATAGACAAATGGAATTGAATAGAGAGCCTAGAAATAAACTCTGTCATATATGATCAAATGATTTTGACAAGACCATTCAGTGGAAAGGACAGTCTCTATAACAAATGTCACTGGGAAAACTGGATAGCCATAATCAAAAGAATGAGATTGGACCCCTACCTCATAGCATGTACAAATATTAGCTCAAAATGAATTAAAAACCTGAATATAAGAGTTAGAACTATAAAACTTTTAGGAGAAAGCATAGAAGAGAGGCTTCATGACACAACAAAAGCATAAGCAACAAAATAAATAAATAGATCGGACTTGAGCAAAATTAGAATCCTTTGTGTATCAAAGGATACTATTAAGATAGTAAAAAGGCAACCCACAGAATGGGAGAAAATGTTTGCGAATCATATATCTGAAAAGGGGTTAATGTCCAGAATATATAGAGAGAATTCCTACAACTGAACGACAACAAAACAAACAACCCAATTTAAAAATGGACAAAAAATTTTCCCAGCATGGTGGTGCGCACCTGTAGTCCCAGCTACTCAGGAGGCTGAGGCATGAGAATCGCTTGAACCGGGTAGGCAGAGATTGCAGTAAGCCGAGATCATGCTACTGCACTCCAGCCTGGGCAACAGAGTGAGATTCTGTATCAAAAACAAAAAACAAGCAAAAAAATGGACAAAAGACTTGAGTAGGTATTTCTCCAAAGAAGACATATGAATGGCAAATAAACACACAAAATTATGTGGAGATATATTGGAACCCTGATACATTGCGGGTGGGAATACAAAATTATGCAGCCACTGTGGAAAACAGTTTAATGGTTCCTTAAAAAGTTAAACGTAGAATTACCATATGGCTCAGCAATTTCACTCCTATTTGTATACCCCAAATATTTGATAAACGGGACTCAATGTTCATAGCACAGTATTCATAATAGCCAAAAGATGCAAACAACCCAAATGCTGATCAACAGATGAATGGATAAACAAAATGTGCGTACAGATACAGCGGAATATTATTCATCTAGAAAAGGAATGAATTGTTATAATTCTTTTTTTGAGACGGAGTCTTGCACTGTCCCCCAGGCTGGAGTGCAGTGGCTTGATCTTGGCTCACTGCAAGCTCCACCTCCTGGGTTCATGCCATTCTCCTGCCTCAGCCTCCGAGTAGCTGGGACCACAGGCGCCCGCTACCACACCCAGCTAATTTTTCGTATTTTTAGTAGAGATGGGGTTTCACCGTGTTAGCCAGGATGGTCTCGATCTCCTGAGTTTGTGATCCGCCTGCCTCGGCCTCCCAAAATGCTGGAATTACAGGCGTGAGCCACCGCACCCGGCCAAATTGTTATAATATTATGGTAAGTGAAATAAGCCAGTCACAGGCCAGGAGCAGTGGCTCACGCCTGTAATCCCAGCACTTTGGGAGGCCGAGGTGGGCTGATTGCTTGAGCTCAGGAATTCCAGACCAGCCTGGGCAACGAAATACAAAATACAAAAAAATTAGCCAGGAGTGGTGGTGCGTGCCTGTAGCCCCAGCTCCTTGGGAGGCTGAGATGGGAGAATTGCAGTGAGCCATGATCATACCACTGCACTCTAGCCTGGGCGACAGAGCGATACTCTGTCTCAAAATAAGTAAATGAATTAATTTAAAAAATTGACAACCAGCTGGTCTCTATCTTCAAAAAATTCTGCTGGGATTCTAATTGGAATTGTGTTACAGTTGTAGGTCAGTCTGGGGATAATTGACATATTTGAGTATTCCAATCCATGAAAACAATATGTCTATCCATCTATTTAGGTCTTCTTTAATTTATTAATTTATTTCACCAAGATTTTGTAGTTTTTTTTTTTTTTTTTTTTTTGAGACAGTGTCTAACTCTACAGCCCAGGCTGGGGTGCAGTGGTGCGATCTCGGCTCACTGCAGCCTCGACCTCCCGGGCTCAAGTGATCCTCCCACCTCAGCCCTTTAAGTGGCTGGGACTACAGCCTCGAACCACCATCCAGGGCTAATTTTTGTAATTTTTATAGAGACAGGGTTTCTTTCTTTTTTTTTTTTTTTTTTTTGAGACAGAGTCTTGCTCTGTTGCCCAGGCTGGAGTGCAGTGGCGCAATCTCAGCTGACTGCAATCTCTGTCTCCCAGGTTCAAGGGATTCTCCTGATTCAGCTTCCCAAGTACCTGGGACTACAGGCACATGCCACCATGCCTGGCTATTTTTTGTATTTTTTGTAGACACGGGGTTTCACCATGTTGGCCAGGCCTGTTCATATTTTGTTAGATTTATATGATATGTTTCATGTGTTTTGGAGTTATTGTAAATGGTATTTAAAACATCTTTTGTTTCCAATTTTCAGTGTATAGAAACACTGAATTTTCCTACATCAGCCTTGTATTCTGCAACCTTGGTAAACTCATTGGTTAGTTTTTTTGTTTGTTTTTTAGAGATGGGGTCTCCCTATGTTACTCTAGCCTGTGCAACAGGGAAATCCCAGCTCTAAAATTCACAGGCACAATCATAGTGCACTGCAGTGTTGATCTCCTGGGCTCAAGTGATCCTCCTGGCTCCACCTCACATGCCATGGCACCTAGCTAGCTCACAGAGTTTTGGGGTTTTTAGCAATCATGTCATCTGCAAATAGAGAGAAATTTATTTCTTCCTGTCCAATCTGTATTTCTTTATTTCTTTTTCTTGCCTTATTGCACTAACTAGGACTTCCATTACAATGTTTGTTTGTTTGTTTTTAGAGACAGGGTCTTGCTCTGTTGTCCAGGTTGGAGTGCAGTGGCCTGATTATAGCTCACTGCAGCCTCAAACTCCTGGGCTCAAGCAATCCTCAACCTCAGCCTCTCAGAATAGCTGGGACTATAGGAGTGCACCACCACGTCCAGCTAATATTTTTTAAATTTTTTGTAGAGACAGGGTCTTGCTATGTTGCCCAGGCTGGTTTCAAACTCCTGGGCTCAAGCAGTCCTCCTGCCTCAGTCTCTCAAAGCACCTGAATATAGGTGTGAGCCACCGCACCCTGCCTTACAATGTTGAATAGGACCCATAAGAGTGTATATCCCTTGCTTGTTCTCAAACTTAGGGGGAAAGTATTTTGTCTTTCACTATTAATTTTAATGTTGAGAAAGTTCCCTTCTGTCCATAGCTTGTGGAGAGGTTTTTCTCATGAATGGATGTTGAACTTTGTCAAATTTTTTTTCTGTATCAATGGATATGATCACGTGTATTTTTTTCTTTAGGCTTTTAATATGGTAAATTACATTAATTTTTGAATAATAAACAAACCTTGCATACCTAGGATAAACTCCACTTAGTAGTAGTATATTATTCTTTTTACATATTGCTGGATTTGATTTTGTAATATTTTGCTGGGGGGTTTTGTATCTATATTCATGAGGGATATAGGTTTGTAGTTTTCTTGTACTGTTTTTGACTGGATTTGGCATTAGAGTAATGCTGGTCTCATTAAATGAGTTGTGGAGTGTTCCTGCCTATTTGTTTTCTGAAAGTGATTGTATAGAATTGGAGCTATTTTTTCCTTGTTTTTTTTTTCTTTTTTGAGACTGAGTCTCACTCTGTCACCCAGGCTGGAGGCTGGAGTGCAGTGGCGCGATCTTGGCTCACTGCAACCTCCGTCTCTTAGATTCAAGCGATTCTCCTGCCTCAGCCTCTGGAGTAGCTGGGATTACAGGCATGTGCCACCACGCCTGGCTAATTTTTGTGTTTTAGTAGAGACGGGGTTTCACCATGTTGGCCAGGCTGGTCTTGAACTCCTGACCTCAGGTGATCTGCCCGCCTTGGCCTCCCAAAGTGCTAGGATTACAGACGTGAGCCACCGCAACCGGCCTCTATCAAACATTTAAAGAAAAAACAGTTCCTAGTTTGATAGAATTCTCCAGTGAAATTTCTTTTTCAGGAAGGTTTAAACTGTTAATTTAATTTCTTTAATAGCTCTAGAACTACTCAGATTATCTATTTCATCTTGGGTGAGTTTGGTACTTTGTGGGCCTTGGGGAATTGAACCATTTAATTTAACTTGTTGAATTATTTGTGTGTGTAGAGTTGTTTGTGGTATTCCCTTATTATCCTTTTAATATCTTTAAGGTTTGTGATATCTTCTCTTTCATTCCTCATATTGGAAATTGGTAATTTTGTGTCTTCTTTTTTTTTTTTTTTTTGGTTCATCTCATTGGAGGTACCATTCATTGATTTCCTCAAAGAACCAGTTTCTGGTTTCATTTATTTTTCTTTATTGTTTTTCTGTTTTCAGTTTCATTGATTTTTGGATTTATTTTTATTTCATACATCCTGCTTGCTTTCGGCTTATTTTGCTCTTCTTTTGTCATTTCTTGAAGTAGGAAGTTAGATTATTGATTTGAGACTTTTCCTTTTTTTCTAATGTAAGATTTAGTGCTATAATTTTTTTAGCACTCTTTAGCTCCCATACATTTTGATATACTGTACTTTTTAATTGAGTTTGATATATTTATTTTGTTTGAGACTCCCTCTTTGACTACTCATGGATTATTTAATAATAAGTATAAGCTGGGCATGGTGGTGCACACCTGTAGTACCAGCTACCTGGGAGGCTGAAGTGAGAGGATCACTTGAGCCTGGGAAGTTGAGGCTGCAGTGAGCCGGGATCACACCACTGCACTCCAGTCTAGGTGATATATTGTTTAATTTCTAATAGTTTGGAAGGTTTTTTGTTCTGTTTCTCTTATTGATATCAAGACTAATTTTATCATGATCAGGAAACATACTTTGTATAATTTCTATTCATATTTATTAAGGCTTTTTTTTTTTTTTTTTTTTACGAAGTCTTACTCTGTTGCCCAGGCTGGAGTGGAGTGGCACGGTCTCAGCTCACTGCTACCTCCGCCTCCCAGGTTTTAAGCGATTCTCCTGCCTCAGCCTCCCGAGTAGCTGGGATTACAGGCACCCACCACCACGCCTGGCTGATATTTGTATTTTTAGTAGAGACAGGGTTTTAACATGTTGGCCAAGCTGGTCTTGAACTATCCTCAGGTGATCCACCCGCCTCAGCCTCCCAAAGTGCTGGGATTACAGGTGTTAGTCACCACGCTCAGCCTCAAATATTCCTTTTTTTTTTTTTTTTTGAGATGAAGTTTCACTCTTGTTGCCCAGGCTGAAGTGCAATGGCACGATCTTGGCTCACTGCAACCTCCACCTCCAGGGTTCAAGTGATTCTTCTGCCTCAGCCTCCCGAGTAGCTGGGATTACAGGCATGTGCCACCACGGCCAAATAATTTTGTATTTTTAGTAGAGACGGGGTTTTTCCATGTTGGTCAGGCTGGTCTTGGACTCCCAGCCTCAGGAGATCCGCCCCCCTCGGCCTCCCAAAGTGCTGGGATTACAGGAGTGAGCCACCGTGCCTGGTTGCAAAAATTCTTAATTTCACTTTCATTCCTTTAAGGGTATTTTCACTGCATATAGAATTCTGGGTTAATAATTTTTTCTTTCTTTCAGCATTTAGTAACTATTGTTGCACTTCTGATAAGAAATCTGCTGTCACTTGAACTGTTGTCATTTAAGTAATTCATTATTTTTTTTATTGCTGTTTTCAAGATTTCTTTGTCTTTAGTTTTCAAGTTTGATTATTATGTGTCTGGTCATAAGTTTATTTGAAATTATTCTATTTTTGGTTCACTGAGCTTTTTTAATTTCTAGGCTTATATCTTTTACCAAATTCAGGAAGTTTTTTTTTTTTTTTTTTTTTTTTGAGATGAAGTCTTGCTGTCTGGAGTGCAGTGGTGCAACCTCCACTCACTGCAACCTCTGCCTCCCGGATTCAAGTGATTCTCCTACCTCAGCCTTCTGAGTAGCTGGGATTACAGGTGCGTGCCACCCTGCCTGGCTAATTTTTGTATTGTTAGTAGAGACTGGGTTTCACTTTGTTGGCCAGGCTCGTCGCAAACTCCCGACCTCAGGTGATCTGTTGGCCTCGGCCTCCCAAAGTGCTGGAATTACAGGTGTGAGCCACCGTGCCTGGCAAAATTCAGGAAGTTTTCAACCAGTATTTTTTAAATTCTTTTTTCTGCACTACATGCTTTCTCTTCTCCTTCTGTAATTTAGGTAACACAAATACTAGACTTTTCAGCTTTGACCATGTCCCTGACACTGCTTATTTTTTTCAGTTTATTTTTCTCTCTGTTGTTCTGATTGTACAATTTCTTTTTGTCTATCTTGAAGTTCACTGGCTCTTTCCCTATCATCTCCATTCTATTACTGAGATCATTCAGTGAGGTTCTTTTTTTCAGTTATTGTATTTTTTCAGTTCTAGTTTTCACTTAGTTCTTCATTATATCTTCTATTTCTTTGCTGAAACATCTTTCCAGTTGTTTCAGTAATGTTTGCCCTTACTTATTGGAGCATTTAAAAAAATAGCAGCCACTTTAAAGCCTTTGTCAGATAATTCCATTGTCTATGTCACGTCAGCACTGATGTCTGTGGATTTTCTTTTCCCAGGCAAGCTGAGATTTTCCTGGCCTTTTGTAAACTAAAGAATATGTTCTCCGCCGGGCACGGTGGCTCACGCCTGTAATCCCAGCACTTTGGGAGGCCGAGGTGGGTGGATCACCAGAGGTCAGGAGTTTGAGACCAGCCTGGACAACATGGTGAAACCCCGTCTCTACTAAAAAATACAAAATTAGCCAGTCTTGGTGGCGCATGCCTGTAATCTCAGCTACTCGGGAGGCTAAGGCAGGAGATTCACTTGAACCCGGGAGGCAGAGGTTGCGGTGAGCCAATATTGCACCACTGCACTCCAGCCTGGGCAACAAGAGCGAAACGCCGTCTCCAAAAAAAAGGAATACATTCTCATTGTTACACATGTATTGGATTATGTCTTGTTCTGTTTGGGCTGCTGTAACAAAAATATCATAGGCTGGGTGGCTTATAAACAATAGAAAGTTATTTCTCACAGTTTGGAGGTTGTAAGTCCAAGATGAAGGTGCTGGAAGCTTTAGTGTCTGATGCATGCCTGTTTCCTGGTTTGTAGATGGCCGTCTTCTTGCTGTGTCCTCACACAGCAGGAATTGTGAGGTAGTTCTCTGGGGTGTCTTTTTTATATTTATTTATTTATTTATTGAGACAGAGTCTTGCTGTGTCACCCAGGCTGGAGAGCAGTGGTAAAATCTCGGCTCACTGCAACCTCCGCCTCCCGGGTTCAAGCAATTCTCCTGCCTCAGCCTCCCGAGTAGCTGGGACTATAGGTGCATGCCACCATGCCCAGCTAATTTTTTGTATTTTTAGTAGATTCAGGGTTACACTATGTTGGCTAGGCTGGTCTCAAACTCCTGACCTCAGGTGATCTGCCCACCTCAGCCTCCCAAAGTGCAGGGATTACAGGCATGAACCACTGTGCCCGGCCAGGGTGTCTTTTATAAGGGCACTAATCCCATTCATGAGGGATCCATCTTCATGATCTAATCACTTCCCAAAGGCTCCACCTCCATACCCTCACGTTGTAGATTAGGTTTCAACCTATAAATTTTTTTTTTTTTTTTTTTTTGAGACAGAGTCTTGCTCTGTCACCCAGGCTGGAGTGCAGTGGTGCAATCTCAGCTCACTGCAAGCTCCGCCTCCTGGGTTCACGCCATTCTCCTGCCTCAGCCTCCCAAGTAGCTGGGACTACAGGCGCCCGCCACCACACCTGGCTAATTTTTTGTATTTTAATAGAGACAAGGTTTCACCGTGTTTGCCAGGATGGTCTCGATCTCCTGACTTTGTGATCCGCCCGCCTCGGCCTCCCGAAGTGCTGGGATTACAGGCGTGAGCCACTGTGCCCAGCCTAACATATGAATTTTGAGGGGACACAAACAGTCTATAGCAGATTTTATCCTGGACACTTAAAATATTATATCATGGGATTCTGGGTTATGTTTAAATCCTATGAGAATGTGGAAATTTTTGTTTAAGCAGGCAATTGACTGGGTTGGTTTCACGCTGCAAGATTTGACCACTTCTCTGTGGGTTATGGTTTCAATATCAGTTGTGTTTTCAAAGCCTTTGTTGTGCTATTCAGCTCTATCCCCTGGGGCACCACCCAGGGGTCAGTCCCATACTTCAGTTCTCAAAGCCTATGGTATGCTGTTTATTTGAGACGGTGTCTCACTCTGTCACCCAGGCTGGAGTGCAGTGGCGCAATCTCAGATCACTGCAACCTCCGCCTCCCGGGCTCAAGCGATCCTCCCACCTTCACCTCCCGAGTAGCTGGAACTACAGGCACGTGCATCATGCTCAGCTAAGTTTTTTATTTTTTGTAGAGATGGGGTTTCACCATGTTGCCCAGGCTGGTCTTGAACTCCTGAACTCAAGCAATCTGCTCATTTCGGCCTCCGAAAGTGCTGTGATTACAGGAGTGAGCCTCTGTGCCCAGCCTGGTTTAGAGTCAGGTCCATACATATACATCTTTGGGGTGAGTCTAGGAATTCATAAACAACTTTCAATCCTCCTAGTCCTTTCCAGTTTGTTGGGGTTCCCTCTTCCAGTCCTCTGTCCAGAAAGGTGTGGCTTTATTTCCTCAATTTCGCCACGTACTCCCCATGACTAGATCCATACTGGAAGCAAAGCAATGGAGGACAGAGAAAAAAGCCCCGTCCTATTGGGAATCACATCTCTTCTGATCAAAGATGAGATTTCCTTCTTTCAGAAGTTTAGGCTCCCGAACTCCCGCAGTGCCACTGCTATCACTGTGGCTGCCACCAACACAAAGTTGCCTACAGGATGGTACAAGAAATACTGGGGGGAAAAAGGAAAAAAGACAAATGGGCCATTTCCCTATTTGCTCCGCATGTTAGGAGGCTCCTTCCTCACCCCTCTAGCCAGAGCTAGGCTTCTCCTGAAGCTCTCTCGGTCCACAGCGATACATACTTCAGGTTCCAGGCTGCACTAAGTCTGGACTGAAGGAAAAAGTCAGGGGGAACTCACTACCAGGTCAGTAGCACTTAGAATTCAGTATTCTTCCTCACTGTGCCCATATCATTTGCCATTTCAAGTTCTTAGCAGGATGCCCTTGCAGCTGTCCAGGTTTTCTAGCTGCATTCAATGGGAGAGACACAGGGAAGTGTGCTGACTCCACCTTTCCTGGCATATTTTATTCTGCAGGATGTCCCCAACCCGGGGATGCATTATGGCTGTAGGCTGTAAGCATTTTTGCACTTTTCAGTCCCTTCTTTCACACACACACACACACACACACACACACACACACACACGAAAAAGAGAAAATTTCAATACGTTTCATATTGCATTGGTATGAAGATAAATATAATCAAGTTGGATTGATTATTGTTATGCTTTTTTTTCTGATTTCAAAATAAATTAAAACCAAAGCAGCCGGGCGCAGTGGCTTACGCCTGTAATCCCAGCACTTTGGGAGGCCGAGGTGGGCGGATCACTTGAGGTTAGGAGTTTGAAACCAGCCTGGCCAATATGGTGAAACCCCATCTCTACTAAAAATACAAAAATTAGCTGGGCACGGTGGCGGGTGCCTGTAATCCCAGCTACTTGGGAGGCTGAGGTAGGAGAATCACTTGAACCCCAGAGGCGGAGATTGCAGTGAGCTGAGATCGCGCCACTGCACTCCAGCCTGGGTGACAGAGCGAGACTCCATCTCAAAAAAAAAAAAAAAAAAAAAAAAAAAAAAATCCAAAACCAAAAACAACTAAAACATTTTTTGTGTGCCTGTAAAAATCTCCTGGATTAGTCGGCCCTGTCTCAGTCTGGGTCTGTTCAGTGTATCCTCATGACTTGCCCCGGCCCCACGTTGTTGGTTGTAATCCTGCAGAAACAATGCCATGTTTCCCCAGTGATTCGTGTCAGGAGGCACACGACGATGACTTGGGCATCATGGTGACCTTGGTTACACAGCGATGTTGGTGTCCACCAGGTCTCTCCACCATGCAGCTCTCCTTGTCTCCTTTGCATTGGATAAGTATTTTGTGGAGAGATATTGGAGACTATACCAATACTCCAGTTGCCTATTTTTGCCTAATTAAGTACTCCCAAATTTAGCAACATTACCAAAACCATTTTATTGTGCCTGTGAGCTCTATGGGCTAGGACTTCAGGCAGGACACAGCAGGTCCAGCTTCTCTCTGCTCCATGATGCCTGGCCCTCCACTGAAGTGACTTCAACTGCCAGAAGTGGCTCCCATGGCTGGTGGATGGGGCGTCCATTTCCCTGATGGCTCCTGGGTGGGTGGTGGAAGGAAAGGCTCAGCAGGGATTATTTGCTGGAGCCACCATCATGTGGCCTCTCCTTGTGGCTTGGGATTTGCACAGCATGGTGGCAGGGTTCTGAGAGGGAACCTGTCGAGAGAGAAGAGCTCCAAGAGACAAAGGCCAAAGCTGCAGGGTCTTCTGACCTGGCCTTGAAGTCACACAGTGTCACTCCCGCCATGTTGTATTGGTTATGGCCAAGTCCTTGCCATCTGCTCAGATTCAAAGTGAGGGAAACTAGACTCTCCTCCTGATGGGGGTGTGGCAGGAGACCTGTGTGTGGTGGGAGATTTTTTTTTTTTTTTTTTTGAGACGGAGTCTCACTCTGTTGCCAGGCTGGAGTACAGTGGCGCAATCTCAGCTCACCACAATCTCCGACTCCCTGGTTCAAGCGATTCTCCTGCCTCAGCCTCCCAAGTAGCTGGGATTACAGGCATGCACCACCATGCCCAGCTAATTTTTGTATTTTTAGTAGAGATGGGGTTTCACCATGTTGGCCAGGATGGTCTCCATCTCCTGCCCTCGTGATCAACCCATCTCAGCCTCCCAAAGTGCTGGGAATACAGGCGTGAGCCACCGCGCCCGGCTGGGAGATTTTTTTTTTTCCTTTTTTTTTTGAGACAGAGTCTCGCTCTTGTCACCCAGGCTGGAGTGCGGTGGCGCGATCTTGGCTCACTGCAACCTCCGCCTTCCGGGTTCAAGCGATTCTCCTGCCTCAGCCTACCAAGTAGCTGGGATTACAGGCAACTACCACCACACCTGGCTAATTTTTGTGTTTTTAGTAGAGACGGGGTTTTACCATGTTGGCCAGACTGATCTCGAACTCCTAACCTCAAGTGATTCGCCCACCTCGGCCTCCCAAAGTGCTGAGATTACAGGCCTGAGCCACTGCGCCCGGCCATATTTTGCAATATTCTGTACCTCATCCACTCTCCACCCACCAGCCTTAGCCTCCCTAGGTCTGTAATCCTCCTGCTTGAATCAGCCTATCAGAATGATACTTACCAAGTGGTGCTTTCTCTATTTTCATCACCCCTCTCCATTCATGGGTTGGCATTGTCCTGTAAGGAAGAGCCTTCCCTTCTCTTCAATCAGCACAGACTCATGGATGCCTATATTATGCAGTAGTTTGTAGTCTCTCTCTCTCTCTTTTTTTTTGTTTTTTGAGACAGAGTCTTGCTCTATTGCAACCTCTATCTCCTGGGCTCAGGTGATTTTTGTGCCTCAGCCTCCTGAGTAACTGGGACTACAAGCACTTGCCACCACACCCGTCTAATTTTTTAAAAAGTATTTCTTGTAGAGACAGGATCTCCCTATGTTGTCCAGGCTGGTCTTGAACTCCTGGCTCAAGCGATCCTCCTGTCTTGGCCTCCCAAAATACTAGGAGCACAGGTGTGAGCCACTGCACCTGGCCATCTGGTCATTTTTATTTGGATGCTCCAATTGTCCCAGACTTGGCCAATGGGAGCCCCTGCAGGCTGGCTCCCACATCTTTATATACACACGTATGAAGAGCCCACACTGACATCTCCAATGTCTCAGGACTCTTTTCAGCCTTTCCTCTTTCCATATGTGTAATTCTCATCTCCAGCAGTGAGAAACCTGGCTCCCATTATCTTCAATGTATTTGCTTGATTTTTTATCCACACCAGCTGCCTCCTCGGCTTCCAGCCATGTTGCCATCTCCAAGGAAAGGGAAGGGGGAGGAAGAGAGGAGAGAAATGTGGAGGAAGAGGGTCTTTTTTTTTTTTTGAGATAGTGTCTTGCTGTCTCTCCCAGGCTGGAGTGCAGTGGTGCAATCTCGGCTCACTGCAACCTCTGCCTCCTGGGTTCAAGCAATCTCCCTGCCTCAACCTCCCTAGTAGCTGGGATTACAGGTGGCTGCCACCATGCCAGGTTAATTTTTTTTTTTTTTTTTTTTGAGATAGAGTCTCGCTCTGTCCCCCAGGCTGGTGTGCAGTGGCGCCATCTCGGCTCACTGCAAGCTCCACCTCCCAGGTTCACACCATTCTCCCGCCTCAGCCTCCCGAGTAGCTGGGACTATAGGCGCCCGCCACAGCGCCCGGCTAATTTTTTGTATTTTTAGTAGAGACGGGGTTTCACCATGTTAGCCAGGATAGTCTCGATCTCCTGACCTCGTGATCTGCCCGCCTCGGCCTCCCAAGGTGCTAGGATTACAGGCGTGAGCCACCGCGCCTGGCCACTAATTTTTGTATTTTTTAGTAGAGACAGGGTTTTGCCATGTTGGCCAGGCTGGTCTTGAACTCCTGACCGCAGGTGATCCGCCCACCTCGGCCTTCCAAAGTGCTGGGATTACAGGTTTGAGTCACTGTGCTAGGCGAGGAGGGTCTTAAACACTTAGCAACCCAGCCCTCCACTCTGTCCCCACTTATTCTGCCCTGACTGCTGCTCGCCTGGCTTCTCTGTGGCAAGTAGCTCTCAGCCTGTTCCTCAGCTCATTGTCTCCATCTGGTTTCCAAGAAGGTTTCTTTTCTTTCTACTTTACAATTTTTTTTTAACTACAAAAACATTTCATGCTCATTTTTACAAATTCAGTAATGCACATAAAGCACATAAAGTAAGGCACATAAAGCACAGCATGAACGCCCTCAGCCACCCTCTCCATGCCACCTCTAAGAGCCAACCAGACTTCTTCCCTATGCGCCCAAGAATGCCCCTATTGCTTGTGCCTAGGATTTGGAGGCTGCACTGAGCTGAGTGGGTCACTGCACTCCAGCCTGGGAAACAGAGAGAGATCCTGTCTCAAAAAAAAAAAAAAAAGAAAAAAAAAGAATATGCACAAATGCTTACTTACTTTATTTATTTATTTATTGAGACAGGGCCTCGCTCTGTTGCCCAGGCTGAAATGCAGTGGTGCGATTTTGGCTCACTGCAACCTCCGCTTCACAGGTTCAAGTATTTCTCCCACCTCAGCCTCCCCAGCGGCTGGGACTACAGGCGTACGCCACCACGTCCAGCTAATTTTTGTATTTGTTGGTAGAGACGGGGTTTCACCATGTTGGCCAGGCTGGTCTCAAACTCCTCACCTCAGATGATCCACCTGCGATTATATAATCGCCACCTGGGATTATAGGCATGAGCCTCCACAACCGGCCCTCAAATACTTATATAATGCTTTTTGTTTTGTTTTGAGTCACGGTCTTGTAATCATAGTTTACTGCAGCCTCAGCCTCCTGGGCTCACGTGATCCTCCTGCCTTGGCCTCCCAAAGTGCTGAGATTATGGGTGGTGAGCCACCACACCTGGCCTTACCCATGTGATTTTCAAGGGACATTGTCCAGGAGGCAGCTGGAGATGTGGTCCTCGCCCACCGAACGTCACTGGGGCTGGCAACCCCCGGCTCTTGCTTTATGAGGGTCACTCAGCAGCACAGTTGAAGTATCAAGTATCTCAGCAATGCCTGTGTTAGGGCATTGGTGAGTTAGGGAAAAGGGAAGGAACATTGCAATTTCTAATCATTTGTCATGTTCGTGTCCCTGAGGTTATCACACACAGGTCTCAGATGCTCAACCTTGAAATACGATGTCATGTAAATTGTATCTTAGTTAAAAAAAAGAAAAAAAGTAGGGAAGAATATGTGGACCATCTCAGCCAGAGATCTAGCTTGGTGGGATTTACCTTTTCTTCCTGTGGCCCTCCCACCAGGCAGCTCTGCGGCCCATTGGTGGGGATTTGTTGGGGGTCACCCTGACTTGTTGACAGAGAAAAGACCTGGGGCTCAGAGAGAGGTGTGACCCCCCAAGGTTGGGCCTGTGCAATGCACCTGAGAACTTCAGAGGCTAAATGTGAGGACTAAACTCTGATTTTTTATCTTGCCCAAATTCCTATCTAAGGGGTCTGGGGAGCCAAGCCCTACAAACCATAAATTCTCATCAGAGGGGTTTTATTTAACCCTATTGTATCATGACTTATTTCCAGCCTGACTCTGGCATAGGATTATGAGACAAGGAAGAAAATAAAAATATTTTACCCCAAAACATGTTTCTTTGCCATATTTTGAAATGGCCCTGCAAAGCTGTTCTTTGTGGTAGAAAATTTGTCTCTGTAAAGAATCTTCGTCCGGCGTGGTGGCTCACACCTGTAATCCCAGCACTTTGGGAGGCTGAGGCGGGTGGATCACCTGAGGTCAGGAGTTTGAGACCAGCCTGGCCAACATGGTGAAACCCCGTCTCTACTTAAAATACAAAAAAATTAGCTGGGTGTGGTGGTACACATCTGTAATCCCAGCTACTCGGGAGGCTGAGGCAGGAGAATCGCTTGAACAGGGGAGGCAGACGTTGCAGTGAGCCGAGATCATGCCACTGCACTCTAGCCTGGGGGACAACAGCGAGACTTCGTCTCAAAAAATAAAAATAAAAAAAAAAATAAAGAGATTAACTAAGATCTGAATGGGAAATATTTGTCATTTATTGTCTCTAAGGGCAGCAACTATAAGTCTTCAAAAGAACTTTGGTCTCCACAATCTTTATCTTAACCTGAACATTCCCTTTCTATGAATCCCAGGTTTTTAGACAAACTCAACCAATTGTCAACCAGAAATTTTTTTAATTTGCCTATTGCCTGGAAGTGCCCCCCCACCTTTGAGTTGTCCCACCTTTCTGGACCAAACCAATGTATTTCCTAAATGTATTTGATTGATGTCTCATGCCTTTCTAAAATGTATAAAACCAAGCTGCGCCCTGACCACCTTGGGCGCATGTTCTCAGAACCTCCTGAGGGCTGTGTCATGGGCCAAGGTCACTCATATTTGGCTCACAATAAATCTCTTCAAATATTTTGCAGAGTTCAACTCTTCTCATCAACAAGTGGAAAGAACAGCCACCACGTCTGCATGTATTCGATGTCGGCATCCCTACCTGCAGATGAGGGGAAGGTTCCTTGCCCAAGGTTGCCGAAGTTGGCAGAGCTGAGCTTTGAGCCAGGTCTTTCCTTTCTGCCCCTCTGCCTGCCCTGCCTTCCACACGGGAGCTTCCTCCCCATCCTGCCTTTGTCGATACTGACAGATCAACTTGGTGAATTACATCCTTCATTCAATAGACACAACAGAGTCGTGTAGACATCATCTCTGGGACCCGGCCCTGTGCTAAAGATACCAAAGATGATGAGAACATTGCCCCTGACCTGAAGAGGTTATAATCCAATGGTAAACAGGTACATAAAGAAATTAAAAAAACAAGGCTAAGGCAGGAGGATCGTCTTGGGTAACCGTCCAAGGGGTTCACCTTGCCCACTGCCTAGACAGAGCCGATTCATCAAGACAGGGGAATTGCAACAGAGAAAGGGTAATTCATGCAGGGCTGGCTGTGCAGGAGACTGGAGTTTTATTATAACTCAAATCAGCCTCCCTGAGTATTCAGGGAGCAGAGTTTTTAAGGATAACTTGGTGGGTGGGGGGAAGCCAGTGAGCCCGGAGTGCTGATTGGTCAGAGATGAAATCATAGGGAGTTGAAGCTGTCTTCTTGCGCTGAGTCAGTTCCTGGGTGGGGGCCCCAAGATCAAATGAGCCAGTTTATTGATCTGGGTGGTACTAGCTGATTCATCAAATGCACGGTCTGCAAAATATCTCAAGCACTGATTTTAGGAGCAGTTTAGGGAGAGTCAGAATCTTGTAACCTCCAGCTACATGACTCCTAAACCATAATTTCTAGTCTGTGGCTAATGTGAGTCCTACAAAGGCAATCTAGTCCCCAGGCAAGAAGGAGGTCTGCTTTGGGAAAGGGCTATTACTGTCCTTACCATCTTTGTTTAAATTATAAACCATAAACTAAGTTTCTCCCAAAGTTAGTTCAGCCTACACCCAGGAATGATCAAGGACAGCTTGGAGGTTAGAAGCAAGGTGGAATCGGTTAAGTTAGATCTATCTCACTGTCTCAGTCATAATTTTGTAAAGGCGATTTCACCAGGAATTCGAGACCAGCCTGGGCAACATGGCAAAACCCTGTATCTATTAAAAAAAAATACAAAAATTTAGCTGGGTGTGGTGGTGTGCGCCTGTACTCTTAGCTACCTGGGAGGTTGAGGTGGGAGGATCACCTAAGCCCAGAAGGTCGAGGCTGCAGTGAACCATGATCGAACCGCTGCACTCCAGCCTGGGTGACAGATAATTTAAGATTAAGTTTGAGACTCTGTCTCAAAAAAAGACGAAGAAGGAAAGAGAGAGAGAAAGAGACAGAGAAAGAAAGAAAACAGCATATCTGTATTGTTCACATTAGAAAAATGAGGCCCCAGGAGGAGGGTGACCCACCCCTACCCATGTGGTTTTTTAGGGGCAAGAACAGACCTAGAGACAACTCTGTCCTCTGGTCTTAAAAAATAAAAGTCAGGGCTGGGCACGGTGGCTCACACCTGTAATCCCAGCACTTCGGGAGGCTGAAGCGGGCGGATCACGAGGTCAGGAGATCAAGACCATCCTGGCTAACACGGTGAAACCCTGTTTCTACTAAAAATACAAAAAATTAGCCGGGCCTGGTGGCATGTGCCTGTAATCCTAGCTACTCGGGAGGCTGAGGCAGGAGAATGGCGTGAACCCGGGAGGCAGGGGTTGCAGTGAGCCAGGATGGCGCCACTGCACTCCAGCCTGGGTGACAGAGCAAGACTCCGTCTCAAAAAAAGAAAAAAAGTCAGGCTAAGGCAGGTGGTTTACTTGAGTCCGGGGATTTAAGACCAGTCTAGACAACAGGGCGAAACCCCGTCTCTATTTAAAAATAATAAAAATATAAAAAATTTTAAAAAGGCCAGGTGTGGCGGCTCACGCCTGTAATCCCAGCACTTTGGAAGGCCAAGATCTTCCTGTCATCTTCTTGTAATCACTTGAGGTCAAGAGTTTAAGACCAGCCTGGCCAACATAGTGAAACCCCGTCTCTACTAAAAATACAAAAATTATGAGGGTGTGGTGGCGGGCGCCTGTAATCCCAGCTACTCGGGAGGCTGAGGCAGGAGAATCGCTTGAACCTGGGAGACGTAGCTGAGATGGCACCATTGCACTCTAGCCTGGGTGAGAGAGTGAGACTATGTCTCAAAATAAATAAATAAATAAATTTAAAAAATGTTTAGGCCAGGTGCAGTGGCTCTCATGCCTGTAATCCCAACACTTTGGGAGGCTGAGGTAGGTGGATCACTTGAGGCCAGGAGTTCAAGACTACCTTGGGTAACATGGTGAAACTTCATCTCTACAAAAAAGTAAAAAAATTAGCCATGCATAGTGGTGTGCACCTGTAGTCCCAGTTACTTGGGCGGTTTAGGTGGGAGGACAGATTGAACCCAGGAGGTCGAGGCTCCAGTGAGCCAATTGGACTCCAACCTGGGTGAGAGAGTGAGATCCCACTTGTAAAACAAAAAACAAACAAAAGAAGAGGTGCAGTGGCTCGTGCCTATAATCCCAGCACTTTGGGAGGCTGAGGCAGATGGATCACTTGAGGTCAGGAGTTTGAGACCAGCCTGGCCAACGTGGTAAAATGCCATCTCTACTAAAAACACAAAAATTAGTGGGGCATGGTGGCAGGCGCCTGTAATCCCAGCTACTTGGGAAGCTGAGGCAAGAGGATCTCTTGAATCCAGGAGGCAGAGGTTGCAGTAAACTGAGAACGTGCCATTGCACTCCAGCCTGGGAGACAGAGTGAGACACCATCTCGAAAAAACAAACAAACAAAAAACCCAACAAAACAAAAAGGAAAAATTAGAATAAAAATGTAAAATTTAATTAATTTAATTTTAATGCAATTAATTTAATTTTAATTTACAAATTACATAGCCTGCTCTGCCCAGCATTTTCACTTCTTGGTGTATACCCTAGAGAAACTCCTGTGCATGGAAACCAGGAGACCCAACAAGAATGTTTATGGCAGCTCTGTTTCTGCAAAGAGCCAGAAACCCACACAGCATGGATAAATTCAAGAAACATATGCTAAGTGACACAAACATGAAGTATAAGAAAGCAGATAGTAAAATGTCATTTTCAGAAAGTTAAAAGACAAGGAAAACTATAGAGCAGTGTGTAGGGATATAGACATAGTGGTAAATCTATGAGGATGATTCTAACATTTAGGATACTGGTTAGAGGGCGAGTGGTGGGGGCGGCCGAGGGCAAAGTCTAGAAGGATCTTCTTATTATGGGCAAAGTTGTTTTGATGTTGGCTGGTGGGTCTGTTTCACTGTTAGGCTTTGGAGCTGATCTGTGACATCAGTTCTCAAGGTGTTGATGTCAAAGACTTTGTGTTTTAAAAATGGAAGAAAGCCAGGCGTGGTGACTCACGCCTGTAATCCCAGCACTTTGGGAGGCCGAGGTGGGTGGATTGCCTGAGCTCGGGAGTTTGAGACCAGCTTAAGCAACATGGTGAAACCCCATCTCTACTAAAATACAAAAAATTAGCCAGGCATGGTGGTCCACGCCTGTAGTCCCAGCTACTCGGGAGGCTGAGACGACAGAATCACTTGAACCTGGGAGGCAGAGGCTGCAGTGAGCTCTGCAACCGCGCCACTGCACTCCAGCCTGGGTGACAGAGCGAGACTCTGTCTCAAAAAAAAAAAGATTTTTGTTTTCCATTTACTGAAATAAAACAGCACCTGATGAACTGTTCATATAGGATTGTCAGGGCTGGATATCTGTGTCCGTATAGACACATACTGTGTAAGAAACTTCCACTATTTTTTTCTAAATGTCTGCCTACAAACTTTTCTTAGCGTGAAAATCTTTCACTTACTGAAAGAAAACAGACCATGATAAGCTGTTCGGAAAAGTCTGCTACATTGTTGGGATCAGGCATTGAGATGACAGGGACGGAGTGGGCCCCAGAGGCGGGGCTTTGAGCCTCCTGGGGCTGGGCAGTGAGTGAGGAAGAGGTCCCCCGACTATGGCCAGAGTGACTGCCTAGGACAGTGGTCCAAGGAGAGGCCTGCCTGTGATGGGGCTTTGGCACCACCACGGCTCCCTGTGCTGCTCCTGGAGCTAACACACCTGGCCAGGAACCTTTATGGGGGTAGGACAAATCCTCAGGGCTGGCTCTCGAGGGCTTGTGCCCACTTCTTGGCTGTGGGAGGCCCAGATGTCCAGAATGCCGATGTCCAAGTCCCAGGAAGCAGATCCAAGACAGCTTTGTGTATGGAGCCCCCCAGCTGAGGTCCTGTCCTCAACTGGTTCAGAGCCTGGCTCCACTCAAAACCAGCCACCTGTTCTCAAGACCAGGTGAGAACAGGAGGGATCTGCAGGACCAGAAGGCAGCTGGGATCCGGGGACCTTCTGAGGGAAATCTGGGGCAGGCCAGTCATCAGCCCTCCCAGCCAGGATGCTTGCCTCTGTTTCCCTGGCTCTGCCTCACGTCACCTCTTGCCTGGGGGACCTTGGTTTTGGGCTCCCTTCCACCAGCTGAAGCCCCCACTTGGTGGGTGTGAGGCCCAGTCCTAACCCCCCAGCTCCCCACCCCTTCCCCAGGCAGACTCTGTGGCCTCAGCTGTCTGTGCTGGACTTAGCTCCAGGTTTGTCCCCCTCCTGACTGAGGGGTTGGCTCACACCCCTTTCACCTCCACCCCCCTCCCCCCACACTTGCCACACTGTGGCCTGCTCCCATGGGTGAACCCCCTGTAGGTGCCAGGCAGCTCCAGCCCGTCTGCCTGCCTGTGCACCCTCAGTCCCTTGGGCCTCCCCCACCCCCACCCAGCGGTCCTGAGAGAGGGTGCTCTCCGGGATCCAAGCTCTGTGAAAGTGAGGGGCAGACGGAGAGCACTGAGCCACTATCTGGCTGTGAAGACGAGTTTCAGACACATAAGCCAGTTCACCAGAGAACAGTCAAGACAGCAGATAGGAAGGAAATCCTGCTGGGAGCTTCAGAGGAGCAGGGGTAAGGGGAGGAGGACACGGATGGTTGAGTACATGTGGTGGGCGGCCCAGGGCCTGGTCCCAGCTCTTGCATCCGGAGCTAGTTCCCCTGCTTCCCTAAGGATGCCCCCTCTGTGACACAGTGGACACAGATAAAGCTGTCTTTTGGCCGGGTGCGGTTGCTCACGCCTGTAATCCCAGTACTTTGGGAGGCTGAGGCGGGTGGATCACAAGGTCAAGAAATCAAGACCATCCTGGCCAACATGGTGAAATCCTATCTCTACACAAAAATTAGCTGGGCGTGGTGGTGTGCACCCGTAGTCCCAGCTACTCGGGAGGCTAAGGCAGGGTAATCGCTTGAACCCGGGAGGTGGAGGTTGTAGTGAGCCAAGATTGCACCACTGCACTACAGCCTGGAGACAGAACGAGACTTCTCTCAAAAAAAAAAAAAAAAGAAAAAAAGAAAAAAAGCTGCCTTTCTGGCGCTGGTCCTGGAATTGGAGGCTGCAGCCCTGGGCAGCAGGCACTGCCGGGAGTCGGGGGAGGGGACTGAGAGCTCTCCCAGATGGCTTGGGAAGGACCAGGAGAAAATGCACAGACAAGGCTACTGACAGGAGAGAGGAGGCCTGCAGGCAAAGCGGGAATGGGGAAGGCATTGGGTTCAGGCAGCCCTGGGCCAGCTGCTCCCATGCGCCCACAAGCACGAGGGCCTCCCCCACATTCTACAGAGAAGTTCAGGGCAGCACTTTTGGCCGTGGCTGGGCAGTGTCTGCGGGGAGGCATTTCTGATGTTTGTGTGCCCTTGAAGCCTTAGCTCAGCCAGGAGCACAAGGGCGAGTCTCCCGGCCCCTGCTGCCTTGCTTTCTCTTGATTGAGAAAGGAACCAAAGATCAAAAGGCAGTGAAGAATTGGGGACTCTGAGAAGGGCGACTTTCCAAGGCTTGGACCCCTTAGCAGCTTTGCGGCCTAGGGGCACTTGACCCCTGTGTGATAAGCCGAATCCTCTTTGTCTCAGGTGGTGAATTGGTAGCTGGCTCATCCCTTGTCCCAGCACCTGCGGCAGCGTGGAAAACACTTGGCCAACATGCGCTGAAGGACTGGTCGACAGAATCCCACAACTGGCTGCGTCAATACTGACCCCCTGAGGGCACTGAGAAGGCTCTGAAGTCTCCAAGAGCAGTTTCATGTGTGCTAGGAGCCACAGCCACATGGGACTGGGCCCGTGCGTGCTATCCTGGGGCTTCGGGGGAACCAGCCCTCCAGCCTGCTAAGCGACCAGCAACAGTGCTCAGGCCAAGGCCCTGCATTTTGCTGCCGGCCGTCCTTGGGTGGGTGAGGCTACAGAGGTCTGGACTGGAGGTTGTGGTTGGGGGCCACAGGTCTAGAGCAAAGGGAGGTAGGTGGGCGGGCCTTGTGGGGGGATCCCTGAAGTCCATCAGGTGTGGTGGTTCTGAGGTGAGTTCCTGATATCTGTCCAAGCAGCCATCAGGGGCCAGTCCCTTCCACCAGCAACAGTGAGGCTTGCCCACCACCCCCTCAGCCTCGCTCCCCCACCTAGTGCAGCCACCACCGCCATTCCTAGTTCTCTACCAGGACCCCAGGGCTTAACACGGCCTGCCCCTGTGCTGGTGGATCTCTCCAGGTCTTCTGTTAAGGCATTTTTATCTTTTTCTTAAAATTCCCATGACAGATTACATAAAAGCATTTTTAAAGCATGTTCACTGTACTAAAAAAAATTAGGATTTAGAAGAAAACCTAAAGGGGGGAGGAAAAAACCCCCGTAACCCTGCCCATCTGGGAGCACCAGCAGTGAACCTGCAGTGGACTCGCTTCTGGGCGGCAGCCGGGCTCCCATGTGGGAAAAGTGCAATGCAGGCTTCGAGGATGGTGGAGCGGGGTGGCGGGAGCAGGGGGCAGAAGAAAGGCTCGGTGTTTTGTTCTTTTTTTGACACAGGGTCTCGCTCTGTCACCCAGGATGGAGTGCAGTGGCGCAATCCTAGCTCACTGCAGCCTCAGGCTCCTCAAACTTAAGCGATCCTCCTGCCTCAGCCTCCTAAGTAGCTGGGACTACAGGCTTGTGCCATCACACTGGGGCTAATTTTTTGATTATCTGTAGAGATGGGGGTCTCCCTATGTTGCCCAGGCTGGTCTCAAACTCCTGAGCGCAAGAGATCCTCCCACCTCAGCCTCCCAAAGTGCTGGGATTACAGGTGTGCGCCACCGCACCTCGCCTCAGGAGGTGCCAGGAGGGTATAAAGGGCCTCAAGAGCGTCATGTCAGAGGGCCTCCATCCTCAGGACGGAACCGCCTAGGGCACATCAGGCTCCTGGATAAAATGAGGGGTCCTCAATGCTCCTGTGGCTCCCCAATGTCACGTGAGGTCCCAGGGGCTTAATCCCTTTCCTGTCACCTTCCTGCTGCTGGTGGGGGTGGGCTCAGAGCCCCTCAGGGAGGAAAATCAGGTTACTGGCTAGATCAGGGGGGTGCAGGCCACCAGGGCTCTCTCCAGAATTTGTCTGCTCGCTTCGCAAGATTTGCAGATGGTCCCCAATATTAAAGCAGCTTCCAAACACATCTGGACATCAAAGGGGACAAGATGCTCAGAAGTCAGGAAGAAGGCAGGACTCGGGCGACAGAGTTCAGAACTCATGGTTTATTGACACTTCTGCACGGTGGGTCCTTGGGAGACTGCCTTTCTGGCATCTTGGGACTTGTCCCTAAGAACAGGGAAGACAGTCATCCTGTCCTGGAGCAAGGCTCCCCCTTGCACAGGAACACAACTCCCAGGCAGGAGAAGCCCACCGAGATGAACGCAAATAAACCCTTGGCAAGGCCTGCACCGCACTGGAATGGCAGAGCTCCGTGCATTTGGCAAAGCTATGGGGCCTTGGCAGAATGCACAGGACTCTGGGGGCTGCCCCCTTTGAGCTACAGAGGCAGAATCGAACCAAAAACACTGCTTCCTTTAACACAGCCCAACTGGCTTACACTTAGCTTGGGACGAGGCTAGGCCTAAGAAGGGCCGGAGCTGTCCTCCCAGCCCTGGGAACACGGCTGAGGTGGCCCAGTGCCCACACTGGGCTCACCACGGGAGAGGAGGGGAGAGGGAGGGGGCTGCATGCTGGCCCTGCCATCTGCACCCTGTCCCTTTCCCCACTAAACACACCCATTTCCTATCCTGGGTTCTGAGGCTGGGGCTGCCTCTGGGATTCTGAGGGACCACCCTCCACCCCGGCAGGCCTGGGCTGAGTCAGCCACACCTGTAAGGCAGGCCCTGCTTCCCCAGCTTTTGTATTCCATATACGGTGCTGGCATCTGGAGCTCCATTCTTCTCCAGCCCACTTAATTTTAAGAATAGACACTAATAAGACTTAACCACCCCACCCTGCTGGTGGCGGGAGGGCCCCTGTGTGCTGGCAGCATCTCCCCAGGACATGCTGGCTCACCTGCACCCACAGTGTTCCAGGAGGTCGCGGCCTCTGCAGACTCAGTGCAACCCTGGGGCCTTAGAAAAGGGACACTCAGAGGTGCACTGCCTGCTCAGCTCACACAAGGAACAAGTGGAGAGCTGGGCTGGAGAAAGGATTACAATTTACAGACCAGTGTCCCTGGCTAGGGGCCCTCATGGGACTGTGGCTGGAAGAGAAGGTCGCCCCGGAGGCTGGAGGCTGAAGACACCTGGTGCTTCTCGGTGCAGTCCTGGTCAAGATGGAAGAGTGCTCCTCTGTGCCCAGCTGCTGTGCAGGGGTGGATGAGGGCTCCCTCGGCCCCAAGGCAAGGGCAGAGCAGCTCCCAGTGCTGGCACCAGAGCTCTGCCAGGCATGGGGCATGGCCATCCTCTGGGGTCCTGGCTCAGGGGTGGGGGGCGGCAGTGCTGGGACAAGCCTGGGGAAAGGGTTTCCCATACACTGAAGCTTCGAGATCTTCCGGTGGAGCCTCAGGCTAGGGTATGAATCAGACCACCAGGTGATATGAGCCAAACCTCCACAGGGTGAAACTCCACTTTCAGCAGCCAGGAACAGAGTTATTAGCAAAGAAAAGAGAAAAGCAGATGCCAATCATTCTCTCCCTTCGTCAAGGTTATGCCCACCGGCAGGGTGGGCTAGTGGTGAGGGTGGAGCTGCGTCCCTGTGTCTCACCGGGCCTATGCTGAGAGGGCACCGGGGCTCTGGTTGTTGACCCCCAGAAGGAGACAGCAGGCCTTCAAGTTAAGCCAAGCAATACTTGGTCATTGTTGGTGGCCAACCATTTTCTGAATGTCTGAATGACAGTGATTATGTTTAAGGTTTTTTTTTTTTGTAAATAAGAGACCTTAAGCAATGCATAGACTGCATGGTCTCAACCTCATCTGTGCTGTGAGAATGAGGGGTAAGGCTGAGCGTGCAGGTAAGGCCCCAGCAAAGCTGGCTCCCCGCTCCCTGTGGGACAGAGGGCTCCCACTGGGAAGGCGGCTCTAGCGTGCCTCCTTGGCGAGCTGAGAGGAGGCCAAGGTGCTTGGGGCACAGCTGTGCAGACCTTCCCAGGGGTCCCGCTGTCTGCAGGTGGACTCTGAATGCCTTCATGGGGACCACACAGCCCAGCTTCCTCCCTTTCTCCTCTCCTCCCCCTGCCCTGCTCTGACCTGCCTGGAGCAGCCCTGCCCACCTCCAGCTCAGCCCTTCCTGCGGCTTGGCCCTGCAGACGGCATCTGAGTCCTCCCCTAGCCCCCTGCCCTCTTCCCTCTACCCGACACCCTCCCCCAGCCTTGCCACTTTCAACTTTGCACGCCCTCAGTGAGCATCCTGAGGCACCCAGAATCAGTCGCTTGTGAGCCCCCTCTCAGGGTACACTAGGGGATGTGGAGCTCTCATGCCTGTTCAGGGCATGGGGCAGAGCAAGGCAGGCGTGCTGCCAGCCACCGCAGCAAGGTGAGGGGCTGTGGCCTGTGCCATGGACTCCCAGCAGCATCCCCGCTGCCTCCAGACTGAGACACAGACCCACAGGCTACCTCTGTGCTTGCCTAAGCCTCTTAATTAAGCATCTTTCCCAGTGAGACCAATTTGATGACAAATTCACAAGATATTGGGGAATGTTCCAATCACACAGCAGCAAGGTCCCTCTGCCTGGGATCCAGCCAGGCCCAAGGGGGTGGGAATGCGGGCAGATGGGCCAAGGTCACCCGGGATGCCCAGAGCCCCGCTGTCAGGCCCAGGCACCACTACATGGCAGTCGCAGCTCCTGCCAGTCACCTGGGCAGCGGGGGGAGGGGGGAACCTTGGGGGTGCTCAGCATCACAAAGAGGCGGAAAACTCTTCCAGAAAGATCTCACCAAAATCATGCCTCCCTAACAAAACAAATCCTGCTTTTCTAAAAACCTCAATGGGCCTATCCAAGCCCACTGCAGTCCTAGTTTCTTCAAAGCTGTGTAAGGCACTTGAATGGCTTATTAACACCACCTGGAAAAGTTCCTGTTTCAATCCTGATTTAGAAAACAAATTCAATAATACTGCAAAAAAAGGTTCCTTGAAAAATAGCTTTAAAAAAGTAAATACTTAAGTTTTCTAAAGAATAAAATAAATGCTAAGCTCTGCTTAAATTATATGACACAACAGGTCATCTTGGCACTGATAAAACAAAGAGAAAACCTGGAATACTGCTTCTGAATTAGACCTCCCTGGAAAAAAAAAAAAAAACAAACACACCAACAAAAGACACGTGTGCGTCGCTGGTTCTGGGCTCAGGGAAGAGAGCAGCCCGGAAGGCCCTGGTGGGCCCAAGCACATCACGGCTGCCCTGGAGTGGGGGCAGGGGGGTGGCTGCTACAGAACAGACCCCTGGCTCTGCTGCGCTCTCCTCTTTGGGACACCGGTGTGGCCGACCAGGACTGGCTGGGCATATCTGTAAATATGAACCCACCCGGCCCAGGCTGCAGAGAGGAGCAATGGGAAACTGGGGCTGGCCACCCCGCTGCTGGGCCTGACCCAGGGAGTGCTTCAAGAGTTTGGCTCCGGGGTCCGCCCCAGGGTCCCACATGCATGACCGTGCTGCCCCATGCACACCGGTGTCTTTGGTTTGGCTGCCGTTGGGCACCTATGACCTCTGGTCCCACTCTGGGCCCGATGGGAGCTGGGAGCAAGAGCCAGTCCATCTTCTCTTTGGTGAGGTCTCCTAGGCTGCCTTCCACCATCTGCCCGCCACCCAGTGCAGTTCCACAGCCACCAGGACAGGCTGCGGGGGGCATCCCGAGTGGCTCTGGGGTGCTAGGGAAAGCACTGTGGGGCGGGCACCCTGTCCACTGCCTGCCACCTGTTGGGTCCTGAGGCTTCTGAGGGAGAGAAGGACAAGGACGGGAGGAAGGGGAGGGCAGGGGCCTGGAAACCACCTAGCTTCTTGGTGGATCCTGGGTCTTAGGTTCTGGAAGGCTGGAGGGCAAGTCCTGCCTCCTCCCTTCTGCCTGGGGGTCCTCTTCTCCCTGGTTCCCGCCCTCCAGCAGCTCTTAGGGGTCCCTGAGGAAGACCACCATGACCGTGATGTTGTCATGGGAGCCCCGCTCCCGGGCTGCAGCCACCAGCTCCTCGGCGACATGGAGCCCGCTGCCCTGCTGCCTGGTCAGGTGGCTCTGGACGAGGCCAACAACTTCCTGGTGGGGTACGACGTCAAAGAAGCCATCGCAGGCAAGCAGCAGGTAGTCCTCGGAGCCTGTCAGTGTCCGGGAAGCTGCATCGGCCTCCCCAGACACGTAGGGCTTCTGGAAGACATCCCCTGGACAGGCGGAGAAGAGCCTGGGTCAGAGGACCACGGTGTCCACAGCTTCCTCCCCACCTACCCAGGCCTAGACCTCACATCCTGCAGGGACAGAGACCGACCTGCTCTCATGGGGTCTGGGGTCTGTTGCTCCCTCATGCAAACTGCCCAGTACTTCCCACTTGCCTGGGAATGGAAACCCCTGACCTTGGCCTGTGAGCTCCCCCTTTTTTTCTTTTTTTTTTGAGACGGAGTCTTGCTCTGTCGCCCAGGCTGGAGTGCAGTGGCACGATCTCAGCTCACTGCAACCTCTGCCTCCCGGGTTCAAGCGATTCTCCTGCCTCAGCCTCCCGAGTAGCTGGGATTACAGGCTTGCGCCACCATGCCCAGCTAATTTTTTTTTTTTATTTTAGTAGAGATGGGGTTTTACCATGTTGGCCAGGATGGTCTCGATCTCCTGACCTTGTGATCTGCCCACCTCAGCCTCCCAAAGTGCTGGGATTACAGGTGTGAGCCACCGCCCTCGGCCGAGCTCCCTCTTTCTCTGCCCTAGCCGTCCCATCCTGGCCTCACTTCCTGGAGTGTCCAGAGACAGAAGGAAAGACACAGCCTGAGGAGGGGCTGTCAAGAAGGTACCACATCTGCCAAAAATGACAGAATGTTTCAGAGGGGTAGGTGCCACATCCCTGGCAATCAGCTGGGGAGAGAGAGTTTTCTAAGTACCAGGAAGGGGCAGGTGTGGTCACGGGGCCCACAGCCTGACACCCGGCACTGGCCGCATGCTGAGACAAGGAGATGCAGGTTGGACCCACTTTTTTTTTTTTTTTTTGAGATGGAGTTTCACTCTTGTCACCCAGGCTGGAGTGCAATGGTGCAATCTCGGCTCACTGCAACCTCCGCCTCCCAGGTTCAAGTGATTCTCCTGCCTCAGCCTCCCAAGTAGCTACGATTACAGGCAGGCGCCACCAAGCTCAGCTAATTTTTTTTGTATTTTTAGTAGAGATGGGGGTCTCACCATGTTGGTCAGGCTGGTCTCGAACTCCTGACCTCAGGTGATCCACCCGCCTCGGCCTCCCAAAGTGCTGGGATTACAGGCGTGAGCCACCGCGCCCAGATACTTTTTTTTTTTTTTTTTGAGACATAGTCTGGCTCTGTTGCCCAGGCTGGAGTGCAGTGGCACGATCTCTGCTCACTGTAACCTCTGCCTCCGGGTTCAAGCGCTTCTCCTCCCTCAGCCTCCCAAGTAACTGAGATTACGGGCGCGTGCCACCACACCCGGCTAACTTTGTATTTTTTGTAGAGAAGGGGTTTCACCATGTTGGCCAGGCTGGTCTCGAACTCCCGATCTCAGGTGATCCGCCCACCTTGGCCTCCCAAAGTGCTGGGATTACAGGCGTGAGCCAGCATGCCCAGCCAGACCCATTACTTTTTAAAATTTTTATTTATTATTATTATTATTTTTTAGTTTCCTTGTTATCCAGGCTGGAGTGGAGTGGCGCAATCTCAGCTCACTGCAACCTCCGCCTTCTGGGTTCAAGCGATTCTCCTGCCTCAGCCTTCTGAATAGCTGGGATTACAGGGGCTCGCTACCATGCCTGGCTAATTTTTTGTATTGTTTTTTTTAGTAGAGACGGGGTTTCATCATACCGGCCAGGCTGGTCTCGAACTCCCGACCTCAGGTGATCCATCCACCTCGGCCTCCCAAAGTGCTGGGATTAAAGGCGTGAGCCACTGCACCCAGTGAACCCACTTTTTTCCCAAAAGAGAAAAAAGGATTGTCAGCATGAATGCAGGAGGAGGATAAACCTCATTTCCGGAATATTGGAAGCTCTACTTCCAGCCCACAGGGTAGCGAGCCACAGGTTTCTATGAGATTTGTAGGAGCTGTTTTAGGTGAGATAATAACATACAGTGTAACTTACACTCAGACACTGGTGCTGCAGTCTCTGAATCTGCCCTGTTCCCTTCACACTACGAGGGTATCACCCCAGTGCACGACAAATCCCCCTCGGCCCATCGCACTGCCTCCCTGAACCCCTGGTGAGCCACGGGCCACACTCCAGAGGCCTGGGCTTCCGAGAGACCGTCTCCCACTTGGGTCGGCCTCTTTGGCTCTCACCGATGGCTCTGGAGACGGCCAGGGTCCCGTTGACTCTCCAGCAGTCCATGTGAGACACAAAGCCACCCAATGCTTCAATGCGCGCCTTCTCATCCTGCAGAAACACAGCCAGAGTTGGGGGCAGGGCCGGGGGGATGGGGCGTGGAGCCCCCTGCTGCCACCTGAGCAGAGGCACAGCTGCTTCTAAGACAGCAGCGTTCAAAGCCGCAGCACTGGAACAAAGCCAGGAGGCTCAGAGATGCACCCAAACGAGGCTCATCAAAAACAGTGAGAAATTATACACAACCCACAAGTCCTTTAGTTGCAGGAATGGTAAAATGAACGGACCACCTGAGGCCGCCTAGCGGTGCCTGCGCCCCTGGGTAGCATTCTGGGTCAGGGAGGCACTCACGAGGCTTACGAGCCCGACACAGACAGCAGATCCCTCTGCTTCCCTGTCTCTAGCTCGGGACACCATCTCTGCCCTGAAAGCTGCTGGGCCAAGATGGAGCACGTGACATGAGTGGTCACACAGCAGGGAAGCCTGAGCGAGGCCCTGACAGCAGCCTGTGCCTGTCCAGTTCTTTTTTTTTTTTTTGAGACGGAGTCTCACTCTATCACCTGGCTGGAGTGAAGTGGCACGATCTTGGCTCACTGCAACCTCTGCCTCCTGGGTTCAAGTGATTCTCCCGCCTCAGCCTCCTGAGTAGCTGGGACTGCAGGGGCGTGCCACCATGCCCGGCTAATTTTTTTGTGTTTTTAGTGGAGACGGGGTTTCTCCAAGTTGGCCAGACTGGTCTCGATCTCCTGACCTCATGATCCACCCTCCTCGGCTTCCCAAAGTGCTGGGATTACAGGTGTGAGCCACCGTGCCTGGCCTAGCTCTTGTCCTCCTCTACCCAAGCTCAGCCCAGGCACAGTCTCCACTCACCTGGGGACCACAACACCCCAGGCCTGGGTTCCTCCAGGGACAGGACAGAGGCTTGGTTCAGCCACAAGTCCTCTAGAAACCTCTTTGGTCCTAACAGCCTCTGCCCAAAGGAGAGGCTGCCCCGATGACAGCCTGCTGCCTGAAGGCTGCACAGCAGCACCCCTGACAGAGTGACGGAGGCACCTTGGGAGTGAGGCACCTCCCAAGTCTACTGGGGAAAGAGGGCATCCCTTACCGGTTTATCAGGTAAACCTCCTGACCCCACACAGCACCAGCCCTTCTAGTCCCCAGGCACAGCACCAGCTGGGCATGAGAACTCTGATGCCCCAGGTGATAGCGTCTCCTAGACAGATTGGGGTATCAGCCAATTCCCTCCCCGGAGCAGACGGACATGCACTGCGGGAGGCCTGGGGGAGGGAGCCTTCTCCAGACGCCTGTACCAAGGACCAGGCCTCCTTATGTGGCTCCCCTGCAGAGGGCATCATGGTGGGAATGACATGGATTTGCAGGAGTCCTGGCCTTCCTGGGCACTGCAGCCATGAGCCTGTGTGGCAACTGGACCAGTGCCTGGTAGGCTGGGTGCTCCTGTCCCAGCTGAGCTGGAGAATCAAGCCATGAAGGGCAGGAACAGGGAGCTCAAGGCTGTCTCTGGGTCTAAGCTGCCACCTCTGGGGTCTGAGCAGGGCAAGGAAAAGGCAAGGAGGACCAGGAAGGAGGGAAGAGCAGGAGACAGCCAAGAAGAGGCCAGGAGAAGGGGCACGGGGAGAGGCAGGTGGATTAACACAGAGTACGCACGAATGTTCACACACACATGTGCCCCCACACACGCGTGAAGGCGCCTACAGACGGCGAGGAGCGGCAGAGGAAGCAGCACCTCCTCCCCTGTGCCTCAGAGGCGTTCCCTGGGGAGGGGCTGTGAGCGTGGGAGGCTCCAGGGAGAATGAGGAGCCTGTCTCTGCTTCTGTATCCCACACACCCCAGCCCACTCCAGCCCCTCAATGTCCTAGAGGCAGGCATGTGGGCAGGTGATGGAGGATGAACGGCAATCTGCTTCCCATGCCCTCTGGAGGTGGCTCTTCCCCACAGGGGGCCATGCAGGCTGAGCTTAGAACCTTCCTGCCTGACGCCCCTCCCCACCACCAGGGATGGCTGTGGGACAGGGTAGAGCCAAAGGGCAGGAGGGCACAGGGGCCGCACTGCTCCCCGGCAGCCTGTGATCCCCTCTCCTACCATTCCACACCCCTGTGCTGGACAGGCTGCGCCGGCTTGCCCCTCTAACCCTGGCCGGGAACCTGGGTCCTCCTCCTCTCCAGTGGCTCCCACCTCCGTCACACACTAGCCAGGCTCAGTCTGGTCCGGGACTAACATATCCCCAGGCTAACGGGTCTTGTCCCCTTCCCCCTGAGTCTCCTACTCACTGATTCTGGTTTTTTTTTTTTTTTTTTTTGGAGACAGGGTCTTGCTCTGTTGCCAAGGCTGGAGTGCAGTGTCATGAACATAGCTCACTGCAGCCTTGACCTCTAGGGCTCAAGCCATCTCCTGCCTTCGCCTCCCGACTGCCCAGCACCCACCCTCAGCAGCTCTTCCCTCTGCTCCTCAAACCTCATCCTCTCCACCTGCCTGAAACAGCTTCCCAGGTCAAAGCTGGAGCCGGTGGCCTGTGGGCTCCTGTGAACAGCCATTTCCTGCCTCCTAGGAGCGCAGAGCTCCACCTGGCCAGGCCGCAGCAGTGTCGCCTATGGCACCGCCATCCTCCTGGATGTCCAAGGCCCTCTGCGACGTCTCCACCTGCAGAGCCGGGACTCCTATCTCTCCCAGGCTGCCTGCCAGGCGTGCCAGCGTGACCTGTGACTTTGAGTGACTCTCACTGCCCTCCTGGACTCACTTTTGTGACCCAGCCCTCAACTTGTCCTCCAGTAGCCTGATCACTTCAGAAGCTTCTAGTGAGTCCTTACAGAGTTCCTCCCAGCCTGGAGCAGTCCAGCTTTTCCAGCTGAAGGAGCAGCAGGTGGGTGGTCCTCTCCCCTACCCCGAGTCTTCTACCCACTGATTCTGGGGCTTTTGTTTTTTGAAGACCGGGTCTCACTCTGTCGCCAAGGCTCGAGTGCAGTGTCATGAACATAGCTCACTGCAGCCTCGACCTCTAGGGCTCAAGCCATCCTCCTGCCTCCTGAGGCTTGAGAGGTGGGAGGATCACTTGGAGCACACCTCCACCCCTGGCCCTTATTCTGGCATAACCTGCCCTTTCCTCCTGGTCTCTCTCCTGGCCTGCAGGAATTGCACCTGCCTGAGATGCGGCTCCCTTCATCTCTCTGCCACATCCTGCCCAGGTCCTTGCCTTCCTCCTGCTCCCCCATTAGACTTAGAGGCAGGAAGTGGGTCCTGTGTTATCTCACTGCCTCAACAAAGTATCCTGTGCAGAGTGGGCACTCAGTGTTTGGAGGGTGAACTGAGTGCAGAGGCAGGAGACTGTTCAGACAGCCGCAGAACAAGGCAGAGCACCACGCACTCCCCACGTACTCCTCGAAGCTGCTCTGGGCCACTGCTGGACCCCCGTTGAAGCTCGCCAGGTTGAGGCCAGTTTCTTGCTCTTGTAACCGACATGATGCTTGTTTTTGTGTGAGAACCTTGGCCTGGATCTGTGATTAATTCTTTAGGGTGGAAGGCTGTGATTAGGATCACAGCAGGAGGGGCCAAGCCTACAGAGCATGGCGGCAGGGAAGAGGAGGTGGGGGGCACTGGGTCTGAACTCCTTGGCCCATGCGGGCTGCAGCCAAGAACACAGACACCTGTGTGTGCTTCTCTTGTGCAAGCTCTGATCTCTGCACTCCACATGCACTGGGACACCCAATCCTTAGCCCAAACCTCCAGGGACCCCTGTGTGATGGACTTGGAAGCGGTGGAGCCGGGACCAGGCAAGGCCATCTGTCCATCCTCTGCCATGACACCATACTGCAGGGCTCAGGCAGTGTTTGAACAGAGTCCCCACTGGGCTTTAAGGGGGTGCTGAATGCTGAGCCTGCAGGTGTGCAGGCAGCAGGTGGGAGTGGGCCCAGCACGAATCCTGACTTGGCCACATTTCATCTGACTGCATATCCTGGGGAGGAGAGCCCACTAGGGAGCAGGTGCCAAATTCCCCCACGGTGGTGGAGGCAGGGGAGTGGCAGAGACTATCTGTGACTTTGGCGGTGTGCTCTGGGCAAGTGACTGAGCCTCAGTTTTCTCCTCTGTACAACGGGGAGAGGACGTACGGGGGCCCATCCCAGGCCGTGAGCCACAGTGAAAGGCCAAGGAATATAGCTGCCCCTGACTGTTATAATCATCAAGTCCTGGTGGTCTCTATGTGTTTTCCAAACCCAGAAGCCACAAAAAAGGAAGACTACTCAACTACAGAAAAACACAAAGCTTCCATGTGGCAAAAGCCCATAAACAAAAATAAAAGAAAAGATGCATGGAAAAATATTTGCAAATCGTCACAGACAAGGAGCCAACCTCCTTCACATATACAAGGAATCTATAAACTGATAAGAAAAACAGGCAAAGGAAAAAAACAGTGTTTGCAGGAAAGGTTGTGTAAATGATCTTCAGCTTTTGAAAAGATGCTCAAACTCACTCTGTAACAGAAAAGCAAACTTAACAATTGCCCCAAGACAGCCTTCTTACCTGACAGGAAGAATCCTGCAGGCTGGTGGGACTGTGGGGAAATGGACCTTCTTGGGCATGTAGTGCCAGCCCAGGCTGGCATGGCCTGAGGTGGGCAGCTTGGCAAATCTACCCAGACTGTACGTGCATCAGTTCCAACCTAGCCATCCCACTTCTGGGGATGTGTCCTACAGATATAGGTACACTTGACTCTGAGCAATTAATGCTGCACAAAGTAGGTACAGATGCATTGTTTTTAGCACCAAAAGACTGAAAAGATCTTCATGCTCACCCACAGGGGACTGCATGATGAACGCAATGTCCGCAGCCCCAAGAAAGGATGGGTGCTCCTATGTGCTGATGTAGAATTATCCACCATGTGCGTGGTTAATCAAACATAGCTGGTGGAGAACAGCATGTGGGAAAAGTGGGGTTTGAGGGATAAACAGTCATTCCATGATATCTGAATGCTCGCAATCCAACCTCAGGAGACACATGGATGAGACAGTTTTGTGAGAAGAGGTCTGAGTGGGACTGTCATCCTCATATCCAGGTGATGACCTGAGTGCCAGGGTCCCAGGCAGCCTCTACTCAGTACAGCCCCAAGCCAGGTTCCCTCCAGCCCCGGGGCAGCATCACCTCCTCACCCACAGCCTGTGGCCTCCTTGTCCGTGTATATCATAGGCTCTGGTCTGCACTGGGCTGCGCTGACTGCACTGGGATGCCTGTCAGTGCAGAGGGCTCTGCTCTCCCCTGGAGCTCTGGGCTCTGGGCTCTCAGGAAGGGCTCATGTGGGACCCCCTGGCCACTCAAATCAGGTGGGGAGCCCTCCCTCTTGAAAGGTGCCAGGATTAATACTTCCTGAAGTTCCCAGGCTGGGTGGGGTTCCCCTGTGGGCCCAGCATGATGGAGGCCAGGAATATCCTGGGCCTGGGCGCAGGGATCCCCTTACCTGCCGTTCTGGTCTGTGTGGCTCCATCAGCTTCACCACCTGTCCCTGCTGTACCAAAATGACCTGGGAGTCCCCGAGCCAGGCGACGTGCAGGGTCGCTCCTGCAATGAGTGCACACACACCTGTGGTGCCACTCTGCAGCCGCTGCAGGGAGAGAGGGCCCATGAGAGTTGAGAGGAGGTAGGGAAGGGCAGAGGATGACACGGGGCAGGATGAAGCTTCCGGGGGTGATGAATACTCCCGTTACTGTGGTGAGGAATCCACAGGTGTATATGCTATAAGCCAAAACTTGCCAAATTGTGGACTTCAAATATGCACCACTTACTACGTGTCAATTGTATCTCAATAAAGATGTTTATTTATTTATTTATTTATTTATTTATTTTGAGACAGAATCTTGCTCTGTCACCCAGGCTGGAGTGCAATGGCGCAATCTCGGCTCACTGCAACCTCCGCCTCCTGGATTCAAGCGATTCTCCTGCCTCAGCCTCCCAAGTAGCTGAGATTACAGGCGTACAGCACCACGCCCAGCTAATTTTTTGTGTTTTTAGTAGAGACGGGGTTTTGCCATGTTTCTTTCCCAGGCTGGTCTTGAACTCCTGAGCTCAGGCAATCTGCCTGCCTTGGCCTCCCAAAGTGCTAGGATTACAGGCGTTAGTCACTGCGCCTGGCTATTTATTTATTTATTTAGAGGCAAAATCTTGCTCTGTCACCCAGGCTGGAGTGCAGTGGCACAGTCTCAGCTCACTGCAACCTCCATCTCCTGGGCTCAAGTGATTCTCATGCCTCAGCCTCCCAAGTAGCTGGGACTATAGGGGCGTGCCACCATACCTGGCTAATTTTTTTTTTAATTTTTAGTAGAGGCAGGGTTTCACCACGTTGGCCAGGCTGGTCTCAAACTCCTGACCTCAAGTGATCTGCCTACCTCAGCCTCCCAAAGTGCTGGGATTACAGGCATGAGCCACCGCACCTGGCCAATTTTTGTATTTTTAGTAGAGACGAGGTTTCACCATGGTGGCCAGGCTGGTCTCGAATTCCTAAACTGAAGTGATCCGCCGGCCTCTGCCTCCCAAAGTGCTGGGATTACAGGCGTGAGCCACTGTGCCCAGCCTCAATAAAGCGGTTATGCCTGCTTCAGAGAATCCGTTTTCTACTCTGAGGCAGCCTTGAGCTCAGAGGCCTTTGTCACTTCCTGGGGCTGAGGTGAGAGGCCAGGAGTGGAGGCTTGCCTGCTTTTCACTGGGGTCCTTGCAGCTACAGAGATTGCACGGTTTTCTATTGAGATACAAAGCCCGGCTCTGCTAATTTCCATGAAGGTCTGTACTCAGAGCATGTGACAAAAGTGCACCTTTCCCCTGGTGTCTTCTCACTGGGGCAGGTCTTTTAAGCAATCTGAGCCTCAGTTTCGCAATGTCTACAATGGGTACAATATTCGTATTCACCTCAGAGGGCTACAAGAAGGACCTAGTGAAATTCTGCTGGTGAGGTTCAGAGTGGCTAAGTTCACAGAGGAGGGGCCTGACGCATTTGTATTCTTTCTTCTTTCAGAAACAAATGCCTCATCCCTGCACGTGGCTATAACTCCCGAAGGAGTGTTCCCAGAGGACATCGGTAGCCTGCTGAGACCCTGCCTAGAGGAGGAAGGGGAGGCAGGCAGTAGATTAATCAGGTTTTACATATTCCCCCTTTTATGATGCTTTGACATCTTGGGGCCTTGCTGGTCCTGGAGGGGCTGCCCCTTCCCAGGCCAGCTGATTCCTCGAGACAGCAAACACCTGGGGAGGATGCAGAGAAGGCTCTGGCCCAGCTTCCCTCTCTTCTCTCTGCGCCCCGACTACCTCAGTGCTTCCCATGCATGGCCCTGTGAGGCGTGGCCCCTCCTCTCAGGAACTGTGAGTAGTAGACTCTTTGTTAAGGTCCTGGTCTGTGTCTGTCGCCTTGCCATATCTCATTAAAACAAAATCCCAGGAACGCTTGACCACAGCTGCCTTCCCCGAGGCCAGCAGACCCTCTGTGCCAGGCAGGTCTGTGTGGCTGAGAGGCCCACCATGCTGGGTCAGGGCAGGCTTTGTGCTGCTTCCGTTCAAGTGAAAACCAAGCCCCTTTAGAAAAAATGGCAGGACCACCGGCAGTGTTTAGTGAGGACCTTCCAGCACCACCAGCCCCTTTGGCATTTTTCCCACTGCAGAGGCCGGGACTCTCACTGGCCTCCAAACTGCACCCGAGGCCCAGCGGCCAGTCCTCACCTCTCGCTTGGCTTTCCTGAGAAACATCTGGTCGGTGCGCCGGAAAGCTTCTCTGAGGGCTCCTGCAGGGTCTGTGAGCAGCTCTGGCTGGCGGGCAGCGTTGGTGTGCACGTGGACAGCGGCGTACCTCGCAGCATCCACACCTCCGTGACCATCAAACACAGCAAAGTAGGCACGGTCCACAGGGTCCTGGTGGGGATGAGGTGAGAGTCACAGACCCGCGGGACCCAGGGTGCTCCCAGGGGGCGTGGAGCCAGGCACTGATGGGGTAGAGTCTGGGAGAATCAGTATGGCCTTCGCCCGGCTTATGTGCGTATGAGCTGGGAGGTTTGGAAAAGGACAGCTGGCGGCAGCCTTGGTTTCACCATCTGTTATGAGTTGCTACAAGCATAAAATGAGGGGCTGCCCCAGGTGGCTCCTGGTGCAGGAGTCAGGGGAACGTGGCATCCAGGCCTCCCTCATAACAGACTCACACTGTTGCCCTTCTTAGTCTCTCGCTGGGCAAGTACAGGGGCTGACGGGTGTCTCTCCTGTCTCAGCCTTGGCGGGCAGCTCTTCTCGGTACCTGGGGGGCCCCCACCCTCGCCCTGGTCCTCCGAAGCTGTCCCCAGGGTCTGGATGGGAGCACTCACAGACAAGCCGAAGAGCTGGTTGAAGGAAGGGAGGGACACGTGCCGGTCCTCCATCTTGCGGCGAGTGTTCCGGATAGCGTGGATGGAGACCAGCCACTGCCGCTGTGAGGCCCGGGCAGCCAATGGCACCTGCTTCTGCCACTGGCCGGCAACTTCCCAAAGGCGGTTAAAGAAACTCCGTGCCAGGCTTTGGGCATCCAGCACTGATGGGCACAATGGAAGGATTGTCAGGGAAGTGCCAACCAAGCCAGCTGAGGCCTCGCTGGCTCCCTGACAGCTCCCACGTGGGCCTGCAAAGCCCCCATCACCGCCCAGGGCATTGTGAGCACATCAACTCAATAACGCACACATGGCAGCCTGTTACCAGAATTAGAAATGTCTAGTTTGGCAACTTGCCCCTTGAAGTCTCCCATCCCACCATGGAGCAACTCTACTCATGGGAACCCATCCTAAAGAAATAATCAGAAACACAAAAATAATTTTAAAGACAAAGTACAGAATCACTTATAATTGCCCATTAATTAGAAATACTATATATCCAATGACAAAGGAATAATACTTAAATTATGATCTAGTCTTGGCCAGGCGTGGTGGCTCACACCTGTAATCCCAGCACTTTGGGAGGCCGAGGTGGGCGGATCACCCAAGGTCAGGAGTTCGAGACCAGCCTAGCCAACATGGTGAAACCCCGTCTCTACTAAAAATACACAAATTAGCCGGGCATGGTGGCGGGTGCCTGTAATCCCAGCTACTCGGGAGGCTGAGGCAGGAGAATTGCTTGAACCCGGGAGGCGGAGGTTGCAGTGAGCCGAGATCGTGCCATTGTGCTCCAGCCTGGGCGACAGAGCAAGACTCTGTCTCAAAAAAAAAAAAAAAAAAAAAAAAAAAAGATCTAGTCTCTTGATGAAGAATTAAGCTGCTATTAAATATGATTTTCATAACGAAATATGCAACTCCCATACGACCCCACCGTGGCACTCCTGCGGACTTATCCCAGAACAATGAAGACTGTTCACATAAAAGCTTGAACACATGAACACAAATGTTCATAGCAGCTTTATCTGGAACAGCCAAAATCTGGAGTCAGCCTAGATGTCCTTCAATGTGGAAATGGTTAAACAAACCATGGTCGACCCATACCTTTGAATACCACTCAAGAATGGCAAAGAATGAACTCCTGATGCATCAAACAACCTGGGCTAATCTCCAGAGAATTAAACCAGTCCCCTAAAGTTACACATCATATGCTTCCATTTATATGTGTTCTTGAAATAATAAAATGGTAGAAGCCGAGAAGATTAGTAGTTGCCAGTGGTTAGGGATGGGGTCCGTAGGGATGGGGGTGTAAGGGTGGCCTTAAAAGGGTGACAGGAGGGATCCTGGTGATGGAACTGCTCTGTATTTTGACCATGTTAGGATCCTGATGGTGATATTTTATTATAGTTTTGCAAAATGTTACCATTGGAGGAAACTGGGTAAAGTGTACATGGAATCTCTTTGTATTATTTATTACAACTGCATGTGCAGCTATGATTATCTCAAAACAAAAAGTTTAATTAAAAAAACTAGCCCAGGCATAGTGGCTCATGCCTGTAATCCCAGCACTTTGAGAGGCTGAGGTGGGAGGACTGCTTGAGGTCAGGAGTTCAAGACCAGCCTGGATAACATAAAGAGACCCTGTCTCTTAAAAACAGGCTGGGCGCCATGGCTCATGCCTGTAGTCCCAGCACTTTGGGAGGTAAAGGCAGGCAGATCACTTGAGGTCGGCGTTCAAGACCACTCTGACCAACAAAGTGAAATCCCGTCTCTACTAAAAATACAAAAATTAGCTGGGCATGTTGGGATGCACATGTAGTCCCAGCTACTTGGGAGGCTGAGGCAGGAAAATCGCTTGAATCCGGGAGGCAGAGGTTGCAGTGAGCCAAGATTGCGCCACTACACTCCAGCCTGGACAACAGAGCGAAACTCAGTCGCAAACAAACACCACCAAACCAAAAAAAATTATCTGCATGTGGTGGTATATGTAATCCCAGCTATTTGGGAGGCTGGAGCAGGAGGATCCCTTGAGCCAAGGAGGTCGAGGTTACGGCGATCTCCGATTACACCATTGCATTCCAGTCTGGGTGACAGAGGGAGACCTGGTCTCTTAAAACAGAAAACTAAAAAATGGATTTTTATAGAGTTTATAAGCACGTAAAATGTCATGATACTAAGTGAAAAATGAAGGAAAATTACATATGCAGTTTAACTACAAGTCCATGAAAAACCACCAGGGCCAGAAAAAAAAAAGGCAGGAACAGCACACAACCAAGGTGTCAGAGTGGACCTGCACGTGGCAGTTCCATGGACAGCTTTTTCCTGAAGTACACTTTCTTAATACTGCCCCAATTTTTCATTACAAGTGTTCGTCTCGCGTGACAGTGGCTTTAAAGCATGTCCACAAATTCTTTGACTTCCCCTTTCGTGAGGTGGAGCTCACTTCCCACCGCTGAGTGTGGGACTTGGCTGCTTCTGATGAAGAGAGTGGCAGTGACTGTGTGTGCTTCAGGTGCTACGAAACAAAGAGGCCCTGCACCTCCCGCCTTGTGTGTTTTCACTCTCTTCCTCCCTCCCTCTCATCGCTCAATCTGAGCTGTGAGGATGCTCAAGCAGCACCATGGAGAGCCCACATGGGACGGGACCAGGGCCTCCTGTCAGTGGTCGAGTGTTGAAACCACCTCGAAAGCAGGCCCTCCAGCCCAGCCAGCAAACATGTGACCACAACCCAGTGAGAGACCCTGGACCAGAACCAGCTAAGCTGCTCCCAGATTCCAGACCCACAGAAACTGGGAGAATAAATGTCTGTTGTTTTAAGCCACTACATTTGGGGCGATTTGTTATGTAGCAACAAATAATATAAGCCACAATACTCATTTGAAAAGAAAAAATGCCCAAATCCTACCTAAGCGTGGCTTCTCAAGAAAAGATCAACCAGTAACAGGCCCAAAGGAAACCATGGGGGCTCTGGCTTCAGGGACTCATGTCACCTCAATGCACAAACTCTCCTGGAACTCCTGCCAGCCCAGGTGCATGTGGCAAGCATGGTGAATCAGGGCCAGTCAGCCGAGGGCAGGAGTTGAGCATCACAGGCCACACCCAAAGGACATGGGGAACTGAGAGAAGGAAAGAGCTCCTGCCTAAAGGCGGAGGCTATGGAAGAAAAGGAGAAGGGCTGAGGCCAGAGGGGGCCACCGAGAAAGAACCATGAACATGAGCGCTTATGCACGCAGGAGGTCACAGAAAGACAGGTCCTTGGGAATCCATGCATCAAGGCAGGGTTGGGGGCATCCAGAGCCAGCTGCTGCTGCCATAGCCAACACAGGGGCCTATTCAAGCATTTGGCAAGAACTGGGGACTGGCAAGGCTGTGGGGTGAAGGAGGGGCCTGAGAACTCATTCGGGCAGGCCCAGCTCAGGGAAGGCAGCTCCACACAAGTTTGGCCGGTGGATCCCCTGCAAACCAGCAGGAAACCCCCCTCGTCCTGCCAGTCTTTGTAGTGCTGCCTCCTTTTCCTCTCGTCTGAGGGCCACTGTGCCCAGAAAACTGCCCCTAAATGCCATGGACTCTTCCTCACTCCCTCTGGAAACTGTGGGCTCCTGGTGCTTACCAGGCCTGAGCTTGGGCTGAGGGGAGACTCCGGCTGCCGCTGTGGCTCACGGTCTCGCCCCGGGTGCTACCGCTATTTCCAACAGCCGCTTAGCCTAGACTCTGCTCAGGAAAGGCCAGCGGCTGAGGCAGTGCTGCCCGGCCCACAGACTCCCCATGCCAAGGGCTGAAGCCCCGCAACCTCGGGAATCACTTCTGGATTCTTCGCTGATCCAGTCACCGGGGAGGGGCTGACTGGCAGCCACACAGAGGTTTCAGCCACCCGCTGCTCTTCAGTGGCAATTCTTATAATACAATCCCCACTCTGACGCAATTTTGTAAGAATGGCTTGGAGTCCAAAAACTTGACTACATTCTACGTCCGTGACAGGGAGAGCATGATCAAGGCCGCTAGGCAGGCCTGCATGCGAGGCGCTGTGACAGACAGGGAAGCAAGGGCAGGCGAGACTTCCTTCTGGCTGCGCCCTCCTTCCTTCCCAGGCCTGCAGGAGCCCGGGCGTAGGACTGGGCTGGTGCCGGCGCGGCGACGCTCCTTCTCACCGGCAGGTGGCGCTGTCTCCCGCGTGGACGGACAGAGACCCATCAGGCGGGGCGGGGCTGGGCGGTGGTGGCGCCCCCTTGGTGGGGCCGCAGAGCGGAGGCGCAGCAGCTGCCACCGGCCGGAAGCCTGCTGGCTCGGCCGAGAACAATGGCCGCCTGTCACTGTGGACAGCTGTCTCCCAGGCTAAGGCAAGGCTGCGCTCCCAGGGAATGCGGGCAGGGAGCCAGGGCGGAGGGCAGGGGACGAGAGCGAGGAGGAGAGCGCGGGCACCCACTGATGCTGGAGGCCTCGGGTATTCGCTTTCTCGCTCTTCTCCCACCTTGTTGCTTTTCCCCGGATGCACACATGCACTAGTAATGCCGAATTTAGAACAACAGGGAAAGGAAAGGAAATGGTAAAGGAAGGGAAAGGAAATGGCAGACAGGAAATGGCAAGGAAGGGAAAATCCACTGCGACTCTGCTGCCTGCTGGCCTGTCCAGGGACAAGTTTTCAGCTGGGTGGGACGTTGCTACCCCCTTGTGGCACCCCTGCCGCAGCCTGCGATTCTTACTCCCTGTATTTCTGGTCCAACATCAACCAACACTTTGGCGAAATATAATAAAATGAAATTACTAGGAGAATGAAAGAAAGTCACATGAAATAAAAGCCCTGCTTTTTAATGATTATATCCTCTGTGAAATAGCTCTGCAGCCCTCTCCATTTCTGGGTTCCCCTGGCCACACCATGCTTATGGCTGTCCCAGGAGCAGGCTGACAGACAAGCTTCCACCAGCATCTAACCATAGGGCTCATGGACACCGTAGAGCGTCTCCACCCAACAGAATCCTGACTTGGGGCAGCTGAGGCAGGGGGCCTGAGCATTGAGGGGACCACGCTGCTGCCCCGAGACCTGCTGGCATGCCACCTGGCTGACCCTGACTTCGCCTGCCTGGGCGCATGTTAGCTGAGTTACAACACTGAGGGCACTTGAACCTGGCTGCATGACCAGAGATCGATCACCTGTGAGATCCTCTGTGAAACGGGATAAGCATCTTTAATTTCCTGGGCTGTTCTGGAACTTCAGTCAGACAGGACACAGGAGGGTGTCTGCACCACCCACCCCTGCCTCGTGGGCTGACTGGGAACCGTGTGACCTGTGGAGGGCTGTGACCGCCACCCTCCACCTCGCTGGGGCCCCAAGCCTTCTCTGCTCCTTGATTCTGCTGCTGTTGTGAGCGAGGGCCCCAGCATCCTTAGGGACCCCAATCAATGGGCTTCCCACAATGTCCTCACCCTTTGTTGCCTGCTAAGCAGCCCTGGGGCCACCTCAGAAGAAACAGAACTCACAGGTCACAGGGGCCTTTTCCTCCTCGTCATCCTCCTCCTCCTCCTCTTCTTCCTCCTCCCTGGGCAACTTCCTGAATTCGGAAAGGTCTGTCTGTAGTAGCTGTGAAACTGCTTCGTGGGCCAGAGCAGCGGCAAGTGGTGGCGGGGCCTTCCTAGGGATGAGGAGGGGGAAATGAGGGGCAGCCCCCAGCAGGAGACCACACCTAGCACCCCTTCCCCAACCGTCAGCCCACATGCTGAGGGGTCACGGCCAGCAGGGCGGCCCCTGTCCTCAGGGAGCTGGGACAGGAAGGTCACACGACAGCAGAGGCAGACGCACAACCATCTGGTGGGGAGCTGGACCATAATACTTGGGCCTGGGGCTAGTGGGGAGGGGGCTGTTGATGGGCAAGTAAACTGCCTGACATCCATGCTGATGACGGCTCCTGGCCACAGGAAGGCAGAGGAATCGCCCATGCCTGCTGGGGACCGTGGGGGGTGGGGAGTGTTCTGGGTTGAATTGTGTCCCCCCAAATTCATACACTGAGGCCCTAACCCCCAGTACCTCAGAATGGAGCTCATTTGGAAACGGAGTCATTGCAGATGGAATTAGTTAAGATGATGTAATGCTGGAGCAGGCTGGGGCCCTACTCCAATGACTGATGTCTCTATAAAAAAGGGGGAATTTGGGCCGGGTGCGGTGGCTCACATCTGTAATCCCAGTACTTTGGGAGGCTGAGGCGGGTAGATCACGAAGTCAGGAGTTTGAGACCAGCCTGGCCAACATGGTAAAACCTCATCTCTACTAAAAATACAAAAATTAGCCGGGTGTGGTGGTGCATGCCTGTAGTTCCAGCTACTCAGGAGGCTGAGGCAGAATTGCTTGAACCTGGGAGGTGGAGGTTGCAGTAAGCCAAGATTGTGCCACTGCACTCCAGCCTGGGTGACAGAGCGAGATGCTGTCTCAAAAAAAAAAAAAAACAAAAAAAACCCAAAAACGTTAGGGGAGGAATTTGGACACAGACATACACACAGGGAGAATGCCATGGGAACATGAGGCAGAGACCTGGGGGATGAGCCTACAAGCCAGGGAATGCCAAGGGTTGCCCACAAACCACCAGAAGGAGCCAGTTCTGTCAACATCCTGATCTCAGATGACAGCCTCCAGCACCATGAGGCACACTTCCGTTGTTTAAGCTGCTGGGTCTGTGGTCATTTGTACAGCAGCTCCAGGAAGCTGATCCTGGGGTGTGGGACCCATGGGCACACTCAGTAGAGGAAGTGGCTGTGCGTGGTCCACGAGGTCCCTGGGAGGATGGGGCCATAGGAGCTGCCAGGGTGAGGGGCGGTGGGAACAGGGCAGGCCAAACTTTATGCTAACAGGGAAGCACTGCCATTGGTCTGTGTTTTATTTATTTATTTTTAGAGACAGGGTCTTGCTCTGTCTCCCAGGCTGGAGTGCAGCTGTGCAATCATGGCTTGCTGCAGCCTCAAACCCCTGGGCTCAAGAGATCCTCTCACCTCAGACTCCAGAGTAGTTAGGGCTACAGGCAGTAGTTAGGGCTACAGACATCACCATGTCCAGCTAATTTGTACATTTTTTGTACAGGTGGGGTTTCGCTATGTTGTCCAGGCTGGTCTTGAACTCCTGCCCTCAAGTGATCCTCCCATCTCAGCCTCCCAAAGCCCTGGGATAATGGTGTGAGCCACCGCACCTGGCCGCCTTTAGTCTGTCTGAAGAGAGACATGGCATGATCAGATGGGGCTTTTAGGCCTCTCTGACCCTGGTGTGGAGGGTGGGCTGGCAAGGAGGGGACAACTGTCTAGAGGACAGAGTCCAAGACCTGGGCTGGGCAGGGCCATGGTGACAAACAGGAGCGGACAGAGTCGGACAGTATAAATGGAGGGGCCAGGACAGTGTTGAAGTTTCTAGAAGCCACTTCTGAGCAACTAGAAGGCTCATGGTACAGTTAATTACCCTGATGGGGATAGAACAGGGTCAGGCAGGGGATGGGCAATGGGCTCTGTTTCCACAGCGACTTGTGTTCCATGGAGGTCAAGAGGCCTGAGGGCCTGCAAGAACATGGTCTGGGCAGGAGATGGAGCTGCGGAATGAATGAGGATAGGGGGCTGAGTCCCACAGGGCCAGAGCATGGCTAGCAAAGTGGGGATGACTCCAGGGGTGGCCTTCTGGGTGCCACGAAGGAAACGTTTTAAGAAGTGAGACTGGGTCACTGCTTTGAACGTCACAGAACAGAGCTGAGCAGTCGAGGAGGCGTAGTGGGTAGAAAGGGAGGTTGCAGCAGGCTGAAAGCAAACCGACAGGAGGGTTAGCGTCTTTTAGCAGGTAGGCAGGGCAGAAGAGAGCCATGGGGCAGATTAGGGAAAGAAACACTGAAGCCATCTGTGGCTGAGAAGGAAGGCAGTGGGGAGGAGTGTCTAAAATTCTGAGCCATCCCTGGCTCTTCTGGGCAGAAGGGGTCGCTCCCTCAGTGGCCCTACGGCCTCTAACATGCATTTTGACCTCTGGAATCTGCCTTCTCACCCAGCAGGGGCCCTGGAAGCTGGGCGACACACATTCACCCGTGTGCCTGTCCCTGAGAGTGGGGGTCGGGGAGCATGCCTGGGGTGGCGAGGTGATTCTGCACTGGGCCAACACTCCCGGCTTTAACTGGAAGGCGAGGACCTTCCAATAGCACAGGCTGACAGGTCTTGTTCCATGGGGGCTGGGCACCCAAGGTATCTACTGATGGTCTGAGGAATCTACTGGGATGGATTCTAGATTTTTTTTTTTTTTTCCTGAGACGGAGTTTTGCTCTAGTTGCCCAGGCTGGAGTGCAATGGCATGATCTCAGCTCACCACAACCTCCACCTCTCGGGTTCAAGTGATTCTCCTGCCTCAGCCTCCCGAGTAGCTGGGACTACAGGCATGGCCACCATGCTCAGTGGATTCCTGATTTTTAAAATGAAAGGGTGACTCATGGGAGAAGCCTCTGGAACTGCCTTTGAAAAACAACCAGCCAAGACATGAGAAATTAGTTCCTCTGCCATTTGGGGGTTTCCTGCCAACTGCTGGGTTTTCCTTTTGCACAGCAGGGAGGAAGGACGCCTGTTTCCCTTGGTCCCGGTGAGGCCAGGCCTCAGCTTCCTGCCCACCCGCCACTGCTGCTGGGGCAGGGCGGCAGTTTCCGGCTGTGGGGACCCAGACAATGCCTGGCCAAGGGCCACCATCGTCCTCTTCCTGGACACAGCTCACGCCTCATCCCAGGGTCTGGCCTGGGACACGCCCTAGAGGCCCTCAGCCCTGAGTCACTGCACCATGCAGATCCACCCTGATTCTGGTCCCTGCAGAGCAGGCTCCTACACAAGGCAAGAAGATGCTCCAGGGACAAGCCAAGGTATGTGCAAGGCCCAGGCGCCTGAGAAACACGTCTCACCGACCTTGGGGCACGGGCTGTTACAAGGGGTTTATAGTCTAGTGGCAGAGACTAAAACCACACTCAAATCATTAGTGTACGGTATGCACTGCTCAGGGACTCAAATATGTGACAGGAGGCTACAAACAAGAGGGGAGACAAGGCGTAAATAGCCCCCTGTGGACCGGATGTTCTGACTCCTGGATGGCCTCCAGAAGGATGCCTTTTACGGTCTGTGAAAGAGCTCAGGGACCAAGATGCTCAAAGCCCTTCATGCCCAAGAGCCCCTCCTCAGGCTGGGACATGGGAAGCAGAGCTCGGAGGTGGAACTCGTGACTGTGTATGGGCACATGTGAGTGTGTGTGTGTAGACAGCTGGGCTTAGTGTAGACAACGTGTGAGGCTCAGACCCCAAGTGCTAACTACACCTATGCACATCTACACCTGCGTGTGAAAGAAGATGCTAGAAAAGAACAAAACTAACTTACAAAATAAATCCAATAAGATGGCTGGAACATATAACACCTTCAAGTACTCCATTTTAGTTCACCATGTAAGGTGGATTCCTGGGGGCTGAGGAGGCTCAGGAGCTCTGCGCCCCTCCTGCTCGCACCCATCACTAGGTGGCTCACACAGCAGCCGCTCAACAAGTCTGGCTGCTCTCGCATCAAAACCAAAACCCACTGCCCTCCCCTGTGCCGCCAGCACTGACCCCAGCTTTGGTTCGGGGCCCTCCTGGGCAGGTCACCTGCACTGCCTACTCACTCCTCAGCCCTCCAGGCCCTCCCACCTTGGATCCTTCCCTGGGGCCCTGCTCTGTGCCCTTCTCCCCCTGCCCAGGAACTGAAGGCTGATGTCGTCACCCCGGTGCTGTGGCCTGTCCGTCTTCGGCACTTGTGCCCCACGCAGGCCCAGCAAACCCCTGGGCTCTGTCGTTCCCCGGGATGGCTTTTCCATCTGATCCCCAGCTTGGGGCTGGCACCGCTTGGCTTTGCCCGGTCACCTCATGCTTGGGCCAAAGTGCACCAACCCTTCTGTCCTGGGCCTGGCTTTTTGCCTCAAGGCAGCGATGGCCCCATGCCACCTCCACGAAGACCCAGTGGCTGCAGAACTCCCTGGTCTGGACTCCCCTGCTCCCTGCAGAGTGCCACCTGCTCCTCTCAAGAAGGCAGAACGTGAGGCCTTCCCTCATCTCCCGTGCGCGGCACCCCTGCTGGGCCCACTCTGCTCCACCACTGGGGCCTGATTCACTTTGTGCCACATCTCTAGAATATTTCCTCAAAACAAGCCAATAACACCCTTTGCGCATGCCACGACCTCATGGAGCGTGGTCACTGGGCATTTCCTCCTGAGTTCTAGGCAGCTGCGGGGGATGCTGGGTGGCATGGCCCTTGCATGGGGCTGACACTTAGCAACGTCTGTGCCCATGCCGCCCAGGGAGAGCACAAGTCACTGACTCTGCTGGGGCCTGGGGTCAAGGAAAATAGGCCCTTGGTGGGTGTCAAGAACAGAGTTGATTTGCTGCAAGGGGCAAAGGAAGTGCACACTTGGGGGATACTGAGGCAGCCACCGAGGATGGAGGCTCTGTCAGAGGGAGCTATGGCTGCGGGCCTGTCATGGCTTCAGGTGATATTTCAGGTGATTTGGGTGATGCTGGATTTGGGTGATGCTGGCACTGGGGACCATGGGCACATCCCCTCAGCCAGGGACTAGGTTCACAGAAACAGCACGTGGCCCACCAGCCCGCTCACCTCCATGAGGTGTCCCCTGTGCCAGATAGCCTGACTCCAAGACCCTGTCTGAGCAGAGAGGGTTCGAGAAGAGACCTTGTCCTTCACCATCTTTCATGGGACAAATACTTCCAGAATGAATGAATAAATGAAGGGGAGGGCAAGGGTCTTCCAAGGAAGGGACCTCTGAGGTCAGCCTAGGAGACAGCTACACACTGTCTGCTGGTGGACACCCACCAGATTTCCCCAAAATCTGCTAAGCTAATTGTGCTACCTCTCTGTGCCTCAGCTTCCTCATCTGTGGAAGGGGGACAGTGCCAGCTACCTCTCAGATCGTGGTGGCCGGGGTGCCATGTGGCCCTGCCCCTCCTTGACTGTAAGGCCTCAGGCCAGCCTCTTCATCTACCCACCTCTGCCTCCTCATCCATCACACGGATCGGAAACAGGACGTACTGCTTATCAGCTGCTATGCATTAAATTGTGTTCCCTAAAAGGTATGTTGAAGTCCCAGCCCCCTGTGGCTCAGAATATGATCTTATTTGGAGTTAAAGTCTTTGCAAATCTAATTAGTTATGTTCATATGAGGTCACATTGGCTGGAGTGGCTCATGCCTGTAATCCTGGCATTTAGGGAGGCAAAAACGTGAGGATCCATGGAGCCCAGAAATTCGAGACCAGCCTGGGCAACATAGCGAGACCCCATTCTCCACGAAAAGAAAAATAAATAAAGATGAGGTCACACTGTAGGAGGGCAGCCCCTGGTCCAAAATGCCCATGTCCTTACAAGAGAAGGAGCCACAGACACACAGCAGGCAGGGTGGGGAGGTGTGAAGGCACAGACACACACAGGGAGATGCTGCGTGCAACAAGGCCAGCTAGGAGGAATGAGTCCACAAGCCAAGGACCTCCAGGAAGTCAAGGCCAGGCACTAACAGAAAGGCCTGGAGCAGACTCTTCCCTGCAGCCTTTGAGAGAGCATGGCGCAGCCACCACCTTGATCTTGGACCCTGGCCTCCAGCCCTGTGAAAGAATGAGCTTCGGCTGTGTTGAGTGCGCAGCGTGTGGTGCTTTGCCACAGCAGCCAGGGGAGTTCCACATGGTGTTGCATAGGGATCTGGGGCTGCAGATCCCTGTGTGGGGCTGGACGTGTGGGGGAGCAGCAGCCACATCCCTGGTCGGCCCTGGTGCCCTGCCCTTACTCCCCATCCCCTTTGGGGGTGCACAGGCCTACCTGCTGCCCAGAAAGCCCATGGCCAGCTCAGCCAGCTCGCCCTCCACCTCCTCCTGGCTGAGCACCGTCCCCGGGGCCTTCCATGGCAGAGGGTCCTCTGGGTTCAGCGGGGCTGGGAAGTCTTGCAGGAGCATGTCCAGGAAGCCTGGGGTCTCCTCAGCTCCACTGGCCATTTGGCTGCTCTTCTGTGGGGCTCCAGAGGACATGCCCAGAGCATCCCGGGGGCCTGCTGCTGGGCCAGGGCAAGAGGGTCTCCAGGCTTCACCCTGGGGAGAAATGTCAGAGTCAGCAGAATCAGGGGGGCCACGGCACCAGCAATGCAGGTGCCCACCTAGCACCATGTGGCAGATGCATGGCCTCACGGTTCAGGGCCACTAGTAAGTGGAGGGACAACCCTGGCCACTGTCCTGAAATGAGTCCAGGTGGGGACTTGTGGGCATCCAGAGACCCAGTCTCAGGAGATGGTGCCAGGAGCAGCAGCTGGGTGGACATCGTCAAGAAGTGACAGAGGAGGAAGACTGTTCCTGGCAGAGGGTGGCCAGCGTGGCCAGAGAAAAGCAGGACAGGGATGCTGAGGCCAGGCACTGAGGCAGGTGAGGGGGTTCAACCTGATCATGGGTCCCGAGCAGCCAGGAGGGCTCTGAGGTGAGGGAGTGAAGTCACCAGGTCTGTGAGCCTGGACGTGGTGACCAGATGGCAGGAGGGACACCTGTTGGGGCTCTAGTGGTGTTCAGGGGAAGAAAGAGAAGGGCCAAGATGCAGAAGGCTGGCCCAGGGCTGTTTTGGAGATAGGCCAGAGTGGGAGCAGGAAGGGATCCCCAGAGGCTGCCGGGGCCACCCAAGGGGTGGCCAGGAGAGAAGTGGAGGGTTAATCTGGGACAGACAGGAGGTGCCCTGGGACATCATTGAGCCTATTCAATGCTCTCTAATAGGAGGAGGGAATTGTGAGCCTAGAACAGCTCAGGCCTGCTAAGCCCTGGCTGGAAGAGGGGCACTGTGGACAGTTCCAGGTGCTGACCCCACTGTGGGGCATGTGGGCTCTTCCTCCCTAAGTCCTTAGGAATGCCCAGAGCTGACCAGCCCTGGGAGTTGCCCCTAAAACCCCAGGAGCCAGGACAAGCCCCCATTTCACAGATGAGAATCCCAAGGTTTGGAGAGGGTTAGTCCCTCGCCTGAGGTGTCAGGAAGGAAGACAGGGCCGAAGAGGGATCGCAAAGCCTGTGCCTTCACTCCCTCACCTGCTTCTCTCTCACTGGAAAGAGGCACATGGTGCCTCACAGCCTCCTCTCAGGGTGGCTCTGGCTCCTCTTCTCTCCTAACTCAGAATCTCCACAGTCGCCTCCCCAGCCTGCCTGCCTTGCCTATTCCCAAACAGCTCTCCAGTGCCCCCCTTTCCATGTTCTTTGCATCGCCCCGGGGATTCACCTCCAGGCCCCACACCTGGGCTTCCCTGCCAGCACCCGCTCAGCATGGACCCTTCTCTCTCCTGCCCCCTTCCTCTCCGGTGCCTGACCCCTCCAAACCCTCCCACAGAGGGGACTCCACCTTGGGCTTTGTCTAACACTCAGGCTGGGAAACTTTCTTCAGCGAGTCCTACGCAGTAGTGGATGAGATTGGATCCAGAAAAAAATAAAAAAGAAATCCTACGCAGTTACTAAGCCGGGGAGAAAAACTGCGTTCTTCTATGGTGACAAACGGACATGACACTCTGAGGAACACCCCAAGTTCTAGGGTGGAGAATTTGGGGAACAGTTTCACAGCCCATCACCTTCATGAGGACTTCCAGGTTCTGAAAACTGAATGAAGAAGGCAAGGAGAATCTTCTAGAATCATCAGTCTTAGAATAGCCACAGACTCTGCCTACAAACTTTGCTAAAAGGGTGGCTGCGGCAGGGGCCTGAGGTGCAGGATGAAGAGAGTGGGAAGTAAGAGATGCAGGGAGCTCACAGCCCACAAAAGGGCTGTCCTTATTAGGAACTGCTAACTTGGAACAAGCCTTCTGGAAGCCTAAAGATAAAAAAACACAAAAGAGAATGGGGTGGGCAGAGGGAAAGGTCCCAGCACCAAGTTAAATGTCTGATCAATGAGGGATTTGGAATGCAAGGGGTGAAGGGTGGTAAATTAACAAAACACAAAACCCTTCTCTTCTTTTAGAGGCAGAATCGAAAGGTAATTTATTTTAAGTAGACACGTACAAATAATGTAGGAATAGGGGTGCTTGCTACTGAAGGTTCTGGGGATAGACTAAATTCATTGCTATGGTTCACATTTACTCACAAGTAGGAGTAAATTTAATGCAGCCCAGGTTACAGAAGGCAAGCAGGTAAAAGGATAAAGAACATAAAACAACTGGCAAGGCGCTGTGGCTCAGGTCTATATCTCAGGGCTTTGGGAGGGTGAGACAGGAGGAGTGCTTGAGGCCGGGAGTTCAAGACCAGCCTGGGCAGTGAGACTGCCACCCCCCACCCCCCATCTCTACCAAAAAAGAAAAAAAAAGAACATAAAACAAATAAGGAAAAATCACTCTGAGAGCAGGAGGGACACTGACATTCAAACCACAAAGGAAAGACTGTGAGCTGGAGAAATGAGCAGAGGCTGGGAGCCCTAGTAGGTCAATGAGGAGGCGGCAGGGCCTGCCAGCCATGCCCCAGCAGAGCTGTAAGGCATTCGAAGATGGTGTGAATTTCCCAGCAAGCTTGGCTGCCCTCAAGCAGTGAAAGCGGCCAAGGGCCCCTCTTCTGCCTGGGACTGCCCTGGCCCCCTGGAGCTTCTGGGAGAATGTGAACAATGCAGAGCTGCCCCCAGCAACTGCCAGTGCCTGGGGCCTCCGCCCACTCCCTTGCAATTCCAAGTGATCTGAAGGCTCTACCGTCTCACCACAAAATGTGCTCATGTGAATTTATGATTAGGATCCAAGTGAGAGGATAGCATGCTCCCCCCTAGAGCACACAGAGGGCCCCCCTGGAGAAACCCCTGCCCACAGTGTAAAGCCCCACTGTCAAGGGCAGAATTCAAGACCCTTCACTTCCACCCCACTTGCTGGTGACGTCTGCTGGACATTTTGGGATGCAGGTGCCTCCTGACCTTGGGGTACTTTCTCCTGTGCCGGGAGCCCCTCCCTACAATCGGCCTGTTCCCTCAGGGAGGGTGGCTCCTCCTGTCTGCACTGCAGACCCTGATTCACTGTGGCCACCTGCCTGCTCTGTGTCTTGTGCCCACTACCTGCACAGGCTTCAATGGTGTCTGTGTCAAGTGTACTAAGTGAGGTCTGGGGGCTGTGATGTCTGTGTGCGAAGCTCTGTCTGCATCTGTAGAGGGGACAGGCTGGCTTACTCTCAGGGCCTGTGCCAACTGCCTGCCCTTGTTAGAAAGGCAGGGTGCCCAGGGCCATCTTACTTGCTGGGGACCAAGCACCCTTGTTTCTGCATCAACAACCTAAGGCAAGGGGTGAGGAGAGAAACCAGGACACAGCTTTCCCTCCCTGGAGCCCAGAAGTCAAAAGTGACAGGAATCATTTCCTTCCTTTTCCCAATAAGCTCCTGAATCTGACGTACACCATGGTACACCCGGCAGGAAGGAGAAATTCCTCACCAAGGGAAACCAGAGGCAGCCCTGGGAGTACCTGCAGGGGCAGGGGACAGTGCTGTGGTTCTTTGAGGGATCAACTGGAGGAGACAGCATCAGGAATGGCATGGAGGCCAGCGGCAAGCCGCAGGGAGGAGGCAGGGCTGGGAGAGCACCAGAGGCGGCGCAGCCTGGTGCTGGGCTTTCCTGAGCAGGGCACACCAGTGAAAAACCCCGAATAAGAGGGACGTGTGCATGAGCCTGTGCAAATCACCAAGAACCTGGGGTGGGCATGGGAGGGACATTGGACTCCTGCATCCCAGCACCGCCTGCCTGGACCAGTCTGGCCAAATGTGACTGGCAGCTGGTTCCTCCTGGATCACGGCCCCTCTGCACACCAAATGGGTGCTCACCCTCTTAGAACCTATTTAAGGTCCCACATAGGTGGGAAATGGCAAAGCGAACTCATCGGGGGGGGGGGCAGCTGCAGGGGTGTGGCTGACGGTGCTGCCAGCTGCCATCCGCCCCTGCTCTGAGCACTCTTCCTGGGATGGCTTTTAGCCTCCCAACAACCTCTTGTGGTTATCGCCACTTCACACGGCAGGCTGTAGCAGAAGAGCTAAGGAACTTGCCCAAAGTCCCAGGGTGGGGTTCATGCTGGTGAACCTGGGCCCTAACTGTGATGACACCTGGGAAGTCATTCTGACTCCTTCTATCCCTGACATGTCCCTCATTGGCCACTAACTCTGGGCTTTGGCTCTCTCATGGCTCCTCCTTCCATTTCTGTGTACCCCCCACCCTAGGGCAGCCCCTCTCCTCCTTGTTTTGTGGTGTCCTCCTTCCATTTTGCCTCCCGAGATCTCGCGGATCCTTCCAGGCTTTGCTGAAATCCCCCCATCTTTGGATCCAGCATGCTGTCTTTCATGTCTCTATGGAACTTTTGCTCACATCTGACTTGTAAAAAGTTTTCTTTTTTAAAAATTTAAAATATTTATTTTCCTCTAGTGCATTAGTTTTGACTCCTAAGCTTAATGAATGCAGGGTTTAACAACCGCACTTTTTTAGGGGACATAGAAAAAATACTTGTTGAGTCTTGCTTAACTGCAGAATCAGGGTAATGAAAAAAACCCAGCAATCCTTAGAAAAGGAAACTGCACCACTATAGTGTAACAAAAGCATCATTCATGTTAACTTTTTTTTGTTGTTGTTGTTTTTTGAGACAGAGTCTTGCTCTGTCACCCAGGCTGGAGTGCAGTGGCGCAATCTCGGCTCACTGCAACCTCCGCCTCTCAGGTTCAAGTGATTCTCCTGCCTAAGCCTCCCTAGTAGCTGGGATTACAGGCACCCACAACCACGCCTGGCTAATTTTTTTGTATTTTTAGTAGAGATGGGGTTTCACCATGTTGGCCAGGCTGGTCTCGAACTCCTGACCTCAGGTGATCTGCCCGCCTCAGCCTCCCAAAGTGCTGTGATTACAGGTATGAGACACCATGCCTGGCCAACCTTTTTTTTCTACCAAAGGAGATTCTTATTTCTTTATTCATAACTACTGATAATAGTTAGATGTAAATCCTAGATTTTTTTCCTACATATATAAATTTTTTTTTGTTGTAAAATATACACACTATGTATCCTTTTAACCATTTCTAAGTGTACAGTTCCATGGCATTAAGCACAGTCACACTGCTGTGCAACGACCACTTCTTTCTACAGGCCTGACTTTCTTGATAGACTGTAAGCTCCCTGTAGTCAGGGAGCCCACAATGGCCCTTTGTGTACAGCAGGTGGTAAGTGTGATGGCAGACGGAAGAGTGACTGGCGGGTGGTGTGGGCTGAGGAAGCTACACCACTCTGAAGGGTGCAGTGGGCAGCAGCGCCAGGTCTTAAAAGACTCGGTTGGCTTCAGGTGGTATCCTTTTTTTTTTTTTTTTCTGAGAGGGAGTTTCGCTCTTGTTGCCCAGGCTGGAGTGCAATAGTGGGATCTCAGCTCACTGCAACCTTCACCTCCCAGGTTCGAGCAACTCTCCTGCCTCAGCCTCCTGAGTAGCTAGGATTACAGGCACCTGCCACCATGCGCGGCTAATTTTTGTATTTTTAGTAGAGACGGGGTTTTGCCATGCTGGTCTGGAACTCTTGACCTTAGGTGATATGCCTACCTCGGCCTCCCAAAGTGCTGGGATTACAGGTATGAGCCACCGCGCCCGGCCTTCAGGCAGTATCTTAAAGGAATTCCACAAATGAACTTGTGTAGAGGTTCATGGCTTTCAGAAATGCATTCGTTTTGTTTACCTCTCACAACTACGCTGAGAAGTACATACTGTCAGGCTACACTGCAGATGAAGAAATAGGTTCTAGGAGGGCAAGCACCCATTTAAGGTCTCACACAGGTGGAAAGGGCAAAGCGAACTCAATCGAGGTCTCTGGATGCCCGTGCCTGTGGTACTTCCACCTTGCGTGTAGGAGGAAAAGAGCGAAATTTGACAACAGAAGAGACTGGAGATGGCCTCAGAGTGCTGGCCGGCCCCACTTTCTATCCCCCGTGGTGAGAGCTCAGCTGGGCCCAAGAAACTTGTCCCAGGAAATGCCACCACGACATGTGTGACTCGGTCCCGCAGGGTGGAAGGCTTCGAAGGAGGCCGCCACCATGCAGTGGGCCTCACTGTGTGTCAAGCCCTGTGCTGAAATCCCTGCAGCCGGAGCCAGTTCTTCCTGTTGCACAGACAGGTTCAGGGGCTTGCCTGACCGAACCCGGCGGCAGTGTGCCCGGCCTCAGCGCCTGAGGCTCTGGCTCACAGACCTGTGGCTGAAGCAGCTGCAGCCCGAGCACTTGTGCAGCTGACGCTCGCTTCACAGACGCTAGGGAGGCCGCTGAGCCGGGGGCCATCAGGCAGACTGGGCCCCTGAAGGTGCACTGACTGGGGGGATATGGGGCAACGTGCCGGCCCAGAGGCTCCTGGGGGGGTGGGGAGAGGCCAAATCTCGAAAAATGGGGTGCGTCCCCCTCAGTACCCCATTCTGCCTCATAGCCCTCGGTCCCTACCAGGCCCTCGGCTCGGCCACACCCCCGCCGGCCCCCTAGTTCTGCCCCCTTGGCTCCCCAGCCCCCCAACTCCCAGCCTCGGGTTCCTCAGGTCTGCAGCGGCCCCTCTTGCTCCTCGGCCCCCCGCACTGCACCCCCGCACCCTTTGGGTGCACCCATGTGAGCCTCGTCTCGGCCTCCTTGCCTCCCCAGCCCTCTGGTTCCACCCCTCCGGTTCCTCGGTCCCATTTCACCCCTGTGCGCCTCGGGCGCGCGCCTGACTCTCGTCCCAGCCCCGTCAGCCCTCTAATCCCGTCCCCCCCGGCCTCCTCACCCCAGATCTCCGCGGGCCTCAGCTGTCTCCTCGCGGCTCCGCGTCCCGCAAGCTGCTGCCGGTCGGCCCCGCCCACTTCCCGTCCCTGGCCGCCGCGGGCGCCGCGCAGGCGCAGTCGGGCCTCCAGGCTGGCGGGGCCGGACCTCTGCTGCCCCCTGGCGGCTACGCGGACCGTGACTGCAGCCCTTTAGTGGTAGGCGAACTGCGGCTCCACCTGGGCTCCGGAGCCGCCCCAGTCACCAGCCTCTTGCTTCTCTTCTGCAGCTTTGGGTGGGCGGCTGGATGGGGAAAGCAATCCCTAGGTCACAGCGCCCAGAAATTAAGCAACTTGTGCCGTTAACAGCTGGTACGTGACAGAGCAGGGATGCAAACCCAGACTGCCCAGGCAGGCTCATCCGTCGGGGAAGGAGGCACAGTCCCGGGCTCATTATGAGTTGTTTCCACAAACGTTGAGGCTTTTGTTATCTTTCCGTTCTGGAGGTCAGAAGTCCACTTAGTCTCAGTGGGCGAAGATCCAGGGATCGCCAGAATGCGTTCCTTTCTGAGGATTCTAGGGGAGAAACTGTTCCCCTGCCTTTTCCAGCTCCTAAGGGTCCCCATATAACTTGGCTCGTGGTCCCTTCCTCCAGCCTCGAAGCCAGCAATGGCCAGTTGAGGCTTTCTCACACTGCCACCTCTGGTTCCCTCTGCTTCCTTCTGCTACTTCTAAAGACCCTCCTGATGCCACTGGGCCCACCCAGATAATCCAGGATCATCTCTCTAAATCACTTGATTAGCAACCTTAATTCCCCTTTGCCCCGTCATTTTTTTTTTTTTTTTGACACGGAGTCTCACCCTGTCACCCAGGCTGTACTTCAGTGGCACGACCTCGACTCACTGCAACCTCTGCCTCCCTGGTTCAAGCGATTCTCCTGCCTCAGCCTCCCGAGTAGCTGGGACTGCAGACACACACCACCACGCCCGGCTAATTTTTTTTTGTATTTTTAGTAGAGACGGGGTTTCACCATGTTGGTCAGGCTGGTCTCAAACTCCTGACCTCAAATGATCTGCCTGCCTCGGCCTCCCAAAGTGCTGGGATTACAGGCGTGAGCCACTATGCCGGGTCTGCCATGTAATCTAACACAGGCACAGGTATAGGACATGAACATCTCTGAAGGGCCATTTTTCTGCCAGCACAGAGGCTCATGAAAATATTCTTTTTCTCTCTTTTTAGAGACAAGCTCCTTCTCTGGTGCCCACACTGGAGTGCAGTGGCATGATCACAGCTCACTGCAGCCTCAAACTCCTGGGCTCAAGTGACCCTCCCCTCCTGCCTCAGCCTTCCTAGTGTCTGGGAACACAGGCAAGCACCACCACGCCCAGCTGATTAAAAAAATTTGTAGAGACAGGGTCTCACTATGTTGCCCAGGCTGGTCTTGAACTCTTGGGCTCAAGTGATCCTCCTGCCTCAGCCTCCCCAAATGCTGGGATTATAGGTGTGAACCATCACACCTGGCCAAAATATTTTATTTTAAAGGCAGAAGAAAGAAACCTGTATGTCAAAGAAAATGTTTTAATATATGATATGAATATATTCATCTTTATACCAATGCAGTTGGAAAGTATAATTTTTTAAATGGAGGATGGGGCACCAGATCTTATGTGGCTCTGCCCACCTGGCCTTCAGGTCCGCAGGCCTGTGTCCTTGCCAGGAATCAATGTCTCTGGGATGCTTTTCTAACAGGAGGAACCTGGAGTGAGACCAGGAACCTGGAGAACTAGCAGCTGGGTGATTGGAAAGGAAACCATCTGGGGTGGGGTTGGGTCTGCAAGGCAGGAGGTGTCTGGGCAGAGAAAGCAGGGCTGGGGCGGAGGCTCCTGCCTCATCCCATTCTCCTGCTCACTCCTTCCTAGATCCCTGTCAGGGCAGTAACCATGAGCAAGGCTTGAGGCTACTTCTTATAAACAGTGGCCCTGGGCACATTCCTTAGCTCACCTGAGCCTCAGTTTCTTGATGAGAAAAAATGGGGACAATAGCAACCAACCTATCTCAGAGGGCTGTTGTGAAATCCTGAGCCACTGTTTCTCAAACTGCCCCTGAGATCACCTACAACAGAATGGCTGTAGGGTGAAGTTTGAGAACCGCAGTACAGGTGAGGTGGTGTGTGGGGCAGGCCCTCCCACACTGTAAAGTGCAGTATGGTGTGGTAAAAGCTGATATTCCTGCAGGCATCCTCAGAGAGGGCCCAGTTAGACTCTTGAGCACTGATTCCATTCAAGGTCTGCAGCTTAGAGAGGACGGCAAAGTGAGGCACCACCTGGAGCTTGTCCCTGTGGGCTCCAGGCCAAGGACGTGCCTGGAGATGACTCCTGCTTTGTGGCGCCGTCACTGCCTCACTGTCCGCATTCCATCACGCCTCAGTTCCTGGCTTCCACCCTGGTGAAAGGAATCTTTCAATATCACCCACCCAGCCACAGATGCTTCTCTGCTTCTCTGGCAAGGCTGCACCCCTGGCTAGGTGGGCAGGGCCAGGGGCTCCTTGAGCCAGTCTGCAGCCACTGACCTCTCCAGCCTCCAGGGCACAGGTACGGTCCCATGGAGCGTGGCTGATCTGAAGGCAGTTCTGGCCTAAAGGGGGTCTTGTCCCTTGCTTGTCCTCATTGCTCCCAAGGCCAGGTTGGCAGCAGTAGCAGCGGGGTTGGATGCTGTTGGATGGGAGAAGGTGAATGGACTCGGAGTGCAGAAGCCAAGGGCCTTGAAGGAGGGTCATGCACAAGGGACAATTGCAGAGGAAAATAAAGGAACACTTTGTGATTAGCCCTGCCTGTGGCTGAAATCGCAGTGCAGAAGCATAGTAAGGAAGGACTGGGTGTTCTGGGTTTAAGACCTAGGAACTGTCTCGTTTCCTCCAAGCCTGAATTAGCCCTATAACCTAAGGGTCCTGGAGGTCTTGAAACCTTCTGCGGAGAAGGCTCCAGGTCCACTGGGCCCTGTGGGTGGAAGAGCAGAGTCACAGCCCTGCACTGGGGACCTAACAGGTGTGGCCTTGATAGGGTCCCAGAATGGGACCAGAGTGGGTGGGAGGGGGCAGAAGCTCTGAGAGCACCCCCTCCTTCCTGAAGCCTGTACTTCTGAGACATCCCAGGACCCTCTATGTGGTTCCCCATGTCTCTGTGTATTTTCATTCAGCTCTCCAAACTGTGTTCCAGGGAACCCCCGTGTTAACCTGTGAGGGCCTCCAGGAAGGGGGTCCAGGTGGGGTATGCTGGGTGGGCTCCGGGTTTCCTTACAGGAGCTCTCATATACGTCCTAGTGTGGCCTGGGAATCTACTACTGAGTTGGGTGGGGCGGCGGGTCTGAGTCCGAAACATTCCTAACCTGCCCCTCAAAAAAAGGTCCCACTGAACAGTCTGGAAAGCTGTTTTGCTGAGCTCATGTCACCACTCAATGAGGCACGGGCGGAGTGTGGAGTTTCCAACACACAGTGGATCCTGCACAGGTGTCTCTCCTCGGGTGGCTGGGGAGGGGAGCACAAGAAGGCACTGAGGTCAGAGGGTGGCTGCCACCAGCAGCTGGCACCACAGGGCAGTCTGGCCTACAGGGCATTTTCTAAACTTGGCATGTGAATGGGTTCCATGGGGCACCCAGCTGCCTCTAAGACAATAAGGGCTTGTTGTGAGAATAGGAATTGCAGCAGGCCCCGGGAAACTGCCAGACGCACACAGGCACCATGTACAGGGCTTCTCAGAGATGGGAGCAGGGAGCAGGGGACGGAGATGTGTGGGGTCAAAAGGGTGGCCCCAAGCAGGGAGCTGCAGCGAAGACCAAGGGGATTCATGAGCCAGATCCAGGGAGGGGGTCTCCCAGCCCCACCTGCTCCACTAGACGCCTCTCCTGCCAGAGCCACAGCTGTCAAGGCCGCCTTCCTTAAGGCATCAGGGCCACTGCTTGTGCACACAGCTACCATCAGCAGCACGGATTGAGATGGGGTGTGAGTACAAACTGGGTCTACTCCCCAGGGCTTCAGGGTTGGGGCATCCCTGCTCGTACTGCCAGGGTGTAGGGATAGCAGGGAGCATTCTGGGCACATGTGTGCAGGCTGAAGGGAGACGTATTGAGTTTTGGAGAGGGAAAGAGGGCCCCACAGGTGCCCAGGGACACGGTAATGCTCTGACATCGCTGCACCAGCAAAGGGGCCCCAGCTCTGGATAAGATAAAATGCATTTTAATAGTTTGAAGTGCCATGAGGTGTCTGCATGGCACTGCAGCCTGGGTAAGGGAGGACAGGGCCATCATACGAAGTAGGCGGCCAGGGCTGACATCTTGTCCTTGGGCCGTCTGGGGTTGGGCTTCCCAGGGGGCCTCCTGGCCCGGCCCCGTCCTCGACCCTGCCTTCTCCCTGGTCCACCGCGGTGCATGGGGTGGCAGGAGGCCGCATGCTTCAGCTCCACCAGCTCCTGGAAGACGGGGTCACAAAAGACGCAGCCCATGTGCTGCGTCTCATCGCCCGGGAGTGGGGACTTGGCCTTGTTGAAGTCTACATCAAGCAAGGCGGCCTCACAGACACTGCAGGTGTCGGCGGACACCCGCACGCGGTGGGCGTTCTCGAAGCAGTGCGCTACCACGTTGCACTTGTTGCAGGCCACCTTCCACTTGGGGCCCGAGGTGGGGTCCAGCACCAGCACCCCGCTCTCACATTCCACGCACTGGCCGATGCCCAGCATGCTCAGCGAGTGCTGGCAGGAGGGGTGTGTACACTCGTTGCAGCCCATGCCTGGCGGGAGAGAGGAGCCCTGTAAAGGCACGCCCACTGTGCCCACCTGCCCTCTGCTGCCTGCTCCCAATGCCTCAAGCTCCTGGATCCCTCGTCCCAGCAGAAGGAACTCTTCTTGGCCTTGCTCTTGGGGACAGCCTTGCTCATGCTTCGGCTCCTGGCTGCCGTTACTCCTGTTTTCTGCTTACCTGAAACCTCCTCAACTTTCAAGGCCCCTCGCTGGCGCCATCCCAGTGCGTTTCAGCCGACTCCATCCCCTCTTTGCTTTGCTGCCACAGCTTGTTACTGGTAATGCCACATGACCCTCATGTCACTGGGCCACATGGGAGCACCCTGTCAGCTACTCTGGAGGCAGCAGGAGGGCAGGGATGGGGTCTCACTACCCCGGCAGCCTGGGTGCAGACTGAGGCCTGAGAGGGCTTTCTGCAGAGCACACAGTGAATGTGAGCAGACGCCTCACTCCCGCTGGTTCCTGGTCTGGCTGGGTGCTCTGTCCTGCCTGCCTGGACATGCGCTCCCTCCTCCAGTAATGAGGACGAGGATGAGGATGGAGGACAGTGGTGGATGCTGACTGGGGGTGCCTGCTCACTGGGTGGGTCCCCCGACTGCTGCATCCTCTAGCTCACTGAGCTCCGGAGGGAGCATTGCACACCTGTGCCCAGGTCCTGAGGGTGGACTAGGGTTGCCTGCTCAGTTCTGACACACAGAGAGAGTGGCACCACTGGCTGAGGCCTAAGCAGTGCCCCAGCTACATCCAGGGTCTCTCGTCTCAGTGCCAATGAGTACAGGAAAGGGCAGGGTGAGGGGTCCCCTCAGAGTCCAGCCTGGTGCAAGGCAGGGGTTGGCACTGAACAGAGACTGCAGCTACCTGTGGACAGGAGGGAGCAGCTGCACTCACCTTTCTTCATGTCTCGGAAGGGTGGGTGGTTGTAGCAGTAGGGGCACAGAGGGTAGCTCTTGCCCCGAGAGCCTGATGACCACAGGACCAGCTCGAAGTCATCCAGAGGGCAGCGGAGCTCCTTGTAGAGCTTGATGGTGCCGTTCTGGGGGAGCGTGTAGGTCTCATCGCAGTGGGAGCAGTGCAGGCGGCTTGGTTTGGCCTGAGGCAATGCCAGGCAGGGGGCGTGAGGGTCACTGGGGCCACCGACTTGGCACCCACCCCCACTCCTCTCATAATACAGAATATGTAATCTGTCATGCAGAACCCATGACACACTGCCAGGCAAGGAGCATGAGTCTCTGGCTCTTGCCCCACGCGTGCAGAAAGGCAGTTCTAAAATCTCTGTGCGTACATTAATGCCCATGATGGCAAGTGGCATGGTGTTAGGGAAAAATGCACCATGTGTGTTTGTGTGGCCTAACGGCTGTGTGTTCTAGGGGACATGGGGACACTGGGTATTTTTTGGCAAGGCTTCTTTATGCTCAGTCATTCTTCAGTGACAACCAGGACAAAGAACATGATTCCTGCTGATCAACGATAAAGCTGAGGCCTACAGGAGTGAGGCAGCTTGCCTGAGTTAGTGTTCCCTGCACCTACCTGGATGTACTTCATGAAGCGGTGGCACTTCCCACAGCGTGAGAGGGGCTTGCCTGTGGCCGCCAGGGGCGAGAAAGACACCTCCATCAACTCATCCATGCCTGCGGGCAAGCAGAGTGCAGGAGTCATCTCCCTCCCAGTCCCCAGCAAAAGGCTCCGCAACATGTGGTCAAGGGTCTGAGGGTGAAAGGGTCCCTATAGGTGGTGGTTTCTACTGTCCCTGGCAGCACGGCAGGGCAGCAGCCCTGTGCATCAGAGACACATGTTCCTGGCCGTGTGTGGTGTTAATGCACCTGCTCTTTCAACCCAGCCAGGAGGTGTCACTGCCCTGGCCTACGGAGGTCTGGAGCCCAGATCTGGGAGCTGGTCCCACGTGGGGACCTGGGTCCCCAGGTACTGGCCTCGCCGACAGAGAGACACCCCTCTGGTGAGGGGCAGGCCAGAGGCAGACTCTACCAGCAATGGAGTCGACAAAGTAGTGGAACTTCCTCTTGAACACGTCCAGGGTGTGGCCCAGGACCTGGCGGTAGTCGGCCTTGCCCTGGGCGATCAGGTTCAGCTGCTTCTCCACTGCACTGCGGATGGTGGGGAGCACCAGCTCTGCATCTGCAAGTGGGCAGGGGGCAGACGTTGCCCTGAGCACTCTCACCCAGGGCCATGCCACCCCTTCCCAGGCAGGGATACTGCCCTGTTCACCCCTCCCGCTCTGGCCCGTCCTCCTGGCCTCTGCCCTACCCACCAGTCCACAGCCTCAGATGGTACCAGGCTGGCTCTTATGACCCCAGACCTTTCCTGATTTCCCACCTGGAAATGTCAGGCAGAGTGGCCAGGGATGTCCTGTGGCTAGAAACACATCACAGATGAGCTCCAGGCCGCCCTTGGGCCAGTTTTGTGCTCCTCCCTCTCCCCTTGGCCCCTGGGGAACCTCCAGGGAACAGGGCTGAGGCATCTTCGCCTCCCCTTTTGGTTCCTCACACATCTGTTCAGCCTTCAAACACACCGAGCTCCTGCTCTGGGCAGGTTCTGGGGGTCCTGGGGCAGCACCCCTTCAGTGGGAGTTGGGGGAGTGTGTGTGGGACTGGGGGATCACTGCAGGGCAGAGGCCTGTCTGGAGCGGGCAGCAGAGCCAACATCCAGGGAGAAGCCAGGGAGCCTTGGTGGACCCTGGGGGCAGGACTGAGGAACTCACCAATCTTATAGTAGCCGTGCACCAGGACGATGCCGAGGTTGGTGGGCTTGAGCCGGCGCCCGCTCTCCACAGTGACATAGTTGCGCTGGCAGATGTTGTTGATATGCACAGGGATGCTGGCATCCGTGCCTGCAAGGTACAAGGCCCCAGGGTTCCTGGCCTGCCTTGGACATGCCCCGCTGAACTACGTGCTATATCACCTGTCACGAGGCCCCTGGTGCTCAGGCCCTCTCACTGCTCCTGGCCACAGGAGGGAGGGCTGTGCCCTAAGCTCCCCCTGCACTGTGCTGGGCACCAACTGCATGCATTTCATGTTCTGCCTTGAGAACACAAGGGCAGCCCTCCCTGTACGGGGTGCCTACTCCTGCTTTACGGCAGAGACGACAGGCTCAGAGGTTAAGGAACTCTCCAAGGTCACAGTGCTTATTCTGCGCCTGGGAAATGTGACTTCTGTGGCTTCTCCTGCCTGGGTCCTGTGGCACCCACCCGCTCCTGGAGCCAGAGCCCCACTCCACCAGAACACGGAGGTGCTTACAAGCTCACTGCAGAGCTGCCCTCCCCTAAACCTGGACAGTTCTGTCCACTTCCTGTCTCCCACCTCCTCCCTCTCTGCAAGGCCCGTCACGATCCCCAGGGCAGGCTCCCAGTCCCCAGGATTCCACTCTCCCACCCAGAGGAGCTTTCCTGGCAGAGGGGCGCAGCGGAGGCTGAGGCGTTCTGACTATGGCGGGTGCCAGTCAGAGGGGCAGAAAGGAGGCTCGGGCTCCCTGCATGCTCACCAGCATGGGCAGGTGACACACACCTTCCCAAAGTAGCTTGGAGAGAATCTCACATGAGAAGAAACTGGCCTCTGGGGGCTAAGGAGCCTGCCGAGGGCCCATGGCTCTTGGCACGAGGCCAGCTCTGCACCCGGTGTGGCAGGCTGTGGGTGGTGTGTGCCACTACCACCCCAAGTCTGCCGGGTGCCATGACGCGTGGTGTGGGCTCTTCTGCGGAGGCTCTGGTCAGGCCCTATTTACACACTCCTGGGGGCTCAGTCACAGGGCCACCCTGACCACTCTCCTGTTCAGAAGGTAACACCAGAGCCCTCTTCACTGTCACAAACTTGTATTGGTGATTGGGTCTGGCTCACCAGCTAGCACAGGGCTGCCAGGAGCCAATGTCCCATCAATGCGAGAGGGCAGAGGACAAGGGGGAACAGAGCCCACACTCCACAGTGGGCTGTGGGCTATTTCAGGACCCTGGCAGGTGCCCTGCACCCCTGAGAGGAGCAAGCCCCGAGCTCTGCTCTCCTGCCAAGGTCGCCATGGTCACCAGGACCCCAGCCTGGGGAGAGACACTCCCTGAGAGTCCACCTATATGACCACTGCTGGAGCAGAGCCTGGACACAGTGGCTGTGACATCCCACAGGCCTCCAGAGCCTGTCAGCCAGGGGTAGTGCCCCAGGGAACAGGCAGTGCCCAGCGGCACGAGCACCACCTGGGGAGAAGGCTCCGGCAGTGAGGCTGGCCCCCAACATGTGAGACATCACTCACAGCTCCAGGCCTGGGGACTTGTGAGGCCACCACTCCTGTGAGGAGCGTGCACTGGTGACTACACTTTTGCTTTGATAAACTCCCCTGGGCTGCCCGTTTTTGTGTGGAAACTTCCTGGTCACCCTTTGGGGAGCCCTGTCCCTGGGACAGGCATTTCTGTTCTCTCCCAGGGAAGCAGCTCCTGTGAGATCTCATTTCCCTGTCACCTGATTTCAGGACAGACCAGGCTGGCTGTGTGGACTCAGGGGACTGCCAATATGATTTCTATGAGTCACTTGGCATCTGGGCCAATCTTCAGCCTTGTGGGCGTTAGTTGGTGTGTGAACACCCCACAGTGCACGAGGGCACATCTGGGCCTTCACAGGGAAGGCCAGGTCCTGAATGGAGGCCTCGGGAGGGGATGCCCGCTGTGGCCCTGCCTGGCTGGCCACACACTGGGTTACCAGTTTCCAGATGCCAGCCCGTGGAGGGGTGCTGGGCTGGGCACACAGAGCTGGCGGGGCAGCTTTGTGAGTAGACTTGAAGCCTGAGTACTGGAGACGGAGCTGGCTCTGGGACCTGGGCAGGCACACCCACCGATGCCATGCTTCTCCATGAGCGTGATGAGCTCGGCCTCTGTCAGGTAGTCGGGCGGGTTCGTCTGCTTCTCCAGCATCTTAACCTCACCCACAGGGAAGGTGTCGCCCCGCTGGCAAGTGGGCAGGCTCTCCTCCAGCGGCACGCTCTGCCAGGGCATGATCTCTGTGAAGCCTGGAGAGATATGCGCCGCCACTCAGGGTCCCCAGCCTGGGTGGCCGGGGCCTCAGACCCTGGGCCTCCCATCCCCAGACACGATGTAGAATGTTTGTCTGCCCATGAAGGCACAGAGGAGGAAGGCTGGGCCCGCGGCGTGACCTGGTGAGAGGACGGTCTTCCCGGAGCAGGTGAAGAGCTCGGGCCCGATTCTGAAGGAGATGGTGCTCTGCAGGTACTTGCAGTCGTGGCTGACCGTGGCGATGAAGTGTCTGGTGATGTACTCATAGAGCCGCCACGCGTCACCCCCTGCAACAGGCCAGGGCTAGTCAGTTGGGAGCCAGCTGGGGGCTCTGGCTGTGAGGAGCCCCCAGTACTCTCGCTCGAGCAGCAAGGTCCTGCTTACAGAGCCGCTATGCAGGACACGCTGCAAATCCTGGGGAAGGAGGAAAGAAAATGCGCAGGAAGGCTGGGTGTGGTGGCTTATGCCTGTAATCCCAGCACTCTGGGAGGCTAAGATGGATGGATCACTTGAGGTCAGGAGTTTGAGACCAGCCTGGCCAACATGGTAAAACCCCGTCTCTACTAAAAATACAAAGAAATTAGCTGGGTGTGGTGGTGGGAGCCTGTAATCCCAGCTACTCGGGGGGCTGAGGCAGGGTGAACTGCTTGAACCTGGGAGGCAGAGGTTGCAGTGAGCCAAGATCGGGCCACTGCACTCCAGCCTGGGTGATGGAACAAGACTCTGTCTCAAAAAAAGAAAAAAAAAAAAAAAGCAAATGCGGAGGAAGGGAACACAAGCCTCCATGCCTCAGTGGTTCCTTTCTGGCTGCAGCTCCCACCATCCTGCACAACCTCCTGTCTCTGCTTCTGGCGGGACTGCTCTTCAGGCATTGGCCTGTCCTTCCACTGTCTGGTGACATGACACCATTGCTTCAAACTCAGACTGTCCACAAGTGGCTCCTGTCTCTACCTGCACTGCTCTCCCTTCCTCATTTGCCTTCTCCTGGCACTCGGACCACTGGTACCACCTTAGGCCAGCTGGGAGGTAGGAGGTGTGCCGCCCCCTCCCCCACGTCGCCACTCTCTACCTTGGTTTCATTCATGTCCCCCGTGGCGTCTGCCCCCTTGCCTGCCTGCAACAGCACCTGCTGCTACCTCTTCACTCCTGTCCCGGTCCCATAGCAATGGAGCTCATCTTCCAGGTGGCTCCCCATCCCCACAGCCAGGGCAGGCAGAGGCTGAAGGAGCCCCCGCATTGCCAACAGGGCCTGCAACCTTCACTGTCGCAGCTTGCCCTTCCCTCCCTGGAAGCATGCCGGGTATGGGGTGAGAGCGGTACCTAATTCGGCCTCTGTGGCAGACTTCATGGGGGTGATGGGGGGATGGTCGCCGGCGTCATGGCCTTTCCGCGGGCGGTTGATACCTTCTGCTAACAACTGCTTCACCTGAGGGAGAGAAGACAGAGCAGTCTGTGGCTGGGCTCGGCTGCCTGCCTGGGTTTGGCTGACGTACCAGACCTGGTCCTAAGGCCTCAGTGACACACACACATGCCGAGGCCGGCCCGGCTCCACTCACCGTGTCGGCCCAGTAGGGGTGGTTGGCCTGCTGCCGCAGAGAGCCCTTCAGGTCAAAGTTCTCAGGGTAGTGGGTGGTCTCTGTCCGTGGGTAGCTGATGTAGCCTTGCGTGTAGAGCCGCTCAGCCGTCTGCATGGCGTGCTGCGGCCCCATGCCTGCGAGAGACAGGAGGTTCTCAGAAGGCCAGGTACGTGGGGACGGCCAGCTGCCTGCCCTGGCCTATGCACTCAGGCTCCCCCATTGTGGCTGGCCCCTCCTGGAGGGTGAGGGTGGCTCTGAGCAGGAACAGCTGGAGTGCAGAGCTGCTGGCCGGGTGGGCACCTGTGCCACACAGTCTTGTATGAGGCTGAATCCTGCACCTGTAAGGCTGAATCCTACACCAAGGATGGGCCTGATGGGAAATGCCACTCACTCTACCCCACGGTGCATCCTCATGGGGCTCATGGCCATGGGGATGAGACATGGCCTTCAGAGCACCACTCCCCACGCATTGTCCATGGAGCCATAACCACGCCTCGGGGTTGGCTGACGACAGAGTTAGCATGCAGCACCATTTTGAGCCCTTGGGTGTTTCTGTCCTCACAGCACTTTGGGGCCACCGAGGGGGGCTCGTCCTGCTACTCCCTGACCAGCAGAGGCTGGCGCTTAGCTAGCAACCACTCCCAGCCTTGGTGCCCTCTGAGGACGCTGGAGCCACCACTCAGTGTCCACTGAGAGGACACTGCCCATAGTTCCCTGCGGGGGTGGGGGGCACCAATGCCTAGGGGCTGACAGCTGCCAGAGACCACCAGCTTTCCAGCCCAACCCCCTCCTTGCTACTAAGGAGAAAAGGCTGAGAAGACGAGGCTGAGGGGTGACGTTCACACTGGTTCCCTGAAGGTGACATCTGGCTGGGGCCTCTCCCCTCACCAGGGATAGCTGCTCAGGGACTCTAACCTCAGGATGTCCCCTCAGGTGGTGACCAACTTTACCATCTTTACAACCTAAGGATTAGTGATATCCTCCTGAGGCTCAGATCCCCTTGAAGCCTCGGGCACCATCCTGCAACCCTGGGCGCTCGCTGCTCCAGGCTGAACCTGCCTCCACGACCCTGCTTCAGGAAGCCTTCTGGCGACTTGAGAGAAATGTCCCTACATACCCAGAGAAGAGCTGGCCACACGCAGCATCTCCACGGTGTTCAGGGCCAGGGGTCTCTGCTTGGCCTTTTCTTTCCTGCTTGTGGCCTCCACCTGGAAGACAGGACAGTCAATGATTTGGGGAAGGAGGAAGGCACTACCATAGAGAGAATCAAGATGTGTGGACGAAGGGTCTGGTTTCGTTCATCTGGTCTCCCTGTTTCTCTAATTCATTCTTCCCAACAGTCTAAAGACTTGATTGAATATTTATTCAGGACCAGGAAAGGAAAAAGAATGAAAATTCTTTTAAAAAAAAATTTTTTTGGCTGGGCACGGTGGCTCACGCCTGTAATCCCAGTACTTTGGGACGCTGAGGCAGGTGGATCACCTGAGGTCAGGAGTTCGAGACCAGCCTGACCAAGATGGTGAAACCCCGTCTCTACTAAAAATACAAACATTAGCTGGGCATGGTGGAATGTGCCTGTAATCCAAGCTACTTGTGAGGCTGAGGCAGAATTGCTTGAACCTGGGAGGTGAAGGTTGCAGTGAGCTGAGACCACGCCATTGTAATCCAGCCTGGGTGACAGAGCAAGACTCCATCTCAACACAAACAAACAAACAAAAAACCAAATTTTTTTTTTTTAAGAGACAGGGTCCTGCTCTGTCGCCCAGGCTGGAGTGCAGTGACACCATCAGAGCTTACTGTAGCCTTGAACTCTTGGGTCAAGTGATCCTCCTGCCTCAGCCTCCTGTGTAGCTGAAACCACAGGCACACACCATCATGTCTGACCAATTTTTTTTTTTCAATTTCTTGTACAGACAGAGTCTTGCTATGTTGGCCAGGCTAGTCTTAAATGAACTCCTGGCCTCAAGTAATCCTCTCGCCTCAGCTTCTCAAAGTGCTAGGATTACAGGCACGTGCCACCATGCCCGTCTACTTTTTAAATTATTTTTTTTAGAGACAGGGTCTCCCTGTGTTGTCGAGGCTGGTCTCAAACTCCTGACCTCAAGTGATTGAATATTCTTTTCTGGAGAATTTTCTAGGGAAAGAGAAAACCTGGAAGATTGAGGAGGAGTCAGAAGGGCTGCAGACGGAAATCCTACAGAAGCCAGCATCAGCCAAGCTACAGGGATGGCAAGTGGGGCCCGTCCCAGGGGAAGTACCACTCCTTGTTGTGGGGAGGGCTGCTGCCTGCACCTGCTAGTATTGCTACATCTTCTGATTTTTCAAGAGAAGCTGGAAGGCAGAATTTTAGTATGAAATCTCATAATTTTTAAGTGCTGGTAACTATTCTGGAATTTGTGTAAACACCATACAGGTTAGTGGAATGCATCCGTGAGCTGTGCTGGGTTGGGGTCCTACCACTCTCTACCTCTGCTGAACACCTGTTGGAAGAGACAACTCTTTGTTTTGCCTATGGCAAAAACAATCCAAACAACTCAACCCCGGGCCCTTGCCCTTGCCAATCCCACGTAGGCTGGTCAGGGCAGTGCCTTCTGCATTCCAGACAGACAGATGTGGGTGCTAACACAGAGGCCAGTTGTTATGTGAAGCTGGGCTCCCCAGCGTGAGGCCTGGAGGTGGCAACAGTGTCTCTGCAGGAATGTAATCAATGCCGACAGCCTGGAGCAGCTTTAGAAGTTTCAGATGCCTGAGACAATGGCATGGCGGGCAACAGGACACTCAAGGAAGGCCAGGGAAGGACAAGGAGAAGGCGGCTAAGGAGGCCAGGCTGTGTCTCGATGGATCTGGTAGGTGTCACGCCTGTAGCATGTTTACTTCAATAGCCACAGATGTGTCCCCAGCCCATGCAGCCAGGTCACCTCACCCTTTTCCTAACAGCCAAGCAGCATGTCCTATCAATTCATAGAAGCCCTGAGTAAGAAACATAATCCCATAAAAGCACGCAAGCTGATTGAAATTGGAATCCCAAGCCTCTCCCCTGCTAGCTATGACCTTGGGCAAGTTCATGAATGTGCACCAACGTCCCTCTATAGTTGTTAGCTTGAATCTCCGTGTGAAATGGAGTCCTGCCACACAGAGGTAATGCCTAGCGGGTCACGTGGAAAGGGGAGAGTGGAAGAGGTCCAACAAGGTCACAGGTGTGGACAGTGCCTGGTATGGAGTGGGCATGCGGTACACTGTGGCTACTGCATTGGGCAGAAATATCTTAGGAGTATATGGGGGAGTAACCATTCAGCTTTCCAAAAAAGATGTCTGTGTTTCAGAAAGGGGGAGAAAGACATGGCCTAGGATCACAGGCTGTTCCTCCAGCGGGAGGCATCCAAGGGCCACCCTCACCCAAGGCAACTGTGATAGGTGTGGGTGGAGCAGGCACACCTGGGCTTCCTTCTCCAGCTTTGTCATGTTTAAAAACATCTGTGCGATCTCCCGGTCAAACACTCTTACTCGGTCCCAGTCCAAAAGGAGAGATCTGTCTTTGTCAGTGTTAACCTGCAGGAAAAAGAATAAAGGGTGAACACACAAGAAAAAGTCTCCAGGTGAGCCCAATGCCAGGAAGAACCAGGACAGATGAAGCTGGTCCTTGTCTGGGAGCACAATAACCCTGGCTCTAATGGCTCTCAGCTGTACCTGTTCAGGTGGGCAGATACGCAAGCTGACATCTGGCCCTCTCTACCCCGTGCCCCAAAACCAGGCAGCCAGTCTCAGGAAGGTGGCCCAAAGCTGAGGCTGATGTGTCCTTAAGAAGCACCTGAGCCCCTACTTCTCACACCACCCCTGCCTATCCCCAGTGCCTGGCCAGTGGTAGGTATGGCCACCACCGGGGTCCCAAGCCCCGTGTCAGCCAGAGCAGCTCCAAGAGAGGGTCTCACTGTGTTGCTAGGCTGGAGTGCAGTGGCACAATCGTAGCTCACTGTAGCCTTGGACTCCTGGCCTCAAGCAATCCTTTTGCCTTAGCCTCCCAGACTGCTGGGATTACAGACATCAGTGACTGTGCCTAGCTGTATTAAGTCTTACAGTGAGCTTCTGTGGAGGCTTTTATTTGAAGAAAGGGTTCTAGGAATTTCAAAAAGTTTGAAAGCCAATGGTCTCAGTCCAGTGCTTGGACCTGACCACTGCAGCCACTGATTCCTGTGGGGTGACCTCACCCTGCACTGCCAGAGCTGAACTCATTCCCACTTATCCATATTCAGCATATACAGGCCCAGTCTCTTCCCACTGCCCCCATGAAGGCTGGGGTCCCTCAGCCCTAGGCACCACAGACCACTTCCAGGTGCAGCCGTCCACACTTCTGCCCTCAGCCTGGGGCCTGCTGGCTGATGATGATGGAAGACTCTCAGAATCCATGCCCCAAACCCAGAAAGCCCCAGCATGAATAGAGAAAGGCAAGGAACCTTGGCCTGCAGCACCCAGTACGTCTCTGGTTTGAAGGACTGGATTTTATCATGTCTCTCCACGCAGAATCCCAGGGTTGGAGTCTGACACGGCCCAAAGGAGATGAGAGAGCTGTCTAAATCACCGTATTTCCCCTGGAAATATTTAGTCTGAAACCTGGAGGGAGTGGAAAGATATTTTGGTCACTGATTCACTCAAGACAGTATTATGGCCACCCATGTGAGTCCAGCCCAAGGCCAGGGGTGGTGCATGAAGGAGGTGGCACCAGGTGGTGTCCCTGCTTAGAAGCCAGTGGGAGCAGAGTGGGCATAGCCTTAGGGAGGATTCATGTGTGTACATGGGTGACAGAGCCAGTGAGAGAGTAGACAGAGGTTTCTACTGTCTCAGGCCAGGGAGCCTTCTATTCTATTCCATCTACTGCACACTCTCCTCAGGACCCCCAGAGCACGGACAAACACACTTTATCAAGCAGGGCATATGTGATCTCTGTCAGCTAAATAAACAATTTTCTTTAGGTCTTTTTTGTTTTTGTAGAGACAGGGTCTTGCTGTGTTGCCCAGCAGGAGTGCATTAATGGGGATTCACAGATCACTGCAGCCTTGAACTCCTGGGCTCAAGTGATCCTTCCACCTCAGCCTCCCAAGTAACTGGGACTACAGGCTCACACCACCACACCCAGCTAATTAAAACAAAATGTTTGGACAGGCACAGTGGTTCATACCTGTAATCTCAGCATTTTGGGAGGCTGAGGCGGGTGGATCACCTGATGTCAGGAGTTCGAGACCAGCCTGGCCAACATGGTGAAACCCCGTCTCTACTAAAAGTATAAAAATTAGCCAGGAGTGGTGGCAGGAGCCTGTAATCCCAGCTAGTTGGGAGGCTGAGGCATGAGAATCACTTGAACCCAGGAGGCAGAAGTCGCAGTGAGCTGAGATTGTACCACTGCACTCCAGCCTGGATGACAGAGTGAGACTGTCTCAAAAAACAAACAAAAAAATAAATAAATTTTTGTTTAGCCTGGGCGCAGTGGCTCACATGTGTAATCCCAGCACTTTGGGAGGCTGAGGTGGGCGGATTGCTTGAGCTCAGGAGTTTGAGACCAGCCTGGGCAATACAGTAAAACCCTGTCTCTACAAAATGCACAAAAATTAGCCAGGCATAGTGGTGCACACCTGTAGCACCTGTAGTGGAAGGCTCAGGTAGGAGGATCTCTTGAGCCTGGGAGGCAGAGGTTGCAGTGAGCTGAGATTGTACCACTGCATTCCAGCCTAGGCAGCAGAACAAGATTCTGTCTCAAAAAATAATTTTTTTTTTTTGTAGAGATGGGGTCTCGTTATGCTGCCCAGGCTGGTCTCAAACTGCCAACCTCAAGCAATCCTCCCATCCTGGTCTCCCAAAGTGCAGGGATTACAGGTGTGAGCCACCGTGCCCGGCCTTCTTCAGGGTTGGTGAAATCCCCTGTTGCTCATCCTGGCTCGAGGAGGCCTAGGGGCCCGAGGGGGACCAGTAGAGGCAGGTCTCTGGCTGAGGGAGAGTGAGGGTGTGCCTAGGACTCCACGGGTGTGGCCAGCACCTGGTGAACGCACAGCCGATTCGCAGGTCCAGCTCCTGGCGAGCATCCACTGAGAGCGCCTCGTTGTGGTCAGGCTCGCCCAGGCAGGCCATGGCATTACAGATGTCTGTGTCCGTGATGGAGCTAAACCTGGCCCGGAATACGGTCTTCTCGCCACCATGGGCCTTGTTCATGACAGGCAGAACAGCATCAAGAACCTGGGGGTGGGGAGTGGCCAGCTATGACCCACCTCCCAGATTGCTGCCACAGCTCCCCACCCCACTGTGAAGTCTGGCTCCTTCCAGGAAAGAACACGTGTGCTCAGCCCCCTCTCCTGCCCCTGCCAGACCCTCCTCTATCCCCCTGGCTTTCCAGAAGCCCTGGGCACTCCACAACACCCCATCACATGGCTTCCTTTACTCCCATCTAGAAACATATTCGAACACTCCCTTCTTACTCCCGCCCTCTCTCTTCTAATCCTCTGCTTTCATCCCCACCAAATCAGGAAATGCTACTGCCAAGTACATGAGGGACCTCTTAGTCCCCAAACCCATCCCATGTGACCCGATTCCCTGCCTTCTAGGAGGGAGGGTTTGGAGGGGTGGGTGGAAATTTTAAGAGGCTGAAGAAAAGACAGGGAAGGAAAAAAGAATGAAGGGGAAAGGAAATGGGCAAGAGCAGGAAGGCCACGGGTGGTCCCAGCTTGTGGTGGGGGCAGCTCGGGCTAAAGCACAGCAGGGGTCCTGGAGCCGAGACTCACTAGGAAGGCCGTGCAGTGGGACTAGGGTCGCCGCCGGAGCCTGGCCACGCAGCTTCCTTACTGGGAATAAGTGGCTTCATTTCTGAAGGGAGAAAGCCCCATGAGCTGCCCCCATTCTCCACTCCCAGATGCAAAGGTCCCCAGGGAGCAGCTACCCTGCAGGGGAGGAGAGGGTATCTGGGAAGAGACAGAGTGTGATCGCATTTGCTGAGGGTGCTGTACTGCAACGCCAGGTGCCTGAGCTCTCTGTCTCACTGACCAGCTCTTGAGCCACAGTTGAGAGCTAGGGGTACAGGAGCACAGGGATGACCCATAGGGAACAACAGTCTGTAGGGCACCAAGTGAGACTAGCAGTCATGGCCACTGTGAGGGCACCATGGCTGGGGCAAGCATGGGGCATGGGGTGTGCACAGGGAGCTGCCATCTGCTTCTCTGCAGGGCTCCCAGGGTTGGCTGGAGGCAGGAGGCATCCTGGGTGGGGCAGGAGATGAGCAGAGTGAGGCCTGCAAAAGGAACTCAGTGCTGAGGTCGGGAATCAACCGGCATCAACCCAAGGTCCCTGAGAAGTCACGCTGGGCACAAGATGCTGAACACCAAGCTGCCCCAAGACAGTCCCATTCTGAAACCTGCATCCACCCAGACAATTTGGCCCCTCCTATGTTCACTCATACTGTGAGGCCTCAGCAAGCGGAGGAACAACTGACCACCTTTAATAGAGCCTGTGCAGTTAAAAGTATCTATGGAGTTTCAAAATAAAGGGAGGGAAGAGGTGTTTTTAAACCAGTACAGTTTACTCCCTCCTTTGGCCCCAGGAATGATGTGACTGCTGGTGTCAGTTTGGGGCTGGCGTCAGAAAGGCCAAAAGTGAGGACCAAAGTGAGCCTCATACTCACCTCAAAGCAGATGTTCTCCCCCTCCTTGTCGCAGTCCAGCCATAGCACGATGTAGTCGCAGCCTCTTCCCTCCACCTGCCACACAGCACAGGTTCACACGCACCTGCTGCAGACCCGGTCTGTGCCACCCGCCCCCAGTGCTCCCATCCAGGACAGGGCTTGGTCCCAGGCCCTGAACCTCAGTTAGGAGGACTGGTACCTGGGCTAGGTAAGGAGCTGGCTGTGTTGAGGCTGGCTCAGCCAACAGAAAAGAATTGAGTTTATAATTGATGTTTTTTGGACCAAAAAAAAAAAGTATAAATGCAACATGATCTTAAACCCCAAAACTGCCCAGAAAAAGGGTTACAATGAAATAACCCTAAATGATAATAGCAGTTGTCTTGGGTAATATGATTATGAATAATTTGTTTGTCTTTCTACTTATCTGCACTTTCTAATTTTCCATAATCTGTATGCATTTGTTTTAAAATTAAGGAGAAAAAACCCCCGACCAAAAAAGCTATTTTAAAAGCAGAAGGCCTGCTCTCCAGGACTGAGGGTTGGCAATGGCAACTGCCTTGTGTGTTGGGGGGTGCCTGCAGTGCCTCCTGGGCCAGCAGGGGGCACTCACAGAAAGAGCTAGCAAAGGCCCCCCTGTCCAAGGGGGATTAGGACTCAAGCAAGGGTGGGCAAGGACATGGCAGCTGTGGAGGGTGGGGAGCCCTGGTGTGCTCATGCCCAGGCCAGCCCCACGCACCTGCAGGAACTTCACCATGTTCAGCTTGGGGTTAGCTTCTTTCTTCTCCGTGGGAGCTTGGCTGAACAGTTCTGCAGGGTCCACTTTGTCCCATTTGTTGTATTTTCCTACAAACCAGTCACAGTGACATTGAGTCACACCTCACAGTTCACAGGGGCTCAACCTCCGAGACCATCATAACCCCAGGAGGATGTTGGTCTCATCCCACAAATGAGGAGGGGAAAGCTTGGAGAACAACTTGCCCAGGGTCATCCTGATGATCAGAGGCAGAGCCAGGATGTGGGTTCAGGCCTTTGGTAACCCCCTCCCATCCAGCCTCCTTTCTGCTCGGCTGCTGAGCGGACCCACCACACCCCGGCCAACCACAGGAGCCAAACAAGCTCTTGGGGGGCTGCCGCTCTGGCATCACTTCTGGGACTTTCCCTGTGGCTGGGAACACCATTCCTGGGCTGGCTCTCTTTGCCTGAGCACTGGACCCCACAATGGTGCCTTCACTGACACTTCCAACCTGAGTTTCTGGAACTTTGTCTTTCCACCCAGCACTCTGTGGGGGCACACATGTGCGCAGTCATTCCCGTTAAAGGATCCATCTTTTTGAGCCTCATGCCCAGCACATTCACCTACTCATCTACAGAGACCCGGTTCTTGCATGCTCAGCTGTCTGGCTTTCTTTTAGGCCCCATTTCTTTTTTTTCTGAGACAGGGGTCTCGCTCTTATCACCCAGGATGAAGTACAGTGATACGATCATGGCTAACTGCAGTCTCGACCTCCCAGCCTCAATCCATCTTCCTACCTCAGCCTCCCAAGACCACAGGTGTGCACCACCATGCTGGCTGATTTAAAAAGAATTTTTTTTTTTTTTTTGTAGAGACAGGGGACTCACTATGTTGTCCAGACTAGTCTTGAACTCCTGGGCTCAAGCGATCCTCCCCAGGCCCCATTTCTTGCATCCTGGGAGAATGGGGTCAGACAGAGCCAAATTCACATCCTGGCTCCCCACCTGCCAGTTGGAGATAAAACTTGGGGTCCAAATGCTCAGCCACACAACTCAGTCACCATCATTGTCATCGCCGTCATCAATGAGCAGCAAGAACAAGGGCTGAAGCTTTGCTGTGTGCCAGGCCCTGTGCTGAGTGCTTTGCCCTCACTGTCACACTGAATCCTTAGCCTTGGGAAGCAGATGGCATTGCTGTGAGACCCATTTCACTATGAGAAGTGTAAACTCAGAGGCCATCATTGCCCACATCTCCAGCCAGTGAGCTGGCAGAGCAGGGGGAAAAGCCTGGATCAGACTCTTGCCAACCACATGGCCCCACACCTACACCCAGCAGGTCACTAATACCGGTGCTTCCAAGGTAATTGATAACAGTAACAATATAGGAATGACAATGACAGCCACCAAATGACCGACAGACAACGGTCAACTTGGCAACAGCAGCAGCCTTCTCTTAAATGCCTGCACAGGTCAAGCCCTTCCTAAGATAGGTGCTGCCACTTTGTCTACATAGGAAGGCACACAGGGAATGCAGTGACTAGGGGGTGCCGCTATGATGGGGACCCAGGGCTGAGTTCCAGAGCCTGGGCTCTGGGCACCACACCAGGGACCCTCTCATCACCACTTCATGATCTGCTGGCCTTATGACTCACGGAGTTGGGACAAACTTCCCTGCCTAGAGGCATCTCCTGGCTTCAACTGGACCCTGGCCAGTGCCATGCAGAACTCCCTTCAGTAGGATGGAGGGTAGAGGGGCTTACCCAGGAAATCCAGGGTCATCACGTGACCACAGACAGACGTCATCTTGAAGCGCACTGGCTGGCCAGCAAAGGTCCCAGTGTACTCGTGGACTGAGCAGGCCCCGTTCAGCCCTTTGTGTGAGGACAGGCTCCCTAGGGATGAGGAAGCACAAAGTGACTGGCTGCTTCAGCTGAGCTGAAGACCCTGTGGAGACCCCGGCCCGGATGCCACCTCCCAGAGGGCCAGAGTCCTCCTTCCCCAGAGTGGTGAGTGATGACATTCCACAGACTGCTGCGGGTAGTTGGGCACTGAAAGATGGGACGGCGCTCAGGGAAAACAGCATCTGCCAACAACCTAGCACAGAACACTCTCGATGCAGAGCCCCAGGCTGCCGGGAGCCAAGAGCAGGCAGGGGTGGGCTCTTTCTCTGTATTTATATTTTCACTCTTCAATTCCATTTTTGCCTCACTTCATTGAAACGTTATTCATCGTTTACTAAAACAGATTCCAGATCTACTCTAGGTTACCAGGACCTTCTAATTATCGAATTCTCACCCTCTCCACTGACCATACTCAGCTGTACTTTCTCAGCTTCTGGGCATCGGGCACCACTTTTGGGGCCCCCTGTCCCCTGCGGACCATGCCTTCTCAGCTGAATGAGGGTCTCCTTCCCTCTCAACTGCTGGACCAAGGGGAGGCCAGGTAGGTGCCTGTCATTTCTGGGTACCCAGCGTCTAAAACTCTTCCTATTTGGAGGGAATTCAAAGATGGGGGAAACAGCACCCTACCAACCACCCCAGTGGCCAGGGTTGGGGGTGAGTGGCAGACATTCCCTCTCCAGCTCCCTGGTGTCTCAGTAGTGCCTGTGGCCATAGCTCAGTCCATTGGCTAATCTGGAGTGACGTGAGGTCCCCAGGACAGTGGGACCTCTGGGACAGTGGGAGTATCCAGGGGTGACAATGCCTGGGGCATAGCCTCATCAGACCTTGACTGGGGTGTGGTCCTGGCTGTGTCTCCTTCCTTCCAGGGCTGGTTTCTGCTACTTGTACCTAACAGCCCCACCAGGCCCAGCATATGGATAATGACTGTCCTTCTACTTCATTGTAAGCTGTGCCTTGTGCCTTCTGGGAACCCCAGCTTTGGCACATTGCCAGGAGTGGAATCAAATGCACCCCACCGTGACATACTGAGATGCTTCATTACCACCTGCCGACCCGAACCAAATCTACCCCAGCCAGGGTGGAATCACATTAGGAAAAAATGTCCTGTAACACATAAACGACCGTGCTTACAGACCAAAGCAGGGCTGGCCTCTCTTACCTCTAGAGAGGATTTTGGCAATTGACTGTGCCAAGGACGGCTTTTCGGCAACCATGAGCACAGTCTTCATCTTGTCTCGGTCCTTCACACTCCAGTTTCGGGGCACTGGCAATGAAAAAGTTTAGGCTCCACTCTTCCGCAGCACAGCACTATTACCAATGCTGACTCCTAAAGACAAGAAAAGACACTCAGGATAGCAATGCTGTCAACAGAAACTATACCACTACAAGGAAACTCACTTTAACAAAGAAAAAGCAAGACCAACCTGAGGCAAGAAGAAGAAAAATTAGGGAATTAGGGAAACTTGAAGACATCTGAGATAAAAACAAACAAACAAAAAAAAACTACCAGGTCAGCTGAAGTGGCTGAGATGATCCTGGGAATGTGGCTCCATTTGGGGGAAGGTGAAGTGGCCCCAGTGATCTCAGGTTAATTTTACTCCTAAATCCATGCTAGGAAGATGCTGGGGCCTGGGGATCTGGGGTGATGGGTCAGGCCAGGTGGATGCCTGGCCCTCCTCTCTGGACTGGCTCTTCCACCTACAGGTGGACTCACCTGGAGAGAGGAACCATCGTGGCCGAGAGCAGCACCTCCCCCTCAGCTAAGCACTTGGATGCCCCGGGACACTTTACCAAATGCAGATGCCCAGGCTGGGCTTCCCAGGTCCTTCTGATCCATGATGGACCTGAGACCCTCTGGCTAGTCAGTCCAGCCCCAAGCAGACATCAGGGCTCTGTCACATCTATCTCCCACCTATTCCACTCCACCTTTTGCTTTGCAGGCCATGCTCTGGCCAAATTAAATCAAATATCATCATCTAAGCAAACACGCACTTGAAGCCTCTGTGCCTGCGCTCCCCTGCCTGAGAGAAAGCTCCGCCAGGCCTGGAGGATGCAGCTGGATGGCCCACAGGCCCAGCTCAAGTCTCCCAACACCACCGGCAGGATAAGTCAGCCCTCCTGTGCCCACAGCTCTTGGGCTAGGTCTCCATTCCAACCCACTCACATCATGCCATCATCAGCGACTACCTTACCCCCAAAATAGGACACGATGGGCTTTGTGTCTGAATCACTGTTGGTCTTTGCAACAGCTTTCTGTGCCTGACACATGACATTCAACACCTGCTAGCCAAGTAAAAGAAAACCACATGAACTCCTTTTGTTTTTTCAATCATTATAAATGTAGCACTGATGTTTATAAACATAGAACTGTATTAAAAAAAGAAAAAAAAGACTTGTATTGAGACAACTAGGAAACCTGCTGTGAAAAAAAATAAAACCTCCTACTTCCTAACTCCCACTAAAACCGATTCCAGATCTAGCAAAGGTTTGAGGAGAAACAATGAAACCAGAAAAATATTAGGAAAAACATGTGCATTTAAAATAAATCTCACAAGCCGGGTGTGGTAGCACATGCCTATAGTGTCAGCCACTCAGGAGGCTGAGGCAAGAGATCGCTTGCTTGAGGCCAGGAGTTCAAGGCTGTTGTGTGCCATGACTGCACCTGTGGATAGAACAGCCACTTCACTCCAGCCTAGGTGACAGCAAGACCCTGTCTCAAAAAAAGTAAAAGCAAAATAAAATAATCTCAGCATAAAGAAAAACTACCACCTAGACGGGCGCGGTGGCTCACGCCTGCAATCCCAGCACTTTGGGAGGCCGAGGCGGGCGGATCACGAGGTCAGGAGTTCAAGACCAGCCTGGCCAACATGGCAAAACCCCGTCTCTAATAAAAATACAAAAATTAGCTGGGTGTGGTGGTGGGTGCCTATAATCACAGCTACTTGGGAGGCTGAGGCATGAGAATTGCTTGACCTCAGGAAGCGGAGGTTGCAGTGAGCTGAGATCATGCTATTGCACTCCAGCCTGTATAACAGAGCGAGACTCCATCTCAAAAAAACAAAAAAACAACAAAAAAAAGAAAAACAACCACGTAAGTACCTTTGTGGTGTCACATCATGTCCAACAACACTCACGGAAGAAACTCAGAACTACAATGAACTTGTGCTTATCACCTAGGGAGAGACTTAAAGTTGTCGCACACACAGCAGACGGGGGCGTGGGGAAGTTAAACGGGAACAACCTCTATGTGCAGCAATTCAGGGATCCCTCTGAAAGTCCGAGTGCACATCCCAGCAATTCCACTCCTTGGAATGAACTTAATAGTCCAGTTATTTATTGAGCACCTACTGCATGCTTGGCCTAGTCCAGGATGCAGGGAATACAGCACAAAGCAACACCAGGTCCTGCCCTCCCAGAACTCATGCTGTAGTATGGGAGCAGGGGAGGGACAGGGCAGGGCTGGGTGACACCTGGGAGAAGAGTCCAGGCAGAAGGAGCAGGGAAGGTGAGGTCCTTGGGGAGGATATGGCTGGGCAGGGGGGCTCATGGGGCTGAGGGAGGGAGCAGGGGTGTAGAATGTGGGTCTGCTCTAGGGGTGCTGGGAGGCAGCGGAGGGTTTGCATAGGTGTGGGATAATCTGACTTCAAGTGTTAAAGGGACCTCTCTGGCTGCCACATAGAAGAGGATGAATGGGCCCTGGGTAGCAGTGGTGGAGGATGCGAGGGAAGTCAGAGTCCGGGCAGACCTGGGATGGTGGCACATGGGAGGGGGAGGGGAAGGTGAGTCAAGAATGACCTGAGGCAGGGGCTGGGCATGGGCTCACACCTATAATCCTAGTGCTTTGGGAGGCCAAGGCAAGAGGACCACTTGAGGCCAGGAGGTTGAGAAGAGCCTGATTAACACAATGAGACCTTGTCTTTACAAAAAAGCAAAAGGAACAACCCATGGCTTTGGCTTAGGCATGACAGGAAGGGACTGGCAGTCTGAAGTGGGACTTCAGGTGTGTTAAATGTGACCTGCCCATTGGACAGCCTGGGTGGCCTGGAGGAGGTGGCAGCAATGTGGAAGGAGCCCAGGCTGGGGGTCGGGAGATGAGGAGCTAGCAGGGTGAGTCAGGAGGGGTAGGGTCCTCAAAGCCACAGGAAAGAGCACTTCAGGGCAGTCATCACCATGTGGGGGACACTGACAGGCCAGGCGAGATGGCAGCTGAGACCTGACCATAGGGTCTGGCAAACAGAGCCCTGGGTAACCCTGATAGGGCCATCTGGTGAGTGACAGGTGAAAGCTGCATGGGTTGAGCTCAACAAAACCTGGGAGATAGGAGAAGGCTGGTGCGCTGTCCCCTCTTGTTTTAGGATGGTGGCTGTGCCAGCATGTTCTCTGCTGATGGGACTGCTCCAGCGAGAAGGAAAAGAGAAGCTGCGTGCTGGAGGGGAAGGAACTGCTGCAGTGATGGCCTTGGGAGGGTGAGGGGCAAGAGAGGCAGCCAGTCAGCATCCAGGCGGTGCAGAGATGCCACAAGGCTGTACTTGTCTTGGTGGAGGAAGCATGGTATGGCTGCCCACTGAGGGAGGACAGGTAGTGATGCTGCGGGCAGGCCCACAGCAGAGGAAGCACTGGATTTAGTTAGATGGGAGAGTCCAGGAGAGCAGGAGGGAGAGGAAGTGGGTCAGGGTTCGAGGGGAGAGATTACAAGGACAGAACCTGACTCTGAATTGGGTGAAGAGGGAGGTGAGGGTTGGGGAGGGTCCACAGAGGGTGTGTTCTGTGGGGTCCAGGAAGCGAGGCACTAGAGCAGGAAGTGAGAGTCAAAGAAGCAACTCCCAGGGGGTGGGAGGCTCAAACAGGAATTACGGAGGGGCCTGGGTGGTGGCATGCTGACCCAGGGAGGGCAAGGGCTATGAGACAGGTAGAGAGTGAAGTCACCTGCGGAGACTCACAGAAGTCAGTGGCGGGCCCTGGCAAGACTGTCCATGTGGACTCTGAGTCCCCAGGAGGCAGGACAGGGCAGCGCTGGAGTGGCCTCAGGCTGGGCATGGTGGTGCCTGTGATGAACCACATCACTGGGGAGTTCTCTGCAGCATTATCAATCATGAGAAAAGATGAGAAACAAGCTGGTGTCTGTCAACAGGGAGGTGGTTAAATAAAAGCATGGCATTCTCTGGCCGGGCGTGGTGGCTCACGCCTGTAATCTCAGCACTTTGGGAGGCCGAGGTGGGCAGATCACTAGGTCAGGAGATCAAGACCATCCTGACTAACACAGTGAAACCCCGTCTCTACTAAAAATACAAAAAAATTAGCCGGGCGTGGTGGCGGGCGCCTATAGTCCCAGCTACTAGGGAGGCTGAGGCAGGAGAATGGCGTGAACCCGGGAGGCAGAGCTTGCAGTGAGCTGAGATTGCACCACTGCACTCCAGCCTGGGCGACAGAGTGAGACTCCACCTCAAAAAAAAAAAAAAGCATGGCATTCTCTACAGTAGAGCACCTGGCAGCATTAGAAAGGAAAGCATCTGATTGGTACATACTAACATGGATCAGATCACTGAAATAAATCATGCTAAGAAAGCTGGGCACGTAACGGTGTGTAGAGAGTGCTGCCATCTGTGATCACACATATGTGTGCACACGTGTGCACTTAATTATGAAGAGGCGATATGTCTGGATAGAACGCAAAACAAACAGTCCAAGCAGTCACCTGGAGTGGGTGTTAGGGCCTGGAGGTCACGGCTTGGGGGGCCTCCTCACCACATTCCCTTTTGTACCTTTTACATTTAGCACCTGGACACAGGTGACTGAGGGACAAGAACTAAGACAAGAGACTTTACAATAAAACCAGAAAAATAAAGGAGGGTTGTAAGGGGCATTGTTCAGAAAGGTTGCCAAAGGAACCCCTTCACTAAAGGGGCTTCTGCCACTCATCATGCTGTGCGGGGGAAGAGGTCCAAGGTCAGCCTTGGACTGTCAACCTTGTTTCCCACTTAAGAGATCACAGGACCACAGTGAAATCAGTAATCTTGACCAGAAAGCTGCCCCAAATAAAATGACAATTTGCTTTTTTCCTCAAAATAAGTAAGTGGATGTTTCCCTTAAATATACAACCATCCCACAGTGAAAGAGCCGAGGCCCTGTGGGATGATGGCACTGTCTGCAGATGAGCTCTCTGGCCCATGACAGCTCCAGCTGCATCTCCCAAGGCTCTGCTGCGCACCTACCTTTCCTCCCCGTGTGCCGGCAGGCTTCGGCCTAGGCCACTTTTCCCCCTTAGTCTACTTGCTCTGACCCCTGCCCCTCCCCTCCTGAAGACTGCATCTGGCGTCAGCAGTCTGTCTCTCCCACAATTGTCAGGTTCATTGCCATATTTCTGGCACCCAGCATGCACTAAATGCCTGCTGAGTGAATGAATGAACAACCAAGGTGATTGTGACCGGCCTCCGCTCTCCGTTCTGGGGAAGTTTTGATTCTAGCAAAATCAGAGGCCCAGAAGTGAGGTTTAAAAGAGATCTAGGGACTCCCCTTCTCTCACCCTGGGAAGCCAGAGGCCAAAAGGGAAAACTCACAGCAGAGGGGGATTGTTCTGTGAGGGTCAGAGTTTCCCATCTCTTCCAAAGTAGGAAGTTTTGTCCTAAAATGTTTCCTCAGATTTTCTCATGTCTATGCCACAGAGTAGTCAGCAATTATGTATGACATAATGAGGACACACCAGGGACCAGGCAGTCCTGCTAGCATCCTAGGCAGGGATGCTAATGGGTGCTGCCATTTTATTGGCCTAGACTGGGACTGTGGGGTCAGAGAGACCAGAGTTCCAGTGGCTGGACTTGGTTGTTCTAGAACCCGTGCCCCAAGCCTGATCCTGTCCTGCCTCTGTGAGCACTCTGATGGAACAGCAGCCCAGCTTTGCTTCCTTGTAGCACTCACCACTACACTTGGTAGAGCCTCCATCTACTTATTCAGCTCTTCTCTTACAGCTCCTAGAAAATAAGTAAGCAGCAGGAGAACACGGGTTTTGCTTTGTGCATTCTCATGGTAAATAGACAGTGAGCAAATACTTTGGGAGGCTGAGGCAGGTGGATCACCTGAGGTCAGCAGTTCAAGACTAGCCTGGCCAACATGGTGAAGCCTGGTCTCTACTAAAAATACAAAAATTAGCTGGGCGTGGGGGCGCGTGCCTGCAATCCCAGCTACTCAGGAGGCTGAGGCAGGAGAATCACTTGAACCCAGGGGGCGGAGGTTGCAGTGAGTCGAGATCGCGCCACTGCACTCCAGCCTGGGTGACAGAGTGAGACTCTGTCTGCAACAAAACAAACAAAAAAAGAAACAAGCAGATGTGGCTTGGGAGTAGGCCTAGCAGTGGTCTGAATAGCATTAAAATTCCTAGGATTTACCACCTCAGTAACTTTACCAAATGCTTCCAGAATCAGGAAAAGAGGGAAACAAACAACCATTTCTTAAGCTCCTCCTTTGTAGTAGGCACACCATAGCTATGAACACTATTCAATCTCGCCAACAACCCCATAAGGCAGGTGTTGTAATTTTTTAAAACTGTGAGTAAATGGAGGTTCAGAACAATTCATACTAGTGTCAGGTGACCTTGGCAAAGGAATCCCAGGACTGGCTAGCCATCAAACCCAAGTTAGGCTGGCCTCTCAGGTCCTGTTTCGAAAGGTGAGAAGATAAAAAGGCAAGACCAGGAACATCTTACCTTTCACTTCTGCGAGAAATTATTGCCCCTGGATTCCAGCTAATTTGTTCACAAAAGTACCCTACTTCATTTACAGATAACAAGTCAGAGAACCTGGGTGCCCTCAAAACCCAGCCAGGGCCTAGGGGGCCGCGAGTGGAAGCTGCCTGGGTGTGTACCGCACCGATCTGGGTCCCGGCGGCTGAACAGCTTCCCTGAGCCTCAGTTTCCCTATCTGTGAGACTGGGACAGCAGACCTCATCTTAAAGAGCTGTGGGAGGATTCGAAGAAGAAAAGTATTAACCACAGCACCTGCTCCCTGCAGGCACAGGGCAGGCCCATCTCTACCTCCCTGAACCCCCACAGCAAGCCCCGCGGGAGAGGATCACCCCCGCCAGGGAAGAGGCAACAAGAACGCAGAGCCCGGCCCGGGCCCTCTCCCGAGCTCGCGGGTCCTCCGCCGGCAAACGTTCAGGAAACAAGTCAGAAAAATGCCTGCGCTTCCCGCCTTTCTGAGCCGCCCGGCGAGGGTCCCGCAGCCCGCCGCTCACCCGCAGCCGCACCGCGGATCCAGCTCCGGTCCTTGTTCCCGGGGCGGCCACCGGCAACCCCTATTTCCGGGTCCAGCCGCTCCTGGCGTCCCAGCGTCCGGTGTGCCAGCGTCTGCCCTCCGGCTCCGGCGGGTCAGCGTTCTTAGGTTCCGTGGCTCGCGGATTCCGGGAGCACCCCAGGGAGTGGCACTTGCATGCCGCGGACCGCAGGGATCCCCAAGCCCTGCACCCAGATTCTTCCCCGCCACGGAGAGACAATCATGACAATTATCATTACAATGATTATGAAAACTGGCATGAAAACATCTATGCTGTTAATAATTAAAATAATAAAAATGTACCGATGTGTGTATAGCAGGCTTCTTTCGAGGCTGTAAAAAAAATCTGTGGAATGAATGAATGATCTGTGTAAAATATATCTGGAAGATGAATTCTAAAATTAAGTTATTTATTTATTTATTTATTTTGAGACAGAGTTGTACTCTTGTCGCCCAGGTTGGAGTGCAGAGGTGTGATCTCGGCTCACTGAAACCTCCGCCTCCCAGGTTCAAGCAATTCGCCTGCCTCCGCCTCCTAAATAGCTGGGATTACAGGCGTGCGGCACCATGCCCTGCTAATTTATATGTATATGTATATATATGTGTGTGTGTATATATACATATATATATATATATATATATATTTTTTTTTTTTTTAGGCAGAGTCTCGCTCTGTTGCCCAGGCTGAAGTGCAGTGGTGCAATCTCGGCTCACTGCAACCTCCACCTCCCCGGTTCAAGTGATGATCTCGCCTCAGTCTCCCAAGTAGCTGGGACTATAGGTGTGTGCCACCACGACCAGCTAATTTTTTGTATTTTTTTAGTAGAGACGGGGCTTCACCGTGTCAGCCAGGATGGTCTCGATCTCCTGACCTCGTGATCCGCCCGCCTTGGCCTCCCAGAGATTTTTATATTTTTAGTAGAGACGGGGTTTCACCATGTTAGTCAGGCTAGTCTTGAACTCCTGACCTTAGGTAGTCCGCCTCCCTCGGCCTCCCAAAATGCTGGGATTACAGGTGTGACCCTTTGCGCTTGGCCAACTAATTTATTTGTTAGAGCATTAGGAGTATGGAAGGTTTAAAATAAGTTTTATGATCTTATTTTAAATAACGTACACACATTGCCCTTGTTCTTTGTAGATTTTCCCAACCTGCTTTTTTTTTTTTTTTTTTTTTTTTTTTAAGACAGGGTTTCACTCTGTCATCGAGGCTGGAGAGCAGTAGCGAGATCGCAGCTCGCTGCAGCCTCGACCTCCTGGGGTCAGGCGATGCTCTCACCTCAGCCTCCCCAGTAGCTGGGACTACAGGTGCCAGCCACCAAGCCCAGCCAATTAATTTTTTTTTTTTTTGGTAGAGATGGGGTCTAGGGGGAGGGTCTCACTATGTTGCCCAGATTGGTCTCAAACTCCTGGCCTCAAGTGATCCTCCTGCCTCGGCCTCCCAAAGTGCTAGGATTACAGGGGTGAGCCATCGTCCCGGGCCCCAACCTGCCTTTATTGGAATGACCTGTGTAAAGTATATCTGGAAGATGAATTCTAAAATTAAGTTAGTTATTTATTTAATTTATTTTGATAAATAATAAGTAGCCTGGATAGAGGCTCTGGAAAAAGAAAAGTTCTATAGGCAAATTAAGGTTTGGAAATGTCACAAATTGTGAGTCACGGTGAGACTTCACTATCAAAGCAAAACTCCTGATTCCAAACCCAGACCTTGGTAGGTTCTCCGTCTCCAAAATGGCAACTCCATCTTCCTGGTTGCTCAGGGGCAGAGCCTGGGAGCATCCTGGACCACCCACAAATCCTGCCATTGCTGTCTTTACAATACAGATGCTCCTCAACTTCAGATGGAACTACATCCACATAAACCCATCTTAAGTTGAAAATATTGTGACTCGAAAGTGTGTTTTTGACTTACGGTATTTTCAACTTACCATGGGCTTACCCGGATGTAGCCTCATCATGAATCAAGAAGTGTGCAGAATGCATATTGGTTTTGTAGTTGAAAAATCCTGTAGGTGGAAATTGTCCTAAATCGAAGACTGTATATCGGAGATCCCCTCAAGTCTCCCTGCCTCCCTGCCACCACCCTGATCCGAGCTCCTCCTCTCCCTCTAGGTCTCCACCTTGCCGCCCTGCAGTGTGTTCTCCACATACCAGCCAGGGCTAAGATTGGCTCTGTTGGGTGCTACCAGTTGGCTGAAAGAGAAACCCAGAGGCCCTCAGCTCATTCTATCAATCCAGTTCCAGGGTTCATTGACGGACCTGAGGCCTGGGCCAGCAGGAGGTGCTGAGTGGTCAGCTCTGAAGGCCAGGGTGTCGGGAAGTGTTCTCGGTCAGAGCAGAGAAACTACAGTTGCCTTGTGCTTTCTTCCCGGAGAGCCCCGCAGCCGACCCTCTGCCAGAGCTCTGGGTCAGGCTTTCTCACGGACCCTTAGGTTGACAAATGACCCAGATTCAGAGGAACCCTTCGACTTGGAGGTGTCTCCCTATTGGGACTCCCCCCCAACCCCAGCTCCACTCTGACCAGGGAGGTGGTGGCCTAGGATCGACTCAGCGAGAGGGGCCGTTCTTCTTTCCCCATGGCTGGGGAGAAACTGATTCCCCTAAAGAGCAGCAGTAGACTTGCATGCAGAGGCCTCCCCTAAGGAGTGTGGAGAGGCCATAAGAGAAACTCGGGCGCCCAGACCCCACCGTGGGACTTCAGGAAGCAGAGCCCTGGGGTGTTTCCACCATGGTCTTGACTTTTCTCCTCTTCCTCACCCTTTTCACTTACTGGGCAGGTGCCTGGTTATGGTGGATGAGATAACTGAGGCTCCTGGGCCTCTCTTCTCTCTGGTTCGGCATAGGCTGGTCCATGATTTTGATAATACTGTTAGTAGTTAACATCACGCAGTGCTTACTTACTCTGTTTTAGGCACTGTTCTGTTACTGACACATTTAATCCTCATTACAACACTAGTAATTAGATATTATTATGATCCTTATTTTACACATAAAGAAGCAGGACACACAGGCCAGGCGCGGTGGCTCACACCTGTAATCCCAGCACTTTGGGAGGCTGAGGCGGGCAGATCACCTGAGGTCGGAAGTTTGAGACCAGCCTGACCAACATGGAGAAACCCTGTCTCTACCAAAACTACAAAAAATTAGCTGGGCATGGTGGCGCACATCTGTAGTCCCAGCTACTCGGGAGGCTGAGGCAGGAGAATCGCTTGAACCCGGGAGGCGGAGGTTGTGGTGAGCTGAGATCGTGCCATTGCATTCCAGCCTGGGCAACAAAAGCAAAACTCCATCTCAAAAAAAAAAAAAGAAGAAGCAGGACACAATGATGGAAGTGGCAGAGCGACCTAGTTCCGGAAGCCACTTTTTTTTTTTTTTTTTTTGACAGGGTCTTACTCTGTTGCTCAAAGTGCTGGGATTTATAGGCATGAGCTACCGTGCACAGCCTTAAAGATTACTTTGTTTTTTTTTTTTTTTTGAGAGGAGTCTTGCTCTGTCGCCAGGCTGGAGTGCAGTGACATGATCTTGGTTCACTGCAACCTCCACCCCCCAGGTTCAAGCGATCCTCCTGCCTCAGCCTCCCGAGTAGCTGGGACTACAGACGCACACCACCAAGCCCAGCTAATTTTTTTTTTTTTTTGTATTTTTAGTAGAGACGGGTTTCACCATGTTCGCCAGGATGGTCTTGATTTCTTGACCTTGTGATCCACCTGCCTTGGCCTCCCAAAGCGCTGGGATTACAGGCGTGAGCCACCACGCCTGGCCAAGATTACTTTTTGAAGTTTGAATAAAAGGGCAATGAAACCTGCACTGAGGAACAGGAAATTGACTGGCTGTGTGCTGAGGCCATCCTTCTCCCCTGTCTGGGAGGGGGACTTCTGTCACTCTGCTGTCCCCAGATGTGGGTGGAGCTTAAAAAGTCACAGAAGCCCAAGTCATTTGCAGGGTATGTGGAGAAAGAGCTCTTGGCAGCCTCTCCTATGACCTGAACTCAACATGTCTTTTTTTTTTCTTTGAGACGGAGTCTTGCTCTGTTGCCCAGGCTGGAATGCAATGGCGCAATCTCAGCTCACTGCAACCTCTGCCTGCTGGGTTCAAGCAATTCTCCTGCCTCAGCCTCCTGAGTAGCTGGGACTACAGGCGTGCGCCACCACGCCCAGTTAATTTTTTAAATTTTTAGTAGACATGGGGTTTCACCACGTTGGCCAGGTTAGTCTTGAACTCCTGACCTCGTGATCTGCGCACCTTGGCTTCCCAAAGTGCTGGGATTACAGGCGTGAGCCACCACGCCAGACATCACCATGTCTTTATACTCCTTTCTTCACAAAAGAAACAACTGAAGAACAACCAGAAGGTGCCAGTATGTTCTGTGAACACCAGCAAAAAACCTACGTAAATAAATGGTGGCAAAAGCGAATTCTTTACACAAGAGAAGCTACCTCCCTGCCTCTCCTAAAATATCGAAGGATATCATAGTGACAAACATGAAGCTGATATCCATAATAAATTTTATTTTGCCCAGTGAAATAAAAGGCAAGTCAGATTACTGTTGGAATGATGAATGGTGTTGATTTCAATTCTTTATAATATTTTCTTATTTTAAGAAGAAATACTTGTAGTGGTAATTTTGGGATATGACTAAATGAATGTGCCTTTCATGTGGAAGAATAAACAAACAAGAATATTGGGCCAGGCATGATGGCTCATGCCTGGAATCCCAGCATTTCGGAGGCCAAGGTGAGGGGATCACTTGAGGTCAGGAGTTTGAGACCAGCCTAACATAGTGAGACCCTGTCTAAAAAAAAAAAATTAGCTGGGCATGGTGGCACATGCTACTCAGGAGGCTGAAGCGAGAGGATGGCTTGTTCCCAGGATGTTGAGGCTGCAGTGAAGTATGATTGCACCACTGCACTCCAGCGTGGATGACAGAGTGAGACCTTGCCTTAAAAAAAAAAAAAAAAAAAAAAGTCAAGGAGGATGAGGAGAGAATGGGGAGATAAAAATGTTACCAGCTAGTACAAAGCCACAAGAGCCCAAGATAGGCCCATGAGATAAATGGAAATGAGAGAAGGAACATCTCTGAGAGCTCGCCACAATAACCATGCTGGAAAACATCTGTCCACTCATATCTTCCTTTATTCTCACACTCATCCGGTATTTTTTGGGTACCTACTAATTGCCAGGCATTGTGGATACAATGGTGAATGAAACAGAAAAAAACGTCTGCTGTCTTGGGCCTTACTTTCTAGTGATCTGTGATAATTATCTCAGAAAATGTATATAAAACACACAGCACAGCATATGACAGTCAACAATCAAGGGCTGGCCACCACTACTTTGATAATCATGTTGGTTTCATGTTTGCAATGACCAAGAGTCAGGGGCTGACTGAAAGACCTAAACACGTATCCATTACTTAAATAACTTTCTCTATGCTCCAAGCTGACTTTGCCAAATAGTACGAGCAACACCCCTAATGCTGCAGGGTGCATAGTGTCTCTATAGTGATGGTGTGAGTGGTTTCTGGGGGTGCTGGTGCCACCTGCTTCCTTGGTTGTTTCTGGGGAGCTGGCACATGCTGCCTTTGTGTGTGGAAGTGGGTGTGGTGCAGGCCAAGGCAGGAGGATGCTTTGGAAGCAGGGAATATCTGGGAAATCAGTTGATCTGGCCCTGGCCCAGAGATCCCTACCCACCACAGTCCTGCTTCTACAGGGCAACAGCGGACAACCCATTATTTTTCTCTAATCCTACTGAAATGTTTGGCTTTCTCCCTCCCTCCCTTCTTTTTCCACTCTCCCTCTCCTCTTTCCTGGATTTCCTCTCTTGACTGAGGCCTGCGTGGGGCTTGCTGGTGCACTGTGCACCTACTGCTTCTTCCTAGGGATCCCCTGGAGAGGACTGTCCACTCAACACCAAGATGGGGAAGGACTTACTGAAAAAGACCCACATGACCACCACTCTCCTGAAGATTTTCCATGGATCAGTTCCCTGAACGCTCCCACCAAGCCTCCCAGCCCGGTTCCTCTGACCACTCTACTTTGCTATGGGAACTTGGAAGAGTCCCTTCTTTTCCAAGAGGTTTTACTAGATGCCAGGCACCGTTCTCAGCATGTAACCCTTCTAAATAAGTAAGTTATTCAACACACATGTAATGGTGTGAGGTAAAGACTATGATTAACTTCGTGATTCAAAATTCTTAAATTCATAGATGAAGAAACTGAGGCACAAAATAGTGGATGCAAATCACAGTCAGCTCTGCTAACCCTGACCCAGAGGCTGAGTTTTGACCCTTGGCCTGGATTGCAAGAAACCTTCAAGCAAGCTCTCAAGTGGGTGCAGCAGGAGGAAGGTCTTACGATCTTGGGGAAATTTGGTACAGATACTTCCGGGAGCAAGCATCCTCCCATATCTGACTAAAGAGCAATACTGATTCAGGCAAGGAGAAAGTGAGTGGGCAGGGTAAGGAGGAAAGCGAGTCTGAGGTCATGGCAGCACCTGTGCCCTGACACTGCTGGAAAGACGTGTCACCAGAAGGTACCTACAGGAAGCGATGGGATTTCATTCATGCAATCTGATCTTATGCTCTGATAGTGACATGTGGAACAGCCACAGTTACATGCCTGCATGGCTGCATCGGAGAGAGGCACATTGTGTGGATCAGAGGCTATTAGCCAGTCAGGGTTTGGGGAGGCATCTGATTTTTTCAGCACAGCAAGGAACGGCACAGTACATCGAGCCCCCAGTGCATTTCTCTGTTATCTCGATCTTCCTCTACTTGTGCTTTTCTGTTCCTCTGCCTGGAGGTTTTGCCTCCATTCTAGTCTCTGCTCTAACACAGACCTTGTGTGTACTTTATTGCAAACAGTTCCCTTTCTACCCCTCAGCAGCGGGCCCCACTCCCTTTGTTTCGCCCTTTCCCAACCTGAAAACGTGTCATTTACCTGCCAGCTTGCTTATCTGCATGGAGCCCACGCTCCACTAGAGCAGGGACTTGGAGTTATTTCTGCTGCATCCTCTGCCCTTGCAAAAGTACCTGTCACCTGGGAGGCACTTAGCAAGTACTTGTTACCTAAATGGACAATGTGAAAAATCACCATGCTCCACTCGCAGGCCAGGCTGCTGGAGATGACTGTATGGCCTCTGGGCTGGCCTCTGAGCATGACCGATACACAGAGGAAGGTGGGTGCACAAGGACTGTGCTGTTCTGTAGGAATCCTATGAGGAATCTGCTGGGCACTATCACGACCTGGAGTCAGGGTAGTTCGGGAGGCGCTGAGGCTGCTGCGAGATGGCTCATGAGAGCAGGCAAGCTCCCTCGCCTGGATGGAAGAAGCACTCAGCAAGCAAGGCACTGAGGACCCTTCCACTAAGTGAGGCTTTCTTACCTATCTCTGATTCCAGGGTTTACATGGGGTGGAATCAGGATGCCTACAACAGAGCTTCAGCAAGGACAGGCAAACAAACAGAAACTGACAAGTGGGCTAGCAGAATGGACTGAAGGCTGCTCTGTAAACCTCTCCCACCCAGCAGTAATACTCTGGCTTTCTCTGGCCCTGTGTGTCAGTTTGGTCCAGGCCTTTCTATGCAGCCCCTGTACATATCTTGGTCACTCATAAGTTCCCCTGCGTCTGCCTTCTGTTTACATCTACATCAGCCTTGACTGTATTCCACCCACATGGTGCTAGGGGCCTGGGCCTGTGAACCTCTGACCTGTCCTCTCCTGCCAGACAGGCCCAGCTCTCAGCTGCTGTTGCTGCCGGGCCCCTCCCAGGGTGCCTGACTCCAGATCTCTGCCACAGATTCAGGACTGGACTCAAAGTTCTCCTCTCTGAGGTGCCTTCCCTGACCTGTTTTGGCAGCCACTCCTGATTCTTCTGACTTTGCCCTGTTGTAGGGACTTCCTAAATGGTTGTGACCCACGCTCTCCATGTATGCCCGGTCTGAGGACAGCAGTGCCTGGCCCAAGCACATGCTCGATGGTGATCAGCTGACTGATGGCCGCATGCTCTGGGTTTGGTGCCAGGCATGTGCCTCCTTCCAGTCTCCAAACAGCCCCCAGAGCTGTTCAGATCTCCAGTGCACAGCTCATGTCCAAAGGTGGGGAAGTCAGCTAAGGACCCACTTCATTCTATCCAGAAGCATAAGACAAAGAGAAACTGAGTGAGTGGCCAGAAGAGGGAGTGTTTGCCGGGGAGGGCTGGCCCTCTGGGGTCTCTGGTGACCTGGCGGTAGAGCCACCTGGATAACGTGTGCTGATCGAACGAATAGGTGAAACAGGCCAGGCTTTGGACTGGGGAAGGGGAGCAAGGGGAATGAAGAAAGCTCCAGACAGTTCCCATGGAAGTTTATTTTATGTTCCTTGCAAACAACATGTGGCCTCAGCTGTGATTCCACCTGCCCTCTCTGACTTCTGTTCCCTGAGCCTGGCTCCTGCTCTTCATTCAAACTGCACCAGCTGCATAAGCAAGGGCAGCGGGGGGCTCCACTGCATGTCAGCCCGCTGCATGGCCTGCAGCTGCTTCTGTATCTCAGCCTGCAACTGGCACAGCTTGTCCTTGTTCACAGGACCCCAGGAGAGGCCATGCAGGTACATGCAGCAGTCAACTGGGATGGGATAGAGTACCTGCTTCAGCTCCATCAGCCTCATCGTGTGCTCCAGCAGGCTCAGGAGGCAGGCACTGGAGATGGGGTTGTCGGAGAGGCTCAGGGAACTGAGGTGGGAGCAGCAGCACAGGGAGGGCAGGAGGGCACTGAGGTGAGCATCCTTCAGCCGGCAGTGGTTCAGGTCTAGGTGCTGCAGTGTCCCTGAGACCTCTCTCAGCAGGGTCCCCAAGGGCCTAGGGATCATGTAGGACAGGTTGTTGCCACTCAGATCCAGCTTCTTCAGGCAGGTGGTATGAGGGCTCTGGGACAAGTAGGTGATGTCAGTGTCTAGAAGCCTGCAGTAGCAGATCTCCAGGGAATGCAGTGGGACCCACAGAGAGCTGAGGAGAGAAGGGTGGCTCTGTGAGGGGAGGGCCCAGGTCCCCCGCCTGGAACACCTATTTGTCCATGGAGGAGGCTAGTCCTATGGCCACCCCCTCATCAGGGAAGCCATTTACCAGCAGGGTCAGGAGCATGTCCTTTGGTGTCCCAAGGCCTGGCTCTCTCTCAATAGACCTACCAGGTCCTCCACGAACCCCTCCAACTCTAAGTTTCTCTTTGGTGAAAGGGAGACGCACATTATCCATACCCAATATGACCGCTGAGAGGAGCCACTTGAAAGAGCTTATGTGATAAGAAGTAACCACAGGCTGAGCCCATTATTCCTCAGGTTTGGGTTTGGGGAAGCTGCTGCTCAGGCTTCCATTTAAGCCAGGGCTGGGGGTCCTGAATGCCCTATCTTGAAATTTCTAGGAGACGTGCACAGAGTGGATACTGGTCCTTCAGGGCTCTGTACCCACCTGTCTGGGGCAGTATGGGCTCAGAAGAAGAGGCCTAACGTGTGCTGTCTCAGGATCTTTTCTTGGGGACCAGTATAACATTCAGCAGTGCCTGAAAATGTTTGTTGAGTAAATAAACATATTATTAGGACAGGCGCAATGGCTCACACCTGTAATCCCAGCACTTTGGGAAGCCGCGGTGGGTGGATCACCTGAGGTCTGGAGTTCAAGACCAGTCTGGCCAACATGGTGAAACCCCGTCTCTACTAAAAATGCAAAAATTAGCCAGGTATGGTGGCCCATGCCTGTAATCCTAGCTACTTGGGAGGCTGAGGCAGGAGAATCACTTGAACCTGGGAGGCAGAGACTGCAGTGAGCCGAGATCATGCCACTGCACTCCAGCCTGGGTGACAGAGACTCTGTCTCAAAAAAAAAAAAAAAAATTAAAAAATTAAATTCATGGAAGGCCACTGTTTTGGACTAAGCTCCTGCACTAGACCTCAAAAGACCAGAGCAAACCAGAATGCAGTCACTTGTGCTAAGTGCCAGGTAATCAAACTGAACTTTGAAACTGGTCAGTTTTCCAAAAAACAGGAGATTCACACCAACCAGTCAGAAGGGGCCCAGGATGATAAGGAAGTGCCCTCTGTTTTAACCCCATAAGGAAAGTAACTGCCAACTGACCAATCTGCTTTTTGTTTTGGCTTTTTTCATCACTTTTATGCTTATAAAGCCAGTCTCTTCTGCTCAGCTCAACAGAGCTCTTATTCTATTTTATAGAATGGGAGGCTGCCCCAGTTTGTGAATCACAAACCTAAGCCAATTAGAAGACCAGGCATGGTGGCTCATGCCTGTAATCTTAGTGCTTTGGGAGGCTGAGGTGGGAGGATGGCTTGAGGCCAGGAGCTCAAGACCAGCCTGGGCAGCAAAGCAAGACCTTGTCTCTCCAAAAAAGTTTTTAAAAAATTCGCAAGGTGTAGTGGTGCACATCTGTAGTCTTAGCCGCTTAGGAGGCTGAGGTGGGAGGGTAGCTTGAGCACAGGAGTTTGAGACTGCAGTGAGACGTAATTGTGCCACTGCACTCTAGCCTGGGTGACAAAATGACGCCCTGTCTCTAAAGAGAAAAAAAAAAGCCAATTAGATCTTTAAACTAAATTTGTTGTAATTTTTTTTTGAGACAGGGTCTCACTCTGTTGCCCATGCTGGAGTGCAATGGTGCAATCATGGCTCACTACAGCCTCAAACTCCTGGGCTCAGGCAATCCTCCTGCCTCGGCCTCCTGAGTAGCTGGGACTAAAGATGCACTATGACCAGCTAATTTTTGTTTTTGTTTTGTTTTGTTTTTGAGATGGAGTCTTGCTCCATTGCCCAAGCTGGAGTGCAGTGGTACAATCTTGGCTCACTATAACCTCCACCTTTTGGGTTCAAGAGATTCTCCTGCCTTAGCCTCCCGAGCAGCTAGGATTACAGGCACATGCCACCATGTCCGGCTAATTTTTGTATTTTTAGTAGAGATGGGGTTTCGCCATGTTGGCCAGGCTGGTCTCAAACTCTTAACCTCAAGTGATCCGCCTGCCTCTGCCTCCCAAAGTGCTGGGATTACAGGCATGAGCCACCGTGCTTGGCCTTAATTTTTGTATATTTATTTGTAGAAATGGGGTCTCACTTCGTTGCCCAGGGTGGTTTCCAATTTGGCCTCAAGCAAGCTTCCCACTTAAGCCTCCCAAAGTGGATTTTATTTTTTATAGCAACATGCATCTTTCCCCATCAAATATGTTTCCAAAGCAGATCCCAGCCATCAGCTGCATCTGAACCCTGGGTTCCCAGGCTGTGCCCACAATTCCATGAGCATCTAAGAATGAGCCCCATTTCCTGTCTTCTTCCCCTGTCCTGACCTCACTTGGGAGTATTCAGAGGACTGTTCGGACGCCCCTGCCCACCCATTCACCTGAGCACGTAATGTAGGTTGCCTGAGAGGTAGGAGTAAGACAGGTGCAGCTTCTGGAGGTGGCCCAGCCTGGTGAGCTGGGAGAGGAAGTAGCTGGAGGGCCGCTCACCCCACGAGGAGAAGGCCCAGTTGTAGTAGATGAGCTTGAGGCTGCGCAGGTTGAAGATCCTTCCCAGCTGTGTGGCAGATAGGTTTGGATCTGACAATGCCCAGAACCAGTCAAACCAGTCAAACACCTCCAGCTCCTGGATGAAATCCAGCTTGAGTGTCTTCAGGATCCCCAGCAGACTGTGGAAGGGCATCTCCTCAATGTGCAACTTCCTACAGCAGAGATGCAGAGCCCCGTGGCTCTGTTCCACTTTCGTCAGGAGGCTGGAGAGGAACTTATCTAACTTGAAGGGGCCTCGCAGGAAAAGATCAATGTGTATTTCCACTGCTTCCCATGGCTGCTTTGGTCCTTTTTTCGTGTTCTCTGCTGGCTTGGGCCTGGCCGTGGCCTGGGGCATCTCTGCCTTGACTGCTGATGGTAACCAAAATGGGAACTTGGCCAAGGCTTCAGAAGCCCCTTTACTGTGGACTTGCTCAGAGTCCAGGGTGAAATCCAGCATCCTCAGTTCTGACTTCCTGCGGGGAAAGGGGTGTGATGAGATGCTGGGGAGCCCAGGTAAGATGAGTGGCAGCAGCCCTGGGCTGCTCCCCAGGCCCCAGCACCAGTCCGCCTCGCCTCTCCTCTCCAATAGGCTTTTCCTCCCTCACTCAGGCTCCTTGCCAGCCCCTATTCCTCATACAGCTTGTACCACCACCCCTAGAAGGTAAAAAGCCCTCTCCTTAAAGCCTTGTAGCTGTACCATCAACCACTTAACTCAGAAACATATAGTTTCCCCACTTGTCCCTCTAGCCAATTTAACGCTCCCCAACCCTGGATCTCAGCTCACCCTCCCTCCGGCTCTGAACTGAGGTCTTGCTCCCAGCATCCCCCTTACCTGGGACAAGCCCTGTGGGCAGAAAAGGCCTCCAGCCCATTCACCACAGCTTGCAGGCTGTCTTGGTTGGGCCACTGCACTATCAGAGAGCCCAGACGGAGAAAGGGGAAGGGCCAGGCCTGCACCAAGGCTTTCAGAGCCTTTCTGTGCCCCTTGGCAAATGCAGCAGTGAGTAGTGGCGGGAAAAGGTTCACTGTGAGCTGTTCCAACACCAGTAGAACTGAAGCCTCATTGCTCAGCAGGCTGTGGGCTGCAAGTTCCAAGAGCCTGAGGGGTGCTGGGTAGTTCACCTCCATGGACCTGGAGCAGAAGAAGGTAGAAATCCTCAGAAGACTAATGGCTCAGCATCGCTCCCAGGCCAATGTGGGAGATGCAGGCCTTTCGCATCTGTCACAGAACCAAATGCTGGCTTCTCCCTCCATTCAAGACCAAAACCCCACAATTCAGGTCTTGTAAGCCTGAGACCCTGGAGCCCTAAGGCCCTGGGGACATGGGATCCAGAACCTTAGGGGTTTAGATCGATTCCTTGCTAGGCTGTAGAGGCTTGGAATTGACCCACGCTTTCCTCTTCTGCCTTCACCATTAAGATCATGAACACCTAACTAAGGACACTGTCCCAAAACTCCACATCAATTCTCCCAAAGCGTATGTAGATTCTGAGCAGGTCTCATCACTTCCAGTTTTACCAAGCCATTATCTCTTGTCCCCATTACTGCAGTGGCCTTCTAACTTGTCTCTCTGCTTCTGTCCTTGTGCGCCCTATGGTCAAAGTCAGATCATGACATTCCTTTGCTCAAAACTCTAGTGGCTTCATTTTCACTGTGAATACAATCCACCCTGCAGCTGCCCTCAGAGTCTAGCATCCGAGCGTCTCAGGGCCCACCTCCTGTCACTCCCCTCACTATTCACTCTGCACCAGCAACCCACACTGGACTCCATTTCTCTCCTCAAACACCAGCAACGCCCTGCTTCAGGGCCTTTGCACTTCCTGTTCCCTCTGCCTAGAAGTGTCTTCTCCCAAATATCCTCATGGCTGGCCCCCTTACTTCATTCAGGTTTCTGTTAAAATTTCACCATGAGAGGCCTTCCCTGACCACCCAAGTAGAATAGCACTCCCATCCCTTAATTACAGCTTTATCTTTCCTAACCTGATTTACAGCACTTCTTATATCACCACTTTTCTGTCTCTCTTATACACATACACAGACACACACATGCGCGTGCACATAAATGCACACAGTCGTATATTATCTGTCTCCCCTCTGCTAAATTATAAGCTCCATGAAAAATGGGGCTGTGTCTGCTTTCATTACTGCTGTAGTCTGAGTGATAAACATAGTTCCTGACATACACCAGACAAGCAGGATATATTTTAAATGCATTTCAAGAGCAAGTTTGCACAATAGACGCTTACCACAATCCCACTGATGGAGTTTAGGGTAATGTGGAATGGAGGGTTTTTTTCTATGCTCTCACAGAGCATCAGGTTCAGGTTAGTTATGGATTCTTTCAACTGCCCAAATTCCTCCTTTTTTCTGCCCAGTGAAATGCGGGAGTGTGGCCCCATTCCATCACTTTCCACAGTCCACCACAGAGCAGGGCTTTGTGCAAGGAGGGGGATGTTCTAAACCTGCACTGTCTGATGCGGGAGCCCCAAGCCACATGTGGCTACTGAGTACTTGAAATGTGGCTAGCGTGACTAAAGGACTGAATTTTAAATTAAATTAAATTCTAATTAATTACAATCTAAATAGCTTCATGTAGCCAGATGCTACACTTCTGGATGGCACAGTTCTAGAATCTATGCTAGTCAGAGACAACAAACATTCATTCACAGTCTCACAAGCTATGAAATCTATTTGTATGAGGCCACTACAGCCTTGGCAACAAACTGGGCAAGGACAAAGGACGGTATAAGAAAGGACAATTATTGGCCAATCATACATTGGAAGCTATCTAGCAAAGGCTTAAATACTAGCAAATCAAATCAAAGGCCTGGCACACTAAATCTATAAATATCTCTTACAAATAGTGATCAAGTACGATTGAGCAAGAATGGTTAATGTTAGGTTTATTAATTATTAATGTCAATGCATTTGAGAAAATCAAAGAAGAAATAGAAGGGAAGGTTCTGAACCTGATATTTAGTAGTGGTGTTTTATAAACATTACTTTTTTTGTTTGAGACGGAGTCTTGCCTGTTGCCTAGGCTGGAGTGCAGTGGCACAATCTTGGCTCACTGCAAGCTCCACCTCCCGGGTTCACGCCATTCTCCTGCCTCAATCTCCCGAGTAGCTGGGACTACAGGTGCCTGCCACCACGCCCGGCTAATTTTTTGTATTTTTAGTAGAGACGGGGTTTCACCGTGTTAGCCAGGATGGTCTTGATCTCCTGACCTCGTGATCTGCCCGCCTCGGCCTCCCAAAGTGTTGGGATTACAGGCGTGAGCCACCGCGCCCGGCCAACATTGCTTTTAAAGTTAGAAACAAGATGAAGATGGTGTGGCCACCATGAGAGTGTGCCCTGCACCTTCAACTCAGGAAATGCACCTGACCAAGGGCCCCACCCGCTGCCCTTAGGAATCCCTGGCAGCCTTAAGGCCCAAGTCACACCACCACATGCTGCTCACCAACAATGACTGGGGACAGATCAGTTCCTGGGAGACAATGTGACAGACTAGTTCCTGGGAGACACCACTCCTCTGACAACCACCTTTGGCTTGAGGACTCCCTGATGGCTTTGCTAAATCTTCCTGAGTGCACACGTTTCTACCCAACCTTCCCTCCAGTTCTGCTTCACCAAACACAGCGATGTAGGTCTGTGGGGTCTCCATGCCTTCCCACTCACCCCTCAATGCCCCTCATAGGGGGCTCCCCTAGTAAAAATCCTTGGATGTTTTTCCATCTTGGTATCTGCTTCTAGCAGGACTTTGATGGAGTTCAGGATGTGCCTTCCCAAAATACAGCAACTTGGCATACTGAATATTTTAAGCTGAAGGAATTTGAGAAATGGCATGGGCAGGCAGGATTTTCTGACCTTCCCCTGTAGTAGGTATAAGACCCTCCTGTGCGAGGTGCTCCCCCCTATACCAGAAGGAAAGGCATATCCTTATTTCCAGAGACAAAGGCTTGCCAAGAGGGATCTGAACACAGAGGCCCGCTGTTCCGCCACTTTATTACATCTGGCTCATACTTTCATACTTCTTTTGTCTTATCATTATTTCTCCACGACTAATCAAAATTTTTTCTCTCTATATAAACATATGTATATATATGTAATATGTGTGTGTGTGTGTGTGAGAGAGAGAGAGAGAGAGAAAGAAAGAGACAGAGAGAGAAAGAGAGGAGCTGTATCATGGGTATTTTTGTTGATGTCTGAATTAGAAACAAGCATGCACACTATCAACATTGTTTGGGAAAGTTGCAGCCAGTGCAGTAAGACACATAACAATAGGGTTGTCTAGGGCAATAAAAAGAGGCAAACGATTATGTACGTAGTGTAGGAAAAAAATGGTGTTGCGGCTCAGAATGTCACCCCTAAATACGGAACTTTGAAGGTGTCTCTCTGACTTTTCCCTGCCTTTCTGTGTGAGAGCTAGTCATAAAGGAATTCTCTGACCTTCCTTTCCTGAAAGTAGGCAGTGAGACCTCTACCCCATGTGACAGGTGTCCCGTCCTATACCAGGAGGAAAGAAATGCTACACAGAGCGGCCAAGAAGAATCTGAACGAACAGGCCTTGCTAAGTTCTCCCCAGCTTATTACCATTAGACCACAGGATTTTTGTCCAATCATACCTGTACATGACTGTTCATCTTTCATCAAACCTAAGCATAGATGTATACAGATAGTCAGGTGCAGTGGCATGCACCTGTAATCCCAGGTACTTGGGAGGCTGAGGCAGGAGGACTGCTTGAGCCCAGGAATTCAAGGCCAGTCTGGGCAATACAGTAAGACCCCAGTCTCTAAAAAAAATTTTAAATTAAGAACTACAGTTCTCCCTGGGTCTTTGAGTCTTCGTTTCTGAAGGTTCCTGTATCACGCAAAACTTTGATACATTTGTTATGGTGTCCTCTTGTTAATCTGCCTTTTTAAAGTAGGGGTATCAGCAAAGACCCTTGAGATGGGTGAGGAAAAGCTATGATTTTTTTCTCCTCTACAATGGAAAGCAATGGATCCTCTGTAATGTACCCGTCTGGGTTATCAGATTTGAGTCCTGTTCATTATCTTTAAGCTATTTTTTAACTTTATAAGTTGTAGGTAACTGATAGACATATAAATTCTGTCTGGTCTGGTAATGATTTTCTCCTAACTTCTACCTGTGGAAAATTTTGTCTCCATCTGAAATTCATCTCAACATCCCTTCATGTCATATAAATATGTGCTGTCTTAACTCTTCTTTAACATCTGCCTGGTACTTCATATTATATGAGTAAAATAAATTCTTTAATACATGTTCATTTTTATATCTGTAAAAAGTCACAATTCTACTTTTCTGAAAATTATCTTTTAACAATTGAAAGCTAAAAAGGATAAAATAGGAAACAGTTAATATAATTAATAGGAGTACTTCTGCTGATGTGACTGCACAAGAGTGCCCAGTATTTCCAGCAAGAACTGAGCTGTAAATGTATAATGGCAGAAGTAATGTAGACATATGAAATAAACCATTCACTCACTTTTTTTCTGTCATCTAGGGATGACAATAAATGTGAAAACAGTATTAAGAATTAAAAAATTAATGTAACGGAGTAAAATTAATAAATTGAAAGATGTAAATGGACGAGGAGAGCAAATATTGAAAATATATAAATATTGTTATAATTAGGACATTTTAAATAATGTATAATTATGACTTTAATCTAGAAGAAATAACAAAAACAAAACTAAGAGAAGACTATTGGAGAGATACTAATGTGAAATTAATTTAAACTGGCTGGGCGTGGTGGCTCACGCCTGTAATCCAGCACTTTGGGAGGCTGAGGCGGCTGGATCACCTGAGATCAGGAGTTTGAGACCAGTCTGGCCAACACGGTGAAACCCCGTCTCTACTAAATATACAAAAAAGAAAAAATTAGCCAGGCGTGGTGGTGCATGCCTGTAATCCCAGCTACTCGAGAGGCTGAGACAGGAGAATCACTTGAACCCGGGAGGCAGAGGTTGCAGTGAGCCGAGATCCGGCCATTGCATTCCGGTCTGGGCGAGACAGTGAGACCCTGACTCAAAGAAAAAAAAAAATTCAAACTTAAAGTTACTGGTACTTGAAATTATTCTGAGCCTTGAGAGAAATGTGGCTATGTGGCCTGAGTCATGTAATATGCAGCTGCAACTTCTACTTCTCTGATTATAGATCAACTTTCTTCCTTATTCTTGTACTATAGAAAATTAGGAAGACCTAACGGCACCGGATATAAGACCCCTTCAGATCACTACCTCTTCTCATGGAGTAACAGAGTAATCTTTCTTGGAATATAGCATTATATAACCAACCAAATCACTGTAATGAATGCACTGGTTTTGTATGGAAAACTCTGTAATCCTGCTAAAATTTCTCTGTCTCTGCCTACATAAGTGAAGCCTTAACTTCACTGCTTTGGAATGCTGACCCTGTTCATCTGGAGTTAGTGTTTCCTGGGTGGCTATACTCAAGCTTTGTGCGCAAATAAACTCTATATTTAATCATGTGTTCCGATCTCACTACTTAACATTAACACTAATATTACCATATGTTTACATAAAACAATATTATGTTGACCTGAGAACAGAAATCAATCCATGAAAACACATAGAGCAAGCTCTTCCAAGAGCTCATAGAATTATTGAAGGATCTGATTTTCATTATCCACAGAGCCTGACCATAGGTAGCTTAGGCAAAAAGAGGAGCTTTCTGGGAGAGGATTCCATTGTAGCTTACCTAACTGAAGAAAGCTGTCTAACAAAGTCAAGGCCTTGGCAGCAGGAGACCCTGTCTACCCTCTGTTCCCTACCCTTAGAGCTCTGCCCTAAACCCGGCAGCAAAAAACCCTCCAGGATGGTTCCCTGGCTCTGTCTTCTCTTGCCAAATGTCAAATGGCTATGAGAGAGAGAGATTTGTAAGATGCACCACCTAGGAAAGAAAAAAAAACTCCTGCCAATAAAACTGATACCTATGAAGGTAAGACCCATACTGATTTTTCTGAGATTTCAATCTCTGACACATCCATAATGAACAATGAGTGGGACTCCTTGGTTGGTGAATGAATAGTGCTAAAAGGTGGAGTACAGTGTTACAGTGAGAAGATAATTTTTTGGCCAATAAACATATAAAAAGGCATTCAATATTACTAATTAGAGAGACACAAATCAAAAATACAATGAGCTATTACTTCATATCCATTAGGATGGCTACTATCAAAAAAACAAAATAGAAAAAAATGTGTTGGTGAAGATATAGCAACATTGCAACCCTTGTACAATGCTGGGAATGTAAAATGGTCGAACTGCTGGGAAAACAGTACGGTGGTTCCCCAAAAAACTAAAATTAGATCCAGCAATTTCAATTCTAGGAATATACCCAAAAAGACTAAAAGCAAGGTCTTGAAGATATATTTGTACACCCATGTTCGCAGCAGCATTATTCATAACAGCCAAAAGGTGGAAGCAACATAAATGTCCATCAGCAGATGAATGGATAAACAAAACATGATATATAAATACAATGGGATATTAATCAGCCTTAAAAAGGAGGAAAATTCTGACACACGCTACAACACATATGGACCTTGAGAACATTAGGCTGAGTGAAATAAGCCAGTCACAAAGGACAAATACTGTATGACCCCACTTGTATTTCCAGATTGAAGATTATTTTAAACTGAAGACATTTTGAGATACAGCAGATGCAGAAAGAAGCCATTTCAGAGCTTCCCTTATCTGGCTACAGGCAGAGCCTTCTAAGAATGAAGTTGTCATAAATCCTCTCTTTAGGAGAGCTTCACTCCCAGACAGGGCCACTTGCAATGGGATGAGAAACTGTGTAAGCAAACATTATCACCAAGTGTCATACCTTCCATTTATTCTCCTAAAAGGCCGTTTATCTTTCCCATGGAAACCCTTTCTCCCTTCATCCTTTCCCCTACAAAGTTGGTGTATAAATCTCTATCTCTAGTTCTTCAGGGAGCTTCTCATTTAAATGCTCCCCCACACACGTAAAGAAATCTTGTCTTTTCTCCTGTTAATCTGTCTATTGTTTGGTTACTTTTTTCCCACTGTTAATCTGTTAATTTGCTCATTTGCAGCTCCCACACACTACTGGACCTGAGATGGCAGAGGAAAAGCTTTCCCTCCCAGCACAGTTATATCAGATGTCTACAATAGTCAAATTTATAAAGACAGTAAGAATGGAGGTTTCCAGGAGCTTGGGTGGGGGAGAAATGACACAAGACAGGGACCCCCTCTTAGGGCCTGGAAGCTCCCAAACATAAAAAAATTTAAAACTCTTGAGTTCCTCCAAGGGAAATTCTAGATATCTAGCTAGTCCTAAAAAATAAATAAGTAACTCAGGGCTGGATGTGGTTGCTCATGCCTATAATCCTAGCACTTTGGGAGGCTGAGGCAGGCAGATCACTTGAGGCCAGGAGTTCAAGACCAGCCTGGCCAACATGGTGAAATCCCGTCTCTACTAAGTGGTGCATGCCTGTAGTCCCAGCTACTCGGGAGGCTGAGGCATGACAATCGCTGGAACCCAGGAGGTGGAGGTTGCAGTGAGCCAAGATTGCACCACTGCTCTCCAGCCTGGGTGACAGAGCAAAACTCCCTCTCAAAAAACAAATACATAAAAATAAATAAGTAACTTGATAAACAAAAAGGTATCATGTTTTGCAGGGTCTTATTTTAAAAAAAGATAATAGTAGCCTAAAATAATTGCCAAGGAAATTAGATCCAAAGATGTTCAATTTTCCTATAAAAACTAAAAATAACATCTTAACATACATCTCTGAGTTGTCTTTCAGAAGCCTGGACCCTCACCAAATGCAACTGTTGGCTCATGGACCTTTGATAAGAGAGTTGAGGACTGAACTTTGACCACCATTCTTTGTTCTAAATTTCTTCCTGAGGGGGCCGGGTGTAGTGGCTCACAGCTATAATCTCAGCACTTTGGGAAGCTGAGGTGAGTGGATCATGTGAGGTCAGGAGTTTGAGACCAGCCTGGGAAACACGGCAAAACCCCGTCTCTATAAAAAATACAAAAATTAGCCGGGCCTGGTGGCACGTGTCTATAGCTCCAGCTACTTGGGAGGCTGAGGTGTGAGGATCACTTGAGCCTGGGAGGTGAAGGTTGCAGTGGGCCAAGATTGTACCACTCCACTCCAGCCTGGGCAACAGAGTGAGCCAAGATTGTACCACTCCACTCCAGAGTGCACCATTCCACTCCAGAGCCTGGGCAAAATCAATAAATATACACATGTTAAAGATGTTATTTAACTGGTTAGTGAGGAAACTGAGAAGGTGTTAAAATCAGTTCTAGGGAGAATCCAAAATAAGATCCAGAATATTGAAATGAATATGCAAATGGAGGTAAAATTGGCTTCCAGTAGGGAGAGAAGCCAATTGAATAGGACAAAATGTACATGTCTAGAGACAAGAATTATGTTGCAGTGCTATCACCAGTCTTCTAAAGTAGCTCAAATTAATGAAAGACAAGAGACAACCTGGAAGGGTTGTGATCCACTTCAGTGGAAAACTATCCTATCCACCTAGGATAGGATAGAATCCATCATTCAGCCAGCTCATTCATCCCAAGCCATACTAGATCCAAGTTTGAGTTCCATGAGACAGACTAAAATTTACAGGGCTATTTCATTACCAAATTCTAAAACATAAATTGAAAATGATGTCTCTAAAAATTAAACTACTGACCAATCTCACTTACAAATATCAATGCAATGGTACTGTTAAGACAGTTAATTGGGAAGTCATGAGGCCAAGATGTCTCCAGCACCTTGAGTTCCTACCTAAGCCAAACCAAAACCCAATTCGATGTAAAAAGTAAAATGAAATTTAAGCTTAACCAATCAGAACTGCCAAATAACCTCTAACTAGGGACTTTCCACTTTAACCAATCAAATATGTTTTCTTCGTATTGTTTCTGTGAATACTTTGTCAAATTTCCTCTGTTGCCCCCTTTCCTACCCAACCACAGTGGAGCACTGAACTACTTGTGGTCTGGTGCTGCCTGATTCATGAATCAATGAATGCTAAAATAAAGTCATTCAAATTTTATTGTGCCTAAATTTATCTTTTAACAGCATCCAGCAGCACATGAAAATAATAATGGAGTATGAGTAAATGAGAAATATTAGTAATGCAAAGAGAGTCCAATACGAGCAAATCAAGTCACCATATATAATAAAATTTACCAAGTTAATAGGACAAAAGAGGGAAAAAAGAAACACCTTGGCCAGGCGCGGTGGCTCATGCCTGTAATCCCAGCTCTTTGGGAGGCCGAGGCGGGCAGATCACGAGGTCAGGAGATCCAGACCATCCTGGCTAACGCGGTGAAACGCCGTCTCTACTAAAAATACAAAAAATTAGCTGGGTGTGGTGGCGGGCGCCTGTAGTCCCAGCTACTCGGGAGGCTGAGGCAGGAGAATGGCATGAACCCGGGAGGCAGAGGTTGCAGTGAGCCGAGATTGTGCCACTGCACTCCAGCCTGGGTGGCAGAGCGAGACTCTGTCTCAAAAAAAAATTGTAAAGATTATTATTACATATTTTATTTAAAAAGTAAAGATTCTTAATTATATTACTATCCTCGATAATCTGAAATTTGGAAAAGGATGTCTTAACAAAACAATTCATTTCTAGTTTATTTATAGTTTAGTGAAATTGAAAATAACTGTAAGGGGATTATTAAATGAACCATAATACATACAATATGAGGGAATATCAGTAATTATGTTAAATGGTAATAAATGTATTTCAAGTAGAATGAGATAATTTGGACAGGCTATTAATTTTTTTTGTTTTTTGAGATGGAGTCTCGCTCTGTCTCCAGGCTGGAGTGCAGTGGCGCGACCTCGGCTCACTGCAACCTCCCCTCCCGAGTTCAAGCAATTCTCCTGCCTCAGCCTCCTGAGTAGCTGGAACTACAGGCGTGCGCCACCACACCCAGCTAATTTTTGTATTTTTTTTAGTAGAGACGGGGTTTCACCATGTTGGCCAGGATGGTCTCAATCTCTTGACCTTGTGATCTGCCCGCCTCGGCATCCCAAAGTGCTAGGATTACAGACGTGAGCTGCCGCGCCCGGCCTTAATTTTTTTTTAAAGCATAAACAGGTTCACTGTGCAGTGTGCTTGATTATATTAAGATATACAGCTGGGTGCAGTGGCTCATACCTGTAATTCCAGCACTTTGGGAGGCCGAGGCAGGTGTATTGCCTGAGCCCAGGAGTTTGAGTCTAGCCTGGGCAACGTGGAGAAACTCCATCTCTACTAAAAATACAAAAAATTAGCCAGGCATAGTGGCATGCACCTGTAGTCCCAGCTACTTGGGAGGCTGAGGTGGGAGAATCACCTGAGCCTGGGAGGTAAAGGCTGCGTAAGCCGAGATTGCGCCACTGCACTCCAGCCTGGGTAACTGGAGTGAGACCCTGTAACAACAACAACAACAACAAAACAACAACAACAGATTTACATGCCACAAGTAAGTCGTAAAGTAAAAACAGCAAGATGTTATTGGGGCTATTTTTCACTCTCCTCTTCAAAAAGTGCTGTAAACATTCTTATCAGTGCTCAGGTATTCCTTTTAACTGGCTTGTTTATATTTCTCTAGGGGCTGGGGGAGGAAGACTATGGGAAGTGTACTTGAGACTCCTTTTGTGGTAAAGTCTAAGTAGGCCTACTTCAAGTCTGAAACCTTCCAGCCAGATTAAATGATACAAATGTGGGAAAATAAAAAGAAAATGGAATTAAATGACCATTGAATCACTACCCAGGACTGTACATTTTAAAATTACAATAGTAACTCTTAACAGTTAACATTAAACAAGTGTTTAATATCAGTTTACAACCACTACTTTATTTAATCATCACACAACACAAAATTTAAAATGTCCGTAGTACCTTAATCCCATTTTACCACTGAGGAACACTTTGCTTGAGTTCGCAGGAAAGAACTGTTCTAAGTTCTTTTTTTTTTTTTTTTTTCTGAAATGGAGTCTTGCTCTGTCACCCAGGCTGGAGTGCAGTGGCCCAATCTCGGCTCACTGCAACCTCCGCCTCCTGGGTTCAAGCAGTTCTCCTGCCTCAGCCTCCCAAGTAGCTAGGATTACAGGTGTGTGCCACCACGCCCAGCTAATTTTTTGTATTTTTAGTAGAGACGGGGTTTCACCATGTTGGCCAGGCTGGTTTCGAATTCCTGATCTCAAGTGATCCGCCCGCCTCAGCCTCCCAAAAGGAGCTAATTTCTTAACACTACACACTGGTCTCTCCCCTGTGCAAAGTGCTCAACTCAAAGGGCAGTTCTAAAGACTAAATGTGAGGCTCTGCACAGTGGCTGATGCCTATACTCTCAGTGCTCTGGGAAGCCAAGGCAGGGAGATAGATGGCTTGGGGCCAGGGGTTTGAGACCAGCCTGCACAACATATCAAAACCCTGTCTCCACAAAAAAATAAAAATAAAGATTAAATGTGCATCCAGTGCCTGCCATATAGTTAGTAGTCATTAAATGATAGCATTATTCTTAAATTATTAATATTTACTTGTGCATAGCCTGGGGTCCCAAGTAGAGGTTTCCCAACCATTTTGTTCAATCTGTGTATTTCAATATTGTATGGGGCACAGATGAAAGTGGGAATGCCTTCTAATCTATGGTTCCGTAAGTCAATAAAGGATTAAGGCAAGAAAATAGAAACACTCACGGTTGAAAATTTATAACTCACCAGTTGGTGAAACTGTAAGTCAGGTTGATGTGGTAAGACAGTAACTGAGGAAATGGGACCGTCCTAGTTGCTGAACAATGTTCTAGTTGTGAGTCCACGAGTGGCAATACTTTGGAATGGCTACTACATTCTGAAGAATGGCTCTTAGCATTTGCAGTCCAAAAATTAAATTTAGTCAGTATACAAATAATTATTTGGGCTCTTAGAGATTATTAAAATGAATCAAAATAACCAAAAGTCTAATCTTTAAACCATATTGTCAATTATGTATGTATACATAGAGATAAGCCTTTCCTTAGGCTGGGATATTACATCCCCTTATTGCCCTGGCTTTGAGAACTCATTATTGCTCCCACATTGCTCACTGGAAATCATTTCCCTAACCAGAGCACTTCTTCCCTGAATCTGCTTTATTTTCTGTAGCATTCGTCACTATCTGAACTTAGCTTATTTTCTTCTTGATTGCCTGTTTCCTTCCACTAGAGTGTCCAGGCTCTTGAATGTTTGTTCACTGCCATATCCCCAGCTTCTAGAACAGAGCCTGAAACATACTAGGAACTCAATACATGTTTACTGAATAAGTGAATGTAATCTGGAGGTTGTAAATCTAAGTTATATGGAAGTCAATGCAAACTAATTTTCCTCAACAGGTAACAGTTCTCTTATGATTGGATTTTCTTTACCTGTTTCTGAGAGTCAGTTTGTGCTCTCAGGAATCCCCTCTTAAATCTCAATTTGTTAGGCTTAAGCTGAGTTATAGAGTAACTTGATTTGACTTTTGGTTCCACATTAATCATTCATTAAAAGAAAGCATGAGCTATAGGAGGGTCAGCTGTGGAACAGGATGTGCAACTCATTCATTTCCTTATCCTTTTATCACATATTAGCATCTTGTTAGGTGTAGGATAGAGAGCTCTCTGCTGCCTCATTACTCAGTAATTACTCAGTAATTAAAAAATGAAATAGCAATATTTTAATAGTTTTTCCAGCTAAAGGAAAATGCCCTTGAATGAAAATAGCTCCATACAGTGTCAAAAGAAAAAAAAAATCTCTATACTGTAATAAATTTACCTTAATGACAAAGCAGTTTAGAACATATGGAGTGGAAGGAGCATCTAATTCAGACTTGGGAAGTCCAGGAATGCTTTGCAGAGGAAGCAGTACAAAAGGTGAGCCCTAAAGGATGTGTGGGAATAAGCCTGAAGGGGAGGGGGAACAAATTTTTGAAGCAGACAAAAGAGCAGGCATGGATACCCGGGAGCAAGACAGAGTTGGGTCTTACTGAAGAACTAAAAGAAGTGGCTCACGCCTGTAATCCCAGAACTTTGGGAGGCCAAGGCAGGCGGATCACCAGGTCAGGAGTTCGAGACCAGCCTGACCAACGTGGTGAAACCCCGTCTCTACTAAAAATACAAAAATTAGCCGGGTGTGGTGATGCACACCTGTAATCCCAGCTACGCAGGAGGCTGAGGTAGGAGAACTTCTTGAACCCGGGAGGTGCAGGTTACAGTGAGCTGAGATCATGCCACTGCACCCCAGACTGGGCGACAAGAGTGAAACTCCGTCTCAGAAAAAAGTTCTATCTAGTGAGAACCGTTTTTTTTTTTTTGAGACAGGGTCTCGCTCTGTCACCCAGTCTGGAGTGCAGAGGCGTGATCCTGGCTCACTGCAGCCTGGACCTCCCGGGCTCAGGTGATCCTCCTATCTCAGCCTTCCAAGGCTATGACTACAGGCCACGCCTAATTTTTAATTTTTTTTTGGTAGAGACGGGGTTGCCCAGGCTGGTCTCGAACTCCTGGGCTCAGGTGATCCACCTGCTTCAGCCCCTCGAAGTGCTGGGATTATGGGGGTGAGATACTGCACCCGGCCAATATTCCCTATTTTAAATTAACAAGCCAATAAAGTATATTACAGTCATATCTTTAAAATGTAAAACATAACTCCTTACGAAGGGAAGCAGATCAGCCCTGGATGTTTTTATTTATTATTTGTTTATTTTTTTAGATGGAGTCTTGCTCTTGTTGCCCAGGCTGGAGTGCAGTGGTGTGATCTCGGCTCACTGCAACCTCCACCTCCTGGGTTCAAGCGATTCTCCTGCCTCAGCCTCCCCAGTAGCTGGGATTACAAGCGCCTGCTACCACGCCAGGCTAATTTTTTTTTTTTTTTTGTATTTTTAGTAGAGACAGGGTTTCACCATCTTGACCAGGCTGGTCTTGAACTTCTGACCTCAGGTGATCCACCTACCTCGGCCTCCCAAAGTGCTGGGATTACAGGTGCGAGCCACTGCGCCCAGCCTGGATGTTTTATATTCTGCAGTTTGGTTCTGGTTAAATAGATGAGGCTTTAGTGATGAACAGTTTGGTATTGGAGTTTTGGCTCTACACTTACTGGCTGCATGACAGTGGACATTTTACTTAAGCTAAGCTTCAGCTTCCTCATCCATAAACTGAGGGCAGTAACAGAATCTACCTTCAGGGGGCGTTCAGAAGAGAGTCTTTCCTCCTGTTACTAAGTCCTCAGGATGCCTACTCCTATTCTCTAACTCGGCAATCTTCCTGCAACCCTCTGGCCTCAGAGATTCTCTTTCTGTTACAAATCAATAAAGTAACCCTATCTCGTGATGTTAACCCCAAAGATATTTTAAGGAGGCAACAGGTTACCGTTAAGGATAATAACCCTTCCAAGGGAGAAACCATGTTCTAACACAACGGTAAGGGAGCGCCCCCGTGGGGGTGATCGTTTGAACTGACCTAGTATTCCAGGGAAGGATAGAAGGGCCCTAAAACAATTAAATGAACATTACATCAGCAAGGGAGTTCTCGGAGCCTCCGTGGACAGCCTCACTTCAGAGCCGGTGGGACCCTCTTCCAAGTCACAGCTGGGAACCCAGGGTCACAGAGGTGCCCTCCGGGAGCTCGCTTGGATGAGCCCAAAATGGCTGGCCGCTGTTGCATGCCGTGGCCCAGCGTATCCGGCTGAACCGGAAGTTCGTTCCTGGCCGGGCTTTGCGGGCTGCGAGCTTAGTTTCTAGAGATTAGATGTGGTGGCCGGGCGCGGTGGCTCACGCCTGTAATCCCAGCACTCTGGGAGGCCGAGGTGGGTGGATCACGAGGTCAGGAGATCGAGACCATCCTGGCTAAAACGGTGAAACCCCGTCTCTACTAAAAATAGTAAAAAATTAGCCGGGCGTGGTGGCGGGCGCCTGTAGCCCCAGCTACTAGGGAGGCTGAGGCAGGAGAATGGCGTGAACCCGGGAGGCGGAGCTTGCATTGAGCCGAGATCGCGCCACTGCACTCCAGCCTGGGCTGCACTCCAGCCTGGGCAACGGAGCGAGACTCCGTCTCAAAAAAAAAAAAGAGATTGAATGTGGCGAAGCCCTTCAGGGCCCAGGCATGGAGCCCTGTACTGGGTATTCATAAACCATTTCTGCAGGCTAGGCTAGGTTGGCCCTGAAAGGCCCAGGAAGCTGGGAGAGCCAGTGAGAGACATGATGGAGTTGTGGCAGGGTGAGATGTGCCCCTTCCTCCTCCTAGGACTGGACGCAGAGAATTTGTATAAAGCTCTTCACTAACCGGAGTCTTAATTAAAGGAAAGAATTAAGGAAAGCCCTAAAGGATCTATGGGAGTGGGTATCTCCACCGTGGCCTTGGTCTCAGCCATTCCTCTTTTTTATTTTTTTGGGACAGGGTCTTACCCTGTTGCTCAGGCTGGAGTACAGTGGCACAATCTTGGCTCACTGCAAACTCTGCCTCCTGGGTTCAAGCAATTCTCCCACCTCAGCCCCCCAAGTAGCTGGGATTACAGGCGCGAGACACCATGCCTGGATAATCTTTGTATTTCTTGTAGAGATGAGGTTTCACCATGTTGCCCAGGTTGGCCTCGAACTCCTGAGCTCAAGCCATCCACCCGCCTCGGCCTCCCAGAGTGCTAGGATTACAGGCGTGAATCACTGCGCCCAGCCTCAGCCATTCCTCTGGGGGTTTTCTTACAGCTTAGGAGTTATATGGCAACACAAGCTGCGATCTAAAGTCATAGGCTGGGTGGCTCATGCCTGTAACCCCAGCACTTTGGGAGGCTGAGGCGGGTGGATCACCTGAGGTCAGGAGTTAGAGACTAGCCTGGCCAACAAGGTGAAACCCCGTCTCTACAAAAAATACAAAAATTAGTCTGGTGTGGTGGCGTGCACCTGTAATCCCAGCTACTCGAGGGGCTGAGGCAGGAGAATCTCTTGAACCTGGGAGGCGGAGGTTGCAGTGAGCCGAGATCGCACCACTGCACTCCAGCCTGAGCAACAGAGCAAGACTCCCTCTCTAAAAATAAAGTCACACAGATCTGTGCTAAAATCCTGGCTATGTGTGATTTTGGTAAGTTACTCAAGTTTTGTAAACCTCCTATTTTTACATCTAAAATGCAGAAAGAAATTGTATCTGTTTTAGAGTTATTGTTACAAAATATATACACCACAGAGCACAGAGCCTTGTGCCAAGTGCTCAGTTGACACATGTGCTTTTAACATTATGTGTGTTGATGCAAACTCTTTTTTACTTTGCTTTATCTTTGTCCTAGTGGCATACGGCACCCTCTTGGCAAACCAGCTAGGCCAAAGCAGAAAGATTCATCACAGACTGAAAACTCTTTTATTTTAGGAGAGGATAAATAAGTTGGTTCACATTGTGTTACAAAGTGCAAAATAACATTGTAAGGTAGATTGTCACCATAGTTTAGGGCCTTTAGGTTCACAAAAGGATTTCCAGGGGAAGAGCCATCAAAATGAAACAGTGGAGCTAAGGAGGAATGAGCCCCAAGAAGAGAGGATAAACATTGCAGGCAAGTGGAATGTGTGAGAAGGCCCTGAGATGAGCTGGAGCATGGCAGGCTTGGAGAACTGAAGTCAGCCCTGTTTGAACTGACTTATTAATGAAGGAATGGAGAGAAGTCTGGATATAGAGGAAAGCAGGCCAAATCTTCTATGGCCTTGTAAGTCATGTTAAGGAGCTGTCATTCAAATTATCCTTCCTGATCATGTAGTTGTAATGTATGCATTAGATTAATAAATATGTCTTAAAATATAGACAACATGGAATTAGCAAATTACAGCTACTTCATATGGTAATGAGGCCAGCTTTCCATAGAATACCAGGTAAAGTGACATCTCAGTTTTATACATGATGTGGCATGAAGAAATGCCCTACTTTAAGTGGTTGGTTGTGGCTTTTTCGGGAGTCCCCTTAGAGAGGATCTCAGAGGTATCTGGATAAAAATCTGGCTTGTAGCTGTTATTGCTAATTTAGCCTCATTCAGCAACAGTTTTGAGGATGTATATCCCACATGCTGCACTAGAGAAAAGGAGAGGGAAAGGGAGATACAATTTTGCTTCCTGAGAGAACCTTTCTGTCATCTTACTTCAGGTATTGGCAGCAGCATCTAAACCACTGTGATTTCACATGGACAAGACAGAAACACAGTGGTTATGAGTGGGTTTTTTTCATGGGGTCAAGCTGCTTGGGATTGAAACTTTACTCCCAACGAAGTTATTTGAGTAAGTTACCTAATTTATTTGACCCTTTTTTTTTTCTGAGACGGAGTTTCGCTCTTATTGCCCAGGCTGGAGTGCAATGGCACGATCTCAGCTCACCACAACCTCCGCCTCCCGGGTTCAAGCAATGCTCCCGCCTCAGCCTCCCAAGTAGCTGAGATTACAGATACACACCACCACGCCCGGCTAATTTTTGTATTTTTAGTAGAGACGGGGTTTCACCATGTTGGTCAGGCTGGTCTCGAACTCCTGACCTCGTGATCTGCCTGCCTCGGCCTCCCAAAGTGCTAGGATTACAGGCATGAACCACCATGCCCAGCCTATTTGACCCTTAATTTCCTCATTTATAAAATGGGAACAGGAGTCTCTTGATCATGAAGTCGTTAAGAGAAGTTAGTAAGATATTTCACAGCTAGCCCTACCCTAATGCCTGGCACATAGTAAGATCTCAATATATCCTATTCATTATGATTATTAGTATTTTGCATCTTTTAATCTTTCACTTTTTTTTTTTTTGAGACAGAGTCTTTCTTTGTTGCCCAGGTTGGAGTGCAGTGGTACAATCTTAGCTCACTGCAACATTCACCTCCCAGGTTCAAGCGATTCTCTGGCCTCAGCCTCCTGAGTAGCTGGGATTACGGGTGTGTGCCACCACACCCGGATAATTTTTATATTTTTAGTAGAGTTGGGGGTTTCACCATGTTGGCCAGGCTGGTCTGGAACTCCTGACCTCAGGTGATCTGCCCGCCTTGGCCTCCCAAAGTGCTGGGATTACAGGCGTGAGCCACCACGCCCAGCCAATCTTTCACATTTTTAAAAGCGTATGATCACTAGAATTTTACAGCTTTGCTAAAGTGAATATTATAGAATCAGAAAGCTGTACTTGGTAAACTTTCCTGGCATTAATTTCAATTCTCTAACATTTCTTTAAGGCATTCTTTTTTAAAGCCTCTTTTAATGGAGACACAAAAGTAGGAAAAAAATATTACAACAGATCCCATGTACTCATAATTCAGCTTGAATAATTATTCTTTGCTGATTCCTTTGTATCCACACCCACACCCTCCTTCCTCCATATAGCTCCATTTGCAAATATTTCATCTTATCACATGTAAAAAATTTTAATACTTCTGGCCGGGCACAGTGGCTCATGCCTGTAATCCCAGCACTTTGGGAGGCTGAGGCAGGTGGATTACCTGAGGTCAGGAGTTCAAGACCAGCCTGGTCAACATGGTGAAACCCCGTCTCTACTAAAAATACAAAAATTAGCCGGGCATGGTGGCATACCCCTGTAACCCTAGTTACTTGGGAGGCTGAGGCAGGAGAATTGCTTGAGCCCAGGAGGCAGAGGTTGCAGTGAGCCAAGATCATGCCACTGCACTCCAGCCTGGCCGACAGAGCAAGACCGTTTCTCAAAAAAAAAAAAAAAAAAATTTTTTTAATACTTCTGAGTATCATTAAATATCCATGCTCAAACTTTGAATCATCTCATAAATTGTCTATTTAGATCAGGATCAAAACAAGGAACACATTGTGATTGGATGTATCTTTACAATTTTTGAATTGATTTTGTAATTTTAATATGTATAGATTCAGTCTTTTTTTTTTTTTTTTTTTTTGAGATGGAGTCTCGCTCTGTCACCCAGGCTGGAGTGTAGTGGCACAAACTCGGCTCACTGCAACCTCCGCCTCCTGGGTTCAAGTTATTCTCCTGCTTCAGCCTCCTGCGTAGCTGGGATTACAGGTGCGTGCCACCACACCTGGCTAATTTTTGTATTTTTAGTAGAGACGGGGTTTCACCATGTTAGTCAGGCTGGTCTCGAACTTCTGACTTCATGATCTTTCTGCCTCGGTCTCCCAAAGTGCTGAGGTTACAGGCGTGAGCCACCGTGCCCGGCTAGATTCAGTCCTAACCTGGCTGCAGATACCATCTCTTCCCCTTCTTCTTCTTCATTTTCCTTTACACGACTTGTTAATACCTGTCATATTTGTGTGCCTGGTGTATTGTCTCTCTACCTGCCAATCATAACACAAGCTTCATAACAGCTTTATAAGAAAACTGTGGAGGAGGCAAAAATCAGAATGTGTTTAATCAGTGTTCTCTTCTAACATAAGTGATTTTTCTCTTGGAACTTTTTCTTCTTGAGATAGTGTGGGAGAGAGGTGTTACATTTATTTTTAATGATGATTGTTCTTTTCTAAGCTGAAGGGATTTATTCAAAGTGATAGGCATAGCAAGTCTTATGATGAGATTTTTTTTCAATGATACCAATCAAAATTCTAGCCTCCAAAATCAACTCTGGCAGGATTAGAAAAGGAAAACGGAGAAAAACATGTCTGTGGAGTGAGGGGGGCTGTTTGGAACTAGGATGTGTGGCATGGAAGTTTTGGCTTGGAGCAGGAAGTAGACTAGTGTCAAAGACACAATACATTAGACAATTAAGGAGAAGATATTATTCAGGTTATTGCAGTAGAGAGAGCACCCCAGATCCAATGGCTAAAGCGTCTCAGCACAGTGGTTCTACCTTAGACTTTTATAGCGAGGGGTAAACAAGTTGCAGATGGTGTTGTTTTCCAAGTAGGGGACGTCTTGGTTATCTGAACGTCAAATGTGTTCTCTGCGGTTAGTTTCAGTGGGATAGACTCTTCTAATCTGCTAATCAATCAAAGAACAGGAGGTTGGAGCATCTGGGTCTAACCTTGTGAGCAGGCTCAGGCAAAAGGGACTGTTTAGCTTTGCCAAAGGAGTCATCTTTGACTCATGGAAGTTGTGAGAAAGCAGATAATGAGTCTTATGTAAGTCATATGGGGAAGAGTAGTTCTTTGAGATAAACTCTTTCCAGAAACACAAAAGGATTTTTTGAGGGGGGGCAGGGAGTGGTCTAGAAAACAAAAGGATGGGGGTACTTCCTAGCCATCACTGTGTCCTGAGCGCACAGGGCTCAGGTAAAGTTCAACCTTGTCATGAGGCTGCCTATTGGAGGACAGAATAGGTGGCGGTGGGGGGGGGGGGACTGCTGGAGTTTCACTGCCTTGGGACAAAAAGTGCCCCCAGAACTCAGCGTTCTGAATCAGGTGTATTCAGGTATAAAACCAGGGATGCAGTTTAAGCCCTGGCTTGTGCTGAGCTGAGAAAAAGTGGAGAATGGTCTCAAGGGAGTTGTTTTCTCATCCTTTTACCTCTAAAGCACAGAACTGAGCAGTTACAGTCTGATAGTCTCCCCTAAGACTGCTTCTCCTAAGAGGCAGAAGTTGAAGACTAGTCCTGAGTGTTTAGTAGGGTGGGCAATGACTGTTTTTTCTGGTGCCTTCCACCCAAGGGCTCATCCACTCTATATCCCCTCAGCCAGTTGGAGATGACAGGGTTTGGTGTCTGGTCTTTATCCATTTCTTTGCCCTATATAAGAGCCTGCTGTAGAGGGAAATAAGCTCAGCCATTTCAAATGCAAAAGAGCATACAGGATTAAAGATGCCACCAGAAGCAAATACATTAGAAAATAGGAACACAGAACTTAAAATTAGCCTAAATAAGCATATTAACAGGGGTAAAGGGTGCTTTAAAATAAAATGAGAAAATAAGAGAATTAAGCAGAAATACCCATACAGAATAGCTGAATCAAAAAAAAAAAAACACTGCTATGGAGAAAATGGATAGAGCAAGGAACAAATGAGTGCATTTGAAGAAGATGTTGAGTAAACACGTTGGAAACCAGGGTGACAAACTGTCCCAGTCTGCCTGAGACTGCGGGGTTTTGAAGACATGGGACTGTCAGTGCTAAAACCAGGAGAGACCCGGGCAAACCAGGACAGCTGGTCACTTTTGAATAGACATAAAGAATATAAAAGCAAAACTAGGAGCAATAGAGGAAAAGAAGTGCAAACATCCAGATAATTGTGATCCCAGAAGGACAGGAAAATGAAACAGAGAAGAAATACTTGAAGAAATCATGGAGACACCTTTTGTAGATTAAAAGGAGGATTCTGGTTTCTGGTCTGAAATGTAAGAAGCTTGGAAGTCATCACTCCATCCTAACAAGTAGTAAGCTGAACAAACTGAAAAATCAGTTCTTCTTAGATTCGCAAGAGAAGTGAGGCCACAGGGCAAACTGTTTCCCCCCAAATTGAATATACAGATGGGCAGATATAGAGAATTACAATTTACCAGAGCAGAAACCCATAAGCAGGAACCTCCACAGGAGTCAATGCTGGGTAGAGAAAACTGAATTGTAATTGATGAATTACTGGAGGCTCAGTGTAGATATATCTGAGTGATAACTCCAGGGGGACCCAGCTATTGGGTGGGCCTCACTTTTCTGAGTTTTACTTCCTGAAGCTCTACCAGTTCTCACAGTAAATATCAGAGAGAAACCTCAGGCTTTGGTAGAGGGAGGAAAAATGATTTTGAAACATTCCAGATAAATCTGTTTTTTTTTTTTCTTTTTTTTTTGAGACGGCGTCTTGCTTTGTCGCCCAGGCTGGAGTGCAGTGGCGCAATCTGGGCTCACTACAAGCTCCGCCTCCCGGGTTTACACCATTCTCCTGCCTCAGCCTCCTGAGTAGCTGGGACTACAGGCGGCCGCCACCATGCCTGGCTAATTTTTTTTTTTTTTTTTTTTTTTTTTTTTGTATTTTTAGTAGAGACGGGGTTTCACTGTGTTAGCCAGGATGGTCTCGATCTCCTGACCTCGTGATCCGCCTGCCTTGGCCTCCCAGAGTGTTGGGATTACAGGCATAAGCCACCACGCCCAGCCAATTCTGTTCTTTTTAAATTACTTTATTATTATTATTATTTTGTAGAGACAGGGTTTTGCCATGTTTTCCAGGCTGGTCTTGAATTCCTGATCTCAAGCAGTCCTCCTGTTTCAGCCTCCCAAAGTGTTAGGATTACAGGCATGAGCCATTGCACCTGGCCAGTTCTGTTCTTCACAAGATCTTCATTGAAGAGAGACTACAGTAAGTCCTCAATGTCATCACTAGGTTCCTGGAAACTGCAACTTTAAGCAAAATGACATACATATGGCCTTGAATAATGTCCATTTGTTCAATGTCATTTCCTTATAATGGTGATGAGGAAAAAAAGTTGGTTTTGCTTAAAGTCATAGTCAATAGTTTCCAAGAACCTATTGATGTTAAGTGAGGACTTACTGTATTTAACCAGAACCTAACCCTGTTAGGGTTTTATCAGAGCCTAATGACCTGGAAGAAGAGAAAACCTCAGCTCCAGCTGGCTATAGCCATCCTTTCCCACCTAACTGGGGAGAAGAACTGGGAAGCACCTGTGAAGTTCACAGTCCAGAGGCACAAGCTCACTAAAAGATCAAGACCTAGTCGTGGAAATACTGACTGCTTTCCTCCCCTCACACCTTACCATATTACTAAAAGCCTATTTATTGCAGTTCTTTTTATCCCATACATCATGTTGGGCTATCAAGAAAAAATTATAGGCTGGATGCAGTGGTTCACACCTGTAAATCCCAGCACTTGGGAGGCTGAGGTGGGTGGATCACTGAGGCCAGGGGTTCAAGATCAGCCTGGCTAACATGGCGAAACCCGTCTCTACTAAAAATACAAAAAGTTAGCCGGGCATGGTGGTGCACGCCTGTAATCCCAGCTACTCAGGAGGCTGAGGTAGTAGAATAGCTTGAACTCAGGAGACAGAGGTTGCAGTGAACTGAGATTGTGCCACTGCACTCCAGCCTGGGTAACGGAGTAAGACTGTGTCTCAAAAAAACAAAACAAAACAAAAACCCCCAAAATATATAAAAACTCATACAACTCAACAGCAAAATCAAAACAATTAAAAAATGGATAGGCCGGGCGTAGTGGCTCACGCCTGTAATCCCAGCACTTTGGGAGGCAGAGGCAGGCGGATCACAAAGTCAGGAGTTCGAGACCAGCCTGGCCAACATGGTGAAACCCTGTCCCTACTAAAAATACAAAAATTAGCTGGGCATGGTGGCGGGTGCCTGTAGTTCCAGCTACTTGGGAGGCTGAGGCAGGAGAATTGCTTGAACCTGGGAGGCGGATGTTGTAGTGAGCCAAGATCGTACCGTTGCACTCCAGCCTGGGCAACAAGAGCAAAACTCCATCTCAAAAAAAAAAAAAAAAAAAAAGTATAAAGGACCTGAATAGACATTTTTCAAAAGAAGACATATAAATAGTCCAGAGATACGTGAAAATATGCTCAACATCACTAATCATCAGAGAAATACAAATTAAAGCCACAATGAAATATCACCTCATACCTGTTAGGATGGCTATTATAAAAAAAGTCAAAAGATAATAAGTGTTGGTGAGAACATGGAGAAAAGGGAACCCTTGTACATTATTACTGGGAATATAAGTTAGTATAGCTTTTATGAAAAAACAGTATGAAGGTTCCTCAAAAAATTAAAAGTAGAACTACCATATGATCCAGCAATCCTATTTTTGGGTACATGTCCACAGGAATAAAATCACTGTCAAGAAGAGGTATCTTCACTCCCATGTTCACTGCAGTGTAATTTACCACAGTATTGTTTACAATAGCCAAGAAATGGAAACAATCTAAGTGTTCATTGACAGACGAATGGATAAAGAACATGTGGTATATATACACAATGGAATATTATTCAGCCCTAAAAAAGAGGAGAAAAATTTGGACCCAAAGACAGAGGGATGATAGGCATGTGAAGATGGAGGCAAAGGTTGGAGTTACATTGCCACAAGCCAAGGAATGTTTGCAGGGACCCAAAGGGTGTAATAGGCAAGGAAAGATCCTTTGCTAGAGATTTCAGAGGATGTATGGTTTTGTTAACACCTAATTTCACATTTCTAGCCTCTAGGACTTTGAGAACAAATTTTGGTTTTAAGCCACCCAGTTGGGTACTTCTCTATGGCATCACTAGGACATGAATACACTACCCAAAGTGACTTACAGATTCAATGCAATCCCTATCAAAATCTCCATAGTGTGGCTGGGCGTGGTGGCTCACACCTATAATCCCAGTATTTTGGGAGGCCGAAGCAGGCGATCACCTTAGGTCAGGAGTTTGAAACCAGTCTGGCTAACACGGCAAAACCTCGTCTCTACCCAAAATACAAAAATTAGCCAGGAGTGGTGGCGTGCACCTGTAATCCCAGCTACTTGGGAGGCTGAGGCAGGAGAATCACTTGAACCCAGGAGGCAGAGGCTACGGTGAGCCAAGATTGCACCATGGCACTCCAGCCTTGGCAACAGAGCGATACTTCATCTTTAAAAAAAAAAAAAACTCCATAGTGTTAGGCAAAAGATGGAAAAATTCATCCTAAAATTCACATGTAGTTTCAAGGGATCCTAAATGGCTGAAACAATCTTGAAAAATAACAAAAGTTGGGGAAATCCAATTTCCCAATTTCAAAACTTACTGCAGACTGGGTACAGTGACCCATGCCTGTAATCCCAACACTTTGGGAAGTCGAGGTGGGAGGACCGCTTGGATCCAGGCATTTGAGACAGCCTAGGCAATAAAACGAGACCATGTTTACCAACCTCCCCCCACCACCAAAACAAAAAACAATCAGGAGGCTGAGGCAGGAGGATCACTTGAGCTCAGGAGGAGGAGGCTGCAGTGAGTCATAGCCATGCCACTGCACTCCAGCCTGGGTGACAGAACAAGACTCTGTTCCCCCAAAATTAAAAAAGTTACTATGAAGCTGCAGTAATTATAAAAGTGCAGTACTGGTTAAGGTAGACACATAGACCAATGGAATAGAATGGAGAGCCCAGAAATAAACTCTCGCATCTATGATCATTTGATTTTCAACAAGGGTGCCAAGCCCACTCAATGGGGGAAAGAAAAGTCTCTTCAACAAAGAAACTGTTGGGAAAACAAGATATACACATATAAAAAAATGAAGTTAGACTCTTTCTATTGTATACAAAAATTAACTAAAAATGGATTGAAGACCTAAATATAAAGGTTAAAAGTACAAAACTTTTAGAAGAAAACATAGAGACAAATATTCATGACTTTGAACTTGGCAATGTTTTTTTTTTAACTTTTAAATTTTATTTAAAAAAAATAGAGACCATGTCTCGCTATGTTACCCAAGCTGGTCATGAACTCCTGGGATGAAGCAATCCTCTGGTCTTGGACTCCCAAAGTGCTAGGATTACAGGCGTGAACCGCTGTGTCTGGTCTGGCAATGTTTTTTTAAACTGATACTCAAGGCACTGCAACACAAGAAAAGATAAATAAGTTGAATTTCATCAAAATTTAAAACTTTATGCATCAGCAGATACTATCTAGAATGTGAAAATACAACCCACAGAATGGGAAAATGTCTGCAAATCATAAACCTGATAAGGGCTTTACAGAATATATAAAGAATTCCTATGACTCAACAACAAAAAGAGAAACACCCAGTTATAATACGGGCAAAGGATCTGAATAGACATTTCTCCAAAGAAAATAAACAAATGGTAAATTAACACATGAAAAGATGCTCAACATCATTAGTCATTAGGAAAATGTCAATTAAAGCCACAGAAGATAGCAATTCACACCTACCAGACTATAGTCAAAATAAAATGGAAATAAGAGGTATTGATGAGGATGTAGAGAAAGGATAACACTTGTACATTGCTGGTGGGATTGTTAAATGGTGGGGACCCTGTGGTAAACAGTTTGGTGGTTTCTCAAAAGGTTAAACAGAATTACCATATAACCCAGCAATTCTGCTCCTAGGTATATGACAAAGAATTTGAAATAGGGACTCAGACAGATACTTGTATGCTGATGTTCACCACAGTACCCACCAGAGCCAAATGGTAGAAACAATCCAAGTTCCCATCAACAGATGAATGGATGAACAAAATATGGTACATACATACCTAGAAAGGAATGAGGTTCGGATACATCTGCAACATGGATGAGTGTTGAAAACATTATGCTAAGTGAAGTCAGCCACAAAAGGCCATTGTATTAGTTTCCCAGGGCTGCCGTAAAAAAGTACCACTAAGTGGTTGGCTTGGAACAATACAAATGTATTGTTTCACAGTTTTGGTGTCCAGAAGTCTGAGATGAAGGTTTCAGCAGGGCCAGGCACTCTCTGCAGGCATTAGGAAAGAAAGGATCTGGTCCAAGTTTCTCTCCTAGCTCCTGGTAGCCTTAGATGTTCCTTGCTTTCTACCTGTGAGTTTTCACAGTCAAATATTTCCCTCGGTGAATGCATGTCTCTATGTCCAAATTTCCCCCAGTCATAATGGATTAGGGCCTACCCTAATGACCTCATCTTATTATTATTATTTTTTTTCGAGATGGAGTCTTGCACTGCCGCCCGGGCTGGAGTGCAGTGGTGCGATCTCGGCTCACTACAACCTCCACCTCTCAGGTTCAAGAGAGTCTCCTGCCTCGGCCTCCCGAGTAGCTGGGATTATAGGCACCCGCCACAATGCCCAGTGCCCGCCACCATGCCCAGCTAATTTTTTGTATTTTTAGTAGAGATGGGGTTTCACCATGTTGGCCAGGCTGGTCTCAAACTCCTGACCTTGTGATCCGCCCACCTCAGCCTCCCAAAGTGCTGGGATTACAGGCATGAGCCACTGTGCCTGGCCGACCTCATCTTAATTTTATTACTTCTGTAAGTCTCTATTTCCAAATAAGGTCACATCCTGAGGTATTGGGGATTAAAACTTCATTATGTCTGCTTTGGAGATTTTCAACCCATAACAACCATTTACTGAGTGATTTCCCTCATATGAAATATTTAGAATAAGCAAATTTATAGAGACAGAAAGTAGATTAGAGGTTATTGGAAGTGGGAAGGTGGGAGAATGAGAAGTTGTTGCTTATGGGTACAGAGTGTCTGTCTGGGGTGGTGAAAATGTTTTGGTAATTGATAATGGTGATGGTTGCAGAACATTTTGAAAAGTAATTAACGACACGAAATGGTACACTTAAAATGATTTAAATTTGACTACTTTTGTTTATATATATATTTTATCACAATGTAAAGGTTTATTAATTTCCATAAAAGAACAGAGAAAGTTATCAGAAACTACCATCCAGGAAGCACCAAGCCAAGACAGTTTTATAGGGGAATGCTACTAAACTTTATCCTGAACAAGGATGTCTCATTCTAAATGGGGTGTGTTGGAGGCATATCTCACAATGTCAGAGAAGGGACAAGGACACCCACGTTCATGTATTCTAATTAATACTGTAGTGGAGAGCCTAGTCAGGGTGCTAAGGAATGAAAATTATATTAAAGACACAGGATTAGAAATGAATAAATACAATTGCTGTTATTGCAGATGACACAGAAAACACAAAAGTATCCATAAATTATTTAAGAATTAGAAGGAAGAACAGCAATAGACGTTCTGAAGGAGTGCAGGATGGGTGAGGGGTGGCATGGGGATGAGACACGCGTTTAGTATCAGTAACGTATGCAACAAAAATTATTAAAACAATTCCACTTAATTAGCCTGTTTCCACCTTAATCACCTTTGTTCCATCCCAGTTGCTTCTTCTCCAGGTGACTTCACGTGAAGGGCCAAGGGTTCCATGACTCTCTATTTGCAGCATCAAAAGTTTTGGCACATCTTTCATCCTCCACTTCCCTGATTCCTTATTTATTTATTTTTTTTGAGATGGAGTCTCACTCTGTTGCCCAGGCTGGAGTGTAGTGGCATGATCTCCGCTCACTGCAAGCTCCACCTCCCGGGTTCATGCCATTCTCCTGCCTCAGCCTCCCGAATAGCTGGGACTACAGGTGCCCGCCACCACGCCCGGCTAATTTTTTTGTATGTTTTTAGTAGAGACGGGGTTTCACCGTGTTAGCCAGGATGGTCTCGATCTCCTGATCTCGTGATCCACCTGCCTCAGCCTCCCAAAGTGCTGGGATTACAGGGGTGAGCCACCGCACCTGGCCCGATTCCTTCTTGCTGTGCCTCTCATTTCTCTGCCTGAGAGGCCTCTCCTTATCTCTCTTGATGTCTGGCTGCTTCTCAACCCTCACCCATCAGTCACTGGTAACGTTCACAGACAAGCCTTTGTTCCCTGACCCTCACTGCTCCCGACCACTCAGGTAGAGTAGCCCCCAACCCACAACCCCAGTAACCCTCCGTATGGGTCTTCTGTTGTTCTCACAGCACTTCTCTGAAATCAGCTTTCTTAATGGTTTGCTGACTTGTTTAATGTTCTCAATCCCTTCAGCTTAAGTTTTTTGAAAGCAAAAACTGAAGATTTCCTTTATCTTTGTATTCCCCGGTGAAGAAATAAAGCAGCAAGTCAATAAGTCTCAGTGGAATCAATGAGTGAATGAAAACTCTGTGCCAAGCACTTCATACTTACCTATTCCCTCCATAAACATTTCAGTAATCCCATTTTATAAGTGAGTGTCTTGGGAAGAAACTCACCCAATTGCTTGTTGTTCCAAGTGGCAATGCTGAAGCAAAAGGAAAGAGAGATTGGGCAAACAGACCGGAAGGAAGACTGCGGGAAGAGCTTGTATTTTTATCCCCAGCATTAGAACACCTCTTGCACAGTGTAGATTCTCAACCAGTGCCTTTTGACTTCATGAGACGTTGAGCCCTAGCCCTATCCAGAAACAGCAGTCACCACTAGGGTGTTCCTCATAGCATTTCTTGTGTTGACAGTTTTCTTTAGGCTACACCATCCACTCAGGAAATCCATTGATACAGCTGTCAGACCCACTACTGTTCCCCTTCCACTTCAGGTCAGCTGTGCGTTTTCATGTTAGGCTCGAGGTAGAATTAATCAACTCCATGCAGCCTGCTGTAGCGTTTGTGGCATCTCCTGCAATTTGGTGTGCATGCAGGCAAATTTCACTCTGTTGAGATTCTCCCACCTATATTCATCCAGATACACAATGCATTCAGCAGACACGGTACTGCACACACTTCAGCTCCTTCAGCCCTGCTAAGTGCTGAAGCATGTTCATGATGCCTGATGTGGAGATGACATTGTGGTGGAAGATGAGGGAGTGGAGGTGGGAACAGCAGCACAGGGCAGGCAGGAAGGGCTCTGATTTGAACTTCCTTCAGCTTGCAGCTTCTCAAGTTCATGTGCTGCAGGGTGCCTGACACCTCACTCAGCAGAAACTCCAGGCGCCCAGGAACCATTTGAGACAGGTTATTGCTACATAGGACCAACTCCTTCAGCTGGGTGGCATGAATGCTCTGGGACAAGTAGGTGATCTCATTCTCAGTAAGCCTACATCCATCGACCACCAGAGTCTCCAAAGGTTTCTGCAGATCACTGTGAAGAGACAGGCACAGTTACTCCTTGGAAGTTGAAATAGAGCACTAGGTACACTTGGGAAAGGCCAGAAATCCTGCCTGGGAAATTTGTACCACCCCTACCTCAGTCTAAATGCAAAAGGGTGGAGCCAGCCTTCTATACTGGACAAGAACATAGAGCTTGGAATCAAATATTTCCCATTCCCAACAGGATCCCTCCCCTATTTCAGAGAATGGTGTCAGGCACACCGACCTCTCTTAGTCTCAGCTTCCTAAAGAGCCACATAAACATAATCAGCACTCATGCTCCGTAAGTTGTTGTAGGAATGAATGGAATTTAGATGCAGCCCCTACACATGGTGTGGGGCAGGTTTTTACTGAATGGAAAGTGCTGCCCCATGTTCCTTTTCACCCAATGACCAGACCCCAGGAGAACAGCTCCTTATTCCAGGGTATGCCACAGAGAAGTCTGTGAGACATAAATGAGGGGAAGGAGTTGGCCAAGTCAACTGGGCTTAGATGCTGTGGGGACAATTAACTCTCCCAAATACCACCTTCACAACTTTCCATACATAGTCACCCTTCTCTATGCGAGCTCTAGGAAGGCAAGACCCTGTCTGATTATTTTCGAAGTTTTATCTCCCATTCTTAGCTCTATGCTTGGTATGGACTAAGTACTTGAGTGAATGTATGAGTGGATGAGATGCTAATTTCAGACATGTATCTTTTCCTTCAATAGCAGCCAACAACCACCGGTTGGCCCAGGACCCCAGCCTTGGAGTCTGTGTTCATCAGTGACTGCAGGAATCCAGGGATCCTTCCGGCCAAACACCTTTCTCATGAGGTGCCATGGGTTGCTGACTGTGCCAATGGTGGAGATAAATACGCATATTTGTGAAGACTCTGCAATGCCCCACTGCTGACTGGCCATGGTCTCTAGTCCCTACCGAGAGCCATACCTGTGCATCTCATTCCTGAGGCTTTTGTGGGTTCTACGGTTGGTTTTTCACTGACTTCACCACCCCCTACTCTGCCTGTCTTGCCTGGACAGGGGTCAGCTGCCTCCCCCATCTGGACAGTCTCCTTCTGGCCAAACACCTTTTTCATGAGGGGCCTCCTGGCATTTCCTGATTGAATTCTCACACTCCCTGCTCAGCACCTGAAGGTTCTCATCGATTCCCGCCTCCAGTTGAGGTGGGTGTTGTAAGTAGCACATATTTCAGCTCTCTGATTCTCAGGGCCTTCTATATTCCAACACAGATCTTCTCCATTGGGATTTTCAGCCCAAGGCCATGGGTCTCTACTCAGCAGGACATAGTGAGCAGGGACCTCTGGTTCCTGCAAGTAGCTAACGATTTCAGCCACTCTTTTCCTTGTCCATGAAAACCAGGGCTGTTTGCTACTACCTACTCTTGGCCTAGGCCGGGCTGCCTGTCTAGTAAGACTTGACTCATGTAACAGTTCTTCTCAGAGGTTTTTGGTTGGCCTGTGTCTGCTGCAGGCTCAGTAGCAAAGAAAAGGGCAGAGGGAGGGGCTGTTTCATTTCTTAAGCCCATCACCAAGACCCCAAGAAAGTGAATGCAGAGGTCTGTTTCTGGGATACATCTGAGGTAGATGTGGGAGGATCAGCCACTCGAGAGTATAAATTTATCCATTTATTGAACCAATAAATGTTATGATAGTACCAATAGGATCAGGTACTATCCTAGGTGTTGAAGATCTCAAATTGAACAAGCAGAATGCTTGTCCTTGGGAGAGGTGAAGTGTGGCCCACGTTGACTTCTCCAGGAAGTGGGCTCCAAGATGGGAGTTCAGTGTGTAGGACAATTAGAGAGTTTCTTTGGAATCAGCATCTGTGGAAGAAAGGGGGAGGAAGCAGGATTGGACAGAGGAAGAAACTGTGCTGCAGGGTAGGCCTGAGATCCTCTGCCAACCCCACAAAGAACCCTGGAGCCAATATGCAACATCAGAGTTGTCCCACACTGGGCTTCTATACCTGGCCTTGCTCAACCTTTGGATGTGGGTTGGCCCAGGAAAGGTATGACTTTGGGCAAGGCATCTCTGCATTAGAAATGAACTCTGAAGGGACTGACTGCCTATGGGTGTTTACTAACAACAATCTCAGCAGCAGGGGAACAGTGCTTCCTTGAAGGGGGATCTGGGAGGCACGCATGTCTCCATCCCAGGCACATCCACCATGTGCGTGGTCAGAATGCACTGCTTTGTAAGTATCAGGGAGGGCTCCAGCAGGATTCCTCTATTCCTGGAGGAAACTCAGAAGAGGAAGGTTGGTGGCCTTGGTCACTGCATTTGATGCTCACCTTCTTCTTCCTCCATCATCCATTGTAGATTTCCCTCAGTATCAGCAATCACCTCTGCCATCCTTAGCAGCTTACCAGGTGGCCTGCTTTAGACCTTCATCTCTGAGAGGTCTGAGCCCCTAGTCACCATGCCTTCTGTGGCTAGAGTTGCAGCACTTTTTTTTACTGACACAACTGGGCAAGGGAATACTAAGAGACACAGACATAGATCACTAAGGAGTCAAACGTATTCTTCTCTAACGCCGGGTTTAAATGCAGCCCTATCACGGTCTTGTGATCTGAGCCATTTACTACTGCCAAGATGGGGACTTCTGTCCTTGCCATATGGGTGCTGGACACAAAGAGGACAAGTGGCAGTCATAGTCATAGCTTACAACTCAATGGGATGCTACTGTTCAACAATGGATTGCTGTTGGGCCTAACCAACTTTAAGACTTGGTGGGCTTGACACAACTTACCTTGTGACAGGCAGCTGTGAATGTGTGGTCAACAGGTATCTCATGGTCCTCCACCAGGGCCAACAGCACTGCAGAAGTTGTTTTACAAAACACATGTAATTCATTACTGCAGACTGCACTTAGCCCTGCTCTAGACCCTGAAGGGCCTGTGCTGTGATTCTCCCACTGGAGCTCACTGCAAACTCCACATGGCATCTTTTCTTACCATCGATCCCTCCAGTCCCCTAAATTCTGCCGAGTCTTATGGCCCAAGCAGCAGGGCTGTTTTCACTGCAGCCTCGTCAGGCAGCAGACGACTTTTCTATGCCAGGCTGCATTCAAAGGTGGCAGCCTTCTGTAGATCAACGACATAGGCCAGAAGTGGAACATGCTGTTCCCAAAACCTGAAGAGTTCTGCCAGGCATTATGTTTGGATGATCTGACCCATCCTGCCTTGACCACTTAGGCACTCAAAACTGTACTCACGTGACAGTTCCCTGAATCTTCATATAGATTATCTCCTACCCTTTATAGTGCATGTTTCTTATGAAGGCCTCCAACATGCTAGCCATTTCCTACTAAACTAACTCAACTAGCATGATGTCAACAACACAGTCAATCAATGGGATATTTTGTGGGGTGCCCAGATGGCAGAATGCTCCCACATCAATAAAACTCACCCTTATCTAATCTTCATGTTCTGGTCTCCCTCTATCACGCACCCTCATGATCCAGTCCCATGCCTAGTCCCTTGACTTCTGCTGGTAACTGCTGGTTAGGTCTTATGGCTCCTCTGGGGTGCAGTCCTTTTTCTCCCCCTTTTAAAAAATGTTTTGAGACAAGGTCTCTTCTGTCCCCCAGACTGGAGTGCAGTGTCATGATCATGGCTCACTGCAGCCTTGACCTCCTGGGGTCAAGTGATCCTCATGCCTCAGTCTCCTGGGTAGCTGGGACTACATGTGTGAGCCACCAATCCCGGCTAATTAAAAAATTTTCTTTTTTTTTTTTTTTTTGTAGAAGTAAATGTTCCGCTATGTTGCCCAGGTTGGTCTCAAACTTCTAGGTGCAATTGATCCTCCTGCCCCAGCCTCCTGAAGTGCTGGGGTTACAGATGTGAGGCACCTCACCCAGCCTTTTCTCTCTTCTCACAGTGAGCACATCTCCTGCTGTGTTGTGCTGGAACTTAACCCTAGTTCTAGGCCAAGAGGGAAATTGGGCAAGATGGTGAAGAAGGCATATTTTGTCTTAGTGAGAGAAGCCTCTGCAAACAAAGGAGTTTAGCTCTTAATAGGCTGAGGTAGTCCACTTCTGCAGGCTCAGGGGATTAAGGAAAATCAGTGACTTAAGATTTTAGAGGCCTCAATCCAGATAACTCTATCAATATATATGGGGGTGTTGGCCAGGCACGGTGGCTCACGCCTGTAATCTCAGCATTTTGGGAGGCCGAGGTGGGCAAATCACTTGAGGTCAGGAGTTTGAGACCAGCCTGGTCAACATAGAGAAACTCTGTCTCTACTAAAAATACAAACAAAACAAAACAAAACAAAAGAAACCCTAGCTAGGCATGGTGGCACATGCCTGTAGTCCCAGCTACTCAGGAGGCTGAGACACAAGAATCTCTTGAACCTGGGAGGCGGAGGCAGCAGTGAGGTGAGATCGTGCCACTGTGCTCCAGCCTGGGCAACAGAGCAAGACTCTGTATCAAAAAACCAAAAAAACAAACAAACAAACAAACAAACAAAAAACCCTGACTTTTCTCCAGTAGTCTGGATCAATCACCCCAACCAGTCCAGTGACCCCTGATGGTTGAGCAGCACTAGAACCCCAAATTTCTAGGGGCAGACCCAGCTTCCAGTTTATTAAGTTCCATGCACTTAATTCTTGTTCTGCTTGATTTTGGGTCAGCAGTTACATGAACTCATGTGTTTTTCAACCAGTGTTCTGGAGATCTGGCTCAGTGCAGGGCTGTGGTTTCAAAGTTATTCAAGCAATGCCACCAAAAGCCTGTAGCCCAGAATACCTGTCATAGGCCATCCTGTCTATCCCTGAAACAGTCCCTTCTTGTTAAAGATGAAGCACTTTGGCCTGTAGCTGGTTGCCAGAGCTTTCAGAAAAGCATCAGAGTAAAACAACCATCTCTGATGACAAAAGACTTAAAATGGCTGTGAAGAGCTCTATTGATTCCTCAACTATTCATTGCTCTATTTTTTTATCTCCTTTTATAACTCCTACTGCCAGGCTATTGGCCTTTCTACTTCTATCCTCTCCCCGACATTCCCATCTTAGTAAATGACTCCACAAGCACTTCAGCTCCCATTCAAAGACCTTGGATTACACTTGGGTCCTCTCTCTTACTCAACAGCCCATCCTATGCCAAGTCTCACCAATTCTTCTCTCTCTCTACACACACACATATACAAACTTATTTATAAACAATTATTTTTAAAAATCTCTCTTCTGAGGTTCCAGCTTTCTTGTTCTTCTTCTTCTTCTTTTTTTTTTTTGAGACTGAGTCTCGCTTTGTCACCCAGGCTGGCATGCAGTGACACGATCTCGGCTCACTGCAATCTCTGCCTCCTGGTTTCAAGTGATTCTCATGCCTCAGCCTCCTGAGGAGCTGGGACTACAGGCGCACACCACCACGCCCAGCTAATTTTTTTGTGTTTTCAGTAGAGACAGGATTTCACTATGTTGGCCTGGCTGGTCTCAAACTCCTGACCTCAGATAATCTGCCCACCTTGGCCTCCAAAGTGCTAGTATTACACGACGAGCCACTGTCCCTAGCCTCTCTCTCTCTTTTTTTTTTTTTTTGAGACAGGGTCTTACTCTGTTGCCCAGGCTAGAGTGCAGTGGTGTGATCTTGGCTTACTGCAGCCATGATCTCCCAGGCTCAGGCCATCCCACCTCAGCCTCCTGACTAGCTGGGACCACAGGCATGCCCCACCATGCCCAGCTAATTTGTGTATTTTTTTGTAGATACAGGGTTTCACTATGTTGCCCAGGCTGGTCTCAGGCTCCTAGGCTCCAGCGATCCTCCCACCTTAGCCTCCCAAAGTATTGGGATTACAGGGGTGAGCCACCACACCCAGTCACAGCTTTCTTTTTAGAGTTCACCACAGTTTGAGTGATTATTTGGAATTTTTAAGTGGCAAAAATTACAACAATATATTTGTAAATGAAAGAGAATTGTGAAATGTATTTGAAATTTTAACTTTAAGATTTTCTTTAAAATACCCATAGTGAATGAAGAGTATCAAAGTAACATTTAAAAAATGGGGCTTCATTTGGGTTAAAACACAAGAATGATGAACATGATCAAAATTCTTCAAAGTGCTTGCTTTGGAATGATACAGAGTTTTTTTTTTTTTTTTTTTTTTTTTAGAGATGGGGTCTCACTATGTTGCCCAGGCTGGTTTCAAACTCCTGAGCTAAAGCAATCCTCCTGTCTTGGCCTCCCCAAGTGCTAGGATTACAGGCGTTGAGTCACCACTCCTGGCCAAGATGCTGTTTTTTTTTTTTTTTTTTTTTTTTGTTGCCCAGGCTGGAATGCAATGGCCTGATCTCAGCTCACCACAACCTCCGCCTCCCAGGTTCAAGCAATTCTCTTGGCTCAGCCTCCTAAGTAGCTGGGATTACAGGCATGCGCCACCACGCCTGGCTACTTTTTGTATATTTAGTAGAGAGGGGTTTCTCCATGTTGGTCAGTCTGGTCTCGAACTCCTGACCTCAGGTGATCCACCTGCCTCAGCCTCCCAAAGTGCTGGGATTACAGGCATGAGCCACTGCGCCCAGCGATGCTAATCTTACGAAAGACAACCAACAACAAATTCTGAATACTAAAGTGTGCAAAATGTATTTAATTCTTTTCATAGCACAGATGAGTTAACCCACAATGTGTTGTCCCGGGCACTATGGAGTCATCTTGAATTTCATGTTCTAAACAAACACCCTTGGCCTGGAGGAATGCACCTGCATATCACGACAGGACCTAGTGTCTCAGATTTAGTCCGGCAGCTTTGAATTTTGAAATCCTCTTTGGAGCTTCTTCTGACACAGCATCTTTTCTCTCTGGGAAGGTAGGTGACACCTGAAGAACAGAGGCATGGTGTGGCATCAGAGATGGAGGTAAGAATTATTTTTCTACCACAATCCCAGGAAAAGCCTCTCCTGTTCCTGGTGAGGGTGAGAGCTCTGGCTGAGGATTTCCTCTTTCTTCTTTCTTCTCCAAAGAGGATTTTTCAGTCTCTCTGCAAATGGCTGCTTCGTAGCCAGGGTTCATCAAAACCCCTGGATCGTCATGGCCAGTGGTTTGCGTCTCTCCAGCGCCACTCCATACGAGGGTCTTTCCGCATCCCGCTGTCATGGTGGACTTCTGAGGGCCATGCTCCTCATTTGCAGGGTTCACAAATGTTCTGTAAATATCCACCAGTGTTCTGATAACTGGGTGACCCAGGACAAACTGACCATCTCCAGGGTTCAGGTCCCAGGCATGTCTAGCTCCCTCTTTCCTTTCACTGAAAATGAATGTCCTGTTTTTTTTTCCGTATCTATATGGACCTTTCTGGGTTCAGTGGTGTGGGAAAAATAGATTGTTGGTGAAGACTCATCTTCATCTCCTGAACTGCCATCATCGCAGTGTTCAGAGTGGGGATGGTGCTCGGAATCATTCCCTTGACCTTGCCTTCGACCTTGCATTAGTTTTGACTTTAAAATGTCCTTATGAAAATTCCCCCGAGTACGGAAGCCCATAGTCTCATCAGAGATCCCACCTTTTCCCTGTTCCCCTCCATTTTTTTTTCTTTTTTTTTTTTGAAATGGAGTCTCACTCTGTTGCCCAGGCTGGAGTGCAGTGTCGTGATCTCGGCTCACTGCAACCTCCGCCTCCCGGGTTCAAGCGATTCTCCTGCCTCAGCCTCCTGAGTAGCTGGGACTACAGGTGCCCGCCACCACGCCCAGCCAATTTTTTTTATTTTTAGTAGAGACGGGGTTTCAGCATATTGGCCAGGCTGGTCTCGAAATTCTGATGTTGTGATCTGTCTGCCTTGGCCTCCCTAAGTGTTGGGATTACAGGCATGAGGCACTGCACCCAGCCCCTTCCCCTCTGTTTGTGAACTCCATCCCAGGATCATGGTTGAGTTCACCCAGCAGGTTTTCTTGCCTCTCCAGTTCTTCCAGTCGAGCCCACAGTTCCTCATTTGTAAGTAAAGCATCCTTGGACTTGAGATCATTTTCAAAACCTGAGGTTTTGGATTTTGAATGAGGTTTATGTGCAATCCAGGGTTTTCTCTTTAATTCAGACTTGTTTTGAACATGTTTTCTTAGGTCAACAAGATCTCCATCCCCATCACTCCATCCCTGCAGATCTGCTGTGAATGCAACTTTAGATTCAAAGTTTCTCCTGGCTGTTGTAAAGTCATCTAGTGCTTTCCTCACACACTCCTTCCTATGCTCCACTAACCCCACTGCTTGCTTTGCAGAGCACTGGCAAAACTAGTTGTCCCCGAGGAGAACAGTGATTTTGTTGGTATCCACAAGCCTCCATGGTATGAAGGCAAGAGGCCCAGTTGGCACCATGACCTCATAAGACAGCCTATTGGGCAAGGTTTGGAGTCCCTCTCGGAAGGTATTACAGTCCCCCTTTACCTTTTGCCAGTGTGCAATTTCATCTTGGCACCTAGAGATCATCTTTTCCTGTTCTCCTTGGAGCCTCACAACCTGTTGAGGATGCAGCTGCTTGAAGGCGGCTGAGGAGGCTGCACGGTGGGGCACATGGTGGGGCTCCATGGCTCCTGGTTCTGCGTGTGTGCTGCGGTCGGCACTGCTCAGGCTGCTGCCCCCAGTCATGGAGACTACAGTGCCCAACTTCCTCCAGCTGAGTCCTCATGAGATCCTTCCTGCAATCAGTGCTCCCAGCTCCTCAGTCCCTTCAAAAGATAAATCATTCTGGAGATAGGTGGTGGTGATGTAGCGTGACAATGTGGCTACCTTCAATGCTACAGAACTGCATACCAAAAAATGGTTAAAATGCTGAATTTTATGTTATGTATATTTTACCACATTAAAAAAAATATTAGCTGGGCACAGTGGCTCACACTTGTAGTCCCAGCACTTTGGGAGGCTGAGGCAGGAGGATCGCTTTTAGTCCAGGCATTTGAGATCAGCCTGGGCAACACAGTGAGACCCCGTCTCTACAAAAGAACTCACAAAATTAGCTGGCCAAGTTGATTGTGTGCCTGTAATCTCAGCATCTCTGGAGGTGGAGGTGGGGGGATCGCTTGAGCCCAGGAGTTCAAGGCCTCAGTGTACTGTGATCACACCACTGCACTCCAGCCTGGGTGGCAGAGTGAGACCCAGTCTCCAAAATAATAATAGTAATAAATAATAGTAATAATAAGTAATAAATAAATACGTGATAATAAATAATAAATAAAAATATCCACTTGGGATAATTATCACAAGAACTTTGCTGTCATGGTTGTGATTTTTTGGAACAATTTCTCATGGTTCTAACTAAACCAAATCAAATACAACATTGATTTGAACACCCATGCTCACAGCAGCCTTATTCACAAAAACCACAAGGTGGAAGCAACCCAAATGTCCATCGACAGATGAATGGATCAACAAGATGTGGTCTCTCCACACAATTCAGCCTTAAAAAGGAAGGAAATTCCAACACATGCTACAACATGGAGGAATATTGAAGACTTTATATATGCTAAGGGTACCCACCCCCTACCTCACTGTATTCATATGTTGAAATCCCAACCTCCAAGGTGAGGGTATTAGGATATGGGATTATTAGATTCAAAGTTTGGGACATAATTAGGTCATGAGGGTAGAGCTCCCATGATGGGAATTGTGTCCTTATAAAAGGGATTCCAGAGGCCCCTCTTACTGCTTCTGCCATGTAACAATACAACAGGAAGTCAGAAGTCTGTAAATGAAAGAGGGCCCTCACCAGAACCCAACCATGCTGGCCCTTCATCTTGGACTTCCAGCCTCCAGAGCCATGAGGTATCAATGTCTGTTGTTTATAAACCACCCAGACCATGGTACTCTGTTATGGCAGCCCGACCTCACTAAGACACTAATCAAAACAAACCAGTCCACAAAAGGACAAACACTGTATGATTCCACTTACATGAGGTACCTAGAGTAGTCAAATTCATAGAGACAGAGTAAAATGGTGGTTGCCAGGGGCTGAGGGGAGAGGGAAATGGAGAGTTGTTTAATGGCATGGAGTTTTAGTTTTGCCAAATAAAAAAGTTCTGGATTAGTTGCACAACGATGTGAATGTACTTAATGCTTCTGAGCTGTACACTTAAAAATGGTTGCCTGGGCATGGTGGCTCATGCCTGTAATCCTAGCACTTTGGGAGGCCAGGGCAGAGGACTGCTTGAGCCGAGGAGTTCAAGACCAGACTGGGCAACATAGCAAGACTCTGTCTCTACAACACATTTAAAAAAAAATTCACCAGGTATGGTGGTGCACACCTGTGGTCCCAGCTACTTGGGAGTCTCAGGTGGGAGGACTGCTTGAGTCTGGATGTTTGAGCTGCAGTGAGCTGTGATCACACCACTGCACTCCAGCCTGGGCAACACATAGTGAAGCCCTATCTTTAAAAAAAACAATGGTGAGACTGGGTGTGTTGGCTCACACCTATAATCCCAGCACCGTGGGAGGCTGAGGTGGGTGGATTGTTTGAGCCCAGGAGTTTGAGACCAGCCTGGGCAATGCAGCAAGACCCTGTCTCCACAAAAAGTTAGCTGGGCATGGTGGTGCATGTCTGTGGTCCCAGCTACTTGGGAGGCTGAGGTGAAAGGATTACTTGAGCCTAAAAGACTGAGGCTGCAGTGAGCTGTGATTATGCCACTGTACTCCAGCCTGGGTGGCAGAGTGAGACCTTGTCTCAAAAAAAAAAAAAGAAATGGATAGGGTGGTAAGTTTTAGTTATGTGTATTTTATATATTTTTTATTTTTTAAAGAAACAGGGTCTTGCTATGTTGCCCAGGCTAGAGTGCAGTGGCTATTCACATGTGTGATCATAGTGTACTACAGCTTCCAACTCCTCAGCTGGAGTTGAGGTGATTCTGCCTCAGCCTCCCGAGTAGCTGAGACCATAGGTGTGCACAGCTTTGCCTGGCTCTATTTTACTACACTACAGTGTCTCTCTTTTTACATGGTTGTTGCAGTAAAAGAAAATTCAATGTATATAGAAACATCACAAGCAATTGTTTTAAGATTATATGTAAAGTGGAAATAAGTTGTAGACTCATATAGTTGTCAATAGGTTTTCTAACATAAGAACTGTGGGTGGGGCACTTGAGAACTGATTCAGATGGAAGATGGTTCTAGGCTGGTGGAACAGTGTTGAGAATTCCTGAATATGTAGTATTCCTAGACCTCTGTCCACCAAATTAAAGCAGGTCCCCCTATCACCATGATCCTACAGGGGGCAACCCCCTTAGTAACGCATGGAATCTGGCCTGGTCTCTTTCTCTAGCCTAAATTGAGACATTCTCCTCCTTGTTTCTCTAGGCCTCAGCCACACTGGCCTTCCTCTATTTCCAAACACACACCAAGCTCTCTCCTGAAACAGAGCCTTCCCACACACCACATCTCTGCCTAGTACATACACTGCTGGCAAATTGTGTACGGGGGCTGTGCCCTTCCCACTGTTCAGCTGTCACCCTATTTTTTTTCCTTTGTCAGGGGTCCTTTGAAAACCACTTATTCCAGACCAGGTTCCTGGACATTCTCTCTCACGATACTTATTAAAACATGTTGTTGGCCAGGTGCGGTGGCTCACGCCTATAATCCCAGCACTTTGAGAGGCCAAGGCAGGCCAATATTGCCCGAGCTCAGGAGTTTGAGACCAGCCTGGGCAATACGGTGAAACCCCGTCTCTTCTAAAATACAAAAAATTAGCTGGGCATGGCAGCATGTGTCTGTAGTCCCAGCTACTCGGGGAGGCTGAGGTAGGAGAATTGCTTGAATCCGGGAGGCGGATGTTGCAGTGAGCCGAGATTGCACCACTGCACTCCAACCTGGGTGAAACAGCGAGACTCTGCCTCCAAAACAAAACAAAACAACAACAACAAAAACATGTTGTTGTAATTATTTTAGCACTAGACTCCCACAAGATTCCCCACTGGACTCTAAGTTCCACGGGGGCAGGGACTATGCATATTCACAGTGTCTGCTCTTACCAAAGAGTCTCACAGAGCAGCCTAACAGGTTAGACCAAAGAAAAGGTCATATAAAAAACCAAGTCCCAGTTTCTCCTGAAATGTTTTTCTCCTAAAACCCAAGTTAAGAACTCTAGGCCTGTACTGGGAAGCTGCCTCCCCTTTCAGACAGGGTCTCCTCATTACCACAATCCCTCCTAGTCCTCTCTTCAACTTGCCTCCCTATGTGGTCATTGCAGGTATCTGAGTTTGTAAACCCGAGTTTACAAAAGGGGATTAGAGAAATGCCCACATCAAATGATCTCACTCACCTGTTTCTCAGATTCTAGGTTGTGATGGTTGGCACACGTTGCGATGAGTGGGATGGGGGGAGTCCAGCCAGGACCTCAGGGTGGCCACAGACTTCTTCAATTTCCACCCTCTAAGGTTTGGTCCTCAGATTGGAATTATGTTTCCTCAATTCTCTGCAGACAGGAAGTGTTGAGATCTGACTCTTAGTAGTAATTTAAATGAGAGAAAGAGAGGAGGAGGGAGGTATCTTTGTATCCTATTTGTATCTAAATACTAGAAAAGGTAGGGAGTGGGCGCTTACACCTGTAATCCCGACACTTTGGGAGGCCAAGACGGGAGAATCTCTTGAGCCCAGGAGTTTGAGAATAGCCTGGGCAATGTGGCATGACCCTATCTCTACAAAAAATACAAAAATTAGTTGGACATGGTGGCATGTGGCTGTAGTCCCAGCTATTTGGGAGGCTGACATGGGAGGATTGTTTGAGCCTAGGAGGTCAAGGCTGCAGTTAACTGTGATTGTACCACTGCACTACAGCCTGGGCGACAGAGCAAGACTGTCTCAAAACAAACAAACAAACAAACAAACAAGCAAACAAGCAAACAAACAGAAAAGCAAACAACCCGGGAAAATGGCACTTTGGGAACAAGGAACTTGGTCAACCCAATTCCTTATTGAAGGAAATAACGTATTCGGTGGTCCATTTGTTTTTTTTTTTTTTTTTTTTTGAGACGGAGTCGTCCCCTGTCGCCAGGCTGGAGTGCTGCGGCGTGATCTCTGCTCACTGCAATCTCCGACTCCCTGGTTCAAGCGATTCTCCTGCCTCAGCCTCCCAAGTAGCTGGGATTACAGGCACGCACCACCATGCCCAGATAATTTTTGTATTTTTAGTAGAGATGGGGTTTCACAATGTTGGCCAGGATGGTCTCAAACTCCTGACCTCATGATTCACCTGCCTCGGCCTCCCAAAGTGCGTGTTGGGATTACAGGCGTGAGCCACGGCACCCAGCCTACAGTGGTCCATTTCTAAGACAAAATGCTTTGAATTGGCTTAGGTCAGCAAACTACAGAAGAAACATGATACACTAGGTCCCTGCTTGGATAGCCAGCCAATGCCTGCTTGCCAGCCTCCCCCTTCCCCACCTTCCCCCCCCTTAGTTGCCTTCACCTGAACCAAAGTAGTTTAGTCTAAGATGAAAGTTTACTAGCCTGCAAAATAGCTTGTTTTGTCTGTTCTTAGCCTGCCCAGCTACTTAGGTCATAAGTCTAACACTTGAAGAGCCCCTAAGCTAACTAAGATTACAATGCATTGTGTGCTGCAACAAAATGTAGCAAAAAGACCCTAAAATAAACAAAAAACAAAAAACACCTGATGCTCCCACCCAACAATCAACAGGCGAGAAGATTATGACCCCGTAGTACTCAGCCTATGAGGAACTGGGAGAGGGACCTGTGCACTAGGGGATAAACTGCTTGTTGAAAGTGTGCTGGGTGTGCCTGTCTATCAGACACCTGATCTTGCAAGACTGTCATTAAAAGTCTCACTTTCACTTTTCTCTGGGTCTCCAAGTCCATCGTTTGAGTTGGGATGGGCGAGACTGTTTCTCACATTATGAAAAGCTGAAGGTTAAGTGAACTTGGGGAATACTGCCTCCTGCTGGCCGGATGTCATGGAAGCCTAGCCCATCAGCAGAGAAGGATAAGCTGGAGTTCTGGAGGGTCTGATTTCCAATGAATCACTTCCTTGGAAGCTCCTCTAATACACCCTAATGAGATTAACCTGATTAGGTCTATTGTTTGATAAAAAGAAGAGGAAGTTTAATCACTTCCACATTCTTTGCCCACGACTAACCCTGATTGGATTTGGGGCTATGGTTCAAATGTATGACCGATTGATTTTTTTCACTTCTTCTGTTGGACTTTTGAACAAAAGTTCTCTGAAAAGGAATTTAGAAGAAAGAGACTTATTCCAGTGAACAGTTACAGTTTGCAAACCCGAGACACAACCTTTGGTACAAAAGGAAGTTGCATTCCAGAGAACAAGGGGAGGTTTGTCTTTTCTAGAAAAAATTCCTGCTCAGATTCCCACTCAGGTCTGCTTATGCAAATGAAAGATTCAAACTTGTTAGTTCTGATTACTTGACTCTAGCTGGGTTCTGATTAGTCAAAGCAGGTCACAGTCTACTGGTGGTGTAAACAGGAACAGACAGCTATGTAAGTCCCAAAGTATGTGTGTGACCTCTGGTCAGCAAATAGCCACTTGTCTCTAATTTAAATTTAGGCCCAGGATTCATCTTAAGGAATCGGCTCTTTCAGGGTTCACAGACCAATCAAAATGTCTATCAGAATGGTTGTGTTAAAAAGCAAATAATGGGCAGGGCATGGTGGCTCAAGCCTGTAATCCCAGTACTTTGGGAGGCCGAGGCATGTAGATCACCTGAGGTCAGGAGTTCGAGACCAGCCTCGCCAACATGATGAAACCCCGTCTCTACTAAAAATACAAAAAAAATTAGCTGGACGTGGTGGCGTGTGCCTGTAATCCCAGCTACTTGGGAAGCTGAGGCAGAAGAATAGCTTGAACCCAGGAGGCGGAGGTTGCAGTGAGCTGAGATCATGCCACTGCACTCCAGCCTGGGTGACAAGAGCAAGACTCTTTAAAAAAAACAAAAAAACAAAAAAACAAAAAAACAAAAAACAGCAAATAATGATGTCCTGTGCCATGAGCCACACACTGAAATATTTACACAGGTCCAGGGGAAGTAAACAGTAAATATGGTCGCTAGGCGCGGTGGCTCACGCCTGTAATCCCAGCACTTCGGCGGCCGAGGCGGGCGGATCACGAGGTCAGGAAATCGAGACCATCCTGGCTAACACGGTGAAACCCCGTCTCTACTAAAAAATACAAAAATTTAGCCAGGCGTAGTGGCGGGCACCTATAGTCCCAGCTACTTGGGAGGCTGAGGCAGGAGAATGGCGTGAACCCACGAGGCGGAGCTTGCAGTGAGCCGAGATAGTGCCACTGCATTCCAGCCTGGGCGACAGAGTGAGACTCCGTCTCAAAAAAAAAAAAAAAAAGTAAATATGGCCTGATGTGAAAAAAAAATTTAACAACCACAATTTCCTAAAATGTATTTTATTGATCTATAGTGTTAATGCACAACATCCACAAATATCTATGATGATGATTGTTTAAAATTCAAGTTAAATACAAAATTTAAAAAAGTTTACCTACTTTTACTTTGTTAATTTATAACTCTTTGGGTTTGAAATGAGATTTGATATCATTGTATTTATAGATATTCCTTGACTTCTTGTGTTATGTACCAATAAGCACATTGTTAAGTTGAAAACATCATAAATCAAAAATGTGTAGCTGGGCCAGGAGCTGTGGCTCATGCCTATAATCCGAACACTTTGGGATGCTGAGGCAGGAGGATCACTTGAGCTCAAGAGTTCAAGACCAGCCTGGGTGACAAAGCAAGACCCCATCTCCACAAAAAATTAAAAAATTAGCCAGTTGTGGTGCTGCATGCCTGGGGTCCCAGCTACTTGGAAGGCTGAGGCAGGAGGATCATTTGAACCCAGGATGTCGAGGCTGAAGTGAGCTATGACTGTATCACTATGCTCCAGTCTGGGTAACAGAATGAGACCTTATTTTTAAAAGAACACACAGTGTGTAGCTGAGTGGGGCTGCAGCTCACTGCCACTGCCAGTGTTTGAAGAATGGTTCCCACTGAATGCATCTCAATTTTGCACTGCAATCAAGTAGAAAAACTGTAAGTCCAATCATTGTAAGTCTGGGACCATCTTGTCCGTAGTCTCATGACAGAATACTGTTTAAAAGTGTAGATCTATCCGAATGTTGATGAATTTATTGTGAAATGCTTCCTCTTGTGTTGCTTCTATGTGATCTATGTGCAGCAGTGGAAATTTTTTTTTTAAAGTGAAAAACAAATCATGCCCCTCCCTTGATTCTCTCCCCCCTGATGTTTTCCTTAGAGAACATTCTTCCCTTCCCTTCCCAGTTCCCACCTCAGAGATGGGGCAACTCCTCCCTTTTTATCACACCTCTTCCACTCTGAGGCTCTAGGCAATCAGTTCTGGGTCACTCCCACCCATATGAAGTTTTTTTTTTTGAGTTGGAGTCTCACTCTGTCACCCAGGCTGGAGTGCAGTGGCTCGATCTCGGCTCACTGCAAGCTCCGCCTCCCAGGTTCACGCCATTTTCCTGCCTCAGCCTCCCGGGTAGCTGGGGCTACAGGCGCCCGCCACCACACCCGGCTAATTTTTTTGTATTTTTAGTAGAGATGGGGTTTCACCGTGTTAGCCAGGATGGTCTCGATCTCCTGACCTCGTGATCCGCCCGCCTTGGCCTCCCAAAGTGCTGGGATTACAGGCGTGAGCCACCGCGCCCCGCCCCGTATGAAGGTTTTTGATGATGCTTGCTAGAATGGGCCCAGATAATTTTCGTGTGGACAGAAGGTAGATTTTCAGTAGCTCTTGTTAGAGGTCATGTAGGAGACTGTCTCAGCTTGAGCTGCTATTGCAAATACCGATACTGTAGACTGGGTGGCTTGAAAATGCCAGAAATGTATTCCTCAGAGTTCTAGAGGCTGGATGTCCAAGATAGGACAGGTCTGAGGTCAGGGTGCCAGCATGCTTCAGTTCTGGTGGGAATCCTCTTCCAGGCTACAGACTGCCAACTTCTCGTGTCTTCGTGTGGCAGAAAAAGAGCTAAAAAGATCTCTGGGGTCTTTTTTTTTTTTTTTTTTTTGAGACAGAGTCTCACGCTGTTGCCCAGGCTGGAGTGTAGTGGTGTGAGTGGCATGATCTTGGTTTACTGCAGTCTCCGCCTCCTGGGTTCAGGCAATTTTGGTGTCTCAGCCTCCCAAGTAGCTGGGACTACAGGCGTATGTGACTATGCCCGACTAATTTTTGTATTTTTAGTAGAGATGGGGTTTCACCATGTTTGCCAGGCTGGTCTTGAACTCTTGGCCTAAAGTCATGCTCCTGCCTCGGCCTCCCAAAGTGCTGCGGTTACAGGCATGAGCCACCGCGCCCAGCAGGGCCTCTTTTATAAAGGCACTAATCCCATTCATGAGGTTCTGCCCTCATGACCTAATTACCTCCTAAAGGTCCCATGTCTGAGCACCATCACACTGGCATTTAGGATTTCAGCTTATGAATTTTGGGAGGACACAGACATTCAGTTCATAACAGGATAGTGTTGTCACCCACTTTTTCTTTTTTTGTAGGAACAGTGTGTCGAACTCTGGTCTCAAGTGATCCTGCTGCGTCAGCCTCTCAAAGCTCTGGGGTTACTGGCAAGCACTGCCAAGGCCAGCCACATCCATATTCTTAATCTCCACCATGGCCTCATAAGCCTGGTACCGTCAGTGGGCTAGGGCCTCGACGTGGGTAATATGCATATTAGCTGAGGCTTAGGAACCTAACTGACTTGTGTAAGAATTGCCAGCTGGCCCCGCAGAGCAAGAGGCTAAAGAGTGGGGAGCAATGCTAGTGTTGCCACTGCTACAGCTCTCGGGCAGTATTCACTACCCTCATCCTGTATGTGTGCCCAGGTGCTGGGTGAGCATTTCACTCCACACGAGAGGCATCATGCATTCCTTCATTCGTTCGTTCATGCCGTTATACTATAGTGAATAGTAAACTCTTGAGCAATGTGGGGTTTAGGGGAGCCAGTCCCCTGTTCAGTTGAAAATCTGCCTGGCTGTGTATAACTTTTGAGTCCCCCAAAACTCAACTACTAATAGCCTGCTGTTGACTCGAAGCCTTACTGATGATATCAACAGTCAATTAACACATATTTTGAATTTTATACATATTATGTACTGTATGCATTTTTTTTCTTTGAGATGGAGTCTCACTTTGTGGCCCAGGCTGGAGTGCAGTGGCACCATCTCTGCTCACTGCAACCTCCCAGGTTTAAGTGATTCTCTTGCCTCAGCCTCCCAAGTAGCTGGGATTACAGGCATGTGCCACTAAGCCTGGATAATTTTTGTATTTTTAGTAGAGATGGGGTTTCACCATGTTGGCCAGGCTAGTCTCGAACTCCTGACCTCAAGTGATCCACCTGCCTCGGCCTCCCAAAGTGCTGGGATTACAGGCTTGAGCCACTGCACCCTTCCTGTACTGTATTCTTATAATAAAGTAAGCTAGAGAAAAGAAAACGTTATTAAGATAATCTTAAGGAAGATAAAATCTATTTACTATTCATTAGGTAGAAACAGATGGATTATCCTATAGGAGGAGGAAGAAGAGGAGGGGGTTGGTTTTACAGTCTCAGGGGTGAAAGAGGCATAAGAAAATCTGCAAATAAGTGGACCCATGAAGTTCAAATTCCTGTTGTTCACAGTTAGCGGTACACAGGAGACACTAGGTAAGCTAAAGGTTGGGCTGGGCATGGTGGCTCACACCTGTAATCTCAGCACTGTGGGAGGTCAAGGCGGGAGGATCGCTTGAGGCCAGGAGTTTGAGACCAGCCTGGCCAACATGGTGAAACCCTGTCTCTACTAAAAATACAAAAATTAGCTGGGCATGGTGGCATGTGCCTGTAATCCCAGCTACTTGGGAGGCTGAGGCACAAGAATCACTTGAACCTGGAAGGCAGAGGTTGCAGTGAGCCGAAATAGTGCCACTTCACTCCAGCCTGGGTGACAGAGTGAGATTGTCTCAAAAAAACAAACAAACCAAAAAGATTAGCTAAAGGTTGAACTTTCAGTGATGAACTAAACAGAAACAATCTCATAGAGATTGTGGACACAAGAAGAAACAAGCACAGGTGCAGTTAAAACCCGTGATAAATGCCCTGGCAAAAACAAGTGTTAGGCCGGGCGTGATGGCTTATGTCTGTAATCCCAACACTTTGGGAGGCCAAGGCAGGAGGACTGCTTGAGGCCAGGGGGTTCAAGCCTGCAGTGAGCTATGATTACACCACTGCACTCCTGCCTGGGCGGCAGAGACTCTGCTTAAAAAAAAAAAAAAAAAGGCCGGGCGCAGTGGCTCAGGCCTGTAATCCCAGCACTTTGGGAGGCTGAGGTGGGTGGATCACGAGGTAAGGAGATCAAGACCATCCTGGTTAACACAGTGAAACCCCGTCTTTACTAAAAATACAAAAAAAATTAGCCGGGCATGGTGGCAGGCGCCTGTAGTCCCAGCTACTCGGGAGGCTGAAGCAGGAGAATGGCGTGAACTTGGGAGGTGGAGCTTGCAGTGAGCCGAGATTGCACCACTGTACTCCAGCCTGGGTGACAGAGCAAGACTCCGTCTCAAAAAACAAACAAAAAACAAACAAACAAAAAAACGCAAGCCAAAACCAAAACGCAACATAGTCCATGAGAGAGGAAGAGCAGGGCAGGCCTATTCACCTGGGGCAGTCGGGGGAGGCTGCCCAGGAAGGGACTCTGAAGTGAGCACCTGGAGGAAGGAGGTTAGTTCTGAGGGATCGGAATTCATCCTGGCATTGGGATCATGGGCAAAGGTCCTGTGGTGACAAGGAGCCTGGTGCCAGCCTGGCTTAGCACCATGTGAGAGCAGAGGGGTGGTAAGGCACTAGGTAAGCATGCCTTCAGATGTGAAATGAGGGAGACGGGGACTGGGGGACCCTGACATGAGGGAGGAGGAAAGGAGATGGGGAGAATGGGTGACCAGAGGGACCACTAGACCACTGAGGGCGGGGGCTTGCTAAGATCAGAGCTATGCAGGAGAATGAGGTGCAATCTTGGACAGGCCTCCAGCGCAGCTGGTCCAGCCATCAATGACCATAACCACATGCATGACTGCAGGTGGAACCAGAAGAACCACCCAGGCAACCCACAGAACTGGGGAACTAATCACGTCTTGTTTTAAACGACTACATTATGGGTGGTTTGCCATGTAGCAGTGGATCACTGAAACAGTTTAAAATATCTATTCGGCCGGGCATGTGGTGGGTAGCTCACACCTGTAGTCCCAGCATTTTAGGAAGCTGAGGCAGGAGGAGCTCTTGAACGCAGGAATTTAAGACCAGCCTTGGCAACATGGCAAGACCCTGTCTCCACAAAAAGTAAAAAAAAAATTAGCTGGATGTGGTGGCACGTGCTTGTAGTCCCAGCTACTTGGGAGGCTGGGACAGGAGAATTGTTTGAGCCCAGGAGTTTGAGGCTGCAGTGAGCTGTGATTGCACCGCTATACTCCAGCCTGGGCAACAGAGTGAAACCTTGTCTCAAAAAAAAAAAAAAAAAAAAAAAAAAAAAAAAATCTACAAACCAGGCAGGAGCACTGAATGGCTCCTGTCTCCCCTGAGACGCTTGTAGACCTTGAGGTATGTCACAGAACTCACCAACCTTCTCTTGGTCTAGAATTATCTAAAAAGAGTTGAGTGCAGCCAGAAAGAACTGAATACATGGTGTTCTTCAACCCCATCAAACTGCTGTGCCCTGCAGATGATCCTTGAGTCCAGGTGTCGGTGGGTTGAGGACAAGGCTGAGGAGACAGAGGTGGGAACAGCGGCCCAGGGCCAGGAGAACGCAGAGTTCAGAGTGCGTGACCTGCATCTAACTCTAGATGCTCCAGGAGTCTGAGACCATCTCCAGCAGGGTCTGGAAGGCCCAATCACTCCCTAGCACGCACAGTCACCATTGGATACAATCTTGCTCTGTGAGTGGTGCAAAGGTCCTGGGGCAGTGAAGCCTGTGAAACAAAGTTGGGACCAGAGTGTCTCTGCGGTTGATGGCTGGGAGTATTTGCTCTCTAAATATAACTGTAAGAGCAAGTAGAAACACCTATCCTCTCTGAGCTTAAAAGGATCAAAAAGCTCTGACAGTGTCAGTGGTAGGGCTGGTTCAGGGGCTGCAGTAGTGCTGGTGCCCACAGGTGGGACCTTCTCCTGCCCTGATTCCCAAGGACTGGTGCTCTGGGAGGGGTCTGGGAGGTATATTTCTCTTTCACAAATACATGCACAACACATGAAGGAGCTACTGGATGAGGGAAGAAATGAATGAATGAGTGAACAAAGCTTCCTTTCTCCTCTCCAAGAATTAGCATTCACTGGTTAGTTCCCCACTGCCCACCAGCCTGTGCAGAGGAGGGAGGAGCAACAAGTCATAGATATGGTTGCAGCCATTACTGGACAGAGTGGTCAAGACACCCTGTGTCTGCAGAGGCCCTCCCCAGCCCTCACCTGGGCAGTGGAGCTGTTGGCCAGAGAGGCAGTGGGAAGAAGGGTGGGGCTCCCAGAGTCGGCCCAGCAGGCTGAAACTGCAGTCTGCACCTCACCAGGCAGAGAATGGATGTGGTGCAGCTTGACACCGAGCAGGGGCTCATCTGAGCCTCAGGGGTTGTTGCTCTATCAAAGTGTTTGCGAGTAAACAGTCCCAGTGCACACCCAGCTGCTCAGTGCCACCTCGCGCACCCAGGGCCACTTCAGCCTTGATCACAGGCCTGCACAGGTTCCGGGGGAGGAGACACTCCAGCTTTTTGAGGGAGGGTGAGCATGTGGGATCAGAGACTTTAAGTCCAAATTTCCCCTTAATTTTTTTTAAAAAAAATCTTGCAGGTAGTATGCAAACATACATTTAATTTATTATTTTTATTCTCATTTATTTTTTTGAGGCAGGGTCTCCCTCTGTTGGCCAGGCTGGAGGGCAGTGGTGAGATCTTGGCTTGCTGCAGCCTCAACCTCCCAGGCTCAAGTGAGTTTCCCACCTCAGCCTCCCAAGTAGTTGGGACTGCAGGTGCCTGGCCACCATGACCAGCTAATTTTTAAATTTTTTTTTTGTAGAGATGGGGTTTTGCCATGTTGCTCAGGCTAGACTCGAACTCCTGAGCTCAAGTGATCCTCCAACCTTGGCCTCCCAAAGTGCTGGGATTATAGGTGTGAGCCACCACAGCCGGCTCCCAAATTTCCCCTTTTTATAAGGACACCAGTTTTACTGACCGGGGCCCCACCTCTATGACCTCATCTAACCTTCATTAACTCCTTAAAGGCCCTGTCTCCAAATACGGGCACACTGGGGGTTAGTGCTTCAACCTATGGATTTGGGGGATGCAATTCAGTCTATCACAGCACCAAACTGCGCCTGCTCGGTGAGCCAGAACAGGTGTGGGGAAGGTGCCAGGCCCTGGTGCTTCTTTCCCAAGCCTGAGTCACTCTGCTTGGTTCTAGGAGGGAGAGGAGCATGGGCTGAAGGCAGCGCTGGAGCATGGAAGGGGCAGAACATCCCAACCTGCTCTGGGCCCCCAATGTCTTCTGCTGTACAAAGCAGGTGTTTTCAACCCCCGAGGATGTATCCTCCCTTCTTGGCTCACCAAGCATTTAAATGTGGACGGAAAATTTATTTATCTGGGGTGCGGCTTCCTCAGGGGGAAGTTGAGGTCATGACCCCTGAGGGACCCTAACCCAAAGGCCCCAGAGTCTCCAGCAGGTGCTTCCTCCCTGAATGCTTCCACATGGCAAGATCGGAGCCACAAATGCTGCCCCCACACTGTTCCGGTAACTGACGCTGCAAACCCAAGAAAGTCTGGGATGGTAGTGGCCAGGAACGGGGTGTGCCACGGCCCCACCTCTCAGAGCAGGGAGGAGGATGCTGGGCCAGCCCTTGGGGACCCCAGGCACCGTGGCCACAGGAGTCAGAGCTCTGCGCGTCTGCACCATGTCCTGGGCTCCTGTCCTGCTCATGCTTGTCTACTGCACAGGTGAGGGAACCACCAGAGCCCAAAGACCCCTGCCCCTTCCTTCATCCTGCCCTGCCTCCACGGCCCACATGCATCTGTGTCACCAGGTTGTGGTCCTCAGCCGGTGCTGCATCAGCCGCTGGCCATGTCCTCGGCCCTTGGAACCACAATCCGCCTCACCTGCACCCTGAGGAACGACGATGACATCGGTGTGTACAGCGTCTACTGGTACCAACAGAGGCCGGGCCACCCTCCGAGGTTCCTGCTGAGATACTTCTCACAGTCAGACAAGAGCCAGGGCCCCCAGGTCCCCCCTCGCTTCTCTGGATCCAAAGATGTGGCCAGGAACAGGGGGTATTTGAGCATCTCTGAGCTGCAGCCTGAGGACGAGGCTATGTATTACTGTGCTGTGGGGGCCCGCAGCTCGGAGGAGGAGAGGGAGAGGGAGTGGAAGGAAGAAATGGAACCCACCGCAGCCGGGACACGTGTCCCTTGAACTGAAGACAGCAGGGGCATGCATCCCCTTGGAGAGGCTGTCATGGAAGAGGGTGGAGCCGATGCCCGAAGTGCCGAGGAGGCTGAGCCACTCAGTGTCTCCTGGTCCTGCAGTGTTGCTGTAAATCCCCATTGGAGACTGCATTAGGGAATTAAAGCTGCTTGTCACTTTTTGCTGAGTTTTGTCTGACTGTTGTGCGATCTCGTAGTACCAGCCTTGGGCAAAGGCCCAGGGCCCCGGCAGACTGGCAGATCACTGTGGTGAGCACTCACCGGAGTCCTTACTTTTGTGGGCCATGGGAGGCAAGGGGTTGACTAAAGCACCCTGGAGGGGCATCCCTGCCCAGGACAGGACCCTCTGGTGTCATCTGATTCTGCCCAGCAGTTACAGGGCAAACAAGCTTAGAAAGCACTTGGTCTGGGCCTCCGGGGAGAACAGGAGCCAGGTGATAGGCCTACAGCGGGTTCTCCACCTTGGTTCTATTGACATTTTGGGCTGGACAGTTCTTGGTTGTGGGGCTGTCCTGCGGATTGTCGAATGGTGAGTGGTACCTGTGGCCTCTACCCACCAGATGCCCCTTCCCAGTTGTGACAAACAAAAATGTCTCCAGACATTGCCAAATGTCCCCATGTGGTAAACTCTGATTGTGAACCACTGGTCTAGGTGAACAAGTAAATGCATTTACTTATTTGTACAAGAGAGTGGCAGGTGTCGGCAAACATGTTCTTTTTTTCCTTTTTTTAGAGACAAAGTCTTGCTCTGTGGTCCAGGCTGGAGTGCAGTGGTGCAATCATAGCTCACTGCAGCTTCAAACTCCCAGGCTCAAGTGATTCTTCTGTCTCAGCTTCCTGAGCAGCTGAGACTACAGGTGTGCATCACCGTGCTTAGCTATTTATTTAGTTTTATTTTTGGAGAGATGACTGTCTCACTATGTTGCTCAAGCTGATCTCAAACTCCTGAGCTCAAGTGATCCCCCTGCTTGGGCCTCCCAAAGTGCTGGGATTAGAGGCGTGAGCCACTGCACCCAGCCCATTTTCTATAAAGAGCCAGATGGTAAATATTTTTGGCTTTGTGGGCTATGCGATCTCTGTCACAACTGTTCAGTTGTGTCCTTGTAGCAAGAAAGCAGCCACAGACAACATGTCAACAAAGAGGCATGGCTGTGTTCTTATAAAGCTGGATTTACAGAAACAGATGGGGCTACGCTGGGCTGGGTATGGTGCTCAGGCTATAGTTTGCTGAGCCCTGCTTGGGAGCACTCCAGCTCCTGCCTCCAGGTTTTAAGCAAGCCATGCTTGGTGGGATAATCAGAGTCCCCCCTCAACTTATCCTGCCTCTGACCCCAGGCAGGAGCCTCTGGACCCATGGAGATACCTAGAGGCATGAAGGACGTGGTCTCACTGAGACTGTGTTGGACTGTCTGGGTGAAGTAGCAATGGGGAGCTCCCTGCAGCCCCGGCCCACAGCAGGGCCCCCTGAGCCCGTGGGTGGTGGGTCTGAGTGTGCCTTGCAAAGAGGGACTCTCTATATTGGGTGTCCACACAACCTGTAGACATGCCTCACACTCAGAGAGGTGCCGGGCAAACCATCTTCCTTGTAACCCCAACTTGCCTGGGAACGTGCATTCACCCCAGCTAAAAAGATCCTGAGGCATCTCCCCAGAGAGGTGGACACATGTCAATATCAGCCTTCCATGTGTGGTCATGAGTCCCTCTCTTGTTAAACAGTGGTCTCCAGCGCTTTGGGAGGCCGAGGCAGGTGGATCACCTGAGGTCAGGAGTTTGAGACCAGCCTGCCCAACATGGCAAAATCTCATCTCTACTAAAAATACAAAAATTAGCTGGGTGTGATAGCACATGCCCGTAATCCCAGCTACTTGGGAGGCTGAGGCAGGAGAATCGCTTGAACCCGGGAGGCAGAGGTTGCAGTGAGCCGAGATCGTGCCACTGCACTCCAGCCTGGGTGACAGAGCGAGACTCCATCTCAAAAAAAAAAAAAAAAAGAAACTAAAAAGAAACAGTGATCTCAGCTTATGCCATGCTCTATGCACTGGGTTCTTCCTGCATCAGGCTTTTACCCCTGGGCCAGGCCCACATTTTAAAACATTATTATTTATTTGTTTATTATTTTATTTTAGAGATAGGATCTTGCTATGCTGCCCAGGCTGGACTGCTGTGGCTGTTCACAGGTTCAATCATGATGCTCTACAGCCTTGAACTCCTGGGCTCCAGCGATCCTCCCATCTCAGCCTGCTGAGTGGCTGAACTACACATGTGAGTCACTGCACCTGGCCATGGCCCACAGTTTTAAAGGCCAGCTAGATGGTTCCAGAGAAACTCTGTCTTCTGCTTGTAACCCATCCCTCTCTTGCTTTCATCCTTCATGATTCTGGGATTCCATGCTATGACAAGAAATCTAGAAAGCCGGGAGCTGAGTTGGATTCCTGTATCATCTTCGTGCCCCTGCCCCACCAGCTCAATGGAAAATGAGACCGGAACTCAGGCTTGAGGCCAGACTGAGCGTGAGTCTTAGCTCTGGAGGAGTCACTTAAAATCTAAGCCAACATTTCCAATGTTGTATGTAAAGGGGATAATCATATAACTGATTAACTTATATAAAAAGTTTTTATCTGGCCCGGTGTGGTGGCTCACGCCTGTAATCCCAGCACTTTGGGAGGCCAAGATTGGCAGATCACCTAAGGTCAGGAGTTTGAGACCATCCTGGACAACATGGTGAAACCCTGTCTCTACTAAAAATAAAAAAATTAGCTGGGCGTGGTGGTGGGTGCCTCTGATCCCAGCTACTTGGGAGGCTAAGGCAGAAGAATTACTTGAACCTGGGAGGCGGAGGTTGTAGTGAACTGAAATCGCACCACAGCACTCCAGCCTGGGTGACAGAGCAAGACTCTCTCTCAAAAACAAACAAACAAACAAACAAAAAGGTTTTATCCATCATGAGTGCTCAACAAAATAATAGTATCATGATTTTCCCATCAGTCACCTGCCTGGCCTTCCCTCTTGTCAAATCCTTTCCTTTAGCCTGAGTCATTTCTCACTTTGACCATTATCTGGTCTCCTTCTCATCCATCCTCCTGCTGCATGCAGTCTACACCCACCACTCCTCATCTTTGTTGCTCCTAGATCCAGCCCTGCCTGCATTCCTCCTCTCTAACCCTTTATTGTCTCTCACACTCTAAGGAACATATGCAAGCCACATCTATAATTTCCAATTTTCTAGTGGCTACATTATTTTTAAACAGTAAAAACAAATAGGTGAAATGATTTTTAATGATATATTCTATTTAATACAATAAATCCCCAATATTACCAATTCAACCTATAATCAATATAAAAATTAGTTACTAGATAGTTTAACTTGTTTTTCTTTTGTATTCACTCTTCAAAATCTGGTCTATATTTTATACTCATGTCTTGGATAATTTGGTCAAGTGGATAATTTGGTTAGCCAAGTGCTCAAGAGCTACATATGGCTTGTGAAGAGACCACTTGGGTTGAGGGGATGCAATTCAGCCTCCTTCCAATGACACAGCCTTTGAAGGCTGGCTCAGGCTTGCTCCCAAGTCTCATTCCTTGTACACCCCCCTCCCTGTTTCTGCCATGTTAAACCAACTGCAACTGACCAAACACCCGAGTCTCTTTGTTGCTTCCAAACCTTTGCCCAAGCTGTTTACTGCCAGGACTTCCTGTCTGTTTGTGGTGGCCTCCACCTGGCTGCACTGACTCGGGGCTCCACAACTGTCTCAAATCTCACTCCTTGGGCAAGACTTCCCTCAGCTCTTCATGCAGTTATTAACTTCCTTCACTGTGCAAACAGCATGTTTTCCTAACTATATTTAGCATCTACTGCACAGTTCTAAATTTATTTAGCAAAGCTCCCTCCCCTACTAATCTGCAGATGCTCAGTGGGCAGGATCTACTCAACCCATTGATGTGCCTGATAAACACTTGGCAATTAGACAGCTGAATGAACAAACGAATGAATGTGTAACTGAATGAATTTTCGGGTTTCAAGGACCCTGCCATTCTGGGATCCCATTAGGTGGCTGGGGTCACCACCTTAGAGAATTGTGATTCCCTAAGAAGGGAGAACCAGCCCAGACCTTCTCTATCATATTAGTGACTGGCCACATTTCCTCTCCCTTCCCTTTCTCTCTCTCCCCCACACCCTTACTGCATGACAGTGATGAGAAAATCCACTTGATCAACCGAACTACAACTTTCGGCCTCATCCCTATCCCTCCCTTGCCTTCTGACCAGGGCCACAGTCACCCTGTGGGTTCTTCCTCTTGAGCGTCTCTCACTCCCTCCCTCCTCCGTATCTCTGAGACCAGCCCCCAGCCCCCCGGCCTGCTCTGCTGCCTTCTGGCTCTTTGTTGAACCCAAGACCAGGGATGTCCTTCTAAAGAGTCAGTTCCTTTCATCCAGCCTCCTTTTCATAATCTCTATCAACACCAGATAAAGAACCAACCCAATCCCTCACCCTGACACATAAGGACATCTGCAGTGAGGATGCAAATGATCTTACCCAACTTTCCACTCCTACTTCATGTGCTCAAGTCCACTCTTAGTGGTGTATTCTTCCATCCCTCACTAAGCCATTTAAAGTGCTGATTATCACCCCAAATTCCCTGTCTCTCCTTGGACTATCATATGCTTTGTCTCCCAGCAGGACCCCACTCTCCACTCACACACCCAGGTTACAGCTGCCTCCTTCCCTGGCCCTGTGGAAGGAGCTGCCCAGGCCTTTGCTCCCAGAGCCCTCTATATTCCCCCTCCCTGCAGCCTCCTTACATTGGACGGTCATCATATTTCCCAAGTACCAAATGCAGAAGTCCTCTGTGGAAAGGCTGTTTATTAATATTAGTTACTTTGGGGCTGGGCACAGTGGCTCATGCCTGTCATCCCAGCACTTTGGGAGGCTGAGGCAGGTGGATCACTTGAGGCCAGAAGTTCGAGGCCAGCCTGGCCAACATGGTGAAACCTCGTTTCTACTAAAAATATAAAAACTAGCTGGGCAAGGTGACGTACACCTGTAATCCCAGCTACTTGGGAAGCTGAAGCACAAGAATCACTTGAACCTGGGAGGTGGAGGTTGCAGTGAGCCGAGATCATACCACGGCACTCCAGCTGGGGTGAAAGAGACTCTGTCTAAAAAAAAAAAATCAGTTACCCTGGGACAGAGCAGGGATGTGGTCATGGATGCTGTGGACCAACAGCGACCAGCCTCTCAGGTGACTCCACTCACACGATTCTCACTGAGAGACTGCAGGGTGGCCAGTGAGCAGACAGACCCACTGTGGGTCTGTCTCAGGGTCTGCGCAGGGGGCACCCACAGCTGTGCTATCCCCCAAAACTCCCCAGGGCTGGGGCAGTAGAGCCTGTATTTGCTGCTGGGGACTCATTGTCAGATCTACTTTTCTGGGGAATAACAGGTGCTCACAATACGAGTTCCCCCAGGGCTAGACTTGTCAGAACCTGTAGCAGGGGTGACTACAAAAGGTCCAGAGAGAAGAGGGAGGCTTCTGTCTCACTTCCCCTTGGGTCTGGAGCACCGTGTAAGCATCCCCAAGTTAGTGGAGGCATCTTTAGATCCAGAGAAGCAGCTGGGGATCCTGGAGTCCTGGTTGCTTCTTTGAGTCTGACTTAAAGTTCACGAGGTATCTCCTGGCTTGTGCTCGTATCAACATTATCACACAGTCACCAACACTGAGGCCACTGCTCAGGGTGTGGGAAGAGTCTGGCAGATGCTCCCAGGGATGCAGAGGAGGGCGGCTGAGTCAGCACAGGCTGGGAGAAGGAACCTGCAGACACAGACACTCGTGGGTGCTGGGGCAGAGACCGAGATTATGTGTCTTGATGGTCAGAACCACAGGAGCTGACACAAGCTAAGGAGGTAACCCTGGACACCTGAAGCCTGTATTCACCTGTGCAGTGAGAGTGGCGCACGAGGGGGAGAGGGGTCCAGGCCATGGTAAACACTGCCTTCTGAGGCCGCAGAGGGCTGGTTGGTCCTGGCGTCTTTTATCTTCTCCATTGTCCTGTAAAGGGAGGGGCTGTTCACACAAATTTGTTTTGCCTACTAGTGATCTCCGCCTTGCTCTGAGAATCGGTTGAGATCTGACCTTGGTCTCAGGTGTGAGACCCAGAGTTGGCCCCATGGGAGAGACCAGGTAAGAATCAGCTGCTGGTACCTTCCACAGACTGGTGAGCAGGAGCCTTTGCTTAGCCCGGGAGGACACAGCTGCAGCCTGAAGACGAGGCTATTATTGTAAGATAGGGCATGATGTCACTATGCTTACACAGTGCTCTAGACCCAGGGGGAAGTGAGACAGAAGCCTCCCCTCTTCTCTCTGGATCTTTTGTAGTCACCCCTGCTAGAGGCTCTGACAAGCCTAGCCCAGGGATGACTTCTATTGTGAGCACTTGATATTCCCCAAAAAAGTAGATCTGACAATGTTACTTTTTCTTCTTCAGTTCAACTTGTGGGATGATCCATGGCTTTTTCTTTCTCACCTTATTCATGTTTTTGCAGGTAGAAATCCCTTGCTCAGAGATGAAAACTTCTCAGTAGAGATGTTGGAGCAATCAACGGAGGTTGATCCCAGCCATGCCTCACTCAAAGTCCAGGAGTGACTCACAATGCCACTGGGAGCTTCAATTTGGTGGTTTTTTTTGAGACGGAGTCTCGCTCTTACCACCCAGGCTGGAGTGCAGCAGTGTGATCTTGGCTCACTGAAACCTCCACTTTCTGGGTTCAAGCTATTCTCCTGCCTCAGCCTCCTGAGTAGCTGGGGTTACAGGCACCCACCAGCACGCCCAGCTAATTTTTGTACTTTTAGTAGAGACAGGGTTCCGCCATGTTGGCCAGGCTGGTCTCGAGCTCCTGAGCTCAGCAATCCACCTGCCTTGGCCTCCCAAAGTGCTGGGATTACCGGCGTCAACCACCGTGCCCAGCCCAATTTGAGTTTTATGACACAATACCAATCTGTAGAAATGAATTGTGTTATACATACTAGCAATGAACCATCAAATATTACAAAATAAAAGCAACACCATTTATAATAGCACCAATAGGAAATGCTTAAGGACAAACTGAGAAAAACCGAAAGTCTAGTAACCTGAAAACTACAATAAAAGGTAAGAAAAAAACTGTTAAATAAATAAATAGATACCATATTCCCAGTTTGTGTTTCCAAACACTCAGTGTGGTGAAGATGATAAATCTTCCCAATTTGTTTGATAGATTCACTGCAAGGTTTTCCTGTAAAGTAAGTTTGCAGTGAATAGGTAGAAATTTTGGCAGAGAAATAAAAGATATAAGAAAAGACATCATGGAAACATAGCTCTGGTATGTTAGCCCCAAACTTTGAGCTCTGACTCAAGGGAGGTAGGCTGTGGTCAAAGTGAGCAGGGACCCAACCCTCACCTCTCACTTCAGTGTCTTTTAGGTTCTTATTTCCAGGCTGGGCTGAGTCATCCATCCATGATGTTGGGCTCAGAGCTCAGGAACATCATCTGCATCAGGAAGAGCAGCAGCATTGATACAGTGTGGTCTGGCAGAAAAGTCTCTAGGCAGAAGCCCTGGAAATGTGGGGTCTGGGAGTTTAATTCTCACTATCTTAATTACTGTAATTTTCATGATGAGTTCTAATATCTGGTAGGGAAGAATGTCTTAGGAGAGTGTTGGCTAACCTTGGCTTTTTGAATTTCCATGTAAATTTTAATTATTAATTTATAATTAATTATATAATTTTTAAAGTCAGTATCTTCCAATTAGTTTGGAGACCTGAGTGACATTATAAAAAATTAAAAATTGCAGGACAAATTTTAAGGCAAAGTTTTACTTAATTGGCATATGGGATTTAAAAGTGAGTACCATAACACAGTAAACAGGAAAATGAATTCTTTCTGCATGTTACAGTGACGTATCGTTTCCACCATTACAACCATTAAATAACAGTGAAATAAACTCGTTTTAGAGACACACATTCAAAGTCTTATAACAATAAAGTATTGAACCAAGTTTTCAAACTTAATAAGCCATATTTATTCACATTTTTCACATGCAAAAAATTATATACTTTCCTGATTTAATATATTAAAGGCAAATTCACTGACAACAAGACCTTTAAAAAGTAACAACATTCTGAGAGTGTTGACATAGTTTATGTTTCGGACATGAAGTGTAATTCAATAAATGCTGCCAACATTTTGCAAAGAATCTCAAGTGTACATTTTTAAAAATCTCAGTTCTAAAAGGAAATAACTTATGTGCGTGTTTCTAAATGCAAAGTAAGTTATTGCCAAGGAAATAATGACCAGGAAATAATAAGAAAAGGGATTTATTTATTTTCCCTTTAGGATTATTTTAAGAATTTCTCCCTAGCTTAGCTAATTATCTTCAGATCCCAAATACTATATTCTCAAAGATCACATTATCACCTACTAAATCACACAACAAGTTATATGGTGTGAAAAGAAATAAATCTCAGGACTCCTAAATGGACAGAACACAATGTCATCTCTCTGTTCACCTGAGACAAATGCACATCTCATTGCTGCTTCTGCTCTATCGCTTTACTAAGCCAGACTAAGGCATAAGTGAAGATTCCTCTCCCCTCCTCTCACATATAGATTGTGTATTCCGAAAAAGGCTAATCAGAGACTTGAAAGAATGCAACCATTTGTCTTATCTACTTATGACCTGGAAGCCCCCTCCCACGCTTCGAGTTGTCCTGCCTTTCTGGACAAAATCAATGGACAGCTTACACACATTCACTGATGGCTCACATCACCCTAAAATGTGTAAAAGCAAGCTGTACCCAACCACCTTAGGCACATGTCCTCAAAACTTCCTGAGGGTGTGTCACGTCCATAACCTTTGCAAAGTTCCAAATTTATTGAGACCTGTCTCAGATATTTTGGATTCACAATGGAAAAACTTACAGAGAAAGGCCCTCAACTTCCTGCTGGACAGAGCTGACTCGAGACTTCTTTGGTGATCCCAAGGAGTTCTTATCAGACCCCGCTCTGGTGGAAGAGCACGCAGGCATTCGGTATCTTTGGCGTACATAAGTGCGTGTTTGCTTTACTGCACAGCATTAAGAAGTCTAAATAAAAAAGATTTTCTTTTCTTGACAATCTAAAACAAAGGGCCCATGAATCCCACAAGTAACTACTCACTAAATGTGTTGAATGCAAAGTGTAGGTAACATGAGGATCTATTTAGGGTATTGCTTAGAGTGGAAGTCAGGGGACCTCAGTTCTGGCACCAAAATCGATCCCTCGTTTGGAGGGTGATATTGGGGAGGAAGGGCAGGAGACAAGAGAGCTGTTCGGCGATAGAGTAAGGGAAAGAGGGTAAATATCCTATGGAAGGCAAATTTAAGCAAATGGCAAGTAACATTTAAAAGTATGTTCTGTGGCACAGGGTGGGATCATCCCTGGCTTTGTTTGGCCATTTCTGCAGAATGGCCAAATCTAGGTAAATTCTGGCAATGATACTCTATTTAACCCTTAAAATTTACTACCTTCGAATGCATGACTATAGTGGCGTGATCTAGAACTCGAATAGAGTGAATCTAGTACAGGCAGAAATTTGGAAATGCCCCTAGAATATCTCAAAATTAGGTTTCAGAAATGCTAAGATCTCTGCCAAATGGTTTTCAAATAGCTAACTGTGATTGGGTTTTTTGATGTACTTTCCCTCATACATTTTTTGTCCTGGGAGTGGGGGGTTTGGAGGTAGAGACTGCTTTGCCGCGCTGACTAATGAATATGGTAAAAGTACAGGGGCTAAAAATATGTTCTCTAATTAATTATGCTCCTATGTAAGTGAAAAGGAAATTTGAAAATTTTAGTGGACAACTACTTCTTCTGAAACTTCTAAGGTTAGATTTCTTTATTAGTTTCTCTTTGATATTCATTTCACCCTGACAGCATGCCTCCCCTCCCCCACCTACTTGTGGTTCTATAGCTAGAGCAGCAGTACTAGAAAAAAGTCTATTCTATTTTTAATGTAAAGAATCCTACTTCCAATTTTATAGAAAACTATATTAAAAACCAAAACTAATGGAAACTATCCATTTGTAAATACTTACCTTGATCATAAAATTTTGCTCTGTATTCTTCACCAAAGCATTCGCACTCCAGAGCTCATCATTTAGGTCTAAGTCTTCTGTAACTGTGTCATTAAATTTATACCACTTTTCTTTTCCACAACCCCTAGAACCCAGAGATCAGACAAACATGATAAGGTTAAAAACAAACATCTTATCCCCAGCATTTATCTCTATGCATTGTCTACAAATAAAGCAGCTACCATTTTAAACATCTAAGAAAAATGTGGCAACAATTATTTCAATTTACAAAATAAACTTTTCAAATTGAAGGGGTAAAACCAGTTACATCAAGCTTTAAAAATTCAGAATGAAACGAGGTCGAAGAACAAAGCCAACGTGTCCGGCACCACAAAGGTGAGTGTGGATGATAAGGGAGCAGAGACAGCAGGGGAGAGGCTGCTGGCCGGTGGATGAGCGATCACCGCCTCCAGAGATCCTCCCCACCTGCCCTTCATGAACAAAAAGCAGGGGCCTGTGTGTGCTGCCCATTGTATATGATGACACACTAAGTGCACAGATTTCTGTGAGGGCACTTTTTTTTTTTTTTTTTCCGGGTCTCTCCACCTTCCTGGATCTACACTTTGCCCATCTTCACCAATTTCCAAAGAAGAATTCTGCCAAGCCATTCCCAAAACTGTAAGCCTCCACGTTTAGCATCCAGGGAAACTATGCTTTAGCAAGACCATATTAATGTGGATTAATAACAGCAGGACCCAATGAAGTCAGGTAAGAAGCTGCGATTTCCTAGTTTAATCCCAGAATAACTACCTCTTCAATTTAATTACAAAATCTCAGAAAGGCCAAGTCTGGGAAAGCCTAAGTAGCCCCTGGTTTGAGCATTAAACATTTTCCTTCACAGCAATGACAAGGCTGCCCTCTAGAAACGAGGGCTCCTGTAGAGAGATCTGCCTGTGCAGGAGCAGCAGCTGCTTCAGACAAGGGCTCCTCGGAACACTGGGGCCACAGCCCTTCACATGGTGAATGAAACGTGAGAACAGAAGAAGAAAGAATTGAGTGAGGAAATCGTTTTTAAAAATTTCAGGAAGAGAAAAAGTTACCCTTTTTGTTCATCATATTTACTGGAGGATCTAATCTCCCAGTCAAATCCAAATCTGATTAGGTCAATTACCAAGACACCAGGTCAAAGCTTAATGTAGGTCCTTTCCACTGAAACAGAATTCACAGACACAAGCAAATACATAGAAAAGGTAAATCTAACAACGAATAAAATCCAGCTTGCTACAAAGTTGTTGTCTAATTTTCTTTTCTGCTTTTTCCCTGTAATTTAAAACTGACTCATCTGATAGAAACTTGGTGTTGGTGACTGGAGTCTAGTGAATCCGCCGGGTTGAGCGACAGGGTGTGGGAGAGGAGTTAGGAAATCTGATTTCTAGACTTGGCTTGCTACTCATCACAGTGTTTCCCAGGAAAGTTACTGTACCTCAGGCTTCTTGTCTGTAAAATGAGAGAATATTGCCTGGATACCTCACAAGCTGATCATTTCAAGGGAAGGTTAAAAAATAAGGCAACATACAAACCTAAGGAATATGTTTTTTGAGGACAGATACTTTATAATGGGTTGGTAAACTACACCAGTGGGCCCACTCCAGCCTGCCATCAGCTCTTATAAAGTCTTAAAGCACAGCCATGCCCATTTGTTTACTATTGTCTATGGGTGCTTTTGCACAACAGCAGCAAAACTGAGTAATCAGGGACCATACGGCACTGAAAGCCTAAAATATTTACTCTCTAGCTCTTTACTAAAAAAACCAAAAAAACAACAACTCGCCCAGCCCAATCTAAAACGTAACTTTGAACTTGATAAATGAATATGTACAGGCAATTTTAATGAATTACTTTATACTATTTCTACTGCATGTATCTTCATCTTTTTTTTTTTTTTTTGAGACACAGTCTCGCTCTGTTGCACAGGCTGGAGTGCAGTGACCTGATCTTGGCTCACTGCAAGCTCCGCCTCCCAGGTTCATGCCATTCTCCTGCCTCAGCCTCCTAAGTAGCTGGGACTACAGGTGCCTGCCACCACGCCTGGCTAATTTTTTGTATTTTTTAGTAGAGACGGGGTTTCACTGTGTTAGCCAGGATGGTCTTGATCTTTTGACCTCGTGATCCGCCCTCCTTGGCCTCCCAAAGTGCTGGGATTACAGGCATGAGCCACTGTGCCTGGCTTTTTTTTTTTTTTTTTTTTGAGACGGGGTTTCTCTCTGTCACCCAGGCTGGCAGCCACCCCCTCCTCAAGTGATCCTCCGGCCTCGCCTCCCGTGTAGCTGGGAGCCACCGTACCCGGCCGTATCTTCATCTTCCTTCTAAATGGTCATGACCCCAAATCTCCCTCCTGGTTATAAAGTGACATGGTAGAAAGATTCCTTTTGGTTTTGTGGCTTTTTAATTTGACTACAGTTCCCTGAAGAGACAATACAATGCTCATTGCATTTTAGGGGTCTCCTCCCTGGAACTGACCTGTGGAGTGCATTTATTGAAATGGCAAAGCTTCCTTTAATTAGAGTGGATGTGAATACTGAAAACACCCACATACATAGACTTGAATGTGAGGAAGAATAATTGTCCAGTGTGCGTCAACATCTTTGAGGCTTCCAGGCCCCAGAGGAGCCGCGCAAGTTCCCCTGCTCCCTGCCTGGCTCGTTCCCCTGTTGGCTGAACCAGTGTCCCCCACCAATCCTCAACCTCACGTGTCTCTATCCACTGCCAGCCCATTAAACAAACAAGCTAACCACATCCTCCCACAGGTACCAGAGGACACCACACCCCCTTGTTCCTACAAAGCCTTCCTCCACGCCCCTCTGCTTCACTCTGTTCCTGAGTGCACCCCTCATGTGGCCCTGCCTGGTACGTGTGGTGTCCTCTTCCCCAGGCCGTGAGTATATGTAACTCATAAACTGCTGTTGATCACATCTGTCCAGCACAAGGTGTCAAGTGTTCAGCTACCTTGTGCTATTTAGGGTGGGGCATTCTTTCTTCACCAACATGGTGAACGATGACGACAGAATGGGGTGCAGCTGGGAGCCACCAACAGCCAGGTTATGGGTAAATCATTTCTAAGGAAGGATGCTGGCAAAGCACCACAGCATTCACTAAAGTAATCCCTTCCACTGCAACTGATCAACTTACTCTTTACATGAAGTTTGTTTCATTTGAGAAAAGCACTGGGATCATGAGCACCAAAGAGATTCTTCCCTATGCTATATCGTGTGGCAGCAGGCCAACCTCCCACAGATAATCAGAGTCAATTTTCCTTGCAGGTTGTGACTTTTTTTCTTTTCTGGATGGTTTCTTGCACTAAAAGTGATCCAGCAGCAGCCATAGCTGAAAGTTCAGCGAGATTCTTTTTTTTTTTTTTTGTCTGTTGAGACGGAGTCTCGCTCTGTCACCCAGGCTGTAATACAGTGGCGTCATCTCTGCTCACTGCAAGCTCTGCCTCCTGGGTTCACGCCATTCTCCTGCCTCAGCCTCCCGAGTAGCTGGGACTGTAGGCACCCGCCACAATGCCTGGCTAATTTTGTTTTGTGTTTTTAGTAGAGACAGGGTTTCATCATGTTAGCCAGGATGGTCTCGATCTCCTGACCTCGTGATCTGCCCGCCTCGGCCTCCCAAAGTGCTGGGATTATAGGCGTGAGCCACTGCGCCTGGCCGTCAAGTTCAGTGAGACTCTTATGCCCACTGATGGAAGTAATTTCCTTCTGGAAGCCAGGACTTCTTAACATGCAGAGCTTGAAACTGCAGGGACCAGAGCATAAATTTCAAGTGAGTCACAGAGGGTCATGAAGAAGGTGGAACCATCTCTGTTTTCCATCCCTTACACCAAGTGAAGACACAGCGGTGTTACATACCAATCGTTGATTTAAGGTGTATACTCTGCCCTGGAAAATAGTAATGGTAAATTAAAAATGGCTGAAGATTTTTTGCTACTGCTCCCACTGAGATGTCATTGAGAGGGAGAGTCTATTTCCCCTCCTCCTGAATCTGGGCCAGGTCTGTGACTTGTGTGGTTAATAGTGTGCTACAGAAGTGATATCCCATGAGGCTGGGGACAGTGGCTCATGCCTGTAATCCAAGCACTTTGGGAGGCCAAGGCAGGTGAATCCCTTGAGTCCAGGAATTCGAGACCAGCCTAAGCAACATGGTAAAACCCCATTTCTATAAAAAAATACAAAAATTAGCCAGATGCAGTGACAGGCACCTGTAGTCCTACCTAATCAGGAGGCCGAGGTGGGAGGATCACCTGAGCCTGGGAGGTCGAGGCTGCAGTGAGTTGTGATTGTGCCACTGTACTCTAGCCTGGATGACAGAGTGGGAGGCTGTCTCAAAAAATTAAAAAATAAATAAATAAAAAATAAAACAGTGGGCGAGATAAAGAAAATGTGTTACTTATATACCACGGAACACTATGCAGCCATAAAAGAAAGTTATGTTCTTGGCAGCAACGTGGATGGAGCTGGAGGCCATTATCATAAGTGAACTAAGCCCCGAACAGAAAACCATATGCTGCACGTTCTCACTTATAAGTGGGAACTAAACTATGAATATACCCGAACATAGAGAAAGGAACAACAGACACTGGGAATGACTACCAGACCAAAAAAAAAAAAAAAAAAAAAAGAAAAAAAAAGAGGATCCACCTTATGGATCCTCTGCCCACTGCCTGGGTCATGAGGTTGTTGGGACCCCAAGCCTCTGTGTCATGCAATCAACAGATGTAACTAACCTGCAAGTGTATCCTTTAAACTAGAATAGTAAGAGTAAAGAGCATTGAAAGAAAAAGTCAAGATTAGAAGCGAAGAAAATAATAAATGAAAAAGCACAATCTATAGTTATCCAAACAATCCATGACTGTCACAAACACAGAACGAGGACCCAATGGACAGAATGAGGCAGCCAAATACTCAACCCAACATGGTACGTAGGGAACACATTTTTCAAAACACCAAAAAGACACAATGGGAAAGGGAGAGCCTGGTTCAAGAAGTGATTTTGAGAAAACTGAATATGTACATGCAAAACACTGAAATAAGACCTTTACATTGCATGATACACAAAATCAACACAAAATAAATTAAAGACCTAAACTCAATCTTGAAACTGCAAAGGTCTTATAAGAAAACATAGGTTGGGTGTATATTTTAGGAAACCTATATCTATGCACACAGGCTGCAAAAGGTGAAAAATAATCATAACGCTAAAGGGAAAATTAGGGGAACTACACACACAGACAATGCAATGGCTTAGCTATATATGCATGTGTGTATGTGTGTGTGTGTGTTTTGTAGGGTGGAGGTTTGGATACAAAAATTACAGCTAACATATGCAGATATAAACAATGACACTAGTGACACTTTAGAACTTCTACAGGGGGAAGGAAACAATGAAACGAACGAACAAACAAAATGCATCCTAAAGACTAGGAGAGAATTATGGAAAGTCCTACCTCTGAAAGAGATTGTTATCTAACACCTACAATACACTGACTCTACTAAGTGAAAAACAACAAAAACAACAACAACAAATACCCAAGCTAAGAGGATCTGAATAGACATGTGTGTAAAGAAGACAGGAAATTGACTCACAGATTAACAGTTTCTCAATATCACTAATCCTCACAAAAAAGTGAATCAAAACCATACTCAGGTACCATATAATTCCAGTTAAAATGAATATTGCAAAAGATAAAAATCAAAATTGTTGAAGGTGATGGCTGGTGTAGAACTGCAGGAAGGAAAACTCTTGTACACTCTGTGGGAATGTAAATTAGTATACACGCTATGCAAAACTGTTGGAGGTTCCTTAAAAAAGTAAAAGGTCAAAGTACAACCACCACTCCAGGTAACAATCCCACCACTGGGTAAACATTTAGAGGAAACAAAATCCCTGCATTGAAGAGGTATCTGCCTTCCCATGTGTCCTGAAGCACTAGTCACAATAGCCAAGATATGGAATCAACCTAACTGTCCATCCACAGATGAAGAGATAAAGGAACTGAATATATACATGATGGAACGCATTTCAGCCATAACACTTCAGGAAATCATTGATCTGCAGCCATGTGGAGAAACCTGGAAGACAGTTAGGTGAAATGAAATGAGCCTGTTAGAGAGAGACCCACACTGCATGACATTAGGCAAATGGAATCCAAAAAACACTGTCTTCTAGAAGCAGAACTTTCAGTAGGGGTTACTAGAAGGTGGAGAGAGCAGGGGGCCTGGGCAGGGACTGGTAATGGGTACAGAGTGACACTCAGAGGAGAGGAATCCATTCTGATGTTCTATTCCACAGCAGGGTGACCAAGGTCAACAATGTATAGGGGAATTTTTCAAAATCAGCTGGAATGGATGTTCTGAATGTTCTCTCCACAGGGAAATAATAAGATGCCAGACACCATGATTTGATCATGACACTATGTATACATGTATCAAAATGCCCCTTGCACCCTCTGGTTATATACATACACTCTATAGTAATGAAACTGCCATCAAATGTTGGTAGTATTCATTCTAACTGGAGTGAGATAGAATCTGAGTGTGGTTTTCATTTATGTTTTGGTGTGAATCAGCCATGTTGATAATCTTATCTTTTACCTGTGCATCAACCTCATGTCTTCAGGTCCTCTGCCCACTTTTACACATCAAATTCAAAACAAATTAACAATAACTTGGCAAATATAGCTAATCACACACACACATAAAAATGAAAACCACCACTCAGATTCCATCTCACTCTAGATAGAATGGATACTACAAAAAAAAGTTGAAAAATATTAAAAGACAAAAAAATGATGGTGTGGATTTCCACAGAGGGGGAACTTGTCTCCACAATCTGTGGGAACATAAACTAGTATACACACTAAAGAAACCACTTGGAGTTTCCTCCAAACCTTAAAACTACAACTACCATTTCATCCAGCAATCTACTACTGGGTGTATATACAGAGTACATGAAATCAAGCCATGGAAGAGATTATCTGTGTTCCCAGGTGGAATCCAGCACAATGCAGAATGGCCAAGATAAGAAATCAGCCTACCTGTCCATCTGCAGATGAAGGGATAAGGAAACTGTCCCATGCATAGACACTAGAATACTCCTCAGCCAGAAAAATACAATGAATTCCCATCATGGGAGCCACACGGTTGCACCTGGAGAACATGATGTTAAGTGAAATGAGCCAGGCAGAGACAGACAAACTTCGCATCCTCTCACTCATGCAGAAGCTGAGAAACTTTATCTCAAAGACCTAGAAAGCATAATCATGGTTACCAGAGGTTGGGGGGAAGAAGGAGAATGGGCAAGGATTGGAAAGGGGTACAAAGTTCCACACAGATGAGAGGAAGGAAATTCTGTTTTTCTATTCCACAACAGGGTGACCAGGGTTAATAGCATCATTACATCTTCAAAACAGCTTGAAAGAAGGATACTGAAGCTTCTCACCACAAAAGAATCAACAATGGTACGAAATAACAGAGACAATAAAATACTCTGATTTCGCCATTGCACAATGTATGCAAAGACCAAAATGTCGCACTCTACCCTCTCATCGTATTCCTTTACTATTCAGCAAATTTGTTTAAGGAAATATAAATACATGAATTTCTTCCAAAGCAATCCTGAGACATCCAGACTACATCAGATGCATCTCACCCGCCGATTTCAAATTTCATGAAAAACTGGGTGCCTGTTTCAACATAGCACAGTGGAACACAAGAGAGGGCCCAGAAGTAAACTCACACACCAAAAACCATCTGATCCTCGACAGAATCCACAACAATAAGCAAGGGGGAAAGGATGCCCTATTCAATCAATGGTGCTGGGATAAGTGGTTAGCCATGGGCAGAAGAGTAACACTGGGCCCCTACCTCTAACCAGACACAAAAAGAAAGTCCAGATGAATGAAAGATTTAAATGGAAGACCTCAAACTATTAAAATCCTGCAAGAAAACATACAAAATATCTTTCTTCACATAGGTTTTGGCAAAGAATCTATGTGACTATGTCCCCAAAGGAAATGACAACAAAAACTGACAAGTCGGGCTTAATAAAGAGCCACCACACAGCAAAATAAATTAGCAACAGAGTAAAAGACAGCATACAGAGTGGGAGAACATGTTCCCAAACTGCATCTGATCAAGGTCTAATATCCAGAATCTTCAAGGATCTTATGCCAATCATTCAACAAAAAACAACAAAAAGTCCCATTAATGTATGGGCAAGGGAGGTGAACACACACTTCTCAAAGGACAATGTGCAAGTGACCAACAAAGAGGAAAACATGCTCAAACTCACTCATCAACAGAGAAATGCCAATCAAGAGCAGGTCGAGATACCATCCCACACCACTCAGAGCGGCGATGACTACGCAGACAAAGAAAGAAAGATACTGGCAAGGCAGCTGAGGAGAGGAAAGGCTGGTATGGTCTTGGTGGGGGAAGCAAGCTAGTACAGATACTGTGGAAAGAAGTTTGGAGATTTCTCAAAGAACTTAGAACTACCATCCAACCCCGCAATCTCACTCCTGAAGATCTACCCAAGGAAAATATATCCTTCTATACAAAAGACACAGGCACTTGTATGCTCACGGCAGTGTTATTCATAATGGTAAAGAAACAGAATCAACCTAGGCATCCATCAACAGTGGATAAGATAAAGAAAATATGGTATGTATACATCACAAAACACTACACTGTCCCCCAAAATCACATTTTTGGCAGCAACATGGGTGGAGCTGCAGGTCATTATCCTAAGTGAACTCAAGGACAGAACAGAAATCCAAATGCCACACATTCTCACTTATAAGTGGGAACTAAACTATGAATGCACCTGAACGTAAAGAAGGGAATGATTACATTAGGAATAACTACCAGACCAAAAAGAAAATGCAAATGGGAGGGAGGGGGCATTGCGTCCTGAAGACCCACCTTGTGCGTCCTCTGCTCACTGCCTGGGTCATGGAGTTGTTGGGAGCCCAAGCCTCAGTATTATGCAATCAACAGATATAATTAACCTGTGTGTGTACCCTTTAATCTATAATAAAAGTAGAAATGATTACACACACACACACACACACACGCGAAGGAGCTTAAGAGCTACATAAACAAAAAAATAAGTAAAACCTATAGTTATCCAAACAATCCCTCACTGGCAAACACACAGGAACACTAACCTATGGACAAAATGAGAAAGCCAAAAATGCAGCCCAAAATTACATATGGTGAATGCATTTTTCAAGAGAACACCAAATATCACAACAGTGAAGAGAGAAGTCTGCTAATTGTCTTTGAGTAATATGAATTTCTACCTGCAAAACACTGAAATGGATCCTCATGTTACATAAGACAAAAAAATCAATGCAAAGTACAGTAAAGATCTCCACCCAAAACTGAAAACACAAAACTCCTAGAAGAAAACATAGGGTGAGCGTTTACTTCAGTGAAACTTTAATCTATGCACACAGATTGCCAAAAGGAAAGAAAACAAAACGGAAAAGTAGGAGGAAGAAACCCACAGACAATGCGATCTTTTTTCCTTTTTTTTGTGACGGGACACCAAAATCACCACGTACACGTGCAAATAGAAACACATAAGACTATGGAAAACTTTAGAGATGTTCCACGGGAATGAAACCAATGAACCAGAAGAGAAGGTGTCCTACAGATTTGGAGACAGATCTGAAAAACCGTATCTCTGAAAGCGGTTGTTATCTAACATGTCCAAGAAACTAACACCACTGTGTTTGGAAACAACAACAACAACAAAAAAAGACAAAACAAAACAAAACAAAAACACAACAACACATATGCTGAAGCAAAACTGGGCAAAGGCCCTTAATAGACATTTCTGAAAAGATGACATGAATTGACTAATGAGTCAAAAAGAAGTTGCTCAACTTTCTCATTTCTCCCACAAAGGTAAGTCCAAACCACAGATCCTCTGGGATTCTGGAGAATGTCAATTCTGACTCAGTAGGTCTGGAGTGAGCCTGAGATTCTGCATTTCTAAAAGGTTCATTTCCCCGCAAATCCACATATGTGTATTAATATTACCAAGTAAATAAGAAAGGTCAAAAATAAAAAGGCAAGCCATTAGTAGATAACCTTAGTCTTCCTCCTCCTCCTCCTCCTCCACTGCATGGGTTAGGATGGTCCCCAGCATCTTGATCCACGAGGTCACTGACATCAGCTCCAAAACTCATGCCAGGAATGTCCTTCCCTCTTCTTTTTCCTTCAGGCCATAATGGGTGTCTATTTTTCCAGCATCTTTCTCCCAACCTGTGCTGATTCAGCCACCCTCTGTATCTGCCTCCCTGGGACAAAGGGTCAAACTCACCAGCACTCTGAGCAACAGCCACAGAAGCTGCCATGTAGACTATTCCCAGCAGAGCTCAGTGATGGATACCAGGTTCACGATGCCAGTGGGCAGTGGTGTTGTTACTGCATCCAGTGGGGATGGAGTGGTTGTCCAGGCACAGACAGATGGACAATCACACAGCAGGAAAAAATGTACATTCTGAAATTTAACAAAGACAGAATAAGGGACACTTGGGAAATAGAGGTCTCAATTGCAGAAATAGTGAGTGCCTCAAAAATTAGAGAATTGGGGCCATCTTTATCATGGCCAGGATTCCTCTCTCCTTCATCTTCCTCAGTCATCAAAGATTCCATTAGGGGGTAATCAAAGGATGCTGGGGCCTGCTACTCACTCCCAAAAAACACCAACAAGCATTTCAGCGGGAGAAAAGAAAATGCTCACAAGGATGGGGTTAGATTTAGTCATAAACCAGATTGTGTGGCAGGAGGGAGGACATATCCCCCATCCTTTGGCCACTCCGAAATTGGGGGAGCTAATCTGGGGAAAGGCACCAACACCTATTCATTAGTGTCTCAGTCCTGTGTGGTCATGGGTCTGTGTGAGGTCTCAGCAGCTGCCTCTCTCAAGGTCTTCCCGCAGGACAGCGGGGTGAAACCTGGGGCAGGAAGAGAGGGGAAGCTGATTTGCATAAAGAACTTTTTTTATCCTATTGGGTCTGGGGAGGCATGAAAAGGCCCTGAGGAAAACAACCCCCAGCTGGGAAGCCTGAGAACACTTAGCCTTCGTGAGTGTCCCCACCATGGCCTGGATGATGCTTCTCCTCGGACTCCTTGCTTATGGCTCAGGTCACAGGAAGGGACTCTATCCTTGGGGGGACCACAGAAAACAGGGTCCAGATTACTCTCATCCTCATGATCATAACTGTGTCTGTCCTGTTCATTTTGGGAGTGGATTCTCAGACTGTGGTGACGCAGGAGCCATCGTTCTCAGTGTCCCCTGGAGGGACAGTCACACTCACTTGTGGCTTGAGCTCTGGCTCAGTCTCTACCAGTTACTACCCCAGCTGGTACCAGCAGACCCCTGGCCAGGCTCTACGCATGCTCATCTACAGCACAAACACTCGCACTTCTGGGGTCCCTGATTGCTTCTCTGGCTCCATCCTTGGGAACAAAGCTGCCCTCACCATCACGGGTGCTCAGGCAGATGATGAATCTGATTATTACTGTGTGCTGTATATGGGTAGTGGCATTTCCACAGTGATTTAAATCTATGAGGAAGTGCAACTAACACCTCTTTATATACTCAGAACAGTTCAGCCCTTACAGACAGGAGGAAAAGTGAGAGGGTGGAAATGGTCAACACGGTGAGTGAGGAGTCTCCTTGCCCCAGTCTCTGATGCAGGGGTTCACTGCCAGGTGCCTCACCCAATCTCTCCCCGGGTGTGTCCACCTTCCCAGTGTGACTTTTCCATGGCTGTGCTTCCTCTCTACCGAGAATAATGTGGAGGGAGAATTATCTACAAAATATATAAGCTCAAGGTGAATCACAGACAACCCAGTGCTCCAGGAAGATGCTTCTTATTCAGAGAATTAACAGGCATATGCTCACTCATTAATTTGACCATGGAGGCTGACTTAATATTTTATTTATCACTGAAGTGGGACCATTTTCAAGGGGCTTGTTAAAAATGTAATTCTCTAACCTAAACCTACTAAGTCAGAAACTTGTGTTGGTGACAAATAGCCTGTATTTAACAAGCTGTACGTGAGATTTTTATTAGCGTTAACGTTTGGGAAGAACCTACTTTTATTATCATAACATTATTCATAGGGATCTCCATTTAAAATGATGTCAGGTTAATATTCCATAATCCTACTCTCCTAAGTTCCCTTTCAAACCCCCCAAATACTCAGAAAGAGATTTTAAATCTCAAGCCATAGCAAAAATTATAACTTGATTTATACAGACAGAGTAGGGAGGAATTTCTAAAAGCGTTAAGTTCTTAGGTGCCAGGTATGCTGACTCATGCTTATAATCACAATATTTTGGGAGGCTGAAGCAAGAGGACTGCTTGAAGCCAGGAATTTGAGACCAGTGTCTTCCACATAGCGAGGGTCTATCACCACGAAAGAGAAAAAATAAAAAGATATAAGTCCCTTCAGGAATTTCCAAAAACATGTTTCCTTAGGGTATATTTAGTGGTTCATATGAATATCTGTTACTGAAAACCATCCCATGGAGGACTGGCTTCCAGAATCCCTTCTCCCTCCCACTGAGCTCACCTACCTGTGGCTCTGGCTCTCAGGGTCTTTGTAGGACACAGGGCTCAGCCTCTTATCACAGATTGTTCCACAAGATCATGGTTCCACTGAGATCCTCTCAGCACAGATACGTACCTGTCCTGAACAGTGTCTCTTTACATAATGTTGGCAAGATGGGAAGGACTGAGGGGTGACGGAGCCTTGGAGCCACCAGAAGATGGCAGTAACGTCACTGCTGAGCTTTGCTGGGACAGACTCAGCTCCCACCCTCCTTCCTTCCTCTGACTCTTTCTCCTGGCCACCCGGGGTCCAGGAGCTTTTTCCACTCAATCTGGGCTCAGGGGTCACCTCAGAGAACCTCTCAACAAGACAAAGGAGGTGCTTCAGGGGATCTAACACAAGTGAGAGCAGATTTTAAGACTGTCCATGCACAGAAAACCCTGTGAAAAGAAACAAACCAGCCCTACTTGTGTCTGTGCACCTCAGTCCTTAGGACTGTTTTCCTGATCTCCTGGCTGAGTCAAGATTGCAAATATGCGGTTCATTATCCAGATCCAGAGAAATCCATGACAGTTTATGAAGACAAAGACGATAACTACCCTATCTACTTGTCACACAATTAAGACACTGGCCTTAGATCTGTCAGTGCCCTGGAACATTCTGGAAGAAGAGGGTGAAGGTTATTTGGCAAGTGTTGGGACTCAAACATGAGGATCTCATGATGACCCAGAGGGATAAAGGTGGGATCAGTTGTGAGGGTGGAAAATGTGGATTTCTTAAGGCCATTTTGTTGGTCCTTTTCTCATTGCAAAGGATTTAAACTGAAATGAACATGATTTTTCTAATAAATGCTTATGAGGCTTTCCATTATATTTAATCATATTTCCTGCCTTTATGAAAATAAAGAAAGAAATAAAATATACTTCCATAATGCATTACTGATTGTGTATCTTTAAACTAGAGGGAACCATTACTTCTAAAGAAAAATTACTAGGATTGTTTGCATTTTAATCTGGGATCCTACATGATTTTAATCTGGGATCCTACAGATACAGCTGTTGTTCAAGGTTTTAGCCTGGAATCTCTGCCAATTCAGTAACAGAGGCAATAAAAATAGACACTAGTATTATAAAGACAGAATTCATTTATTTTGAAAGTTTTGAAAGCTATGAATATCTACCAAGAATAAAATAAATTGTACTGAAAATTTATTAGAATGAATTAAAAAATGCCAAATTCACAACTAATAAAATTCATTATAAAGTTAAAAATTCTTATATTTTTGTCTCAGTATAAAAAATAAACATTTAATGTATCTATTAGAAAATAATTAGCAATTTTGTAAACGAGATAAAAGAAAATTTGAACAAATGGTGAAATATTTTCTTATCTGCGGACACCAAATTAAAAAAATTCAGGCCAGGTGCAGTGGCTCACACCTGTAATCCCAACTACTTTGGGAGGCCAGGGCAGAAGGATCTCTTGATCCAAGGAGTTTAAGAACAGCCTGGGCAGGGATGGGTGCAGTGACTCATGCCTGTAATCCCAGCATTTTGGGAGGCTGAGCGGCAGATCACAAGGTCAAGAGATCGAGACCATCCTGGCCAACATGGTGAAACCCTGTCTCTACTAAAAATACAAAAATTAGCTGTACATGGTGATGCATGCACTCCTGTAGTCCCAGCTACTCAGGAGGCTGAGGCAGGAGAATCACTTGAACCGGGGAGGTGGAGGTTGCAGTGAGCCAGATTGCACCACTGCACTCCAGCCTGGTGACAGAGCGAGACCCCATCTCAAAAAAAATTAGCCAGGCATGGCTGCATGTGCCTATAGTCCTAGCTACTAGGGAGGCTGAGGTTGGAGAATTGTTTGAGCCTGGGAGGTCGAGGCTGCTGTGAACCGAGATTGTGCCACTGGACTCCAGCCTGGGTGACAAAGTGAGACCCTGTCTCCAAACAAACAAACAAACAACAACAACAAAAAACCCCAAAATAAAACCAAAATTCAACAGCTTGTAGATTAGTAATGTTAGTGCTTTATTTTTAAAAATTATTGTTAACTTATATGGGTTTTCCTCTGAGAAGGTGAACTGGAGGATGTCAGCAGAGCAGATAGCACAGACCCCTCAGATTTCAGAAGCAGGGGTTTATGGTAAATGAAAAATGCCCGTCACTTGTCAGCATGCACAGGTGGCTATGCCTGCCCTGTGTCAGGCTCTGTGTCAGTAGTAGTGTGCTCTGTATGTCCTTTTCAGAGTCCTACATGCCATCTATGCTCACTCAGCAAGGCCTGTCACCTGGAAGTAACAGGCAACTCCTCCTGCACTGGAATTAGCAGCAGAGTCAGGTGAATAATGTGACCTGGCCACACCACCTCTCAGCAGAAGTCCCCAGTGGTGATGCCCGATAGTTCCCAAACCTCCTTAAGTAATTAACTCACTTCAATTGAATTAAAAAAATCAATCACTTCACTATGACACACAAGGACATTCACTCTCTGGCTTTAACTATCCTTGCCCACCTTGTTATTATCATTCCCTGTGCCCAATACTGTCAAAAGATGTATTTTTGCCATACCCTCCACATGCATTTCATATGTGTGATTTTTATTTTCAAATTCTATCTCTCTTCTAGGAATATGGTGTGTTTATTTGTCTTGCTGCAGGACTCCCCTCTCCACTCAGATTAAATTATTAAATTCCAGATAAAAAATTAACTTGGAATACTGTTGAATCAATAGTAGAAGTAACCAAAATAATAAAGATATTTCAAAATGAAGATTGATTTTTAAACGTAAAAATGTCACATACTCCACCTAGAAGATAAGAGACTGTACTACAAATTCATTAGAACATCCCCTTCATGTCGTGGGCCAGTCACGTCCCTGAACTTAACCTCTGCCTTCTCGGGTGATGTTACAGGCCAACGCAGCATCAGCCGCCCACACTCCTAGTGGTGGAAGCTGGGAGCACAAGCAGGAATCTGTGCCTGTGGCCTTGGCTGGGTGAAGGATGACATTTCCAAGACTTCTTGCTTGGCAGCCATCCTCACGTGCAGGTGGCCTGGCAGCAGCACTGCAAAACCCAGGCACGGGATGCCCCCCTGCAAGGCCCAGTGGTAACTGTGGCAGCCATTGGCATCTGGGGCAGATGCAGCCTTGTGAGTTGGTGGGCTGTGGCAGCCACTCCAATGACGGTTTCCACCCCTCCCAGCTGGTGGTGGCTAAAACCACCCAGTAGGATTTTCAACAGCAGTGGTGCCATTAAGCAGAGCTCCTAGAGGAGGACTGGAAGCAACTGCTTGCATTGAAGGAATGTAGCTATAGTGGAATTATTGAACCACATCATATTTGCAGCAAAGATGTAGAATGTATTACAGATTACGGGATATGGAAGTTGAGGTTAATCTAGTAGACAGCAGTGAATATGAGGAGGAAGCTGTCTATTGGGCAGGTGCTATCATAGCTGCAGAAGGGGATGGTGCAATGCGTCTGCCAGTGAGTAAAGTCTTGTACAATCTTAAACCAGTTATGGGGTAAACTCTGATCCAGGACTACCTGATGGTCACTTATGTTGGCCTGTTCAATACACACATTTCTTTCCAGAAGACTTACCAAAGGTCTATAGTAGTGAGTTCAGTATGGAGGCAGTAATCAGATCATATCTGGAAGGAACTGGCATAAACTCCAATCCTGTGGGACATCATGGACAGCAACTAAATTCAAATCAACAGAATAGAGCCCTTGACATTGGAAGAGTTTGTGGTGAAAGATCTGAGGCTTCAGGACTCTGACATTTGTGAATGAGAGCACTAAATGAAGTCTTTACTGGTGAACGTCTATCCAGAATACCTTATGCTTGGGCTGTGGCAGTGGATAATTTAAGTAGACCCACTCTATTTATTTATTTATTTTGAGACAGAGTCTCACTCTGTTGCCCAGGCTGGAGTGCAGTGGCGTGATCTAGGTTCACTGCAAGCTCCGCCTCCCGGGTTCACACCATTCTCCTGCCTCAGCCTCCCAAGTAGGTGGGACCACAGGCACCCATCACCACACCTGGCTAATTTTTTGTATTTTTAGTAGAGACAGGGTTTCACCGTGTTAGCCAGGATGGTCTGTATCTCCTGACCTGGTGATCCATCTGCCTCGGTCTCCCAAAGTGCTGGGATTACAGGTGTGAGCCACCACGCCCGGCTAAGTAGACCCACTCTAAAAGACTGGTTTCTTACTGTGAAATTTCAGTTGGTAATGGTCCATGGGCAAAATGGAAGAGTTCAGGGCTCAATTTGTGAACTGGAGTGGGATCAAAGGCCATTCAGTATTAACAGGGTTGCAAGTCAGGCTGTGGAGCATGATTAAAATATTGCAAATGACAAGGATGTTGGAGTCTTGCATTCAACTGTGAAATGATAGAATAACAAATAAATATAATGAATCATTGTTCTAGAGTCCAAAAAGGGCCAAAAATAATTTTCAGTATTCAAGAACTAAAAAGCAAGCAGTTTTCTCAAGCACCCATGAGCATTGTTTCTCCTGAGAGATCTGTCCTCGTTCTCATTGCTGGAACACCTGCATGGTTGTAGATGGAGGAATGTCTTTTGATGTTCCTATTTTTATATCAGACAAGCTTTAAAGCAACAACAGTTATAAAAGACAAAGAAGGACATTTTATAATGATAAAAGGATCAGTCCAACAGAACAATATCACAATCCTAAATATATACACACCTAATACTGGATCTCCCAAATTTATAAAACAATTACTACTAGACCTAAGAAATGGGATAGATGGCAACATAATAATAGTAGGGGACTTCAATACTCCACGGACAGTACTAGACAGGTCATCAAGACAGAAAGTCAATGAAGAAACAATGGACTTTAATTATATCCTAGAACAAATAGATTTAACAGATATTTACCTAATATTCTACCCAACAACTTCAGAATATACCATATTTTAATCAGCACATAGAACTTTCTCTAAGGTAAATCATATGATAGGCCACAAAACAAGTCTCAATAAATTTAAGCAAATTGAAATTATATCAAGTACCTTTTCAGACCACAATGGAATAAAACTGGAAATTAACTCCAAAAAGAACACTAAAACTATACAAACACATGAAAATTAAATAATCTGCTACTGAATGACCTTTGGGTCAACAATGAAATCAAGAAGGAAATTTAAAAATTGTTTAAACTGAACAATAATAGTGACACAACCTATTAAAACCTCTGAGATACAGCAAAACTAAGAGAAAAGTTCATAGCATTAAATAGTCTGAAACAGCATGAACAGACAATCTAAGGTCACACCTCAAGGAACTAAAGAAACAAGAACCAACCAAACCCAAACCCAGAAGAAAAGAAATAAGAAAGATCAGAGCAGAACTAAACAAAATTGAAACAAAAAATAGAAAAGATAAATGAAACAAAAACTGGTTATTTGAGAGATAAACCAAATCGACAGACCATTAGTGAGATTAACCAAGAAAAAATGGGAGAAGATCCAAATAAGCTCAATTAGAAATGAAATGGGAAATATTACAACCAATACCACAGAAATATGAAAGATATTCAAGGCTACTATGAACACCCTTATGTGCACAGACTAGAAAATCTACAGAAATGGATAAATTCCTGGAAAATAAGTTATTATTTGAAAAAGACACTTGCGTGATGGCTTACGCCTGTAACCCTAGCACTTTGGGAGGCTGAAGCGGGCAGATCACCTGAGGTCAGGAGTTCAAGACCAGCCGGGCCAACATGTTGAAACTCCGTCTCTACTAAAAATACAAAATTAGCTGGACATAGTGGTGCATGGCTGTAATCCCAGCTACTCTGGAAGCTGAGGCAGGAGAATCGCTTGAACCCAGGAGGCGGAGGTTGCAGTGAGCCAAGATCGCGCCATTGCACTCCAGCCTGGGCAACAAGAGCAAATTCTGTCTCAAAAAAAAAAAAAAAAAAAAAAAAAGAAGAAGAAAAGAAAAAGACACTTGCACATATGTTTATAGCAGTACAATTTGCAATTGCAAAAATATGGAAACAGCATAAATACACATCAACTGAGGAGTGAATAAAGAAAACATTATTTTTTTATTTTTAGACGGAATTTTGCTTTTGTTGTCCAGGCTGGAGTGCAATGGTATGATCTCGGTTTACCGCAACCTCTGCCTCCTGGGTTCAAGTGATTCTCCTGCCTCAGCCTCCCGAATAGCTGGGATTACAGGCATGCACCACCATGTCCAGCTAATTTTGCATTTTTAGTAGAGACAGGGTTTCTCCATGTTGGTCAGGCCGGTCTCGAACTCCTGACCTCAGTTGATCTGCCTACTTTGGCCTCCCAAAGTGCTGGGATTATAGGCGTCTGCCACTGCACCCAGCCAAAAATGTGATTTTATATATGTATATAATATATATACCATGAAATACTACTCAGACATAAAAAAGAATAAAATAATGGAATTTGCAGCAACCTGGATGGAGTTGGCCTCGTTTACTACTCTGGGTTTCTGTCTGAGGATGAGGATGATGATTACTGATCAGGATGTGGAAGAAGCCCAGTGCTAACCCACAGCATCTGCCCCACAGGGAAATAAGGCACAAGTCTCTTGTCTGATCCCACACTATGACCTCTAGACCCACTCTTCCCTCTTGTCACTAAAACCAGAATCAGGAAAAATTTCTGCAGGCATTTCCCCATCCTGGAACAAGGATCTGAGACTCTTCACTCAATCTGTGACCTTCTATCCAGCCAATATTTATACTGAGCTATTAAGATTAACGTCTTAGCCTGGTCATTGCCACACAGGCAGGCAAGGCAGCTCAGGTGGAAAATACTTTTGGTCATCCCATGTGTCTGGGCATATGGCCTTGATGTGAGTTTATGTTCATGCTCAGGACAAGTTATGGGTCAGGGGACTAGTCAGCATATGGGCCAGGAAAAGGTGCTAAGGTTTGTGGAGTCAAAGAGGAAATTCACACATATTAATGCTTCTTGTTTCTACCTAAGGCAGCTTGTGAAATCTGTGGGTTCTGTGACTGTCCACAAATGGAGCAGGAACATTCCTTAGAATGGATTGGGACCCCACAAAGGAAAAGACAAGAGGAAGATGCAGACTTGAGCACAGGCTACACAATGAAAATACACTTGGTCATGCCAAAGGCTAATGAAAGAGCTTTGAGTATAATTCAGTGCCTTTGGGGTTGAGTGGAAAATACAAAAACCATCTTTGCCCTGCTCTCACACCACAACAATCAACACATAATATTTCCATGATCACATGTGTGAGGATTTCTCCCCACCCCCTAGAAAGCAAGTCATCAGTTTTGCAGCGGACACCACACAGGTGCCCTCTCATTGAATGCAATTCTGACACTATCCACATGGAGACAGGGTCAGATCTTACAGTTTGAGGGCTCTTTCCCCAAGACTGTGCCCCACTACTTACGCCAATCCCAAGCCTCAGATTGCTTTACCTGTGCTTCTGTCCAAATAGCTGTAAGTTGAAGATTTCACAACATCTCCTTGGCTTCTATTAATTTGCTAGAATGGCTCACAGGGCTCAGTAGACACTTACAGGTTTATTACAAAGGATACAACCAAGAATACAGATGAAGACATGCATAGCACAAGGTATGGGAAGGGGTGCACTACCGTCCAGTAATCTTCACGTGTTCAGCCCTCCAGAAGTTCTCCCAGCCTGGCGCCTAGCTCCATTTGGGTTATTTTATGGAGGCTTCCTCACAGAGACTTTATGGAGTAAACCACTGCCCATTGGTGAATAATCGGCAGTCCCTCTCCCCTCCACAGAGGTTGGGAGATGAGGCTGAAAGTCCCATCCCTCTAACCCTGCCTTGGTCTTTCTTGTGACCTGCCCCCATCCTGAAGTTACCTAGGGACTGTCAGCCAACAGTCATCTCATTAGCATACAAAAAGACTATGGTGATTTTAAGTATTTTAGGAGTTGTATAACAAGAAATGTGGTCAAAGACCAAAACCATAGTTTATAATAACACAGGGATGGAAAAGAAAGTGGAGGTTGATAATTTCAAGCCCACACTAGTCCTCGTTATGACAGATGTGGATTTCCAACCCATAGGAGGCAGGAGGCTGAAGAGCTGAGACGAAACCTGTGAAAAGCAGGGACAGGGGACATTTCTCAATTTCTTGTTACTGAAGTGATAGAGCTCTGCCAGGCCTCACTTGGATTGACAAACTAAATTAAAAGATACACTCTTTAAATAAAAAGCACTTCTGAGCATACATCCAAAAGAATGAAAATCAGGATCTTGCAGAAATATTTGCACATTTTTATTCGTCCTGCATTAATCACAATTTCAAAGACATGGAGACGGCATAAGATCCACTAATCATTGAATGTTTACAGAAAATGTGGTGTATAGCTGCAATGGATGCTGTTCAAATTCAAGAAGAATTAGGCCGGGCATGGTGGCTCCCGCCTGTAATCCCAGCACTTTGGGAGGCCAAGGCGGGCGGATCACAAGGTCAGGAGTTCAAGACCAGCCTGACTAGTACGGTGAAACCCTGTCCCTACTAAAAATACCAAAATTAACTGGGTGTGGTGGCAGAAGCCTGTAATCCTAGATACTCAGGAGGCTGAGGCAGGAGAATCTCTTGAATCCGGGAGGCAGAGGTTGCAGTGAGCTGAGATTGCGCCACTGCACTCCAGCCTGGGCGACAGAGTGAGACTCTCTCTCTCAAAAAAAATAATAATTAAATTTTGCCATATGCAACAACAGGGAAAACCCTGGAGGATATTACGCTGAGTGAAATAAGCCAGTCTCAGAAGGGGAAATGCTGCATGGCCTCATTTATATGAGGTATCTATTTTTTTTTTCAAGACAGAGTTTTGCTCTTGTCATCCAGGCTGGAGTGCAATGGCGCGACCTCAGCTCATTGCAACCTCTGCCTCCCGGGTTCAAGCGATTCTCCTGCCTCAGCCTGCTAAGTAGCTGGGATTACAAGTGCCTGCCACCACACCTGGCTAATTTTTGTATTTTTAGTACAGACACGTTTCACCATGTTGGCCAAGCTAGTCTCGAACTCCTGACCTCAGGTGATCCGCCTGCCTCGACCTCCCAAAGTGCTGGGATTACAGGCATGAGCCACCGCGTCCGGCCTATAGGAGATGTCTAATATACTCAACCAAACAGAAATGGAATAGAATGCTGGTTGCCAGGGGTAGGGAGAGAAGGAAATGGGGAGTCACTGCTCAAGGGCTATGAAGCTTTAGGTTTGCAAAATGAACAAGTTCTAGAGATGTGCTGTACAACACTGTGCTTACAGCTGACAACACTGTATTATGTATTTAAAATTTTATTCAGAGGGTATATCACACAGTAAATGTTCTTATTAACATGAAAAAAGGACAGAAAATACCATGAAACCACTTACAGAAAGCTGCCGTGCCTACAATAGTGTTACCACAAAGTATGGCAATCCTCTGTCCTTTGTCTTGGGAGGAAGTTTTGGCCAAGAGACAATTTAGACAAAAAAGAGAATTTACTGAAGAAAAACAGAGAGCAAATAGTTTATTTAGAGAGACAGTATACTCTGGAAGACAAGGCAGAGCGGGCTGCTGATAGAGAATGAGCCAGCAGCCCGAGAAATGTGCACTGATTTTTTATGATATTGGACGTTTTCTTGGAGTTCCCACCTCTGTTTTAAGTCTCCACCTTTTTTTCTTTCTCTTGTTTTTCTGCTTCAGCCTTAAGTCCCTGCCTTTTCCCCACAGTTTCCAGCCCAGGCTGTGGGACCCTCCCTTAACACACGCATGGGCCCAGTGTTTGATAGGAATTCTACGTAATGGCTGCATTGCTCATTACCGCCACCCAGAAAGGTTGTATAGTGGTCAAATCTATACTTATTGTACCTGCATCTCTCTTAGAAATTTCTCCTTTGCTCTCACCCCCATTATCAGCATGCGGCTAGCTACATTCTGACAGGTTAACTTCAGAGTGAGTGAATACTGGGTGTCTTAAGGGGCTTTGTTCCGGCATAGGTATTTACCCTAATCTCTTCATATCTAGCATGTATGCTTTGGTTGGTCTCTGGGGTGTGAGATTTTCCAGAACTCACTTTTCTCAGGGGCTGCCTCTCCTGCTTCTGTCTAGCTATCTGCCTACTCTAAAGTTAGTATTAGAATGAAAGGTTTTATGAAAAACATTTTTTTTTCCAAGAAAAGGGAGACATTTTATACTGGTGAAATAAGGTGTTGAATGACAACATATAACAACTGTAAATTGTATGCACCTAATAAAATAGCTTTAAAGTATTTGAAGCAAAACTGTCTCTTTTAGCAGAATTAAAAAGAGAAATAATCAATCCATAATCACATATACAGATATTAATGCAACTCTCTTATTAACTGAGTGAATGACATGGAAAAAAAAGAGTATACATACAAATATGTGAAAACCATGATTAACAAAATCAATCCAGTGACACCAGGAACCCAAGCCTGAAGGGTAGTTGCTTGAGTATACATTCATGGATGAATGCATCCAATGAATCACACAGGCACAAACAATTGAGGCCTTCGTTTATTTATTTGTAACTGATGTTAAGTTTTTCCTTCCTATTCTGTGAGTAGAGGTGGATCCCTGTGGAAGGAGCTGCCCAGGTCTTTGCTCTAGAAGCCGTCTGCATTCTCCCCTCACTGTAGCCTCCTCACATTAGGCCATCATTGTATTTCCCATATGTCCTTCTCCTAGTAATCCAGGAGCCCTCAATGAAAAGGCTGTTTATTAATACCAGTAGCTCAGGACAGAGCAGGGTCATGGCTCATGGATGGTTTGGACCAGGCCCTTAGGTGACTGCACTCACATGATTCCTACTGAGACTGCAGTCTGGCCAGTGAGCAGCAGGGGCACTGTGGGTCTGTCTCAGGGTCTGCACAGTGGCTGTTCATAGCTGTGCCAACCCCTAAACTCCCCAGGGCTGGGCAGTGGAGCCTGCACTCACTGAAGCCGACTCAGCTGCTGCATCTTCTCTGAGTGTGGTCCCAGCACCCACCTCCTCCCAGGTCCTGCCAGACTCTCCCATCCACTAGCCCCCAGGTCTTGAATAAATGCATAGAGTGGGGTGCAGGCAGTGGGTGGGACACATTTGCATCCATAACCCTTCCTCTGTGAGGCCAGTGGAGGGGATAAGAGAGGCCTAGGGCAGCCACTCCAGCTCTGGACCTCGGGAGGGCTGTGTCCACCATGGCCAGGACCCCTGCTCCTCCCTGCTGCTCCCCTCTCACTTATCAGGTAGGGACAGGCCTCAGATTCCTGGGAAAGCCTCCCAGTCTGAGTTCTTGCCCCGTGTTCCACTCTCACATTTTGTCCCTGCTTACTCACCCATGAGCATTTGTGTTTGCAGGTTCCCCCTACCTCGGCCTGTTCTGACTCAGCCACCCTACCTCTCTGCATCTCTGGGAAATTCTGAGGCTCACATTTACCCTGAGCTGTGGCTTCACTGCTGGTGGCTAGCATATACCCTGCTACCAGTAGCATTTAGGGAGTGCTCTCTAGTATCTCCTGAGATGATATATCTCCAGTGGGATAGATATCTCAAGAGTGGGCTCCTGATAAAAGGATAAAGTTCAACCCTATTTACTCATTTTCACCCTCTTTGCCCTTTCCCCTGAGATAATGCGGCAGAAAGACCCTTGCCAGATTTCAGCATCTGCCTGTGGACTTCTCAGGCCACAGAAATCTCAACCAAATAAACTTTTAGTCTCAGTAAGTTACCCAATATATGGTATTCTATTATATCACAAGAAAATGGAGAAAATGGACTAGGACAGCATGTGTAGAACAGTCTGCTGACCTGACTCAAGTAAGCACCATGGTTCCAGGGTCCCCAGTCACTTTTCTAAATCTAAAGATGCCTCAGCCAATGCAGTAATTCTGCACATCTCTGGGCTGCAGCCGGAGGATGAGGCTATTACATATCTCAGCAGCCACGGCACTTCCACAGTGCTCCAGACCCCCAGCGAAGTGAGACTAGGACCTCCCCTGTGTTCTCTCTGCCTAGTGCAATCACCACTGTCCTGCCTGGGACCAACTCTGGCTCAGGGATTGACTCTTGTTACTTTTTCAGCCAGTGCCTAATTTTCCTAGGATATATAGATGTAAAATGTGTTCTTTTTTTCTTAAAATGTTGATTTGATATGTTTTTCATATCTTTTCCCCTTATGATGCCTACAGTGGAGTAGGTCAGTTCTTAGAGCTAAGTTTCCCTCGAGGGAGATTACAGAAGAGGAAGGAGATGAATAACTTACACATGCTGTCCTAGTCCATTTTCTCCATTTTCTTGTGATATAATAGAATACCATATATTGGGTAACTTACTGAGACTAAAAGTTTATTTGGTTGAGATTTCTGTGGCCTGAGAAGTCCACAAGCAGATGCTAAAATCTGGCAAGGGTCTTTCTGCTGCATTATCTCAGGGGAAAAGGGCAAAGAAGAGTGTGAAAATGAGTAAATAGGGTTGAACTTTATCCTTTTATCAGGAGTCCACTCTTGAGATATCTATCCCACTGCCAGGATAAGGGCACTAATCCATTCATGATGGTGGAACCCTCATGACCTAATCACCTCTTAAAGGTCCTGCCTCAAATTACTTTTACCATGACAATTAAATTCTACCATGAGTTTTGGAGGGGATATTCAAACCATATCACATGTCCAAACTAGGGCCTACCTAGACCTGACTTAGAGATGTGTGTGGTCTGAGAACTTCTGATCAGCTGGTTGGTCCAGCATGCCCCAACCCCAGCTCCACTGACCAGCTCCAGGAGTCAGTGAGGTCACATTCCTCACAACTGCTCATTCCAGCCTGTCTCTGAACTGTTCATTCCTCTTGAGGTTCAGAGGATGCAGGTCTTTGTGGTTCCAGGGATGTTGGGCAAACAGAGTCTTTTCCACAGTGGAATATGACTGTGTTTGTGACTTCACAGTGTGCAGAGGACACTCAGCACCTGCCTCTCTCCCCAACTTTGTCAGGCCCATGATTATCACCCTCTCCTTCATCCCAGGTTCATCTGATACTCATGCCAAGACTTCAGTGAGCCTGGGGACACATAACGATGATGATATTAAAATGAACAAGTTCCACTTCATAATAGTGGCAGAAGATCAGAGATCTGTAGGGGAGTTGTGTCCCCACTCTGAGTATTTAGGAAGCAACTCTAGGGACATCTTGCTCTGCTTCTCCCTTCTCTGCACAGGTGAGAGAAGGAGCCTGTGCAGACAATGGTTCATTAGAAGCTCCTGCCTTCTTCCTCTTTTCCACCCCCCAGGACTGGATGGGGCCTTTGTAATGGCTTCAAATTATAGTGAGAGTCAAACAAGACAATTGGTCAATGACTCCAACATCCCTCTCAGGGCTGCCTGACATGAGATAGGATGGATTGCATCTGATACACCCCTACCCTTCTTTCTTATCGGTATATTAGGTTTTTCTTATTGATGTGAACACACTCTATATTATACAAAATAAGTTACATTTATATTTCAAACCTGTGATGGTGATTTTTTAATTATAGTAAAAATATACATATAAAATTTACCATCTTAATCATTTTAGGTGTACAGATCATATGTATTAACTATATTCACATTGCTGTGCAACAGATCTGCAGAAATTATCCATCTTGCAAAACTGTAGCATTGAATAACAGCTCCCCATTTTCCTGCCTCTTGTGGTGGTTTTAAATACAATGCAATACATACTAGCTGAAAATGGAAAAAAGAAGTATATGAAAATATTAAATGCATAGCACAAAAAATGAATAATAGGGTAACTTTGGTTATAACTTTAAATGAGAAAAAAAGTAAAACAACAATCTATGATATATCATATAAAATATATCATTTAAAAATTTTAAATATTAAAATTTTTAAAATTTAATATTAACAAAAATAAATGTAATACCCCACATAAGTAGGTATTCAATAAAACTAAATACAATTATGTTTAATTTTTTTAAACTGTGAAAAAGATCCTATTAACTTTTGAATATTTAGGCAAGGAAACCAAGTACATCTCTTCTTGAAAAAGTTTGATTCCAATCTTTTTTTTTTTGAGACGGAGTCTCGCTCTGTCACCCAGGCTGGAGTGCAGTGGCGCGATATCAGCTGACTGCAAGCTCCGCCTCCCAGGTTCACGCCATTCTCCTGCCTCAGCCTCCCGAGTAGCTGGGACTACAGGCGCCTGCCACCACGCCCAGCTAATTTTTTTTTGTATTTTTAGTAGAGACGGGGTTTCACCGTGGTCTCGATCTCTTGATCTCGTGATCCGCCCGCCTCGGCCTCCCAAAGTGCTGGGATTACAGGCGCGAGCCACCGCGCCCGGCTAGTTTGATTCCAATTTTAACAGACAGGTGTTTTCGACAATCAGTTTATTTTCTTACTGAAATTTTCAAGCCACAGAAAGAACAAAAGAAGTAATATCCATTATATTGTCCAAAACAACAGTACCTGGAAGATCTGGAGGCAAAAATGAAGCCTGAGAATAGCAGGACATAGACATATTTCATAACATAGACTCACAGCAGAATAATGATTATGTTGGTTCATTAGGGAAGAAAACACTAAACAGCTCTTGCAAATACACTCAATATATGGTAAGATAGCTTGTGATTTTAACGAGTTAGCAATGCAGAACAATGAGGCAAAAGCAAACAAAAACACTAAAAGAAATCCATTCTCTAGAAACATTTTTAAAGACTTTGCTAGATTTACCAAAGAATTCAGTGTTGTCTTATTCTGTCTCCATTTTATTTCACAATGGAACCTATCTAATTTTATGCTAAATGTATGCTGTAAGGACACCTTGCTACTCTGAAAAAATAAGAGATCAGTGGATAAAAGACCATATTCTATTAAAAAAAGTGTGTTTTGATGCATGATTTTGTGACTCTACATTTTTAAGTAAGGATGAAGAACTTGGTGATTAATTAAATGATTCCTCAATTGCTCATCAATGCCATCAGATGCCTTGAGTATACTGTGAGGACAGCATCTGGAAGAAATGGAGGAGATCTGAGTAATAATTCAGATGGAGCCAATTTCCACAATCTTATTTTCCCATTACCTGCAGCTCTGAATTTAACTAAGTATCTCTGTTAACAACTTGTATTGTTTATCTGGGTGAATGACCTCAGAAGACACCAGGCAGCTGGATGCCTGCACTTCTTTCGTGTTAATGGTTCATATAGTCTCCCCACCCCCAACACTTTGATACTTCCTTGAAATTGGATTACATATGAGATAGAAACAAAGAATGCAGGTGCCATAATGACTCTCAGGAGTCACTGAATCTGTGTTCATGATGCATTACTGTGCCAGCTGCCTCCCTCTTCTTGTGAAGGCCCTTCTTTATTCCTTGAGATGTGCTCATCATGAAATAGCTACAAGCATATCATCGGCTTGCCTTGCCCGTTATAGCAACCATGAAAATAAATTTGCAGCATCATATATAGCCTGAATATTCTCGAAAGATGATCCTAATAGCTCTAATAACAAAATAAGTTTTCTACAGAGTAGCTATATGTACATGCTCTCAGCTTATGTAAACTTGTGTTTTTATTGGTCTTAAAGCAAAATTTTTCCTAAAATTGAGAGAAGAACTAAAGTCCTTTGTCATTATATGAAGAAAGATACAGCATCTAATATTGTGAAGTTCTCTATTTTAAGATGTTTTCAGACATCAAGACTGGATAATAGGCCGGGCGCGGTGGCTCACGCCTGTAATCCCAGCACTTTGGGAAGCCGAGGCAGGCAGATCACGATGTCAGGAGATTGAGACCATTCTGGTTAACATGGTGAAACCCCGTCTCTACTAAAAATACAAAAAAATTAGCTGGGTGTAGTGGCGGGTGCCTGTAGTCCCAGCTACTTGGGAGGCTGAGGCAGGAGAATGGCGTCAACTTGGGAGGTGGAGGTTGCAGTGAGCCAAGATCATGCCACTGCTCTCCAGCCTGGGCAACACAGCGAGACTCTGTCTCAAAAAAAAAAAAAAAAAAGACTGGATAACAAAATTATTTAACAATTCAGAACATAAATTTAGAATTGAAAAAAGCTTTATACTATACTATACTACTAACACATTTTGCTTGAGCATGGTTGCCTTGTAAGTTTTTGGTAGTTCAATGAAAATAATGGCTACTTGTGAGAAAACTGAAATAGACTAGGACATAGTAGATAAAGATAGAAAGAACAGGTAAATTAACTGCGTATGCCGCATGGCAAAGAAAGTTTACGGTATGTAGTCATTAAATGTACATGCTTATAATTATATAATATAACCAATGATGAATAATTTTAAATGCAATTGAGTAGAATTCAGAATGTTTTATATTAAATATATATTTCTGAACGAAATATAAAATCTATTGAATGAGGGAGATACTTTATATGTGTAATTAATCTTATAAATAGAAAAGACTTTTACAATAGTTTGTACACTTTAGCTATAAACTATAATTCCAGAGATTCAGTAAGAGTAGCTTTTTGTAACTTAAATATTCTATATTTTCCTTGCATACATTTTTGCCTTTGATCATGTATTTTATTTAACCTGCTAAGATGGCAGAGAATGTACATACAGTAAGCTTTTCAACCTGACACATAAATTCAGGTTATTTGAAAATGGAATGGTAAAGTGTTACTGAAGAACTTTTACTATGGTTCGCATTTGGTAATATTTCCTAATTATTCTAAAAACAAAATCCAAAAAAACCTTGATTTCATAACGTAAACATCTGAGGTCTAAATTAATCAATAAAATAATTTTTGTTTTAATTAATTGTTTTATTTTGATGCTGTCTAATTTCATAATAGATTAAATACTAGCTGAGGCTCATTAGAGGTAAACTAGAGAATTATCATCCCATTAAGATAAATTTTGATTCAGGGAAGTAACATCTTAAGTTTACTAAATTTAAATTTAAGAGGAATTTACTAAATCAAGTACCAAGATTTTATTTCTGCTACTAAATGGAAGACATATGTAAAATTTAAATACATTCCATTACTCAATTTATTCTTTACTATCATGAGAATTAGTATAGACAGCATATTTTACGCAGAGCATACAGAGCCTTATCTTTATTGAACTACAAGTAAAATATATGTATGTATATATAATTATATATGTAATTTAGATATTAAATGACATAATTTACTTATTTACCTGTGTGTGATGGAATTTGATTCTAGCAATTATTCCAGGTACAGTAACTGGTTGAAAATGGGACATGAAGTAAACTGACATGCTTAAAAGTAACTACAACAAGTGAATTCATTGTAATGTCTCCAAGCAAAGCAAGACTACCCACATGAGATAAGAAATGAGAGGCTACTTATTTTGACCAAGTTAGCTCAATGACTCGGGGACCAAGGACTACACGCACATGGATGCTTCTTTTGTACCCCCACCACTGCCAAAAAATATGTTTCCATGGCAATATTTGGGAACCCATTATTTCCCAATTGATGCTTTTTTCATATAAGACAACAGCCAATACTCCAAAATCAACTTACATTTTAATTAACCAAATACAATGTTCCTAAAGACAAAGAGAAACATTTCATTACAATAAAAGTTAAGCCAACAGAAAGATAGGGAGTATGAAAAAACAGAGAAAATCAATAAACCAAAATTAAATGCTTGAAAAGACAACATAATTGGCAAATGTTTATTTAGGCTAAGCAAGAAAAAAACAGAAGAGACTCAAGTTGCTAAAATCAGCAATAAAAGAGAATCCATCACTGCTAGTAATACAAAATAAAAATAAAAGACAATGCAATGAAAATCTTATGCTAAAAAAATTAGATAGCCTAGATAGAATGAAGTCCTAGAAAGGCACAAACTAAAACAGACTAAAGGACTAAGGAGAAATACAAAAACTAAATAGACCTACAGAAGGTAAAAAGATTGGATTGTAATTTTAAGAACTTATAATAAAATTCCCATCTCAGGTAGCTATCACTCTGAGAAATTAATATTAATTGTTCACCAACTCTTGCAGAAAATAAAAGGGGAGAGAACACTTCCCAATTCATCTTATAAAGCCAGGATTACTCTGACACCAAAGCTATATCAAAAAACAATATAGACCAGTATCTTTCTTTATTTTTTTTCAGATGGAGTCTTACTCTGTCGCCGAGGCTGGAATGCAGTGGCCCAATCTTGGCTCACTGCAACCTGTTTCCTGGGTTCAAGTGATTCTCCTGCCTCAGCCTCCCAAGTAGCTGGGATTACAGGTATCTGCCACTATGTCCAGCTAATTTTTGTATTTTTAGTAGAGATGGGGTTTCATGTTGGCCAGACTGGTCTTGAACTCCTGACCTCAGGTGATCTGCCAACCTCTGCCTTCCAAAGTGCTGAGATTATAAGCGTGAGCCATCATGCCTGGCCCATTGTTTAAATAAAATTAAAAATCTTCAACAAAATACTGCCAAACTGAATCCAGCAACATATAAAATAGATTACACACTATATGCAGATATGATTTACCCCAGCAATGCAACATTGATTTAATATTTGAAAATCAATGCAAGCAAAAATCGTATTAATAGAATAAAACACAAAAATACATGAGTATCTCAACAGAAAGCACTTGAGAAAATATTACACATTTTCATCATAAAACACTCCAGAGTTATGGAGAAGATAACTTCCTGAAACTAGTGGTAGTTACCTATGAAACCTACAGCTATCATTATACTTACCAAGGAGAGGGTGTATCACTAATCAGAATGACCACTCTTGCAAATTCTCCCTTTTTCACCTTCCTGCTCTCATCACCCTCTTTTGCTCCTCCATCTTCCGAAAAACATTTTCCCCCATCTTTTCCGAAAGCCTTCTCCCCTCTTCTGCTGCTCACCACCCTTTTATAAAACCCCCTCCATCTACCCCAAAACATTTTTCCTCACACCCCCACCATCTTTTCACAATGCCTTCTCCCCACTCCTACTTACCAACCTCTTTTCCCCACTCCCGCCCCCTCCCACATGCCACTCTTTTTTCACCCTCCATCTACCCCAAAACTATTTGTTTTCCCAACCCTCCTTCCCCTCATGCTTGCCACCATCTTTTCCCCCTCCATCTACCCAAAAACTTTTCTCCCCACTGTCTTTGCAAATCCTTCCCTCCCTCCCGCTCGCCCGTTTCCCCCACTTTTACCAACCTCTCTTTACTGCTCCCACTTGCCACCCTCTTTTCTCCCTCCATCTACCCAAAAACTTTTTACCCACCTTTTTCACAAAACCTTTTCTCCCTCCTGCTCAGCCCCTCGTTTTTCCCCCTCCTATTTGCCAACCTCATTTCCCCTCCATTTACCCAAAAACTTTTTTTTCCCCACCGTCTTTTCCCTATTGCCTTTTTGCAATGCCTTCTCCTGCTTGCCATCCTCTTTTCCCGTTGGTACTCACCACCCTCTTTTCCTCCTCCATCTACCCCAAAACTATTTTTCCCCCTTACCACTCCGGTCTCACTGCAGTCGCCATCTCGGCCACCAACCACAGTGAGGCGAGCCGCGATGCCGCAGGCTCCAGCCTCCAGCATTTGGCAGGTGTCTTCCCCTTCTCCGCCTTTTAAGTTGGGCACAGAGCAGCTGTGTAGGCAAACACTAAAGTACCCGGGATGGTCTGACTCCCCCTCAGCATACTTTATATACGGGGTTATGCAAATGAGTTCTGGGACTACATGTTCTGATTGGATGAGAGAAAAACCTCTAGGCCTACTCTGATTGCACTTTATTATCATGTTCTGATTGGATGAGAGCAAGTCTTAAGACAACCAATCAGAACATGATAATAAAGTCCAATCAGAATAGGCCTAGAGGTTTTTCTCTCATCCAATCGGAACATGTAGTTCAGGAATTCATTTGCATAACCTCCCTATATAAAGCATGTTGAGTGAGCTGAGTAAGGCTCTTCTGTATATTCCCCCCGCAGGGGTTGTATGGTCGGCTTACAGGAGTAAGAGGCGAAGAAGGGGAAGATAACTGTGGCACAGCAGCTTATCTGCTGCTGTTGGCTGTGGTGATGGAGACTGCCACCGGAGAGGTAGGAGAGTGGCCCACAGCGGGAGCATGGCCAGAGTGGTAGAAAGACAGTGGGGCAGGTATATTATCAGAGCTGCGCTGCCCGCCGTGAAGGCAGGTTGGGGGCGCTATCTGGGGTTGCATTGCCTAGGCGGGTGCTGTGCAGTATCGGGACTTAAGTTACTTGCCGAGGTGGAACAGGGGAAGGGGGGAGGTGGGGGGGACGCTATTGAGGGTGGGGTTAGGTGTGCCATCAGGGGCCATGCTGATCACCAGGGCGGCTTAGGTGTGCTATCTGGGCAGGGGCCACGCTGCTCCGGGTGAGGGGGTGTTACGGGAGCTACACTGCCTGCGGCTGGCAAGGGTTAGGGGCACTATAAGCTGCTTTGTTGTCTGGCCCAGGGAGGGTTGGGTGTGGGGTTGAGTGTGCTATCGGAGGCTACAGTGCTAGCAGACAGGTTAGGGGCACTGTTGGGTGTTGCACCACTTGTGCCAAGGGGCATGTTGGATGTGCTATTTGGGGCTACGAGGGGTGGGTTGGGGGCACTGTCGGGTACTGCACTGCCCATGGCAAGGGGTGGGTTGGGTGCACTATCAGGGGCTACACTGCCCAGGGCGGGGGGATGGGTGGGGAGCAGGTTGGGTGTGTTTTCCCCGGGCTTCACTGCCCATGGCAGGGGGCTGGTTGGGGACGCTATAATAGGTTGCATTGCTGGTGGTAGGGGGCCAGTTTGGTGTGGTATTGGGGGCTGCATTGCCAGCAGTGGGGGGTGGTGGTTGGGGGCACTGTCAGGAGCTTGCACTGTCAAGCTGGAAGCAGGTTAGGTGCGCTTTTGGGGGCTGCACTGCCCGAGGTAGGGGGGCAGGTTAGGTGCACTGTTGGGGGCTAAACTGCCCACAGCTGGTGGGGTTTGAGGGCTCTGTTGGGGGGTTGTAGTGTCAGAGGCCGGTTAGGGGCATTATCGGCCATGGCAGGGATCAGGTTGGGGGCACTATCGGGTGCTGCAATGCCTGTGTTGGGGACGGGTTGGGGGCACTATCAGCTGCTACACTGCTGGCGGTGGAGTGGTTCGGGGTGCTATCGGGGTTACACCGTCAGCTGCGGGGGACAGGTTATGGGTGCTGTTGGATGCTACACAGTGGTGGAGGGCAGGGGGTGGGGTGTTAGGGGTACTATTTGAGGGCTACATTGCTGGCAGCGGGGGGCGGATTAGGGGCACTAACAGGGCTGCACTGCTGGCAGCAGGTGGCAGAGGTGGCAGTGACAGCAGCGGCCTCCACGGAAAGGACAGTCCTTCCCTCCCTGGACTCCAGGCGTTACAAAGCAATTTTCTTGCTTGTCTTAAGTGTTTCCGCAGGAATACTGAGCATGGCAGGGCCCCCCACATCTGCTGTGGTTCCATGGGTTACATTCTCTCGCTCTGTGTTGTGGAGACTGCCTGGGACCCCCAGGCACTGAGTAACGTGCACCACATGGGGGATGGGGCTCTCTGGGTGGAGTCTCAGGAATGAGAGCCCACACTTGGGTGGGGAGAGCTGGCTGGGTCTGACTTTTTGTTGCTTCTGTTCTCGTAGGAGCGCAGCTCCGGTGGGCCCAGTGGTTCCTGTGGAGTGGGGAACCGGGCACTGTGGTGTCTCCAGTCCCCACCACAGGCTCCGATTCATGGGCAGCTTGGGCCGAAAGGGGAGGGTGGGTGTCGGTGCCTTCGCTGAAACTGGCACCTGCCATCCAGTGGCCAGCATGACCAAGGTGAGGCTTTAATGCTACCACTCTCGGCATCTGTTGTAGGTTTTTCAGGCTTTGCCCGCCCAGCAGTCTGTGCCCACTTGGAGGAGGAGGAGGGGCCACCCTGCCGCATGCTGGAGGTTGGAGCCTGCAGCCTGCAGATGGCACAGTAGTACAGCTTGCCTCGCTGCGGTTGGTGGCAGTGATGGAGACTGCAGCTCGACTCCAGCGATAGGAGGCTGGAGGTAGGAGGGTACCTGGTGGTGGCCACGTGGTAGGAGCCTTGTAGGGTGGGGCTGGTGTATTGAGGGCCACAGCAGCAGTGGTTGTATTGGCATGGGCATTAGTGGTGGCAGCAGCAGCAAGTCTGTGAGCCGGGAAGGGGATAGTAGGAGCCCTGCAGGGCCCAGCTGGCCTGGGGTGGGTAAGAAGCAGTGGGTGCTGCAGCATGGGCCTCGGTGGCAGCAGTGGAAGTGCAGCCAGGGCAAGGAGTCCTCCCCCACCTTTCTGCAGTCTCTGGAGGGCGCCCACCTCCTGCTGGCTCCTGAACCAGGCATGAGTGGCAGCATTGTCTCATTCTTAATAACATTTAGGGGATGACTATTTGTGTATCTTTTTGCTTGTTTTTTGTTGTGTGAATCTTGGACTTTTTCAAATTTCATGTATCAGGGAGTGGATAAAAGGTATCATAATAAGCCTTCTAATTCTATCACCTGATTTATTCCTTTCTTCCAGTCTGTTTTTTCTTATCACCATCATCTTGTTCTTTATTTTCTTATGCTGCTGCCTATATTTCTGGTTTCTATTCTTGTTTCTCCTCCTGTTTCTCCTGCTTTTTGTTTTCTTTATCCCAAGCAATGGCCTTAAACTGAAACTGAGTTAAAAGTAAACTACTTGTCAGTGTGCTGTATTTTTAAAATAATTGGTCCATTATTGTGTTTTGGAGATGAGAAAGTAGTTGTATAATGATTTACTTGAATAGCTTTGCTTTCGTGATCCTGTTAATGCGTTGTAAGTAGTTATGCCAGGAATCAAAAAATGAAGCATCAAATAAAATACTGATAGCAAACAGTCATATTTCATCTCTCTCCCATATAGTCTGGAGATAAATGCAAGTCATGGGGTTAAAAGTTCCAATTTATGAGATCGTTAAGTGAACCAAACTCCCTTCATGTTATTTTTCTGCCACAGTTTTCAAGAGCGTTGTCATTTGCATGAGCAAACCTTGTTCATCACATCTTTGCAACAGGGAAGGGAAAGGGAGGATCATGTGTATAATGTTTTAAGGCAAAAATTCACAACCAAAAACAAGGCTTTATAAACTTTTACCTTTAAGAAGCTGCAGTGTTGAGCCCTGTTTTATTCCTAGTATTACTGCCTTTGATACGAACTCTTTTTCTTAAGTGATCACTTTAGAAGTTAATGCATTCTGTTGACTGCTTTAAAGAAATAGTTTATATTGTGTCATTTTTTTCAAGCCCGCAGAATTGTATAAGGCCTATATATATATATATATATATAAGGCCTGCAATTTTGACACTTTTTAATGATTTATAAGGTTATGATCATGTAAAATCCTGTTGATACATGTGAGAATATGCGTAAGTACCGCTAGATAGCTTATTTTTAAGAGAGAGTTATTTTGAAGAGATAGAGATTGGTTGCAGCTTCTTAGGTGTATTTCTCAATGCATTGCCTCAGTGTTTTAAAGCGTAGAGAAGTTTGAATATGCTTTAACCTCATATAGTTCTTTGTTTATAGGGTGTTCAATATTTTTAAAGACTAAAGATGTCACAGCCCCGTTTAAGGTTCAGTAATATTAAGATTGGAGATTTATAGGGTTAGAATCCAACAAATTCAGAGGAAAATTGTTAAGTTATATAGCTGTAGAGCAGGAAATGAAACCCAGGTTCTAAGCTCTAAGGGGACCATGTCATACAAGTGCATCAGTGACTGGGCATAGAGTTGGCAGAATTACAGGATGGTTAAGAGTGAGCTGTAGAGCCTCACTCTATGTGAGCATGAATTTTATATAAGTATGTATGTATGTATTTATTTATTTTATTTATTTTGAGATGGAGTCTCACTCTGTGGCCCAGGCTGGAGTGCAGTGGTGTGATCTTGGCTCACTGCAATCTCTGTCTCCCAGATTCAGGCAATTCTCCTACCTCAGCCTCCCCAGTAGCTGGGATTACAGGTGCACCATGTCCGGCTAATTTTTGTGTTTTTAGTAGAGGCGGGGTTTCACCATGTTGCCCAGGATGGTCTCGAATTCTTGACCTCGTGATCCACCCACTTCAACCTCCCAAAGTGCTGGGATTACAGGCAGCCACTATGCCCGGCCGTGAACATGAATTTTTAAACTGCATGGTGTTTTGGGTCCCAGCTTCTCCATCTGTACAATGGGGACAATACTGAAGTTTTCTTTTTCTTCTCAGTTGACTGAATTATTTCCATAGTCTTGTCTGTCTTGCCACTCTTGTTACCCACATGAAAGGACCTAAGGTAATTTCTGACAGCCTGGGACTCCTTGTGCAAAACAGAAGGTGCCACAGACCGCATTTTAGGAGAAACCTTTGTTTTCCTCTTGGAACCCCAAGAACTGTAAAGCAGACAGGTCCATCTCAAAATCTAAGGCTCTGCTCTACTTTGCCTTGCTTTACCTGACTTTTTTTTTGATTTGGGTGGGCATCAAAAGTTAGGGGAGAGAGATCTAAAGAAAGTTGTGGATATGAACATGTATTTATGGTAAGATAAGTTATGAAGGAGAGAAATCTTAGAGAGGATCTTGTATGGCAAATTCTTGCACTAAAGTAGAGAGTGACTAATTAGGAAAGCAGGAAATATAGGACAACTCAGAAAGTCATAAGATGGGAAAGAAAAGCTTAACACCTGGTAGATCTTCTCCTGTCTAGAAGTATTGTATGTGTGATGTCTATATGAAGGAGCTCTAATTAATTGGATTAAAAGAAAATGAAAGCTCTTAAATAATTTGTCAGAAGAATAGAAGCTTTAATGCCTTTTATTTCACATGACTTCAGCAATCTTTGGGAAATAAAGACAGTTTTAAAATTATTGGTGGCAAAAAGTCTTCAAAATGTAGACATTTGATCTAAATTAAGTCAGAGGTTAAATTGGCTAAGTGATTTCATGTCATAAACCGTTTATTTGACTTTGGAAAATTTTCAGTTTACCTGGTTTGGAGCCATTAGATTTCTAGGTAAGGCCTGGGAACAGGTGGAGTTAGCCATGTCTCCTAGCTATGCTGGAAGAGTTAGACTTTATTTGCAGTTCTGTCTTGTATCCTGGACTCTGCACCTGGTATGTAATTGAAACTGCTTACATTGAAAAGAAAAATTATGTGTTTTTGGTTTTTAAAAGGCATGGGAATATGGTTTTTTCCAAAAAGTGAGTTTTGGCAAATTTAGAAAGTTTAAGAATTATTTTTACTTGTAAAAAAATAAAGTTTAAGCAAGTTATAGAAGGTTTATGAAAATTAACTTTGTAAAGAATTGTGTGTGTGACCAAGTTGACTAAAGGGACAGTAATGTTAGATGTAATAAATGCAGGTATCCTTCCACTTCATCTTCTGTTTCTTAGGTTATAAATATTCACTACGTACATTTCTAAAAACTCTTTCACTATAATATTAACACATAACTGTGTTCTCCTTGTATTGCCTGTTTTTCCATAGTATCCTGAAATTTCATTAGTAGATTTAGATTCAGAAGATGTTGGGGAAGCATCTTATGAGTGTTCTAAGTAAATTTAAGGCAAAGGGTTTTCTGTACATGGGTGGTTATCACAGCATCTCTTGTTGCAGCAAAACACTGGATAACAACATCAATGTTTATAAATGAGGAATTGTTCGGATAAATGATGATTTGTGCCTTGCGAGGCTCAACTATTCAAAAGCACCCTCTTTTCCTCACTTGCCTTACCTTTGGTTCTGGGCCTGGAGCCTTTCAGAGGTTACTCAGGACAATGGACTCCGGTTTCCTGTGACTAATCTGGACAGCGGCTTCCTATTTCATTCTTTAGCATCTTCCAAAAATTTGTGAAGATAATTTCTTCCTTTGTGACCCATACTCTTGGTTTACTTTGCAATTAACAATTTCATGCCTTCACTAGATTATCTGTGTGAAGGTGTGGGGTGTATGTGTTCATACTCTGGAGGGAGCAGAGGAAAACAGCCACAGCCAAATGAGTAATCTTGCACTAAATGTTCATTATAAGAATGTTGATACGTTCATAGATGGTAAATCTGTCAGTAAGGTTTACTTGTATGATTCTTGGTTAAGACTGCACTCACTGGTGATAAGTGTGCTGAATGGATCATAGGTGTTATACTTATGTGTGGGAATTGCATTCAAACCACCAATGCCTGCCTACTCAATTTTTGTTGCCTTTTGATTAAAACTCTTGCGAATGTTTCCCTGGCATGCAAATGTGGGAACCGCAGTTTGATTCTAAGTAGAAACTCTTTGGTAGTTGAAATGCCATAATAAGAGACACAGCTGTCAATGGGCAACAATTCACTGTTAAGGAATTTACATTGCTACTTGCCATATCCTTCTTTATCCAGACTTTGTGCCAAGAAAATGAAATTCTTTTTTAAAATTTTTTTCTAGAGTAATTGTATAATATTGCTGTTATCAAGCCTGATGCTGCAATTAGTAGAAAAAGTCTAGAAATTAAAAGAAAAGTATTTTCCAACTATGGTTAAATTAATTGCAAAATAACATGCTCTTCATTGTCAGATTGGAGACAAGCTTATTGTTAAGAGTGAAATAAAACATAATGTGTTGCTGGTGCTAGGTACCTCTAAAGCCTTTGAGCACGTTCTTCTTTACAAAGGCTTCAATCTACTCATGTGTCCTGTAAATAATCCTGCTCTACCAGCATCCTATGTAAATTTTAAAAATTATAGTTCTTATATTAGATTGTAACAAATGTTGTTGTTCTTTAATTATATGCAATGCAATCTTGTAATAAACTCACATTAGCTTGCCTTATTCCCTGTATGTTTGTTGTAAAATGTATAGTCCTTTTTAATATATGATAGCTTAAGGATGGAGTTAATATTTTGTTTTAGAACCAAAATCTTTTATCTTATATACAGGAAAATTACATTGGAATTCAGAGATCAGCAAACATTTCCTGTAAAGGGTGAAATAGTAACTGTTTTCAGGTTTGCGCAGCATGTGGTCTCTGACAACTAAACTCTGAAGTCATACCAAGGCAGCATCAGTAATGTTTAAATGAGTGAATGGGGCTGTGTTCCAATAAACTTTATTTACAAAAACAAGTGGTGGGCCAGATTTCGAGTGCAGGGTATAGTTTGCAGACCCCTGAACAATGAGTTTTTCTTGAAACAACACAATTGAATTGAGATTTGAAAGAATGTTGAAGCAGCATCGTTTGTCTGGGGTAATACTTGAGGTTTGTCATCTCACACCAGGGAAATCAGGGATGTGGACACATAAGAAGTGAGTTCAAGAGTGGATGATTAATAGGTGAAAGAAAGGAAAAGAGAACAGCTCTTCTGCAGAGAGAGAGGGGCACCTGAGTGGGTCTTCTGGTTTTGTGGTGAAAAGCACAAGGTTTTATAAAGGAGCTTGAGGTGGTGTCTGATTTACACAGGGCCCTAGAGATTGGTTGGACCAGGTGTGAATGTTTGCATAGCAAAGGGAGAAGCTGGCCATCGCACCCTAATCTTTTATTATGCAGACGGGTTCTCTACCTTACCAGCACCATATTGCCTGTTCCTTACTGTACCTGTGGTTGACAGAAAAGGGAAGATGGAGCCACCATGTTGAACATGCCTGGCCCACAGGTAGCCTTTTCCTATTGGCACAGCTGCCGGCATTCCCATGAGAGCTTATCAATGTCTGCAGCCCAATTTTACAGGATGCTCTTTGTTAGAAAAGAAATGATATGGGAGTTTCTTTTCATTAATAGAAAAACTTTACACTAGGACTTCCTTACCCCTCAGTGTCTACCTAAATAATTTCTTTTTAATTCCTACATCAATGTTGCAGGTGCAATAGAGAAGGTGACATGTAGGGGAGCTGTGTCAGCAGGGGTTGCATATCTCTTCATGAGCTTCCCATGATGCATTCTTCTTCACTTGTGGCAACATTAGCATTAATTAATCTACAATAAACTAGATGGGTCCACAGGTCATGGGACATACACTAGCTCTGCCAATTACATGTTTATTTAAATAACATTCTCTAAGGACAGTTTTTTTTTCCCCCAGATCCTAGTATGTATGTGGAGTTGGGGAGAGACACCAAACTGTACCCCATTTCCTCATATATTGCTTGTACTTTTAAAAGTGTTTGAAAGATAATATCACATACTAGTAGTTTACTGTTTCTTATTCAAGTTAGTTTTAATAGTCACTAGGGTGAATGTTTTTAAAATTGTATAGATATTTGGGTTGAGGCGATACTATAAATTATGAGTTCATCTCAGTTTTTTTGTGCTAGCATAATGACATTTCAGAGACATCATGCATATCTGCAAAATATTTCACCTCTCTTGAAAACAGTAAAAGGCTTCATAATAGGACAGACAAAAAATAAAGGCTTGGCGTAATGGCTTACACCTGTAATCCCAGCACTTTGGGAGGACAAGGTGGGTGGATCACTTGAGCTCAACAGTTCAAGACCAGCATGGGCAACATCGCGAAACCTATGTTTACAAAAACTATAAAAATAAGCCGGGCATGGTGGCGTGTGTCTGTAGTCTGAGATACTTGGGGGACTGACGCAGGAGAATTGCTTGAGCCTGGGAGGTCAAGGGTATAGTGAGCCGAGATCATGCCACTGCACTCCATCCAGCCTGGGTAACAGTGAGACCCTGTCTCAAAATAAGTAAAAATTTATAAAACAAAGAATGGTTCTAACTGTAATAAAGGAGAAGTTATCAAGCTTAAGTGCAGCTTAGATTTAATCTTTGATTTCCAGGTACTATATTACTTAAAAAATATGATTTGGATATTTAGAAGTTGTTCAAATTGGAAACTCAGGAGCGGGGTCACTGGTCACTAAGGTGTTAAGAGTATTTTTAATACCTTAGTGGATATGTAATATCAACAAAGCCAATGGAACCAATAGAGCATTTGCTTTCATAAGAATTTAAGTGTTGCTGGGTACTCTTAAATCGAGCTCACATTATTGGTGTCATTTAATATAATGACTGAATTTCTTTGAACCCAGTTTCCAGTTTTTAAAAATTATTTAGCTCATTAGGCTGAAAACTTCTCTTTGTACATTTTATTACACTTCAGTGTAATATGTGTAAGATGTACATTGCTTCTCTCTAGAAAGGTGAGACAAGTTGAAGCAGGGTTGGGGGTGGGTGCTTCCAGTTCATAGGTAGATAGGAGACAAACGATTGCATTCTTTCGAGTCTCCGATTATCCTTTCACTGAATACACAATTTACATGGGAGATGCCGTAGAGAAATAGTCACTTATGCCTGAGTCTGGCTTAGTGAATCTGCATTTTTACGTAAAAAACTGGGCAGAGAAAGTCATCAGATACACATTTGTCTCAGGTGAGGAGAGGGATGACTTTGGGTTCTGTCCTTTGTCCCCCACCTGTAAAGATAATCTATCAATTACCAATTTATATTTCCAGGGTCAAATTCAACAGAACTGTTTTAGTGTAAAGATCTTGAGGCCCACAAGAAATTTCCTTTCTGACACATTATGAGGGAGGTATATAGCTTTTGAAATCTTTGTAGTTATCTTATTATTTTATTATTTGGGTTTTTTTCTTTATTGACAAGTAATTGTATATACTCACAGGGACATAGTGATGTTTCAATACAGAAAATGTATAGTGACCAGAGCAGGATAATTTCTTATCCTTTGTTAAAAGAAAATAAATCTCCGGGACACCCCACTAAGCCAAGTAATAGTTATCTTATTTAGAAATAAAATGGGAGGCAGGTTTGCTTGATGGAGTTCCCAGCTGAGGCAGGAGAATTGCTTGAACCTGGGAGGCCAAGGTTGCGGTGAGCCAAGATCGCGCCATCGCGCCTTTGCACTCCAGCCTGGGCAACAAGAGTGAAACTCTGTCTCTAACAAACAATCAAAAACTATAGAAAAGCTATCTGTGAAAATGCTTTTTGATGTGCTGTTTTATGTCACAGAATGCAACCTGTGTTTTGATTCAGCAAGTTCAAAACACTCTTTTTGTGGAATCTAAGAACTGATTATTTTGATCCTATTGAGCTTTCATAAGAAAATATGAATATCCAGTTGTAAAAACTAGAAATAAGCTATCTGTGGAATGCTTTGTGAGGTGCTGTTTTATATCATAAAATTGAACCTGTATTTTGATTGAACTAGTTGAAGTTACTCATTTTGTAGAATCTAAGAAGTGACGTTTTGGAACTTCTTGAGCCCTTATTAAAAAATACAAATATTCAGTCCTAAAAACTAGAAACAAGCCATCCGTGCAAACGCATTGTGATGTTCTGTTTTGTATCATAAAGTTGAACCTGTGTTTTGATTAAACAGGTTCTGAACACTTTTTTTTTGTAGAATTTGTGAAGTGGCATTTCTGAGCCTATTGAGCCCCTTATACAAACTTACAGTTTTAAAAGCCAGAAACAAGGTATCTGTCAAAATGCTTTAGGATGTGCTATTTTATGTCACGGAATGAAACCTGTGTTTTAATTCAATACGTTCAACATATTCTTTTGGTAGAATCTAAGAAATGACATTCCCAAACCTCTGAGGCCTTTAAAAGAAAATACGAATATTTTCCTCCAAAAACTGGAAACAAGCAATGTGTGGAAACGCTTTGTGATGTGTTAGTGTCACAGACTGGAAACTTTGTTTTGTTTCAGCAAGTTCAACACACTCTTTGTAGAATCTAAGTAGTGACATTTCCAAACCTATTGAGCCCTTATAGGAAAATATGAATATTTAGTTCTAACATGCTATCTGTGAAAACGCCTTTTTTTTTTTTTTTTTTTTTGAGACGGAGTCTTGCTGTGTCGCCAAGCTGGAGTGTAGTGGTGTGATCTCGGTTCACTGCAACTTCTGCCTCCTGGGTTCAAGCAATTCTCCTACGTCAGCCTCCCTAGTAGCTGGGACTACAGGTGTGTGCCACCATGCCCAGCTAATTTTTGTATTTTTAGTAGAGATGTGGTTTCACCATGTTGGCCAGGATGGTCTTGATCTGTTGACCTCATGATCCGCCCGCCTCAGCCTCCCAAAGTGCTGGGATTGCAGACGTGAGCCACCATGCCTGACTGAAAATGCTTTTTGATACGCTGTTTCATAACACAGAATTAAACCTGTGTTTTTGTTAAACAGGTTCCAAACACTCTTTTTGTAGAATCTAAAAAGTGATGTATCCAAACCTTTTGAGCCATAATAAGAAAACATGAATATTTAGCCCTAACTGCTAGAAACAAGCTGTCAACACACTTATAAAGCATCTGTGATGTGATGCTTTATATCACAGAAATGAACTTAGTTTTGATGAAACAGATTCAAAACACTATTGTAGAATCTTAAGAAGTGACATTTCTGAGCCTATTGTGACCTTATAGGAACATACAAATATCCAGTCCTAAAGTCTACAAACAAGCTATCTCGGAAAACACTTTTTGATGTGCAATTTTATAACAGAATTGAACCTGCATTTTGATAAAACAGGTTCCCAATCCTCTTTTTGTAGAATCTAAGAAGTGATATTTTGAATCTATTGAGCATTTACAGTAACATATGAATATCTTGTAATAAAAACTAGAAACAAACTATCTGTAAAAAACACTTTGTGATGTGCTATTTTATGTCACAGACTGGAACCTGTGTTTTGTTTCAACAAGTTCTGAACTCTTTGTAGAATCTAAGAAGTGACGTTTTTGACCTTATCGAGCCCTTATAAGAAAATACAAATATCCAGCTATAAAAACTAGAAACAAGCTATCAGCGAAAACACTTTTTGATGTGCTGTTTCATATCACAGAATTGAACCTGTATATTGATTAAACAGTTTCCAAACACTTTTTTTGTAGACTCTTAAGAAGTGACGTTTCTAAGGCAATGAGGCCTTATAGGAACATATACATAATCCAGTCCTAAAAACTAGAAACAAGCTATCTGTGATAACCATTTGTGATATGCTGTTTCATGTCAGAGAATGGTACCTGTGTTTTGATTCAACAAATATGAGACACTCTTTTTGTATAATCTAAGAAGTGATGTCACCAAACCTATTGAATTTTATAAAAAATATGAGTAACCCTAAAAATGAGAAACAAGTTATCTGTTGAAAATGCTTTGTGATGTGTTGTTTTATATCAAATAATGGAACCTGAGTTTTGATGAAACAGCTTCCAAACAGTCTTTCTGTAGAATCTAAGAAGTGACATTTCCAAGTCAATTGAGTTCTTAAAAAAAAATGCAAAATCCAGTCCTAAAAACTAGAAACAAGCTACCTGTAAAAATGTTTTGTGACATGCAGTTTTGTGTCACAGAACGGTTCCTGTGTTGATTCAACATGTTCAAAACACTCTTGATGTAGAATCTAAGAAGTGCCGTTTCCAAACCTATTGAACTTTTATTAAAAAAGTAAAAATATCCATCCCTAAAAACTAGAAACACGTTACCTCTGAAAATGCTCCGTGACGTGGTTTTATGTCACAGAATGCACTTATGTTTTGATTCAACAAGTTCTAAACACTTTTTCTAGAATATAAAAAGTGGCATTTCTAAGCTTATTGAGCTCTTAGATGAACATACAGGTATCCACTCCTAAAAATGAGAAGAAAAACCTATCTCAGAAAATGCAATGTTATGTGCTATTTTACATCACAGAATGGAGCCTACATTTTGATGAAACAGCTTTCAAACACTCTTCCTGTAGAATCTAAGAAGTGAAATTTCCAAACCTATTAAGCCCTTATAGGAACATAAGGATATCCAGTCTTAAAAACTAGAAACAAAACTATATGTGAAAATACATTGTGAAGTGCTGTTTTATGTCACAGACTGGTCCCTGTGTTTTGATTCACCAAAGTTGAAACACTCTTTTGGTAGAATGTAAGAAGTGATGTTTCCAAACCTATTGAGCTTCTGTAAGAAAATATGAATATCCAGCCCTAAAAACTAGAAATAAGATATCTGTGAAAACACTTTTGGATGTGCTGTTTTATGCCACAGAATGGAACCTCTGTGTTTTTTTTGAGTTGACAAGTTCCAAACACTCTTTTTGTAGAATCTAACAAAGTGACATTTTGGATCTTACTGAGCCCTTATAGGAAGATGTGAATATCCAGTCCTAAAAATGAGAAAAAAAGCTATGAAATTGCTTTGTGACGTGTTGCTTTATGTCACAAAATGGGATCTTTGTTTTTATTCAACACTTTCAAAACTTTTTGTAGAATATAAGAAGTGACATTTTTAAACCTATTGAGCCCTTACAAGAAAATGCAAATATTTAGTCATAAATATTTGAAACAAGCTCTCTGTGAAAATGCTTTGTGATGTGCTGTTTTGTATCACAGAATTGAGCCTGCATTTTGATGAAACAGCTTCCACACACTTTTTTATACAATCTAAAAGGTGACATTTCCTAGTCTCTTGAGCCCTTATAGGAACATATGGATATCCTGTCTTAAGAACTAGAAACAAGCTAGCTGAGAAAATGCTCTGTGACATGCTGTTTTATGTAACAGAATGGAACCTGTGTTTTTAGTCAACAAGTTCCAAACACTCTTTTTGTAGAATCTAAGAAGTGACATTTTCTATTTTATTGAGCCCTTATAATAAAATATTAATATTTAGTTCTAAATATTAGGAAAAACCTACCTGTGAAAATGCTTTTTGATGTGGTTTCATATCACAGAATTGAACCTGTGTTTTGACAAAACAGCTTTCAAACACTGTAGAATCTAAGAAGTGACATTACTGAGCCTATTGAGCTTTTATAGGAACATACAAATATCCAGTTCCAAAAACTAGAAACAAGCTGTCTGTGAAAACGCTTTGTGACATGCTGTTTTATGTCATAAAAATGGAACCTGCCTTTTGATGAAACGGCTTCCAAACAGTTTTTTTTTGTAGAATCTAACAATTGACATTTCTGGCCCTATTGAGCCCTTATAGAAACATATCAATATCCAGTTCTAAAAACTACAAGCAAGCCATCTGTGAAAATGCTTTGTGATGTGCTGCTTTTTGTCACGGAATAATACATATGTTTTGATTCAACAAGTTCAAAACACTCTGTGGAATCTAAAAAGTGAAGTTTTTGAACCTATTGAGACTTCATTAAAAAATACGAATATTCAGCCCTAAAAGCTAGAAGCAAGCAATCTGTGAAAACACTTTGTGGTATGCTGTTTTATGTTACGGAATGGAACCTGCATTTTGATGAAACAGCTTCTAAACACTTTTTTGTAGAATTTAAGAAGTGACATTTTGGAGCCTATTTAGCCCTTATAGGAAAATACGAATATTCAGTCCTAAAAACTAGAAACAAGTTATCTGGTAAAACGCTTTCTGATATGCTGTTTTATGTCTTAGAATGGTACCGGGGTTTCAATTCAGCAAGTTTGAAACTTACTTTATGACATTTGAGAACCTATTGAGCCGTTATAAAAAATTCAAATATTAGCCATAAAAATTAGAAACAAGCTAGCTGTGAAAACGCTTTGTGGTATGCTGTTTTATGTCAAAGAATAATACCTATGTTTTGATTTGGCAAGCTCAAAGCACTTTTTTTTCTAGAACCTACGTAGTGACATTTACAAATCTGTTGATCTTTTATAAGAAAATATGAATATCCAGCCACAAAAACTAGGAAATATCTGTGAAAATGCTTTGTTACTTGCATTTTATGTCACAGAATGAAACCTGTGTTTTGATGAAACAGCTTCCAAACCCTCTTTTTGTAAAATCTAACAGTGACACTTCTGAGCCTATGGAGCCCTTATAGAAGCACTCAAATACCCAGTTTTAAAACTGGAAACTGTCTTGAAAACACTTTGTGAGGTGCTTTATGTCACAGAATGAAACGTGTGCTTTGAGTTGAACAACACACAAGTTTCCAACACTAGAATCTAAGAAGTGACATTTTCAAACTTGAGCCCTTATAGAAACATACGAATTTTATCCAGTCCTAAAAACAAGCAAAAGGCTATCTGTGAAAATGCTTTGTGACATGCTGCTTTGTGTCACGGAATGGAATCTGTGTTTTGATTCAAGTTTGAAACACTCTTTTTGTAGAATCTGGCAAGTGATGTTTTGAACCTATTGAGTCCTTATAGGAAAATGCAAATATTTAGCTGTAAAAATGAGAAACAAGCTTTTTGTGAAAATCCTTTGTGATGTGTTTTCTATCACAGAATTGAACCTTCGTTTTGATGAAATAGTTTCTAAACATACTTATTGAAGAATCTATGAAGTTATATTTCTGAGCATTTGAGCACTTATAGGTACATACGAATATCAGATTCTAAAAACTAGAAACGAGCTATCTTTGAAAACTATTTGTGATGTGTTGTTTGTCACAAAATAATAACCATGTTTTGATTAAAAAAGTTTCAAACACTGTAGAATCTAAGAAGTGACATTTCTGAGCCTATTGAGATTTTATAAGAAAATATGAATATCCAGCCCTAAAAACGAGAAACAAGCTATCTGTGAAAATGTTTTTGCACGTGCTGTTTTATGTCACAGAATGGAACTTGCATTTTGATGAAACAGCTTCACTCTTTTTGTAGAATCTAAGAAGTGACATTTCAGAGCCTATTGAGCCCATAATAAAAAAACAAACAACGAATATCCACTCCTAAAAACTAGAAAAAAGCTATCTGGTAAAATGCTCTGTGTCGTGCTGTTTCATGTGACAGAATGGTGCCTGTGTTTTGATTAAACAAGTTTGAAACGCTTTTGTTTGTAGAATATAAGTAGTGACGTTTTTGAATGAATTGAGCCCTTATAAGAAAATGCAAATATTTAACCATAAAAATAAAAAACAAGCAACCTGTGAAATCACTTTGTGATATCCTTTTTTTATGTCACAGAATGGTACCTGTGTTTTGATTTAACAAATTTGAAGCACACTTTTTGTAGGAACTGAGATGTGACATTTACAAACCAATCTTAAGCCACTTAGATACTCTGATGAGCCAACTGTGTATGTATGTGTGTGTGAGATCTTTGATTATTAAAACTGAAAAAATAATCATATATTCATGACTAGTAGACACAGTGTTTTAAAACTGATTCTGAAAGATTTTAGGCTTGGGCTTGTTTTAAAAACAATTGCATAGGTCCTGGAAACATGATGAATTAGTGGTTTCTCATTCCTAGTCACATGAAAAATATTTTATTACTCTTGTGAATGGCCATAAATAATATGCAGAATTTTTTCTCTGTCCTAACCTTTTATATAATTGGTTCTACAGTGTACATCACTGTGTGCAACTTTGTTTTGTGTGCTCAGACTTACATTTTCCAGTTTTCTCCACTTTGATACAATTGGTCCATGTTTCATACATTTTACATTTTCTATAGCATTCCTTTATATGACTCTACCACATTTTATTGAGTCTCGCATGCTGACAGGTAAGTAGGTGAATTAATAAATGAAGAATAAATAAAAATGAGGGCAAATTTCAAACAGGTGATTAATTTAGTGGTTGTAACCATGGACTCAGCAGGTTAGAAACAAAAACTGAAAGAATGCAAGCAGGCACATCATACCTTCTAATAGCCATTGGAACTATGACCCACAAACCATTAGCCTAGAATGATGGGACATATCTTGTCTCTAAAAAAGTTCACTGTTCAGTTCTCAAAGAATGGATGTAAAAATGGCAGATACCATTCCACATTATTTTACTTCTTTTAACCTTTACGCATAAAACTTGAGCTGCAGGGAATGTTACCTCCTGTTCTTAAAAAGACTTACAGTTCAGTGAGGAACTTACTCCTTTCTTCATTCATGTTTTCAAATAATATAGGGAAATGAATGGAAAAGTGAAGAGAAGTTGAAGACTATTATGGGGATAGCACAGAATTAGCCTCGTGGTATTATTGATCTGCCTTATTCCACAAATATTTACCAAGCACCTGCTGCTACATGCAATTTGTATACTAGGTGCTGGGGATACAGGAGATAACAAAGTCTCTGCTGTCAATGAAAGGGGTCAGTCCTTTGATTCATCTTTAGTTAATTTTAAGCACACAACAACTATCTCAAACTTTCTTCACACTTTCCAAGCCCCCGATCCTTCATGCACTCTTGGTAGATGCCTGACCTTACCTCTTACCTTACTAGAACCTAAGGCCACCTGGCATAAAATCCCTTAAGCACACTCAGATTTGCATGATTTTACAATGATGTCTGTTCCCAAAGCATCCTTACTTTCTTGTCTTGGAGCTGAGGGTGAGGAGCTCCTCTTTCTTTCCATCCATGATCTTGGAATGCGTACGACTGCACTTGTGACAGTAAATGCTCAATACAGGCACAAAGTTTGTTCTTTGTTTCTTCCCTGGGGCCTTCCTCCAGTGAATATCTCTTCTAGCGTTGTCAGTTGTATCCAACAGAAAAGCAGAGATCTCTCCATTGGTCCAAAAACCTAAGATTGACTCTCATTGATAAACTTCTCAAATGAAAATTCCTCCACTTTAGTCTTGATTACCACTCAAACGCTGTTAGACTGTGGGGCAGGTCGGTACCCTTGCCTAGTTCTGTTTCCACATCTACGTAACAGATAAATAATTGCGCCTTATCTATCCTGCAGAAGTGTGAAGAGGTTTGATGTGACAGCAGTGAAAGCAATTTAAAAAGCACAAAGTGCTATACATAAGAAGACATTTTCATAATTATTCTGCTCTAACATGATATCTGTATTCAGATGATCTCAAAGTACCTACCCAAGCACGGATTCTAACTCTTGTGTATGTAAGCAAAGGTGTAAGTCTGTCACCCTCCATGCAAATAGAATCTCCCCTCCCTTGGTCCCTGCATCTCACCATATACAGGAATTAATTCAAGATGAATCAGAGATCTAAATGCAAGACCACAAACTATGAAAATCCTTTAAGATAACCTAGGCCATACCCTTCTTGACAAAGGCTTTGGCAAAGCATGTATGACAAGTGAGACCTAATACATGAAAGAGTGGCTGCACAGTAGAAAATATTACCAACAGAGTAAACAGACAGCCTTCACAATGGAAGCAAATGTTCCCAAACTACACATCTGACAAAGGTCTAATATGTATGATCTACTTTAAGTCCTTAAATCAGATCAAAAAATCCAATTAATAAATGGGTTAGGGACATGAACACACACTGCTCAAAAGATGTAACAGCCACCAGTAAACATGAAAACATGCTCAACCTCATTAATCATCAGAGAAATGCAAATCAAAAGCACACTGGTCAAAATGGTGATTATAACACAGTCCACAAGAACAGATACCAGCAAGACAGAGGAGTGCATTGGGGCAATTGATCATGATTCTTACGGATAGTCACTTAGTGTTATTAATGAATTTCATAACAAAATGATCAGCATACAAAACTACAAAATTTGTTTTCTTCCCTGAGAAAGGAAAATAAAAACTTGGAATGCCGATTCACTATGCCAAAAGGGAAAAGTTAAGCTGAAAGCTGAGTCATGCAAGAAACTGCCTGCCTTTTTTTTTTCCTAAGCAGACAGCTACTGATAAATAGTTAAATTTCTCCACAGGTAGCTACTCTATGTTCATCTCATCTTACGTAAGGTGCTGATTTACTGAGCAGGAGAAAAATATATAACTGACTATTCCTTTACCTGTTTGTTTTCTCTTGCAACATGTGGATTCAGTAACGTGACCATACTCTCTCTCTTTTTCCCGCAGCCTGCTTTTCTCTTTTAAATACTGAAGCCCTAAAATATTTTTTGAGAAAGCACAGACCTGTTGCCCAGGCATGTCTTTAACCTTGGAAGAAGAAACTTCTAAATTGATAGAGATCTATCTCAGACACTTTTTCATTTACATCCCATTATCTCAGAAAGCAAAACAGGCTTTGTTCCAACCCAAAGTAATTTGTGAATATTCAAGCAGTATCATTCTGATGTAAAATTTACATAAATTCTTGGGTTTACCAAAATGCAAATGGGCAAGCAGATCACTGTTTATAGATAATGGCCTAAAAAATGGTAAGAGTAAGTGCTGTGGAGCTAAATGTTTCTGAGTCTGCCATTTCCTAGTTTTGTAGTTTCTCTCCGGCAAGTTTACCCGAAGTTGCTGTATGTTATTATCTTGATATTTAAAATAGAAGTAATAACTTTATTATAAATAATAGTTAATACCATAGGGTCCTTAGAAAAGTGTCTGGCATATAGTCACAACCCAGTGAATGCCATTATTGTTTTTACTATTTTCAGTATAATAATTGGTACTAATTTTGATACTGAGGTAAAATAATATCTGGCAGCTTTTAATTTGCTAATGTTAAATAACTGAAAATAACTTTAAAAAGTGAAAATATCCAAATCAGTGACAATGTTTGATTTATATAAAATAAGCTTCATATTATTTTTTAGCTTTTTTTGCTCCTAATTGTTTATTACTTCACTCATCACACTGATATCTGAGCACTTTTTAAAACATAGCCACTTTTCTCAGTTGTACTACTTACTCCCTTTTCTTGTAATCCTAGCCTTCAAAGATCCTTTCTCTTTTTTCTAACTCATTTCACAACTCCCTCACCTTGACCCGCAGTCATCTCTCTCTTGAAGTCAATTCCATTGAATTGACGACTTGGCCCAAACTTCACCCCAACTCAGTCTCTCTTCAGGAAGGAAAGTCCCCACACAAAAAAGGAATGTGTCTTTCAATTCATGTGCCCTTTTTGAAGAAGCTTTCCAGACAGCTCCCTTACAGTGATCTCCGTTATTCATCCTTTAGATAGCTGTGGAGTCCTACAGGAGCACCATGTGGACAGTCGTTCAAATGAAGCACACCTAAGCGCTTGCATTTTCTAAAGGCCCGTTGATTCATGTAACTCCCATACCTGCACAGATAAGATGTTCCTGCCTGAATGCAAGCAGATGGAAATGAAAATTGTATTCGCTGTTAAGGCTGATTGTATTACAGCTTAATGATTTGCATTTCAAAACTTGGAAGTTCTCATAAATACTAAAGTGAAAGAACAATTGGCTATATTATTAGGTAGGTTCTGGTGTTCATATAACCTGGTGCTAACTAACCTGCCTGAGTGAGCCTCAATCTTCATTACTGCAGCATTTGTAAGATATTAATGCCTGTTTGAACTCATGTCTTACTAAGATTATGGCCAGGATTGAGTAACATGTGGATATAAAGGCACTTGACAAATCAGAGTATTTCATAAATGTAATAATAATGTGCTACATTTATAACATCTATACTCTTTTCCTGTGTCTATCCTCATTTAAACTTTGAAGGTTCTATCATAATCAAAGATTTTGTAATCAGGTTACAATGAGTAGGATTTAACCCATAAGCAATTTTCAAATTTCCTAGATATGTTTTAAGTTTTCACATATATGTTGGTAACAAAATTCTGTTTTCAGTTTTGGTGTTTGCATTTTCTAAAACAATGTCTTGGGTACTTGCTCTTTGATGAGACACTGTGTAAACATAAAGAATGTTAGAAAACAGAACAGTTTATCTCAGCTTTTTGTGATCTAGATAACCTGCACACTGCTTTCTTGGCTCACTGCAACCTTCTCTTCCTTGGTTCAAGTGATTATCCTGTCTTGGCCTCCCGAGTAGCTGAGACTATAGGCATGTGCCACCATGCCCAGCTAATTTTTGTATTTTCAGTAGAGACGGGGTTTCACCATGTTGGCCTACATGATCTCGATCTCTTGACCTTGTGATCCACCTGCCTTGGCCTCCCAAAGTGCTGGCATTACAGGTGTGAGCCACTGTGCCCGGCCTGCACACTGCTTTTTAATAAGCTGATCTGTCTTCTTGTTTATATAGGCTGTACTATAGTCATTTAAAGTTCAAAATTACTGCTAAAAAGTAATTAATCCTTTACTTAAATATCCCTGCTGCTTCATGAGCTGTCTTACAATTTGGAGGAGTCTATTTGTCACTGATGTTTAAAAAAGAAAGTCACAGCAGGGAGGCTTTAGCTTCATTAAGGAACATTATTATAAAATGATCAAGGGCAATTTTTTTTTGTCCTTGTGGTACTGTTTTTGCAGGTCTACATTAATCTGAGCATTTAAACTAATAATAAATTTGTTATATCCTCTTTATCATTCACTTCGCCATGGTAGCCCCTAGTGGTAAAAGGAGATGTAAATTGCTCACATGTAAATTTCTTCCTCAGTTGAATAAAAAGGAGTTAAGCGTCTTTGGAAATGAGGGCCATAGCCTGTCAATAACTACATATATTCCTGTTTTTAAGAAATCAGAATTCTGGTGTCCAGTAAATGTAGATGCCAACATTATTTAAAAAGCGATTCAGCAGAGAAGTGTATTGAATTTTTGACCTACTCTGGCTTCCAGCTTTCATGGGAGCCTATACAGGGGGATGATGAAGAGGGATATAAGAGAATAAATGATTGCTCTATTAATCTACTTTAATTGATACTAAAATCTGAGAGCGAATTACAAGTTCCAGGCAGTAAGGCTTACCAATTCATTGCTAATTTCAGGGTTCTACTTTGCTTTCTTTTTGCCTTCAGCTCCTTGCAAAGGACATCCCTTTTTTTTTTTTTTTTTTTTTTTTTGAGACAGGAGTTTCTCTCTTGGTGCCCAAATTGGAGTGTAATGGCCCTTAACATCCGCTTCCTGGGTTCAAATGATTCTCCTGCCTCAGCCTTCTAAGAAGCTGGTATTACAGGCATGCATCACCATGCCTGGCCAATTTTGTATTTTTAGTAGAGACGGGGTTTCTCCATGTTGGTTAGGCTGGTCTTGAACTCCTGACCCCAGGGGATTCACCTGCCTCAGCCTCCCCCTCCCAAAGTGCTGGGATTACAGGTAGGAGCCACCACACCTGGCCAAGGACAGCCTTTTATAGTTCAGTTTCTCAGTTTATCTTTGACTATTCTTAATTAAGCTTGACCTGGTTCTCCACCACTGACGTTATTGGAGTTGCAAAGCATTTTGCTGTTACCATGATAGCTCCCTTTGATGGCTGTTCATTATTAACTGTTTTTCAAAAGTGCTGCTTTTAACTTTCATTTTATAAATATTTAACTCAATTTTTATAAAATGTGCATAGAATATAGAGGGTTCTGCTTACCTGTTTTATAAATACAGTAAAAAATCCCTTTTGTAATCTTACTAAGAATGTGTCCTTAATTCATGCTTAACATAAATTCTCACACAACTAGCAGTATCTCAAAAAATAAATGATTTAATAGTTTATGACCCTTATACATATAATTAATTGTAGTAAAATATCTTAGAAAATAGAATGAGTATTTTTTATAAAGATGAAAAATCCAGATTTTTTTCTGGTCTTAATATAAAATTAAATGTGTTAAAGGGAACTTATAAATTACATAGTAGTTCACTGCTCAGGAAAAGAAGTGACAAAGTAATTAAAGTGTAAAATTAAAAGGATTAATTTTTCTTAAAGGCTGATGAGTTAACAACAGGTATCAGTCTCTTTTCCTTCTCCAAACTTCAGACAAATGATGGCAAAGTAGTTTTTAAGAAGTCAATTTATATAAAAATAAAATTTTGTATGGTAAAAATTTAAATTGATTAATAAGTAAATAGCCAGTGTATGGTTTCAACAAGACTCTGTGAGGGTTGGACATTATAAAGCACTCTCCATTAGTCCCTGCCTTACTCCATGATACCTGGCACTAGTGGATTATGGTCCTCTTTTTCCTACTGAGATGATCTCAGAATTCTTCTCAAAACCATGCTCTAGGTAGCAAGATCCAATTCATTGGAGTTGGCGATTGAACTAGTACCTTTTCTCTATCTGTGTGCTTTAGGTAATTACATAGATATTGCCATTCTGAGGATTAGGGAGGAGACTGAGAAGTAGTACAAATACAACTTACGTGTACATGCCCTAAGTTGTGTTGGAAGTTTTTCAGACCCATGGCAGTGAAAATTTATTATAATTCTGCACTCATTTTTTGCCTATGGGGCCTCTTTCTTATATCGATTTTCTCCTCAATTGGTATCATTATTATGTGATTGTCTTTCAGTATTACGTTTTAGGGTCACTCGGTTCTTTATGATTGTCATAAATATTATTTAATGATAACGTTCGCATAGAATCTTTTCTTTTTGTTAAATCATTAAGCATGCTGTATTTCATGTAGTTCAATAGATTAAAGGAAAACTACTTGAAAAAAAAAAAAGTCAATTTATAGAGGTGAAAAACCTGCAGTACAGAGAGTAGGAAAGACGGTAACAGAATTGAGAGCAGTTGACATCCGTAACATTCCTATTATTACCTCTATTTTCTGGATAAGAATACGGAGAAGAGGAATCATTAAGCAATTTGCTGATCGTCACATATTCAGTAAGTGGCAAAGTTAGTATTGAAACCCAAGTAGTCTTGTTTTAAAGTCATACACTCAATCACTGTGCCGTAATTCAATAAATCGTGAAGGATGGGAAGCAGATGGAGAAGTGATTGATGAAGCAGGACTGAGAAAGTGCTGCCTATGTGCCCACAGTGTGAAGACCCTACAAGACATCAGAACATCATCCAGTGAAGCTGTGAGCAGCTCACCACTTGGAAAAACTGAGTGTTTTGGAAGGCAGGGATAAAGTGCAGTTCTGAAAAGAGAAAAATTCATGAAGTTCTAAACTGGTTGCGCTCTCTTACCCCACAGTGGGCAGTGGTCTCTCCATTCATCATTTTCTTTTCCCCGAGTCCCTTGAATCTTAAATATACTATTGTGTGAATTAAACTTCGTTAACATTAGACTTTGACCAGCGCTATTATCAGAAGTTCACATACCTAATCAAAGGACCTGTAACCTTCTTCCCCTCTGTTTCTTCACCACCAGTAGCCAATTATACTATCCCAGCTCCCATCCTAAAATCCCCTTCTAAAATACAAATAGCCAAAGATCATCAGTCATTTGAGCAAAATTTCAGCATGAGTAGTTGAGACCTACAGTAACAACTAAAATGGACTGGGATAAAACATAATGTTTGGAATCAACAGGAAAAATACTTATAACCGATATTGGAGCAAGAAAAAATAAAACAAAAAATATGAAAAATAGATAAATAGCTTTTGGAAAGGTATAAGAAATACAATTTTAAAACCAGTGGAACATAAGACAAACCATAAAATGAAAAAATTCTATTAATAAAAGGTCAGGAGTTGGGGGACTGTATTCTTTTTTTTTTTTTTTTTTTTTTTTTAAAGACAGTGTCTCATTGTTGTTGCCCAGGCTGGATTTGCAATGGCGCAATCTCAGCTCACTGCAACCTCCACCTTCTGGGTTTAAGCGATTCTCCTGCCTCAGCCTCCCAAATAGCTGGGATTACAGGCATGCGCCACCACGCCTGGCTAATTTTTGTATTTTTAGTAGAGATTGGGTTTCACCATGTTGATGAGGCTGGATGGTCTTGAACCCCTGACCTCGGGTGATCTCAAAGTGCAGGGATTATAGGTGTGAGCCACCGTGCCCAGCCACTGTATCTTTTAAAAATGTAATTGTCGTGGAAGGCAAGAAAGGTTTAGGAGGCTTTCCATATTGAAGAGGACTGAGGAGACATGGCAACTAATTGCAATACGTGATTCTAGACTGGATGTAATACTGGAGGACAATCATGCTATAAAGAATTGGCTCAATTGATAAAATCAGAATACTAGCAGTAGATTACATCAAAGTATTGTATCAATGTTATATTTACTGAATCTGACTGCCATACTATAGTTAAGTAAGAGAATATTCATAGTTTTAGGAAATACACACAGAAGTGTTCAGAGGTAAAGGGTCATGATACATATAACTTAACAAAAGACTTAGACTAATATGGGGTGTTTAAATAAAGGAGAATGACGTGCAATCTGAGAACAAGAAGTCCAACAGAGAAAAGCAAAAATAGGGAGTCAGCGAGCAACGAGTGAGATGGGAGCAGAAGGATGGAAGGCTGGAGGACTGACATCTAAACATATTAAGAACTCAAATATTTTGATTATTTTGTATATCTGAAGTTTGAAATTACCACTGACAATCTTCTAAACTTCAGGAAAAATGAAGCTACTATGCTACAAATGTAAACTTAAGAACAATATTTACATAGTCATCATAATGTAATTACGAAATATTGATTTCACCAAAACCGATTTGATTTAACACATTGAGAGAATAGTGGGAATAGAGTCCTGTAATTGGTGCACCTGTCCTAATTCGTATGTAGGTATTATAATAGAAAGTTAATAGATAATGTTTAAAATTGATAAATCAAGATAACAATATCAGCATATTAGGTTAAAAACAAGGTAATTACCAAAAGCACCAGATAAAAGAGCCAAACATTGCTTTCTCTATTGAATGGGACTACAGCATAGAGAAGTGTTAAGCAAGCTGCCATTATTCTTTTGCTTTTATGATAAGCCGCCTCTTAATACTATTTGATTCCTAGATCATGAGCTCCTATTTATAAAAATAAAAGCAAATTTTCAAAGTCAGAACAATTCATGCTGCTACAAAATCCCTAAAGTCATTTCAACAATACAGCATACTGATGATTATATAGACATTTTTCTTGTCTGAGTTCTTTGTCTAGAAACTTTTTAAAAGAAACATGATCCTGTATTACATGTAGCATGCTTTGGAAGAAAAACTATCTCCAATCAAAAAGAGTTTTTAAAAGAGCCCAGATGTTATCGTCCTTTGTATCTCTAAAAGCAATTGCTTTTATAAAATTAGGATCTACTCTTTGACTGAAATTTGAACGCTGAAGTTTTGTGGGTTTCAGCAAAAGATAGGCGCATAGCATACATACATCTCTACATTTTATGAAATATGATGGTGCAGATGTTAAAAATATTTGAAATGAAGTACTTCTGTTCTTGTTTTCAACTCCTACCCTAGAGTAAATGAAATGCTAATCACTTCTTGTATTAGTGATAGAATTTGTGAGTTTCCATAGATAAAATATGTTTACTGTAATTTCCAAATAGTTAACAGCCAGTAGCAATATCTTGACTTCAACAACTGGTGTATGAGGGTCTATATTAAAGTGTTTATATTATAACTAGTATAACAGATGGTATTATTTGTTACAGCAGGTCATAACACTAAAAAATTAAACTCACACATCTACAATTTGATCACAAATTTCAGTGGCAGTGTCACTTATTCTATGAAACAGAGGCAGTAATTGCCGAAGTACTGCCTAAAAATGTAAGAAAATTCTCATTACACAGGGTAAGATAAAATTGTTGACTTATTAAACAGAAATTCACATCTATCCCGCCAGAGGAAAAAAATGTGTACATTTAATATCTACTACACTCAGTTGAATTTTCAAAGTAATCTGTCATCTCTACCATGAATATAGGAAACAGGAGGATAACTGCTGAATTTTTGGTATTTGACACCTAATATATAGAACTTTAAAGGAGGTTCTCTATTATATAAATAATCTTTGAAGAAGAGCAGTTTGTTTTTGGACAACCAAAAAATTATTTGTTTAGCTTCACAGGAATTTTAAAGCATGTTTTCACTTTATTATTAAACAGTAACATTGAATATACTGTTTTTTTTAATCAGTTCTCATTTTTTTTCAACATACAGCAGATGACTTTAAAGAACTCTCACCTTCCTGGTTTTCTTTCTAAACTGAGATTATTTCTTCTCTCACTTATGGCTCCTATTTTCTAATGGCCATGTCTCAAAAATTTTTTATTCTAGCATCTTTTTTCCTTTTATCTTGGTTTTGCTGTAGTACTAGATAGATGGTTACTTGTGAGAATCTCAAATCTCTATACCAGGCTCCAACTTCTCTCCCTCTCCCTCTCTTTTTGAGTTAGGGTTTGGCTCCATCACCCAGGCTTGGAAGGTCATGGCTGATTGCAGCTTTGGACTCCTGGGCTCAAGGGATCCTCCCACCTCAGCTTCCTGAGTAGCCGCGACTCCAGGTGTACAGCATCATGACTAGCAATTTCATTGTTTTTAGAAATGGGGTCTTGCTCTGTCACCCAGGCTGGTCTAGAACTCCCAGCCTCAAGCAATCCTCCTGCCTCAGCCTCCTAATGTGCTAGGATTACAGGCGTGAGCCACCACACCTGGCCAGCTTCTAAGTTTCAGTGTTGTACTTCTAAATTCTTTCTCATTCTTTCTCATACTTATCTAATATTTTTTCCCACCATGTCAAGCCCTTAAAAACTCAGCATGGACAAAATAAATATTAACTTTTTTGAGATTGATAATTGTATGGTAGTGCTTATTACCTCAAAAGAATTACTGGGGCAACAGTATAATCCAGTAAATGGGGGAAATAGCGGATATTAAGACTGAAATGGGATCATAACTTTTTAGTTGTATTTGCCCACATTAATTGTTTTAAAGTGGGGGTAAAGGCCTGGAATATGAAAAGAAAACAGGAGGATATAAAGGAGGTTGTGAAAGATGACTCAGAACTTGAAACAATGTTTCACTTCAGTAAATACATGTTGGATGCATAGAACAGAGAAAAACAGAAGAAAAGAAGGAAAAACAAACTCCATAATTTAAAATATTGATGAATGTGACAATAATTGTATCTTCAAAATAACTGAGAAATGGTAGAAACAAAAATTATAAGATTCAACTATATATTACTTATTCTTGACAAAGATGATAGTTGCAAGCTGAAGCCAAAATGTGTAACTAGGATTAATGCAAAGATTTCAAGAGAAACTTCAATAAAGAATTACTGATGCAAGCGCTTTCAGAAAGCAAGGGTAGGGACTACCCATTAGCTCTTGTTTAGAAAGATAAAGGTCACAAATAAAATTAGCATTTTAATCTATACATTTTCAGCATTATGTCATAAATTTGCATGTTTATTACAAATGGGAAAAGGTTTCCTGTAATATATCAAGATTAGTTTTAATAGTTTCAAGGACCATTGATTTGTAATCTTAAGACTATTATAGTGTTGTGGAAAATTAAATATAATTGGTGTTTTAGGAAAAGTTGTTCATTGAAGTTTCCATTTTATGTGCCTTAACAGATTAATTTTGCTTATTAATTCTGTGATACTTAAGCACTGCTGTAAACTTCACAGATTTGGCAATAACCACTATATACTTAATGAGTACAAACTATGGAGTATTTCCATATTAAATTAGAAGAAATATTTAAAAGCACTTCTGCTTGTGATGTCACTGGGAATGCAACACAATATAAAGTACGCATATTGCTGGGGGAGAAGCATAAAATAAAGTACTCATGGGGCAAAAACTTAAGACTCACCTAAATCAAATCTTTGTTTCCAGGATTATCTTTCATGATTATCCTTTGTTACAAAAAAACATTGCTATCTGTCCTTTTCTATGTGTCCTCTACATTAAAACTTACTATTTATATACATACTATTCCCTACATCTGCAGTGCCATTGCCAGCTCACATATCTGCCCTCTTAAATTTATATCAAATTCAACTCCCTTCAAAAAGCCTTCTCAGTTGCTTTAACCCAAGCCAGTAGTTTGTCTTCTAGAAAACAGTTGATGCCGATGCCTCCTTTTCCTTTAGCAACTGAAAATAATAGTATAGTTATTTAATGTGTGTGTGTGTGTGCATGCGTGTGCATAACAACATCATACTATTTAGTAGTATCTATATCAAGTATCTGCTACAGTGGATGATAGATGACTTCACGACAGAAATATGTTATTCATATCTGTATTTCTCACAGGTCTAGTGTTGTTGCAGGATTTTTTTAAGGAATCGGAGAGACTGATGGGGTTCAGGAGGATAATTATTATTTAGGTGCACCAGCCCAGTCGGATTAACATCCAAAGGACTGAGCCCTGAACAAAGAGTTAAGTTACCTTTTAAGCGTTTTGTAGGGTTGGGGGAGATCTGTGCAGGGGGAAGCATGTTAGCGAAGTGAGAAACAAAGACAGTTATTCAATTAATTGAGTCATGCATTACATCTTTTCTTACTTTTCAAGGAAAAACATGTTTTGCGACTTGAGTTTATCTGTCTAGTGACCTTGCAGCTGCCCAGCTAGGGAATCAGGGTCTTCACAATGCCTGGGAACGGACGGGAGAGAAAGCTCATTAGCCACAGAAAAACAAGCAGTTAGTTTTTTAAAGGACTCCAGCTCTTTCTCTTTCTCAGGGAGGACTGGGTTTTCTTACATACAACAGAGTTTCTGTTTACACATTCTTTAATTTCTTTTAATTTCGGTTCCAGTGCAGTGCAATGTTCATAGTAGATGCTTAATATTTTTTGAATTATTGTATCTTTAGTCATTGAGAGCCATCATTTTGAGAGTCAGTCTCATTCTTTTAGCCCTAGATTATTTTTATTTTCCTAAGATATGTGAATAAAGGGCACAGGAAAAAAACACAGTTGAGAGTTTTGGATAGTAGTAACCTAATTCAGCCAGATTTTACTTCATATTGGTTGGAACTCTAAGTTGAGTGCAACTAACATGAGACTTATTTTGATTTATCGTAAACATATATTCTTGAATGACTAATGAACACTGCTTCATGTGAACAAATTTTCACCTTCTGATAATTTCCAATATCACACTTTGAAAAACATTCCCATTGTAGTGCTCTAGAAAATACAATTTCAATTGTTAAAATTCAATATTACTGTAATTGTTGACAATATTAAATAACTTTTGTTGTTACATGATGCTAGCTGCAGCTTAAATTTCAGATCATGAGTGCTGTTAATATTATATAGTTGGAATTAGTTCTGAGATCAATGAATCAATGCTGTCTTAATGTTTTGTCTTTAATTTTTATACCACATTTACTTTGTGAGTGGATTTCATAAAAGGAAGTTGTTTTATATTGCCAAGCTCATTATCTTGTGTTTTTGTCCAGAGCTGAATTCCCTTTTTCATCAAAGGACAGGGAGAGCCCATTATAAACTATTCAGCAATGCTGATTTGATGGGTAGGCCACTTACTTTAGGTGGAAAGGAGGCCAGGCATGGTGGCTCATGCCTGTAATCCCAGCACTTTTGGATGCTGAGGAGGGCAGATCATGAGGTCAAGAGATTGAGACAATCCTGGCCAACATGGTGAAACCCTGTCTCTACTAAAAATACAAAAATTAGCCCAGCGTGGTGGCGGGTGCCTGTAGTCCCAGCTACTCAGGAGGCTGAGGCAGGAGAATGGCATGAACCTGGGAGGCAGAAGTTGCAGTGAGCCAAGATCATGCCACTGCACTCTAGCCTGGTGACAGAGCAAGACTCCGTATCAGAAAAAAAAAAAAAAAAAAAAAAAAAAAGTGAAAAGGAGAGAATTTTCTCTGCAAATATCTAAAGGTCCTTTACACAAAATAAAAAAGACATTTTACAGGAATAACAAATACGATGCTATAAAATGAAAAATGAATAGTGTAAGCTTGACTAGTGATAGCTGATCTTGTATTAGTTGTATTAGGTTAAAGAAAAGAAAGAACAAAGTGAACTTAGCATCTAACTCGGTAGCAGTCATCTTTCTCTCTCTACAGACATGTGCAAACACACATGCAATTTGCATTTTGGAAGCCAATTTACTTTTTTTGTTTTTTGAGGCTATTTATTTTCTCTAAAAATTAATGCTTTAGTAAGCTATCCATTATTTTTGCTTGGTAATATCAATCAGTTCTCACACCTATAAAGTGCTTAAACTTTTATAAAACATTTGTAAAAGGCTTTCACAAATATTATACTAGTTGATGTATAAAATGGAGACGAGTTAGAACAAATGAGTGATTTAAATCTTAGAGGCTTAAAAGAGACTTAATATGCTCTTGCGTACGTAACTTATGCATGGTAGACTAGATATTTGAGCCTCAGGAAAAATCAATACTGTGACTGCCCACTACACCTTTTTTGCTATGTCACCAACTCTAAACTATCATTGCACTCCTTTTATTTTCTGTGATCCTTCTAGTTTCCAGTTAATGTTATGATGCATTTATGATATGCATATTGGGGGAGAAGAACAGAAGAGAGAAGGATGAAGAATTATCGAGAGTAAATTCACTGACACAGAAATGAAAGAAGAAAAATTAAAATGCTTACCTTCACAGACCTGTCTCCTCTGTCCGTGAAGGATAATTTGGGTCTACTCAGTCAACCTGGACAGCGCTTCATCTACACCCTTCCTTAACAAGCAGTATTTTGTTTTTTGAAAGGTGATAATGGGGAGGGCCAAGAGAGAAAACGCCTTTAAATAGGTGTCTAAAAGAGAGTTTAGATGAGGATGAATCATTTTTTTGGGAGAGGGGGTCCCCTAGGATGCTTAATTTAAGAAGTTTTACATAGAGTTATGTGATGAATGTGCTCCACTTGTACTACTTCATCATGTTAGAAAAATGGGTTATTTTGAAATTACAGCTGTTTCATTCTCTTTTGTCGTAATATTGCTCTGATTTTGGATAACATGAGTCACAATTTTATAAGGGCACACAGAGATAATGGACAGTACTCATACTTGAGGTCATTACCACCTATCACAGCAGTCACACAGTCTGTAGAAAAAGAACATAAGAAGTACTACTAGATAAATCAGGGCTATAAGACTACCCCACTTAGGGCTGGAAGCACCAGGGAAATCTTTCTGAGGAAGAAACATAAATGTTTCTTTCTCCTTAAGGAGAAAGAAAAACCAGACATCCTTAAGGAGAAAGAAGAACCAGACAACTAAACTGGAAAAAGTTGAGGATACCTGCAGTACATTTTACATACTGATCTAGTACACAATATAAGTGAGCATGATACGTATGTTTATTTGTTAAATGGGTCAAATCTAATTATTATAAATACGATTGAAAGCACATGTCTGTATAGTCACCCTTAAAGGCCCTACCCAACACCATCAACTTCTCACCTGTTTCTTCTGCATCTAATTTAGTTTGTTCCTTCTTATTTTCCCAAAGAGCCCAGCACAGATGAGACACACTGACTGTAGACCACGCAGAAGTACATTACTAATGAGCAAGAGTTTACAGTAATATGATGCTGTCTTTCCAATAAAAATGTTTTAAAAATGAAACAGGAGAGGAGAATACAGATCACAAAGAAATGGTCTCTTGACACACCCACACTCGGCAGCAAACAATATTTTTAATCATTTTTCTTTGTTTTTTTCTGGCAATCATTCAAAATTCTAAATAATATAAGAAACTCACTTCTGGATTTAAAATTTCATAAAAGTTGAGGAATTCGCTCACAACATATCTTGGCTTCCCTTGTTGTAACTGCTATTTCATTATATTCAGTTCCTCTAGTGGTTACTTTTACAACTCCTTATACGTCTTCTAAGCTGTATACTAGGACCTGTTATGTTGACACGATATCCACACACTATTCATGAGGTGCCATATTACCTGACAGTCTTACCTGGCCCTTTCTCCAGCCATCTTCCACCCTCTATCAGTTCTACTATTAGTTTTAAACTGTTAAGTTTTACAGACTTTTACTTTTTACCTTTGCAAGATAAGATTTTATTGTGAAGGTCATTTAAAAGACATTGAGTAAGGAAGCAGGCCTAAGACTTAAGGAATGTGAATTCCAACTTATATTATTTCCAACCCTGTCAATACTCTTTGTCATGTCCACAAGGTGCCCTCTTTAGCAATCCCTATTTTTTAGCTTCCTGGAGAAAAGACCTTTTTTCCATAAGCCATGTTCATCTTTTTTTACAGTAGAGCTTTATTTTTAGGAAGGAATTTGTTAGTTGGAGATGGGTAATTAAAAAAGAATCATGGTAGATTTAATATGTTCAATAAACTAGGGAGTCTCAGGGTTTTGAGTATTTGCTTATCATCTTGCTGCAACCAGAAACCCACATGTGGAAATGATATTCTGGAATAACGTTCTACAGGAAGTTGTTCTGTCTTTGCATCGTAAATGTAGAGGGCTCAGGTGCTCCTCTGGACCTTGGTCTTGAAAGGAGGCTTCATTAATCTCTGCAGTTTTAGTGTCAACAGCAATGTCATAGACTATTGGAAAGTGGTTTCATTTTCTTTCAGGTCCGTTAATTCTGCCATACATACTTAAAACTGTGTAAATGTCATCTTGTCTCTCAAATTCACTGAGTTGATGAGTAAGTTTTTGTGTCAACTATTGAAGACTCCCATGAGGTGTGCTTCTAGCCACCAGAGAGAGTATCATGTGCAGGGAGGGAACGTGGGCAGCCCCGTCCTGTGTGTGCAGCACTGCTCAGCTTGGGGAATCTCTGTTTGTTCAGATATGATGAAAAAAGAAAACAAAATTCACTCTGAGAATTTCTGCAAGCTTAAAGAGGAAGGAATTGAAAGAAACACAGCACGGGGTGCATTTGTAAAAATCCTTTTCTACCTGAGAATAAATAAAATTTTGTAAAATGTCTGTTGAATACTTTAAACAAAGTTAAACTTAAAAACATAACTGCCCATTAAAAAATGAACATAACTTAATGTGATATTTCAAATAACATTGCCCTTACAAATGCAAAATTAAAATATATTATGGATTTTTTCAGATTAGATCTATTTTATTTAGGTGACTATATACAGTAAATCAGCATATACTCTATATACATATACTAAATCAATGCATTTATATCTCGTAGTAATGAAATCAAACTGGCACCCATTCAACAATAGAGATGTTGGCTGGGTGAGATGGTTCACGCCTGTAATTTCAGCACTTTGGGAGGTTGAGACCGGTGGATCACCTGAGGTCAAGAGTTTGAGACCAGCCTGGCCAACATGGTGAAACCCTGTCTCTACTAAAAATATAAAAATTAGCCAGGCATGGTGGTAGGTGCCTGTAATCTCAGCTACTCAGGAGGCTGAGGCAGGAGAATCTCTGGAACCCGGAGGCGGAAGTTGCAGTGAGCTGAGATTGCGCCACTGCACTCCAGCCTGGGTGATGAAGCAAGACTCCAAAAAAAAAAAAAAAAGATGTTACACTGCCAATCATGCTGATCTTCTCTAAGCCCATAGGACTCTCCAAATAAAAGTATAGTTTAACTATAACTGTTATAGGTTGGGCATGGTGTTCACACGTGTAATCTTAGCACTTTGGGAGGCCACAACGAGCAGATCACTTGAAGTCAGGAGTTCAAGACCAGCCTGCCCAATATGGTGAAACCCCAACTCTACCAAAAATACAAAAAATAGCTGGACATCTTGATACATGCCTGTAATCCCAGCTACTTGGCAGGCTGAGACGGGAGAATTGCTTGAACCTGGGAGATAGAGGTTGTAGTGAGCCAAGATCATGCCACTGCACTCCAGCCTGGGTGATAGAATGAGTCTCTGTCTCAAAACCAAACAAAATGAACAAAACAAAATGAAAAAATACCATCTATTGTATATACATCGAGAAGTTTATGAGTCACACACAAGCTTTTGTTTCTTTTAGTAATTTGTTAGATGGAATTTTTTTAAACTTCAATTTTTTTTACAGGGTAATTATATGCGTCTTTGAGACAGATTCTTTTTTCATTTTTAAGCAGACTGACAACACTGGTTCTTTAATATGGATGCATTTTTTTCTTAACTCTGTATGTGGAGTGGTCAATCTTAACTGTGCGCATAAGTGAGACTCACATGGGAACTGAGCAGTAGACAGAGCAGTGCGAGGCAGGGCTGGCTCGGGGGTGCCAGTCACCATGCCACAGGAAGGTGTGTCTGGGCCTAGACGCCAGGAGGCTCTCAGGGCTTGTTTCTCAAGCACCTGGGAGTGATCAGAGCCACCTGGCCCTGCCTAGTGCCCTCTGCTTAGGGCTCATAGTTGTGACCTGCCCGTCCCCTGGGATCACACAGTCCCACTGCTGCCCGTGACCCTGACATACTCAGGCAGAAGGGCCTAGGGTGGGATCAGAAAGCTGGGGGATCTTATTTGCATGAATGGACCCTCCCTCTCTCTGAGTATGAAGAAGGGAAGGGAAAGATTTGGGGGAAGCTCTGCTTCAGCAGTGGGCACAGGAAGGACTTGGGACAGGCTGCAGCATGGTGTGGCCCTTCTCACCCACCTCATTGACTGCACAGGTGACTGGACGCAGGGCCAGAGGAGGGGCCCTGGGAAGCCCATGGGGCTCTGCATCCTCTGCTTGTCTCTAGACCCAGAGTCACAATGTCTGTTTCCCTCCTACTTCCAGGGTCCTGGGCCCAGTCTGTGCTGACTCGGCTGCCCTCAGTGTCTGGGACCCCAGGGCAGAGGGTCACTATCCTCTGCACTGGAAGCAGCAACAACATCACAGATATTTATCCTGTGAACTGGTACTAGCAGCTCCCAGGGGCTTACTTAGACTACTCATCTATGGTGATAGTGATTGACCCTCAGGGGTCCCTGACTGATTCTCTGGCTCCAAGTCTTGCCAACTTAGCCTCCCTGACCATCAGTGGGCTTTGGCCTGAGGATGAGGCTGATGATCACTGCTAGTCTTATGACAGCAGCCTAGATGCTTGCACAGTGCTCCAGGCCAGTGAGAAAGTGAGACAAAAACACACTGTGTGGTCAGCAATGAGGCTTCCCCTGCACCCCCTGCTCAGCCAGATCAGCTGGTTCCTTCTTTTTCTTTTTGGCCTAAAACTGGAGTCTGAGAACCTCTTCAGGGTAATTTGTGTAGGGGATGTACCTCACCCCTAGATAATATCTGCCCTCAAGCCCACATTTTGGCAACCACATCTTGTGTAATTTTATCAAATGTAGCAGATCTCTCTGAATCCCAGGGGCCAGCTGCTCTGGGGCAGAATCCATGAGGGGTGAGTCAGTCAACTGGGGCTTCCACAGCGGCATACCACAGACCAGGATCTTCACCAGCAGATACTCATTTTCCCACAGTTCTGGCATCTGAAAAGATCTGATCAAGGTATCAGCAGGTTGTGTGTGTGTGTGTGTGTGTGTGTGTGTGTATTTGTTCCTGGCCTCTTTTACTTGCAGGTGGCCATCTACTAACTTTGTCCTCACATGGTCATCTCCAGGTCTGTGTGTTGTTTTTGTACAAATTTATTATGAAGACACCAGTCCTCCTGGAGTAGGGACCCATTCTTATAACCTCATGCAATTTTATTATCTCCTTAATGACCCAATCCCCGAATTTAGACAAATTGGTTGTTCATTTGTAAACATTGAAAATTGGAATGGACATAATTTGATTCACAACAAGAGACCAGGGGCCCAGGTCCAGCTGCGTCTTACCCAGGAGAATTGATGATGCAGAGACCATCTGTCCACTCCATTGACTGAGCACCTACTATGTGCCAGGCTCTGGATAAGTGGGAATAAGAAATGTTCCAGGAACATGAAGAAAGGTGAGTTTTCAGGGGTGGGGATACCACACAGAGGGAGGGATTAATGAGGAACATGCAGAGTCTGATTAAGGTTGTAAATCCAACTACTGCATATGCGATGGACGAGGAGAAAGGGGGAAGAGTCCAGACAGTACCAGACGGGACCCTAGTTTTGACACAAATGTCAGACTGTGGAGTCCTGGATGATGATGCAGCAGGCAAGCTTGAGAAGAGAGGCCATAACCACATGGTTCAGGGGTCAAGGTGCTGAGAAAAGAGGTGCAGGAAGAGAGAGATGTGGGCAGGCATATCTGGGCTTGTGTGGGGAATGGTTGAGCTGCAGTTAACTGAGACAACAGGATTGACCTCATCGAATGACATAAGATTATTAAGTCTGACACTTTCAAGAAATATGATCAGCTCTGATAAATTTGGCTGTTCATCAGAAGTTCTAGAAATGCATGTCTTTAAGAGACTCTCATCTCACATTTTATGAAAATGTCACCAGTGTCTGTTAGACTTTCCAAGTATTGTTAGAAGACCAGACTCAGGAGGACAAGCCCTGTCCTCTTGTCCTCAATGTTGCCCACATATTAGGAACCCTTGGCTTTGGAAAACCACAAAATCCCATAATTTCTACTGGGATCATTAATAGAATGTTTATGGTTGAGATGATAGAAATGGTGTGAGTTTAAATATTTCCAGAATGTTATTTCCTACAACAAAAAACATGTGAACCCCTACTTGGCTACTCTTATTTCCTGGACTGTACAGGCCAAGGAGGATGTGGACTTTCACTTCAGTTGGACCTGAGGCCTTAGAGAAAAGGGTCTGCAGTCCCTCAAGGCAGGGTCAAGGCAGATGGGTCAACACATCCTGATCCTGTTTATCTCATGTGGGGATGGCTGTCCTGGAAGACAGATCTTAGGAAGAGCTCATTATAGCCCAGGACAAATAGAATCTAGAAGGAGAGACAAAGAAAATTCTATGAGAAGTCAAAATGTGATAGAACATATCTAAAAAAAGACAAGCGCCAACTGCAGCACGTGGGAGAAAGGAAAGACTCATTGCAGTAGTTTACATTAGAAGAAAATGCTGATGAGGTCTGTGTTCTCTCCAATATGTGCACTTTATGTTAGCAAAAAGTCATTAAGTTGTATTTTTAGAAAATATACCTTTGCAAAAGTTCAGTTAGTTCCTTCCTGTATTAGACACATATGAACAAAAGTGACCAGAGGGCTAGAGCTAAGCCAGGCACAGCCTATCATGCAGGATCCGGGCACAGGGATCGCACTTAATATGCAGAAGCCAGGCAGAGGGATCACTCATCATGCAGGAGGGAGCCTCGTCCTGCAGGAGCTTATAGCTTCATAGAGGTTGACCTGGAAAGTTCTCTCAGAGAAAGTAGGACAAGAGGTACACTGTGGTTTTGCTTTGATGTTGTAAGGCCAGAGTTGGCTGCAACCTTTGGGCCATTATATTAGGAAGCTGCATGGTCACTTTTTAAAGAACCAGCAAAAGGCAGGGTTGATGGACACTGCCTGATTCCCTGTGACTCTCTTTCCCGTCTCCACAAGGAGGCCATGCCCAGGATGAAATCCTATGTGGGGAACAAAATGCCTTTGAAGGCCCAGGCATCACATCCACACCCCCAAACCTCCAAAATGATAGAGTCTTCTGCTCCCTGACCCATTGGGAACCCCAGCCTTAAGGACAGCTGGACCAGATCACCCAAACCATCTCCTCTGACATCATCATGGTGATGATGGAGTTCTCTGACTGCTTTGGCAAAAACAGGGCTGACCACATGACAGAGAGATACACAGTTTATAGAGGAGAGAAAAAGAACAGGAAGGTTCCATCATGTGCATCACTCTGTCATCCACCCTCATCCTTAATTCGTGTGGGGCCATGTCCTGTGGATGTTGGGAGCTGAGCGGGGGACACTGACCAGGCTGTTGCCATTTCACACAGCTACAGCTTTGACTTTCCTAATTTCTCTAGGTCTAGTCAGTTCCCAGACAAGTCACACTGACTCCCACCCATGAGATATTGATCTGGAATTTCGTAGTCTCAGGAGAAGAAACCAGCAAAGTGTGCTCATGATGTCTCCTCCTTCCAGAGTGAGTAAGGAGGACAGAGAAGGCCCAAGGAGAGAAACCAGTGATCAGTTGCTCACCATCTCCTAGGCACCTCTTCTTCACCTGACCCTCGTCACGTGAGGACCAAAACCAGGGATCAGCACCAGCACCTTTAGCTCTCACCACACATGCCATGTGATGTGCCCTTCTGCTGCCATCCAAGCACAACTGATCCCAAGGTCACCTCTGGGTCCCTACAGAGATTCACTACCTCATGGCATCCTGGGCACAGTGGTCTTATCTCAGTCCCTGCCCTGTTCTGTGTCCTGGGAGCTGGAATCAGAGTCAACCTGGCTGAATCATCTGTGACACTGCCGCTTCAGGACGCAAAGCCAACTATTAAGAGTCCTACTTGGCCAGGCGCAGTGGCTCACGCCTGTAATTCCAGCACATTGGGAAGCCGAGGTGGGCGGATCACCTCAGGTCAGGAGTTTGAGACCAGCCTGGTCAACAGGGTGAAACCCAATCTCTACTAAAAATACAAAAATTAGCCGGGCATGGTGGCATCCACCTGTAATCCCAGTTACTCATGGGGGCTGAGGCAGGAGAATCACTTGAACCTGGGAGGCAGGCAGAGGTTGCAGTGAGCTGAGATCATGCCACTGCACTCCAGCCTGGGTGACAGAGCGAGACTCCATCTGGGAAAAAAAAACCCTTCTTGACCACTCCTCGTTTCCCAACCTCGGACACTCCTTCTCAGTGTGTTTTTCTTGGTTGTTCTGTGACTGTCTAACAATAGGGCATGTCCTCAGGCGCAGGGCCACTTCATTTCTCAAACTCAGTTCCTCATCCCCTTTTCTCAGCTCAGCTATCACCTATAGGCTGATCCCTGATCCCAGATATTCATCCACCACCCACTGTACTGTAAAGGGAAGGTGTCTCCGGAAAACGACAGGGTCAACAAAAGTAAATTATTAGCATCTGCTGGGAATGTGTCCAGAATCTAAGGGAAACCCTGAGCTAGAGCAAAGTTCAGTCATCAGACACAGTCAATTCCATAGACAGGGTAGGAGCATCTCTTTGGCTTCTCAGTGGATCACCTGCCAAAGGTCAAGGAGGTAATTTTTATAATGATAAGCGCATTACTCTTACAAAAGATGGAATTACACTCTAGAGTACTTTATTCAATTGATATGTTAAGGAGGAGACCGGGGGATAATAAAGCTTTGGGAACGAACTTTTGACAACACAGGATATAAAATCCAAGAGGAAAGGACCTTTGATGCAAATTTAGTGAGTGGGGTAAGCTGGCTGATACCCTGCAGGTTAATAAAACCAGAAACTTTATCTGCCCATCTGACAGAAATCTACACATTAGGACAGTTTCACTATATGAAGTTTCCGAGAAGGATGTGTAGATTGTAGATGTCCTTCATCTTACACTTCAGTCATTTCTGTAGGGGGACCAGTTTTCCCTCTTTCAATGTTCTTATGTGCTGTTCATGTCACACCTTCTAATGTAGGGCTCAGCCCCTCTTTCCTGCCAGCCCCAGGCTCTCTGCAGATGATGACCTACCAGTCAGCAGGCACCTTGTCCTGACAAAGGTCATCTTCCCGGGTTTCTAAGAGTCTGGTCCTGCCAGGTTCCTCCTTTCTCAATCCTAATCCGGTGGTCTCTGGTAGCCCCTTCACCTGGACCTCGTTGCTCATCTCTGTGTTCTTCCAGCTGTATCCACTTCAGGCAGTGCTCTTCATCTGCACTTCAACTTGAGAACTATTCCCTCATTTCAGTGCTTTTGTTAGAATTTTCTCCTCCCATATGACCCCAGGAACCTCATTTTCTCTCAGACCCCTGAGTGCAGCAGCAGCCACCCAGGTATCTGCCTCCAGTGGTGGAGGTGAGGAAGGGAGGCCCCAGTGTGCAGCACGTCCTCATGTTTCCCATCAGGGTCAGCTCCCTGAGGCAGGGACAAGACTGTTCCCTTCACACTCATGTCCACTGCCAAAAAGCAATCAACACATGGTGGGCACTCAATAAACTTTGACCAAATCAGACCTGCGCCTCACCACACAGACCACATTGCAGTGAGCTCAGGATGGGGCTGAACTGGCAGAGTCAGCTGTGGACCTGCTTCTCTCTCTACCCTCAGCTTGAGAGCTGAGGTTGCAGCCACCAGGGCTGGCACTCATGGGCAGGGAGGGGACACAGGCAGCCTCATTTTCTGTGTGAGACACTGCTGAGACTGTGGGATCCCTGTTCATTCAGGTGGGAAAGAAAGGGAAACAAAATTTAGTAGGAACCTCTATGTATCCACACGGAGGAGGCAACGACAAGAAAACACAGGATGCAAGCACAGTGGTAATAATGTGTATCTACTTAATATTAAATAAAACCCAATTTGCCTGTATTCTGTAAACAATAACTATTTTAGAAACTGACTGTGAGTTATGGTTTAAAAAAACAGCTTACAAAGAAAAGGGACTTTTCAAACAATGACACCCCAGAATTTCAAATCTAAAACATGGCACACATTTATTTTTAGTTACATATATGGCCTGGATTTGTTTACAAGACCGTATAATGTGTCACTATTTGATTTTTATATGGTATATTTAAAATCTTACAGTAGTGCAAATGCCTGGTAATCCGCTCAACAATACAAATACCAGTGTAACAACCCTGCTATATTTCTCCCCTCTATAACCCCCAACTAATAAGTTCATTAAAAATTCACAGCATCTAATGCCGAAACTATTGTAGCTATTTACACAGTTTATTTTATGTTATGCTTTATAAGTTGAATCATCTTTTTTGGTTAAGCTTAGTTTTAAAAATATGTCATTACAAATCAGAGATTAATTTTTCTCATGTTTATAGTACCCACACAGCACTCATTACTGAATGTGAACCATATTTTTATTTTCTAAACATCCTAGTTGGAGTGCTTCATTCTACCAACTACTGTGCTTCAGGCTCGCCCGGGATCAAACACTGATAGACACAGTTGATCATTTTCTCTCTTACAGTCTTCAAATATGGAGCACATTTGCCATTTTTGCTCTTAAGAAAAATGCTGGAAAGTTATTTGCCATGCCATTGACTGCGTTCAGTGCTTGGAGGACAGATGAGTCACTGGTCACAGTATCTGGATAGCTATTAGCCCAAGTCTGGAAATTCGACAGAGAACAAAGATTTACCAAAATAGCCCTCTAGGAAATCCACCCCCCCCACCCACCACACCATGAGGATTATCCCCATAACCTCACCACCCTCGAAGAAAATAACTCCCTTTGTTTTCAGCGCTGCAGGGTCCACAGAGGAACGAGAGCTTTGGCCACCAGGAAGGAGCCACATAAGAAGAAAGGACCCAGTGTCTCCCATGGCTAGGGAAGTGAGTCCATGGGAATAAGTCACTGCTCTGGACTTGACCTGACCTAAGAGGACTTGGTATAGAGTCACCACCTCAGTCCTCACCAAGGAACACCCAAAAAGCACTGGAAAGATTTGTCCTGAGGACCTGAGGAGCCCAGTGGAGCATGAACTGCCCCATGTTAATGGGGAGGTACACAAGAGCCTGCCTGGTTTGACCCTGAGCCTGGGGCAGTGATCAGAGCATTGGGGATGCACAGCTCGCTCAGGGGGCCTCTGGTCACCATGTCACAGGAGAGAGTGTCTAAATATGGACACCTAGGGGTGGGTGGCATTCCTAGAGGGTTATTCTGGTAAATCTTTGTTCTCTGTTGAATTTCCACAGACTTGGGTTAATAGCTATCCAGATACTGTGGCCAGTGACTCATCTGTCCTCCAAGCACTGAACGCAGTCAATGGCACGGCAAATAACTTTCTGGCATTTTTCTTAAGAGCAAAAATGGCAAATGTGCTCCATATTTGAAGACTGGAAGCATGAAAATGATCAACTGTGTCTATCAGTGTTTGATACCGGGTGAGCCTGAAGCATGGTAGTTGGTAGAATGAGGCACTCCAAAGGCTGTTTAGAAAATGAAAATATGGTTCACATTCAGTGATGAGTGCTGTGAGGGTAGTATAAACATGAGAGAAATTATTACTTCTGATTTGTAATGACATATTTTTAAAACTAAGGTTGAGTGGTCTGGAGGAGATCAGAACCGGGACCAGCCAACTGCCTGCCTGGTGCCTTCTGCTCAAGGGTCACAGCTGTGACCTCCCCATACCTAGCACCACACAGCACCACCCCTGCCCATCTCCCTGATATTCAAAAGCAGAGGGGCCAGACCCAAAGCCTAGCATGGCCTCAGAAGGCTGGGGGCTCTTATTTGCAAGGATGGACCCTTCTTCTCTGATGGTACAAGGAGAAGAAGAGAGATTGGGAGAAGCTCTGCTATAGCTGTGGACACAGAAGGCAGGACTTGGGACAGTCTTCACCATGGGCTGATCCCCCTCCTCCTCACCCTCCGTGGACACTGCACAGGTTACTGGACATGGGGCCAGGGAAGGGGACCTGGGAATCCCATGGGGCCCTGCTTTCTCCTCTTGTGTCTAGAACCAGAATCATATGTCTCTCCCACTTCCAGGGTCCTGTGCCCAGTCTTTACTGACTCAGCTGCCCTCAGTGCCTGGGGCTCAGGGGCATAGGGTCATCATCCTCCTGTACTAGAAGCAGCTTCAACATTGAGGGTGGCTGTAATGTGAACCAGTATCAGTAACTCCCAGGAGCTGACCTCAGACTCCTCATGGGTAGTGATAGGAATTGGCCTTCCATGGTCGCTGACCAATTCTCTGTCTCCAAGGCTGGCAACTTGGCTTCCCTGACCATCAGTGGGCTCTGAGTTGAGGATGAGGCTGATGATCACTGCCAGTCCTTTGACAGCAATGCAAGTACTTGCACAGTGCTCCAGGCCCATGGGGAAGTGAGACAAGGACCCCCTTCCTCCTTTGCCAGGAGGGTGAGCACCCAGCAGCCCCTGCGCAGGCCTGGATGGAGGCTTCTGCTACTGTTGCTGCCCCTGTGGCCCCAGGTGCATGTAAGACCCCACCAGGGAGTGGGGCTGCTCCTCCCCTTCTGTCCTGAAAGTCATGCACAGCAGCTCCTTCCTAGGAAAAGGACCTCCTGGGAACAGAACATCCTGCTTGCTGCAGCTTGGGACACAAGATCTGTTTGCTCTGAAGTCCAGGGCTGAAGTGGCAGGTCTGGCTGTGTCATCTCAGACTCACCTCTGACAGGGAACCTGCATCTTCCTCATCCTCATTTCTCTTTCAGGGGTTTCCAGAGTGGTGTCTTTCTGTCATTGGTTCTCAGTGTGACTATAGTCGTGTTCTTTTTGTTTCAGCCTATTTTTACACATCTTTTTATTGAGGAATAATTGACATGTAATAAACCCTTGGTATTTATGTGCTCAATTTTATGTGTTTTGAGATACCTTGAAAAATTACCACAATAAATCAATGACTCCATCCTTCACCCCAAAAGCCGCCTTGTTCCTTTTTGGAATCTTCTCTACCTCCCTCCCTATAGCTCCCGCCCTCCCTACAGCTCCTCTCAGTCACCGATCCATGCTTTGCCTATGGTTTGGTTTTTAATGCTTAAGATTTGTAAATGGATTCCCACAGTATGTACCCCTTTTGTGTGGCTTCTCTCACTCTGCACACTCCTTCAGAGCCCCGTCCTTGCTGTTGTTGAATTTTACTTCACCATAACAGACGACATAGCATGAGCTTTCTAGTCTCTGAGCACTTTTGCCTTCATGGGCTCTTTTCTCTGAATATGTGTGAATTAAAATTGTTTCCTGGCTGGGCACGGTGGATCACGCCTGTAATTCCAGCACTTCGGAGGCGAGGTGGGCAGATCACTTGAGGTCAGGAGTCCAAGACTAGCCTGGCCAACATAGTGAAATCCCATCTCTACTAAAAATACAAAAAATAGCCGGATGTGGTGGTGCACACGTGTAATCCCAGCTACTTGGGAGACTGAGGCAGGAGAACCACTTGAACCTGGGAGGTGGAGGTTGTAGTGAGCTGAGGTCACGCCATTGCACTCCAGCCTGGGCGACAAGAACAAGACTCCGTCTCAAAAAAAAAGTGATCAGTGATGCAGACACTTATGTTCCCTCCCAATGAGGGTCTGTATAGACATGCAGAGACCTGTCCCTGTCTCTGCATCCACATTATGTTTTTCTCTTGTACAACTGCAATATCAGCATTGACTGCATTTTTAAAATCCTTTAGTGTGTGACCTTATTTAATCCTCACAGAAACTCTATTATTACTTCCCAGGCTGTGAATGAATCCTGGTTGGAGGGGGTTGTGCATGTGACCTGGGAATAGGATTTTTCAATTTAGGAAATATAAAAATAGGAAGTTAGCTAAATTTAAATTTAATAACAATTTATTTGTTGTTACTTTTGATCTTTTCAGTGTGAGAATATGCCACATGGTTTCGTTTGTTATTCTAACCTAACTGGGCATCCTGTACCCCTGCAGACACAGATTCTCAGGGATCTCACTCTGCAGCTGAGTTCCCTGTCATAATTCCCCGGTCTAAGCTTTTAACCTCCAAAGGAGTTTCTCTAACACAGGTATCCCCAAGTAACTCCATCAGTTAACAAAGATGTGTGATATTATTCCCTCTCAATGATGTCTACTCACTTTCCATGAGTAATCCCTCTAGGATCCTCCTAGCTCCAGACTCAGGGCCTCTTCAGGGTCTGCTGCCTATTGGCTTCTGAACCAGGGACACACAGGTTTTCACAACCACAGTATTGAGTCTGGAAGATGCAAAGAGACTCCTCAGTCCCCTCACGGTGGGTTTCAGCCAGGGGTTCATAAGAATTCCATGATGCAGACAGGAGAGTTTAAGATGCCCCGCTCAGCTCTCCCTCTGTCCAGTGAGAGATTGATCCAGGGTCCATTTGATGCTGGAGGCTGGTGGGGTGAGAGCAGGTTGGGGGCACATACTGAAAGCCCAGGTCTTCCAAGGCGGGGCTTGGCAGCCTGAAAAGGGGGCCTTGGTCTGAATAGGGAATAGGGAGCAAGGAGGCAGCTCAAGGCACAGCCTGCATTTCTGGAGGTCGCTCTGTCATCACTCTGGTCTCACAGCTCTGATGCCTGTCGGAACCTCCCTCAGGCAGGGTAAGTTCCCAGGACTTTGCAGTGTAGTTCTGTGCACCGAAATAAGTACAGATGCATCCTAACAAGGTCTCAGCAGTTGCCTCCCCTGAGGAGGAGGCAATAGACAAAGGCAGGGCAGAAACTCAGAGATGAAGGAGAAGTGGTGGAGGTGATAGAAACAGCCCCTGGGGCTGTAACTGGAGTCAGAAATGGGGTTGATGAGGGTCACAGGATTGAGGCTGGGGCTGTGAGGATTAGCACCTGCTGACGATGTGGCCAGCATCCACCTGAGGCTGCTGTGCCCTGTGGCTTTGCTCTGGAGCTCAGCTGCCCCTTCCAGCTTTGCCCTCCTGTCTCATGGGTGAACTGCAGCCTTCCTCAGTGGCCTGTCTCTTGGGTGGGAGTCCAGGTATGGCTGGGGATCATGGATGTGGGACAGGTACCACCTTGGTGAGGAGAGCTGCATAGACAACTCCAGCTTGGTGAATTTCAGCACCAAGTTGAGAGCATCTAGTGCCCCCAGCGTGCCTGTGCCCTCTCTGGATGCTGACTTTGGGTGTCTCCACAATGGCCTGGGCTCTTGTCCTCCAGAACTTGCTCCTTCTGCCAGGATTTCCTTAGAAAATCCTGAGGACACTGGGTTGCAAGAAATCCTGCTCTCTTTTTCCTCCAAGGTGCAGGGCCATGGTCAGGAATCCTTTCTCTCTGTGTCTCTTTCTTACTCCAGCCCCCTTGATGAGAGGTCCCTAGGAGAGGCGGCCACAATCTTCTAACTGCACTTTCATGTTAGCTTGATTCTGCTCCCTGCCCTGGCCCCAAGAGTCCCTAGGCCACATCTGACCATCACTCACTGCTCAGTGACAGCAGCCACACACCCACAGTGCACAGACTTTCAGGGCTGTGAGACACCCAAGCCTGGGTACCTTCATTCTAAAGTGGCTTTCACTGTCACCAGCAGGGTGGGCAGGGACTTCCCTGTCCCCCTCTACACCTTAGACTTATAAGGGATGGTTCAAAGCATCAACTTTACTATATTTCCACATAGGGTTTCTTTCTCCAGAAGCATGTGGGTCATTTCAGGGTCAGACAGAGGAGAAAGTAAATGCATTGTGTTAGAAAAAGCCATTGCTGTTGGACTGGTAGCTGACATTGTATTATATTGAGTCTGATTTTATCATGTTGTCATGATTCAGTTTTCCAATGAGAAAACTTTGAGGTGATGGAGATGATTTTTGTCTTGACTGGGGCAACAGCTTTATGGGTGTATATATATGTCAAGCTTAGTAAGCTGAAATTGCACACTTTAAATATATGCAGCTGATTATAACGTATGTCTCAGTAAAATCATCGTGCATATATTTCCATCTCCGCACTATGAAAAAGAATGTCCTCATTATGTGTCTCCAGTTTCCCTCACGACAGAGCCACCTCTGTAACATCAGACCCCTGAAGTGGCCCCCGTAAGCTTGGCCATGACCTCAACAGTCTGTTTTTAATGTCTCTGATGGGTGCACATGCTGCTGTGTCTTCCAACGACGTTTCTCCCTTTATAGGAATACAGTGTGCTCTTTGCCCTGATATAGGGTTACTAGTCTTTCATATTCAGGTCACAGCTGCCTCCTATCCTAGCTCCTGTGGAAGGAGCTGCTCAGGCCTTTGGTCCCAGAGCCCTCTGTGTTCTCCCATCACTGCAGCCTTCTCATAATGGAAGGTCACGGTGATTCTCACATCCCCGTCTTGTAATCCAGAGTAACCTCATGGGTTAAGAGTATTTACTCATACCCGCAACGGAGGCTTGACTCTCAGATGCTGTGAACTGACACTGACCAGGCTATGAGTCCAATGCTACTCATGATTTTCACTTGAGAGGGTGCATTCTGGCCAGTGAGCAGCAGGGGGCACTGTGGGTCTGTCTCAGGGTGTGCACAGTGGGTGTGTACGGTGGGTGTGCACAGCTGTGCCACCCCCAGACACTTCTCAGGACTGTGCAGTGAAGCCTGCACTCACTGAGGCAGACTCAGCACCTGTGTTCTCTCTGGGTGTGGTCCCAGCATCCACCTGCTCCCAGGTCCAGCCTACAAGACTTTCCACCAGTCCCCCAGATCCTGAATAAATGCATGGGGTGGGGTGGGGGCAGTCACTGGGGGGACATATTTGCATTCATAGCCCCTCGGCTCTGTGAGGCCAGTGGAGGGGAGATAAGAGAGACCTGGGGCAGCACTCCAGCTCTGGACCTCATGAGGGCTGTGTCCACCATGGCTGGGGCCCCTCTTCTCCTGCTGCTCCTCCCTCAGTTCTCAGATAGGGACAGGCCTCCAACGTCCGGGTGCATCCTCAGCCTTGACAAGTTCCCTCTGGCTCAGTTCTCCCAGGAGCTCAACTTTTGCTCCTGTTTCCTCAAGCATGAGTGCCTGTGTTTGCAGGTTTTCTCTTCCTACCCATGATGACTCAGTTGCCCTGTTTCTACATCTCTGGGAACATCAGCCAGGCTCACCTGCACTCTAAGCAGTGGCTTTAGTGTTGGTGGCTGCCAAATATGCTGGTTCCAGCAGAATCTAGGGAGCCCTTCCTGATATCTTTTGAAATTCTGTTTGGACTCAAATAAGAACCAGGGTTCTGGAGATTCCTAGCTACTTCTTGGGATCTAAAGATTCATCAACCAGTGCAGGCATTTTTAAAATCTCTGTGCTAAAGCCTGAAGATGAGGCTCTTATAGTAGTACATTTCATTGCAGCTCTGAGGCTTACACAGCAGTGCTCCAGGCCCATGGGGAATTGAGAGACAAATGTTACCTCTGCTCTCCTGGCCTGGTGGAGTCACCCCAGCTGGTGACTCTGACAAATCTAACTCAGTGTGTAACTTCTGTGTGAGCCCTTGATTTTCCTTGGACAACTAGATTTAACAATATTATACCCTTTTGCAGTTCAGCTGGTGTAGCTCCCATAATTCCCATGTATTGTGGAAGGAGCCTGGTGGGAGGTAATTGAATCGTGGGGGCGGTTTGCCCCATACTGTTCTCATGGTAGTGAATAAGTCAAGAGAGCTGATGATTTTATACGAGGTTTCCCCTTTCGCTTGGTCCTGATTCTCTCTTGTCTGCCACCATGGAAGATGTGTCTTTCACTTTCTGCCACAGTTGTGAGGCATCGCCAGCCACGTGGAACTGAGTCTATTAAACCTCTTTTTCTTTATAAATTACCCAGTCTCAGGTACATCTTTATCAGCAGTGTGAAAACGGACTAATACATAACCTACGAAATAAGGATAACTCAGAAAATGGAAAGTCACATCCATGGAAAAATATAAAATATTGCAAGCTAAAGTCAAATGAATAGATGTTTCTAGTTTGTGGTTCCACTCTATGTCATTAAAATATTTTTTCCAAGTTTGTTTGGTAGAGTCACAGCAAAGTTTTTTTTTTTTTGAGATGGAGTTTCGCTCTTGTTGCCCAAGCTGGCACGATCTCTGCTCACTGCAACCTCCATCCCCCCGGGTTCAAGCAATTCTCCTGCCTCAGTCTCCCGAGTAGCTGGGATTACAGGTGCATGCCACCACGCCTGGCTAACTTTTTGTATTTTTAGTAGAAATGAGGTTTCACCATGTTAGCTGGGCAGGTCTCGAGCTCCTGACCTCAGGTAATCCATCTGCCTCTGCCTTCCAAAGTGTTGGGATTACAGGCCTGAGCCACTGCGGCCGACCCACAACAAGGTTTTAAAGTAACATGCTTTACATGTAATAGAAATCACAGCAAATAAATAGAAAATATCAGAAAATGTATCAGTGAAACAATAGCCCTGTGATAATCCTGCTCAAGTTCCAAGGGACCTGTTTCTGAAGAAGGATTAAGGAGGAAGTTGCTTTTCCAAGTCTAGGAACCCACATTCCTTTTTGGGTGATCAAGGGGAGGGAAGAAAAGACAGCTTAGTCAGGGAAGAGGACAGATCAGGTGCAGGACACAGTGCCCTGAGGCTGATGGGCAGAGTGTGGGTGCAACAGGCCTGGAGCTGGGTGTTGCTGAGCTTAAACTGTGCTATCACCTGCAGCATGCACTTGGGGTGAGATGGTTCTGGTTGTCATCTTACCTCCATGAATAACCAGACCAGCTGGTCAAATTTCAGGACCTAGAAGGTCCTTTCCAAAAAATCAAATCAGTGTGATTTCAGGGAATCTGACTATATTCTCAAGGGTTAGATAGAAAACCGACATCCATAATTCTTTTGGACACTCTGAAGATGCTTCTTACAAAATAGATTTCCTCTAAGCACTGGCTTGACTTGTCTCAGAATGTGTGGTATTGTCCCTGTACCACATGGGCTGCAGCTGGCCTGGTCTTGTGGGAGGATGGATAATTTGGTGTAACACATATTGGGGAAATCCTGAGACTCGGAACTCTCTGGGTCATTGTGGGACCCAGGGAACAGGGTTCCCCATCTTACAACAATTATCATAGATTTTTTTCACAGAGCAGGTCCCAGAAAGCAAACAGATCAGAAAGCAAACAGGCAGATGTCAGTTTAGATGAAGTGCTTCTGCCCTTGTCCTGTGGATGTGATAGGAAAAGAGATTTGGGGCAGCTCTGCCTTCTCTTTGAGTCCTAAGGAGAAGGGTTATGGGTGTCCGCATTCTGCCTGGGTCCTCTCTTACTTACTGTCCTGACACATGACCCAAGCACAGGCCCCTGAGGCCCTTGTAGGTCTCCCTCCCAGCTCTGCCCACCCCAGGGTGGAGCCTGCCCTGTGCTTATAGGTCTCTGTGTCTCCCCTGTTGGTCCAGCCTGATGTAAGGGCTCAGCTCCCAGAATAGAAGCCAACATGGACTGCCCTGGAAAAAGCAACACTAGTAGAATGGCAAGATTTTGTCACATCAGCCCTGCGGATATCTCATCCCTACTCTGGGCCTATTGAAGCAATCAAATGCTCTGTGAATCTCAGTTTTCATTTTTGGCTCCATGTAACCCTACCTCAGCAGCTCTTCCTTTCCACATGGGAATAAACTAAAGGAGAGGTTTGTAAATGACAAGTATCAGTCACTGTTCACCATGCAGGGGTGTCTGTGTTCTCCTGTGTCAAGCTTTGTGCCAGCAGGGCTGTGCCCTGCAAGCTCTTCCAAGGTCCTCCATGCAGTCCGTGTTCCCTCAGCTGGCCACATTTTCTGGAAGTTAAGGTCACCTCCTCAAGCACTGGGACAAGCAGCAGAGTCAAGTGGACAGTGTGGCCTGGCACCACCAGCTCCTGCGGGAGCCCCAGATGGTAATGCCTGCTGGTCTGCAGCTTGCAGGGTTCTGATTTCGGACTCTTGCTCTAGGTCTGGCCACTTGGGCTCCTGCAATACTCTGGGATCCTGTCTGAGGATACAGGTGATGATCACTGTTCAGGATATGGAAAGAGCTCAGTGTTAACCCAGGGCACCTGCCCCATGGGGACACGAGGCACAGGCCTTCCATCTGATGCCCCCAGCCTGGCCCATAGACCCACTCTCACCTTGTTTGACCAACATCAGACTCGGGACCCTCCTGCAGTCACTCTCCCTCCAAGGCCAATAGACAGAGGCCCTTCCCTTGGCTGGTGGCCTTGTATCCAGTCAATCTTGATACTGGGCTTTTAGGATAAAACATCCCCAGCCTGGGCATTGCCACACAGGCAGGTAGCTCAGAAGGAAAATACTCTTGGTGATTCCAGATGTCTGCGCACATGACCTTGGTGTGTGTGTGTGTCCATGACTAAAGTCAGGTTTGGGGTTAGGAGTGAGAGTGATCACCAGATGGTCCAGGGAGAAGATGCTGAAGTTTTTGTTGTCAAAGATAAAACTTGTACACTTTCCTGCTCTTCCCTGTACCTGAGGCAGCCTCCTGAAGCCTGCAGGTGTGTGAGATTCTCCATAAATGGAGAGGGAACATCCCTTAGAATGGATGACTGAGATATCCTCAAAGGGCCAGACAGGAGGAAGGGACAGGTGTCACCACAGGATAAACAGAGAATATACAGTTGATTATGCCAAAGAATACTGAAATAGCTTTGAGGGTAATTCAAATTCAGTGTCCTTGAGGACTAAAAAAAAGTGGGGGGGGGGATTGAGGGCTTCAAACCTCCACTAGGTCCTTGTGCAAACAGATGCTGAATTCCAACCCACATGGGGAAGGAGGCTAAAAAGATGAGGCAAAAACCTCTGAAATTCAAGTGGAGGAGATTTCTGCAGTTTCTTGGTGCTTAAGAAACAGATATCTGCAAGGCATTCATTTGAAAATCCTGCAGGTTCACAGCACAGGGAGAAGGGAATGTGTTGGATACACCGCCTCTCCCCCCACTACTAATGGTTTTCATCATTGGTACTTAACGTACATGTACAACATCCAGCAACGATAATTACCACAAAGAACAGACATGTATAAACTGTCATGAGGTTCTGTGTTGTAGGAATAATACTTGATGTATTAAAATAGTGTGGGCTCTAATAAAGCAAGGTTACATGTTGCAATCTCTAGCGTTGCTACTGAACTTGCAGAATGTAAAATTAAACAGCTATGACATGTAAAATGATACAATAGAAATACTTTATTTATAAAAACAAAAAATTAGAATGGAGGAATAAATCAACAAAGCCCGGAAGAAACAAAGATAAAGGTGGATACACACACAACATCAGCAAATATATTAAATATAAATGCGTTGATGAAACAAAAAAATAGACTCCCTTAAAATAAAGATACATGTGTGTTAAACTTAAAAGGATGCAAAAAGTACACCCTGCAAACATTTACCTGCAGAAATCTGCTGTGGTTATCTTGGTACCACGTCAAATAATTTTAATGATAGTGGGACATTTTGTGCTTATAAAGTGAGATATTCAACAAGAACATGTAACAATTATAAATTACACATCCCTAATTACATAACTTTAATCCATATAAAGTATAAATTAGCAAGACTAAAGAAGATAATATATTCACAATCTTAGTTATAAATAATAGCACACACATTTATTAACTGTGAATAAGCAGAAAAAAATTGCACTTTAAGTAAACAACCTGATTAACCAAACTGACCCACTGACATCAGGAGCCCAAATTAAAAAAAATTTTTTTTTATTATACTTTAAGTTCCAGGGTACATGTGCACAATGTGCAGGTTTGTTACATAGGTATACATGTGTCATGTTGGTTTGCTGCACCCACCAACTTGTCATTTACATTAGGTATTTCTCCTAATGCTATCCCTCCCCCAGCCCCCCACCCCCCTGACAAGCCCTGGTGTGTGATGTTCCCCGCCCTGTGTCCAAGTGTTCTCACTGTTCAATTCCCACCTATGAGTGAGAACATGTGGTGTTTGGTTTTCTGTCCTTGTGATAGTTTGCTGAGAATGATGGTTCCCTGCTTCATCCATGTCACTACAAAGGACATGAACTCATCCTTTTTCGTGGCTGCATAGTATTCCATGGTGTATATGTGCCACATTCTCTTAATCCAGTCTATCATTGATGGACATTTGGGTTGGTTCCAAGTCTTTGCTATTGTGGGTAGTGTCGCAATAAACATATGTGTGCATGTGTCTTTATAGTAGCATGATTCAGAATCCTTTGGGTACATACCCTGTAGTGGGATCGGTGGGTCAAATGGTATTTCTAGTTCTAGGTCCTTGAGGAATCACCACACTGTCTTCCAGAATGGTTGAACTAGTTTACAGTCCCACCAACGGTGTAAACGCGTTCCTATTTCTCCACATCCTCTCCAGCATCTGTTGTTTCCTGACTTTTTAATGATTGCCATTCTAACTGGCGTGAGATGGTATCTCATTGTGGTTTTGATTTGCATTTCTCTGATGGCCAGTGATGATGAGCATTTTTTCATGTGTCTGTTGGCTGCATAAATGTCTTCTTTTGAGAAGTGTCTGTTTATATCCTTTGCCCACTTTTTGATGGGGTGGTTTTCTTCTTGTAAATTTAAGTTCTTTGTAGATTGTGGATATTAGCTCTTTGTCAGATGGGTAGATTGCAAAAATTTTCTCCCATTCTGTAGGTTGTCTGTTCACTCTGATGGTAATTTCTTTTGCTGTGCAGATGCTCTTTAGTTTAAATAGCTCCTATTTGTCTATTTTGGCTTTGGTTGCCATTGCTTTTGGTGTTTTAGTCATGAAGTCTTTGCCCATGCCTATGTTCTGAACGGTATTGCCTACGTTTTATTCTAGGGTTTTTATGGTTTTTAGGTTTAACATTTAAGTCTTTAATCCATCTTGAATTAATTTTTGTATAAGGTGTAAGGAAGGATCCAGTTTCAGCTTTCTACATATGGCTAGCCAGTTTTCCCAGCACCATTTATTAAATAGGAAATCCTTTCCTCATTTCTGGTTTTTGTCAGGTTTGTCAAAGATTAGATGGTTTTAGATGTATGGTGTTATTTCTGAGGCTTCTGTTCTGTTCCATTGGTCTGTATATCTGTTTTGGTACCAGTACCATGCTATTTTGGTTACTGTAGCCTGGAAGGATAGTTTGAAGTCAGTTAGCTTGATGCCTCCAGCTTTGTTCTTTTTGCTTAGGAGTGTCTTGGTTATGCATTCTCTTTTTTGGTTCCATATGAACTTTAAAGTAATTTTTTACCAGGAGCCCAAATTTGAAGAGTAATTGGCTAATGAATATATATTACTGGAATGATTGAATAAGTGCAAGAAGAAATAAATGAGGTATTCATTATTTATTTCTAATTGATTTTATGCTTCTCCTCTCTCTCTGTGAGCAGCGCATCTCCCCATGTCTATTCCTAGTCCTGCTCTCATTCTCTCCTCTCTCACCCCAGGACTGAGGTGCATCCTGCAGGGTGGCTCCTATCCCCCTGGGGCAAATGATTGACACAAGGAACCCTGACCTCCTGTGCTGCTCTTTACGCCTTGCTATGGTTTGACTGTCTCCCTTCCAGAATGCATAGATTAAAAATTGCCGGTGTGAAAATACTAAGAGGTGGGCCTTTAAGAGGTGATACAGCCTGAGGGTGGAGGCCTCAAAGCAGAGACTAGGGCCCTTATACATGGGCTGGAGGTTGGAGGGAGTGTGCTCTCCCTCACTTCCCTTCCACTGTCCACCATGTAAAGGTACAGGAGGAAGACTATTGCCAGATAACTGTCTTGATCGTGGAATTCCCAGCCTCAAAAAACTGTGAGACAGTAAATATCTGTTCTTTATAAACTACCCAGTCTGTGGGACTTTGTTTTAGCAGCAGAAAATGGACTAAAATGTGTGTGTCCTACAGACTTTGATTTTACAAAAAAAAACCCCACAAAATGAATTTGCTTCCCTTCATCACACACACACACACACACACAGCCTGCATAACAGCAAAGCAAGACAATACCCACCCAGTCAAACCAACTGCAACTATCAGATCAGCCTCATCCGAGTCCTCACTTTGTGTCAAGGGCCACAGTCACCCATGGGTTCTTCCTTCTGAGTCTCCCCCAGATCCCAGGGACCAGCCCTCAGTTCTCCTGACACATCCTCATCTGCTCTGCTGCTTTCAGGCTCTTTGTTGAAAGTGGTACCAAAGATGTGTCTCTAAAGCATCCATTTCATCCATCCTGTCTCCTGTTTACATCTCTAACAACCCCAGATAATGAACCAATCCATTCCCTGTGGAAGGAGCTGCTTAGGCCTTTGCTCCCAGAGCCCTCTGCATTCTCCCCTCACTGCAGCCGCCTCACATTGGATGGTCCTCATATTCCCTACATGCTCTTCTTCTAGTAATTCAGAAGTTCTTATGGAAAAGCTCTTTATTAGTATCAGTAACTCAGGACAGAGTGAGAGTGTGACCCATGGATGCTGTGGACCGATGACAGGGACCAGGCTCTCAGTTGACTCCACTCACATGATCCCCACTGAGAGACTGCAGTCTAGCCAGTGAGCAGCAGGGGACACTGTGGGTCTGTCTCAGGGTCTGCACAGAGGGAACCCACAGCTTTGCCACCCCGCAGACTCCCCAGGGCAGTGTCTCCTGCCCACAGAACTGTGGAAGGTCCCAGCAGCTGCTTCCTCCCTGGTCCTTCCCATGGGGCCAACTGTGAGTCTCACACATTAGTCTTCTCTGTACCAAGAACCAAGCTCAGATTGCAGCTGCTGCTCGGGGTGGGGCTGAGGTCACCAGGAAGAGAAACAAATGTGTGGGAACAGCCCCTCCTCTGTCAGGCCAGTGAAGA